>NC_092354.1:49844567-50476261 GCF_963676685.1 Mytilus edulis
CAATAATATTTGCATTTCAGAATGAGTTGCGTAGGTTGCAGGAAAACCATTTATGTTCAGATTTTGAATGATAGCGGATGGATAAAGAGAGCAAACGACACCAGAGGTATAAAAGTTACGGAACAGAATCGTTCAATGCACAGAGTTTGCACCCAAGGGACTTTCTGTTCATTTTGACACATTGCTGGTTTTAACTTTATTTGTTGCTAGTCCGCATCCATCAAACTTAGGCATATCATGTCGATATAGCTTTAATTTGCTTACTGCTAAGTGTTCGAATTTACTCTGCTTCTGTGCTTTGTCTTTCTTTAAAAAGTAAGTTCTTATATTAGCATACATTGTCTGATGCACTTTGTTTTAAATCGTAACTGCAATTGTATTGCATGCAAATATTCTTGTCCTCGAGAAGGTTAGGCCAAAAGCGTAAGATCATGACCATATGCGTACATACTCATATGGTACGATCATACACTAATGAGTAAAACCTTTTTTCAATTGATTTCTATTATAATTTCTTCTTATGATGTACTGTTTCAACACTGTCTCTGGTTTGGAGAGGATTGAAACTCAAACGAGTGTTACCCTGCTGCATTCCGTATATGTATGTCCCGACAGTCAGGAGTCTTTAATTTAGTGGTTGTTGTGTATTGCTGTGAAACATATTTATATTTTCGTTTACTACATGTACTTTGAACATAAATTATTCCGTTAGTTTAAATGTTTGAATTGTTTTCATTTGTCGTTTTAGGGGTATTTCATAGCCGACTGGTGCGATATGGGCTTTGCTCATTGCTGAAGGCGATACCTTGACATGTAGTTTTGTATTTGAGAGTCATTTGGTCTTTTGAGAATACATGTAATTGTCTCATTGACAATTATACCACATCTTCTTTCTTTTTAATATAAATGTACGTATCTTGACATGCATTTTGTTTCTTTAGTATTGTTTTGTAGCCACCTTTATCGGGGCCGATTTAATCCATTTTTTTTGAAATCGTAGAGTGTATACGAACCACAACGGCTATCAAATAGGACCAGCTTTGTCCGATTGCGTTAAAACCTTAGGTTCTTTGTAAGTTCTTAATTTATAAACAGACAATTTAAAAAAATCTTTGATTTTTTATAAATCATTTAAATACCAGTACACAAGGTCATGTTTTTCTCTGGCTGTTTATGACGTCTTTACACTAAATCCATTGGATGTTGGATGTGTACGGATTGATAGTTTAGTCTTAGATGCATGATTTTTTATTAGTTGTTAGTGGCTTTGAACTAGCTGTCAGATAACTGCGAGTAATCTCAGATCTGTTCATTGCGTTTTTTTTTGTGTCGGGATGTATACGTACCCGGCCACGTCTATTTGTATTTTTGTCCATCTGATGAGTTAAGCCTTTTTCAACTGATTTTTATAGTTCGTTCTTATGTTGTACTGTTATACCACTGTCCCAGGTTAGGGGGAGGGTTGGAATTCCGCTAACATGTTTAACCCCGCCACATTATTTATGTATGTGCCTGTCCCAAGTCAGGAGCCTGTAATTCAGTGGTTGTCGTTTGTTTATGTGTTACATATTTGTTTTTTGTTCATTTTTTACATAAATAAGGCCGATAGTTTTCTCTTTTGAATTGTTTTACTTTGTCTTATCGGGCCTATTATAGCTGACTATGCGGTATGGGCTTTGCTCATTGTTGAAGGCCGTACGGTGACCTATAGATGTTAATGTCTGTGTCATGTTGGTCTTTTGTGGATAGTTGTATCATTGGCAATCTACCACATCTTCTTTTTTTATAGTTATTGATTACTGTGCTGATGAAACCTGGTGACTTTTCAAAAGTCCATCTGCAGCAAAGTCCATCTGCAGCATGGACGTCAAGTTGGTTACCTATTCCCTATTCCCTATTCGTTACCTATTCCCTATTCCCTATTCGTTACCTATTCGTTACCTATTCCCTATTCCCTATTCGTTACCATTTCGTTACCTATTCCCTATTCCCTATTCGTTACCTATTCGTTACCTATTCCCTATTCCCTATGCGTTACCTATTCGTTACCTATTCCCTATTCCCTATTCGTTACCTATTCGTGACTTATTGTTTTTGCTCAGTTCTTATTATTTTTATTCTTCTTCTTCTTCCTCTTCATCCTCTTCTTCCTCTTCTTCTTCCGCCACTTTAAAAATGAACTTGTCCGCAGCATTTCTCCAAAACTCCTTGTCAGATTTACTTAGGGTTTCATAAAATGTTAGACTAATATGTCTAGGTGAGCCATCTATCGTTCATTTGTGCATTGGGGTCTATTAAGGGGTATTTTGGGGGGCAGAAAGAAGGGAGGGGTTTACTATAGAACCCTATGGGATTTTATTTTCTAAAATTTTCAAATGAATATAACTTGAAAACTGTAAGTGATAGATACATGCAGTCTCCAGAAATGATTAAAGGACAATAAAACAAATCATATGAAATATAGGGGAGTCCCTGGGGGGTCATCCCTACCCCCTTCAATTCGAGAATATGCTTTTAACTTGTAAACGGTCCAGATCCCCACCCCTAAACCATATATATTCTTGTATGGGACAATAAAACTAATCAAATGAAATTAAATAAAAGTTCCTGGGGGTCACCCCCAACCCGTTCAATTTGAGAATGTACTATTATCTTGAAAACGGTCCAGATCCCCACCCCTAAACCATATATATTCTTGAATAGGACGATAAAACAAATCAAACGAAATTAGATGGAAGTCCCCGGGGGTCATCCCCACCCCCGTTCAATTTTAGAATGTGCTATTATCTTGTAAACGGTCCAGATCCCCACCCCTAAACCATATATATTCTTGTAGGGGACAATAAAACTAATCAAATGAAATTAAATGGAAGTTCCTGGGAGTCACCCCCACCCCGTTCAATTTGAGAATGTACTATTATCTAGTAAATGGTCCAGATCCCCACCCCTAAACCATATATTTTCTTATAGGGACAATAAAACGAATGAAATCAAATAAAAGCAAAGTCCCTAGGGGGCCACCCCACCCCCTCTTGTTTGAAAACTTATAAACGGTCAACATCCCCACCCCTAAACTATATATATTCTTGTAAGGGACAATAAAACTAATCAAATGAAATTGAATGGAAGTTCCTGGGGGTCACCCCCACCCCGTTCAATTTGAGAATGTACTATTATCTTGTAAATGGTCCAGATTCCCACCCCTAAACCATATATATTCTTGTAGGGGACAATAAAACAAATGAAATGAAATAAAAGGAAAGTCCCTAGGGGGTCAGCCCACCCCCTCTTGTTTGAAAACTTGTAAACGGTCAACATCCCCACCCCTAAACTATATATATTCTTGTAAGGGACAATAAAAATAATCAAATGAAATTAAATGGAAGTTCCTTGGGGTCACCCCCACCCCGTTCAATTTGAGAATGTACTATTATCTTGTAAATGGCACAGATCCCCACCCCTAAACCATATATGTTCTTGTAGGGGACAATAAAACAAATAAAATGAGATAAAAGGGAAGTCCTGAGGGGGTCATCCCACCCCCTCTTGTTTTAAAACTTGTAAACGGTCAACATCCCCACCCCTAAACCATATATATTCTTGTAGGGGACAATAAAACAAATAAAATGAAATGTAGGAAAAGTCCCTGGGGGTCACCACCACCCCTTCCTGTTTGAATACTTGTAAATGGGGGAGATCCCCACCAGTAAGCCATATAATTATATTCTTGTATGGGACAAAAAATCAAATCAAATGAACATGGGACCATATGAATTGCGAGTTATGGGAGCTTTGTTTGGGAGACTTCGTAACAGCATCCTGTTACAATTACTTCTTGTTGTTTATACTCTTATATCTGGTAATAGTTCTAAATTTGTTGAGGTAAAATGATCTTTTTATGACCTATTTATATGTGTTTGTGCTCAACCGATCCTTTTACTTTATGTTCGATACTCATTTGTTCCTTATTTGATTTTTATACGTTCTACCTTTTAACTGCTTTATGTCCGTATGTTTGAAGATGGATCTTGGTTCGAAGGGATGAAATCACCGTGTTAGCGCTTGCATAAAAAAAAGATGTGGTATGATTGCCAATGAGACAACAACCCACAATAGACCAAAATGACACAGAAACTATCAACTATAGGTCAATGTACGGCCTTCAACAATGAGCATAGCCCAAACCATGTAGTCACCTATAAAAGGCCCAGATATGACAATTTCAAACAATTCAAACAACAAAACTAACGGCCGTATTTCATATACAAAAAAATAAACGGAAAACAAATATGAAACACAAAAACAAACGATAACTACTTAATTTCAGGCTCTTGTCTAGGGACAGGCACATACTAACATAATGTGGTGGGGTTAAACATGTTAGCAGGGTGTACATCGTTTCGGAGCATGCTATTATCTTGTTTAATTCGTTCCATCACTCGCTTATAATTCGCTTATAATACGTGTATCATACGTTGCACCTTTAAAAACATGATTTTCAATTGTTTTGTTGTCTCTGGTGGTAGATTTGGGTTCTTAGAGGTGATATAGCTCTATAAGCGCATATGTACCCGTTCCAGCGCTCGGATAATACCCTGTTAAATATTCGTTACTTATTCGCTTTTAATACGTTTGTTGTACGTTGCACCTTTTAGAAAAGGATTTTCAATTGTGTTTATATCTCTGGTGGTAATAATGTGTTCTTATAGATGAACTATCCCTATTAGCGCGTATGTACCCGTTCCAGCGCTCGGATAATACCCTGTTACTTATTCGTTGCTTATTCGCTTTTAATGCACGGGGTAAGTATACGTTGCACCTTGAAATAAATCGTTTTTTAATTGTGTTCATGTCTCTGGTGGTAACAATGTGTAACTAGAGATGAAATGACCCTATTAGAGCGCATGTACTCGTTCCAGCGCTCGGTTAATACCCTGTTACCTATTCGTTACCTATTCGTTACCTATTCACTTATAATACGTTTGTTGTACGTTGCACCTTTTAGAAAAGGATTTTCACTTGTGCTTATGTCTCTGGTGGTAACAATGTGTAATTAGAGATGAAATGACCCTATTAGCGTGCATGTACCCGTTCCAGCGCTCGGTAAATACCCTGTTACCTATTCGTTACCTATTCGTTACTTATTCGCTTTTAATACGTTTGTTGTACGTTGCACCTTTAAGAAACGGATTTTCAATTGTGTTCATATCTCTTGTGGTAATAATGTGTTCTTATAGATGAAATACCCCTATTAGCGCATATTACCAGTTCCAGCGCTCGGATAACACCCGGTTACTTATTCGTTCCTTATTCGCTTTTAATGTGCAGGGTATACGTTGCACCTTGAAATAAATCGTTTTTTAACTGTGTTCGTGTCTCTGGTGGTAACAATGTGTTCTTAGAGATGAAATGACCCTATTAGCGCGCGTGTACCCGTTCCAGCGCTCGGTTAATACCCTGTTACCTATTCGTTACCTATTCGTTACCTATTCACTTATAATACGTTTGTTGTACGTTGCACCTTTTAGAAAAGAATTTTCACTTGTGTTCATGTCTCTGGTGAAAACAATGTGTAATTAGAGATGAAATGACCCTATTAGCGTACATGTACCCGTTCCAGCGCTCGGTTAATACCCTGTTACCTATTCGTTACCTATTCGTTACCTATTCACTTATAATACGTTTGTTGTACGTTGCACCTTTTAGAAAAGGATTTTCACTTGTGTTCATGTCTCTGGTGGTAACAATGTGTAATTAGAGATGAAATGACCCTATTAGCGTGCATGTACTCGTTCGAGCGCTCGGTTAATACCCTGTTACCTATTCGTTACCTATTCCTTACTTATTCGCTTTTAATACGTTTGTTGTACGTTGCACCTTTAAGAAACGGATTTTCAATTGTGTTCATATCTCTTGTGGTAATAATGTGTTCTTATAGATGAAATACCCCTATTAGCGCTATTACCCGTTCCAGCGCTCGGATAATACCCGGTTACTTATTCTTAATTTTCTTATGTTGCACCAAGAATTGTCTGTAGAAACAACTAGGTATCGGTCACGAGCACAAGTTTTGTTTCGGTCGTTATATAAGTAAACTAGATCACCAACTTCTAAATGCGGAGTTTCGGGTAGGGCTCCAGAGGGAGCTTTAGAAATTTCGCTGTAACTGTGGTTCGACTTTCGTAACTCATGTTGACGCTGAATAAGATTCTGATCTGTCAAAGGTATTTGGTTGTTTGAAAATTGATCACGTTGAGTCCACATTTCTCTTGCGGATAACCCACGGTTACGAATGCGAGAATTTAAACGGGCAATAGCCAGAGTGAGTGACAGGGGTGATATACATCGTGTATTCGGGTCTTGTCGCAAAATTTCGTCTTCTAACTCTTGAATTGCCTTGTCGGCTACAGGGTTTTTGTTTTTGTTTTTGAAACGACCAACTTCTATGGTAATTCTATGTCGGCGCAAAAGTTCATCGTTGACCAAGGCTTGGAATCCTGGTGCAGGGTCGGTACGAACAACGGCAAATGGTCCATCGAGTGGACATAGTTCAACACAAAGACACAATAAAGACTCACGTAAAGTTTCTTGGCACTCGTCTGTGATCAAGCGAGCGGCTGTGTATGACGTAACATATTCACGCACAACTAGGATAAGCTGTCGTTCACGCTTCATCACATCTGCAGCAAATGCAGACCCTATTGTCTCTGGTGGGTCACCTGTAGATTGTACATTTAACTTGTGAGAAATTTTTTGAAGAGCGGCACATTGATGACATCCATTACTGACAGTTTCAATTGCTTTATCCATATCAAGTGCAAAGAAGTAACGGTGTACGACAGATTTAAGTTGATAGGTTGAAGGATGGTCGAGTTTAATGTGTAACGATGTAAGTAGTCCGTCTAAAACCTGACGAGGAACAACAATACATTCACGTGTTGGAGCCATCGGCTCGTTTCTCTTGACAACGAGTAAACCGTCTTTAGCAATACACGCATTGTTCAGATAGCGTTTTACGTCCTTTACATTAGTAAGTTTTTTTGACGGTCGGGTCCCTTGGCGCAAGTGAGCATGTGTACGCCGTAAGTCCGAGCATTCTGTTTGGATTGATATCCAGGCGTTCCTGCTTGTAAACGGAAGTTTTTGAATCCCTTCAAGAATGTCTTTTGTTGAGATATGTCTAACAACTGAATTTTCAGTAAATTGCACAAATGTACAGATTTGACAGGCTGAATCCTCACAGTCTGGTGCATTGCAACTTGCAAAATCGGACGGAAGTATAGCAGCTCCTGCTACATGTCTTACTGTTACTTGATATCTACAGGCTGTTGAAAGAAATGTCGAAACACGTGGGCTTGCTGAAAATTCTCCCCTACACAGCTTCTCGAATGCCTGAACACAGGGTTTACTATCGGTCAATATGCACGTGTTATGTTTTGATTGTATGATATACGGACTAAAGTGCTTAATAGCTGAGGCAATAGACAGTGCTTCGATTTCACAAGGCAGCCACGTTAAATGGCGTTTTCGCAGTTTTGCACTAAAAAATCCGGAAACATGTATTTTATCATCACGTGTTATGTAAAGGGTAGCGCCTAAGCCATGTTTTTTCACAGAACCATCGGTAACGATCCATAGTTGATCATTTGGTTGAGGTAAAAATATTGAACGATTTGTTGAAAGAGCTTTCTGTGCCTGTGAGAATATATCAGTAAGTTCGTCTGACCATTTTATAGTTTTTTTAGATTCTCGACCGGCTACCATATCATCAAGTTTACCTAGTAATGAAGCGCAATCTGGTATTACTCGTGCGAGTACTTTATACGCTCCAATAAAAGACCGTAAACCACATACTTTGTCTGGTTGTGGACAAACTGATAATATAGAAATACGATGCGGGTTGGCTTTGATAGTTCCTAATTGCCAAATCCATCCAAGAATAGTTGTAGTTTTGGGTGCGATAATCGTTTTAGTAGCAGACAAATTTAGACTGTTCTTTTGCAGAGCCTGTAGAACCCTTGTCCAGTTTTGTAGTAATTCGAGTTGGGTATTTCCACCGCAATAATGATCATCAGCTATTTTAGCTACAACACCTTCTTCTACCAGATCACCTAAAACACGACACATTAGCTCCTCAAGTGCTGTTTCTGAGCCTGGCATGCCCATTGCAGAGCGCACATACACACGCACACCTTTAAAGGGGGTTACTACACCACAGTATTTCATTGAATCACTCGAAAGTGGAATTTGGTAGAACGATTTAGTAAGGTCTGTTGCTATTATGTATTTCCACTGTGCTATTTGGCGTAAGGTTGAATCAACATCTGGCATGAGTGACGGTTGGGGTTTGCTATATCGGCCTACGTCTGCAAATGCGGTGACTAAACGGAAACTGCCATTTGGTTTCTTAACTAAAAATGACGGGTTAACATATTCTACAGATACGCCAATATCTTCTGGGCGTTTGAAAACACCAATTGCTTCAAGTTCATCAAATTTTTGTTGAAGTTCTACTAGTTGATTACGGGAATATTGCGGCACACGGCCTTTGCGTTGCGGTGGTTGGACTGGTCCCATGTCACTCTAGCTTGAAATGGACCGATGGCACCATTGTATCCCTTGAAATATGGGTCGAAAACATCATCAAAGTTTTTGACCGTATCCCTGAATTTTACTTTTAACTCTTGAGATTACAAATTATCTGGGTCAATTTTTACTGATTCTGAATGATTTGTCAATCTTGGGTGATTTATTTTATCAATGTTCTCAGTTGATTCGACGGCATCACTTATACACTCTGGAACATATGTTGATCGTATTTGACAAAAGTGTTCGTTGCGTCTTAAACTATGGGGTTCCTGTGTCAAATTTGGAATACGAATTCTGCCGGCAACGCTTGTAATCAAATTTGGCGGGGGCCACACGTTTGAATCCTTTCCAGCATGCATTGATGAAACATGCTACTCTAATCTTGGTTCAATGGCGAATGTATCATCAGTTGAGCAAATATCAGATGGTAATTGCATTTCAAGAAAATCACCAGGCCAAATAGTTGTAAATTGAGCCGGAGCACGTCATTCAAAAAGCCACGGTTGGGACCAAACCTAGTTTTCTTTTGCCATTGTACGTTGTCTCCTAAGAATGGTGCAAAATGTGGGTCTAATGATAACGTGTATATTATGTTTTGTCTCCAGTTTTCAAATGAGTTTACAGTTTCAATTTTAGTTAGACACCACTGTTTAGGTGCTCTGTGGGTATTAGCCATTGTGTTAAATGCTTTTGCTTATTTATAATGCAGTTTAAGTTTCACGGTAAATATTTATTTACGGATGACCTAGACAGGTTTTAGTCAGTCCCGATGTTCGTCTCAACAATATGATGAATAATAAACCTTTCTTGTAGGCGTAAATTCGAATCACGCTGCCACCACGCCAGTTATGATGAAACTACACCAGGGCATTAAGTCATTACTTAACTGCAATTGAATGTTACTTGTTTAATACAGCTTTAGACTAACACATGTATACAATGATGTTTAGTTTGCAATGGAGAGCGAAGAGAGAGAGCGAGCTAAAACATAGTTAACAGTTCGGGACAATAGAGCCTATTATGGCGCTGCGCATTAAAAGCGAATAAGGTACGAATAAGTAACCGTGTATTATCCGAGCGCTGGAACGGGTAATATGCGCTAATAGGGGTATTTCATCTATAAGAACAGATTATTACCACAAGAGATATGAACACAATTGAAATTCGTTTCTTAAAGGTGCAACGTACAACAAACGTATTAAAAGCGAATAAGTAACGAATAGGTAACGAATAGGTAACAGGGTATTAACCGAGCGCTGGAACGGGTACATGCACGCTAATAGGGTCATTTCATCTCTAAGAACACATTGTTACCACCAGAGACACGAACACAATTACAAAACGATTTATTTCAAGGTGCAACGTATACCCTCCGCATTAAAAGCGAATAAGTAACCGGGTATTATCCGAGCGCTAGAACGGGTAATATGCGCTAATAGGGGTATTTCATCTATAAGAACACATTATTACCACAAGAGATATGAACACAATTGAAAATCCGTTTCTTAAAGGTGCAACGTACAACAAACGTATTAAAAGCGAATAAGTAATGAATAGGTAACGAATAGGTAACAGGGTATTAACCGAGCGCTCGAACGGGTACATGCACGCTAATAGGGTCATTTCATCTCTAATTACACATTGTTACCACCAGAGACATGAACACAAGTGAAAATCCTTTTCTAAAAGGTGCAACGTACAACAAACGTATTATAAGTGAATAGGTAACGAATAGGTAGCAGGGTATTAACCGAACGCTGGAACGGGTACATGTACGCTAATAGGGTCATTTCATCTCTAATTACACATTGTTATCACCAGAGACATGAACACAAGTGAAAATCCTTTTCTAAAAGGTGCAACGTACAACAAACGTATTATAAGTGAATAGGTAACGAATAGGTAACGAATAGGTAACAGGGTATTAACCGAGCGCTGGAACGGGGTCACGCGCGCTAATAGGGTCATTTTATCTCTAAGAACACATTGTTACCACCAGAGACACGAACACAATTAAAAAACGATTTATTTTAAGGTGCAACGTATACCCTGCGCATTAAAAGCGAATAAGGAACGAATAAGTAATCGGGTATTATCCGAGCGCTGGAACGGGTAATATGCGCTAATAGGGGTATTTCATCTATAAGAACACATTATTACCACAAGAGATATGAACACAATTGAAAATCCGTTTCTTAAAGGTGCAACGTACAACAAACGTATTAAAAGCGAATAAGTAACAAATAGGTAACGAATAGGTAACAGGGTATTAACCGAGCGCTGGAACGGGTACATGCACGCTAATAGGGTCATTTCATCTCTAATTACACATTGTTACCACCAGAGACATGAACACAATTAAAAAACGATTTATTTCAAGGTGCAACGTATACTTACCCCGTGCATTAAAAGCGAATAAGGAACAAATAAGTAACAGTGTATTATCCGAGCGCTGGAACGGGTACATACGCGCTAATAGGGATAGTTCATTTATAAGAACACATCATTACCACTAGAGATATAAACACAATTGAAAATCCTTTTCTAAAAGGTGCAACGTACAACAAACGTATTAAAAGCGAATAAGTAACGAATATTTAACAGGGTATTATCCGAGCGCTGGAACGGGTAGATATGCGCTTATAGAGTTATATCACCTCTAAGAACCCAAATCTACCACCAGAGACAACAAAACAATTGAAAATCATGTTTTAAAAGGTGCAACGTATGATACACGTATTATAAGCTAATTATAAGCGAGTGATGGAACGAATTAAACAAGATAGTAGCATGCTCCGAAACGATGTACACCCTGCTAACATGTTTAACCCCACCACATTATGTTAGTATGTGCCTGTCCCTAGACAAGAGCCTGAAATTAAGTAGTTATCGTTTGTTTTTGTGTTACATATTTGTTTTCCGTTTATATTTTTGTATATGAAATACGGCCGTTAGTTTTGTTGTTTGAATTGTTTGAAATTGTCATATCTGGGCCTTTTATAGGTGACTACACGGTTTGGGCTACATTGACCTATAGTTGATAGTTTCTGTGTCATTTTGGTCTATTGTGGGTTGTTGTCTCATTGGCAATCATACCACATCTTTTTTTATGCAAGCGCTAACACAGTGATTTCATCCCTTCGAACCAAGATCCATCTTCAAACATACGGACATAAAGCAGTTAAAAGGTAGAACGTATAAAAATCAAATAAGGAACAAATGAGTTTCGAACATAAAGTAAAAGGATCGGTTGAGCACAAACACATATAAATAGGTCATAAAAAATCATTTTACCTCAACAAATTTAGAACTATTACCAGATATAAGAGTATAAACAACAAGAAGTAATTGTAACAGGATGCTGTTACGAAGTCTCCCAAACAAAGCTCCCATAACTCGCAATTCATATGGTCCCATGTTCATTTGATTTGATTTTTTGTCCCATACAAGAATATATATGGCTTACTGGTGGGGATCTCCACCATTTACAAGTATTCAAACAGGAGGGGGTGGTGGTGACCCCCAGGGACTTTTCCTACATCTCATTTTATTTGTTTTATTGTCCCCTACAAGAATATATATGGTTTAGGGGTGGGGATGTTGACCGTTTACAAGTTTTAAAACAAGAGGGGGTGGGATGACCCCCTCAGGACTTCCCTTTAATCTCATTTTATTTGTTTTATTGTCCCCTACAAGAACATATATGGTTTAGGGGTTGGGATCTGGACCATTTACAAGATAATAGTACATTCTCAAATTGAACGGGGTTGGGGTGACCCCAAGGAACTTCCATTTAATTTCATTTGATTAGTTTTATTGTCCCTTACAAGAATATATATAGTTTAGGGGTTGGGATGTTGACCGTTTACAAGTTTTCAAACAAGAGGGGGTGGGCTGACCCACTAGGGACTTTCCTTTTATTTCATTTCATTTGTTTTATTGTCCTATACAAGAATATATATGGTTTAGGGGTGGGAATCTGGACCATTTACAAGATAATAGTACATTCTCAAATTGAACGGGGTGGGGGTGACCCCCAGGAACTTCCATTTAATTTCATTTGATTAGTTTTATTGTCCCTTACAAGAATATATATAGTTTAGGGGTGGGGATGTTGACCGTTTATAAGTTTTCAAACAAGAGGGGGTGGGGTGGCCCCCTAAGGACTTTCCTTTTATTTCATTTCATTTGTTTTATTGTCCCCTACAAGAAAATATATGGTTTAGGGGTGGGGATCTGGACCATTTACTAGATAATAGTACATTCTCAAATTGAACGGGGTGGGGGTGACCCCCAGGAACTTCCATTTAATTTCATTTGATTAGTTTTATTGTCCCCTACAAGAATATATATGGTTTAGGGGTGGCGATCTGGACCGTTTACAAGATAATAGCACATTCTAAAATTGAACGGGGGTGGGGATGACCCCGGGGACTTCCATCTAATTTCGTTTGATTTGTTTTATCGTCCTATTCAAGAATATATATGGTTTAGGGGTGGGGATCTGGACCGTTTTCAAGATAATAGTACATTCTCAAATTGAACGGGGTGGGGGTGACCCCCAGGAACTTTTATTTAATTTCATTTGATTAGTTTTATTGTCCCATACAAGAATATATATCGTTTAGGGGTGGGGATCTGGACCGTTTACAAGTTAAAAGCATATTCTCGAATTGAAGGGGGTAGGGATGACCCCCAGGGACTCCCCTATATTTCATGTGATTGGTTTTTTTGTCCTTTAATCATTTCTGGAGACTGCATGTATCTATCACTTACAGTTTTCAAGTTATATTCATTTAAAAATTTTAGAAAATAAAATCCAATAGGGTTCTATAGTAAACCCCTCCCTTCTTTCTGCCCCCAAAATACCCCTTAATAGACCCCAATGCACAAATGAACGATAGATGGCTCACCTAGACATATTAGTCTAACATTTTATGAAACCCTAAGTAAATCTGACAAGTAGTTTTGGAGAAATGCTGCAGACAAGTTTATTTTTAAAGTGGCGGAAGAAGAAGAGGAAGAAGAGGAAGAAGAGGAAGAAGAGGAAGAAGAAGAAGAATAAAAATAATAAGAACTGAGCAAAAACAATAAGTCACGAATAGGTAACGAATAGGGAATAGGGAATAGGTAACGAATAGGTAACGAATAGGGAATAGGGAATAGGTAACGAATAGGTAACGAATAGGGAATAGGGAATAGGTAACGAATAGGTAACGAATAGGGAATAGGGAATAGGTAATGAATAGGTAACGAATAGGGAATAGGGAATAGGTAACGAATAGGGAATAGGGAATAGGTAACCAACTTGACGTCCATATCTGCAGCGGCATTTACACAGTGAAGTAAAAATTGAAAATACAAACACTTTCTTCATTTCATGTCAGGTATTTCGTTAAGTTGTTCATTCAAGTACACATGTACTTCACTGATTTGATACGTGATGCCAACTCGCATTGCTAGGTTAATTTGTAATATACTAGTATATGTTGCTGTCTTTTGATTTTTGAGAAATAAGAACATTAATCTATTCATTTGCATGTATTTCAAAATATTGGAAGTAACTAAATACTAATTTTGACCATCTGTATGAGCGTTTCAGAATTACATATACTGCAAACTATATTTACAACTTATGAATTCATAAAACTTGTTAAAAGAGATAAGAGTCCATATAAGTTATATTTATTGGAGCACCTTAGTGATTTTGTGAAAGCGTGCTCACTTACGTCGTACCTACAATCCCCTTCCCTTTCATGAATGTGACCTACCGAATAAGACTATTTACCGGATTTGTTATCACATAAGCAAAACGACGGGTGCCACATGTGGAACAGGATCTGCTTACCCTTCTGGAGCACCTGAGATCACCCCTAGTTTTTGGTCGGGTTCGTGTTGTTTATTCTTTAGTTTTCTATGTTGTGTCATGTGTACTATTGTTTGTCTGTTTGTCTTTTTCATTTTTTAGCCATGGCGTTGTCAGTTTATTTTAGATTTATGAGTTTGACTGTCCCTTTGGTATCTTTCGTCCCTCTTTTAGAGATCGGGAGGGCGTGTGTTCGACTATCCATTGTGTCAAATCAAAGACTTGATCAAACATTGGTACAAATATTTTCTGATTCAAAGCTAATTATCAGCTGCATTTAGGGTAAGGGCAACTACGGGTCGGACCGGAGACCGAGTTAGAGTAATGTGTACTGGTAGAGTTAGGACCCGTACCTTTGAACTAGAAAGTGAAAGACCAGGCACAGCGTGTTGTTCTTGTACAACGCAGGGTTCAAATTCGTTTCATATCATCACGTTATCGTCATGAATATGCATGATACTTGCCACTGTATGTTAAGCAGTAATTCATCCATTCATCTATTTATTGGTAAAGGCAATACAAATAAAAAAAAGTATTTATTATTTTCTCTTTAATATCACTTCACAGAAGATGTCATGATTCTACACAATAGGTAAAAAGTCTCAAATGTTCTATGAATTGTATATCGTTCCCAATCTATTGATACTACCCTGACAAGGATGACCAAGGTGACCAATGTGAAGATAGCTGGTGTGAACCGGACAGCTGCTGTCTTATGGCTGCTTTTTCTGTAACACAAACAAGTATTTCTCTATTAACACAGAGTATATCCCCAAATATAAATAAAACACCTTGTAAAATGAGACAGTATTTATGTAAACAGATAACATACTGAAAATATAAAATTATTAGGTGCATTTAATATTGCGATTGTTAAATTATGGTTAAAAATTTGTAACTGCGAGTTATTATTAGACTGATGGATACTTACGTGAAGCTCCAATCTTATATTTACTACTGTAGTTATCAAATACAACATGGACAGTGCCTGCAAATGGAATGAAAACATTGTTAAAACCGTGATTATACATGTATCATGTATTTTATGGAGACTAGAAATTGAGATGGTTTAGAAACAATGCTTGAAAATGTTGATGTTGTTTGAATGCACGTTTAAAGGGAACACGTACATGTATATGCTAAACATCCATTTAAATAATGATTACATGAACTTTTTTGTTTTTTTACATATTTACCATATTTGCATAGCGTAGTGACCTGTGTTTATATTTATATTTTCGTTTTCGCTTATTGATAATTAAACAATTTCACAAAGAACATAATTATATAAACAGATTTAAACTGCACAAACCTCTATCAAATGATAAAATTAACACATTATACAAAATAATATTTGGTCAATAGTGCTTGTTGATCCGTTTGTCTTAACTCTGTTGTTGCCAGGAAAGCGTCTGAATTTTGTGTCAAGTCATCGCCAAATTTGAATAAAGAACTCCATTCATCGAAACAGCAAGTACATCTGTAAGTTCAATAATCTAGAATTTCCATAATTTCGTTTCAGGACATTACCCGAAATATTTAATATAAATGCATTTTATCTACCAGTCCCTTTTTGTGTGTTTTTATTTCCTTAACACTGTGAATACCTACCGTCTTTGCCATCCTTTCCGGGCATGCCTGGTGGTCCTTTTGGTCCAGGCCATCCGTCTGGTCCTTTACCTCCAGGTTTTCCATTCTTTCCATCCTTTCCGTCCTTACCTGTAAATGGAAAAACATAATACGGATTTTTTTCATCAGAAATATAAAAAAGAAGATGTGGTATGATTGCCAATGAGTAATTATTGTTTATAATCTCTGGGATTTACGCTCAATGTAGTTTTTATGTCAAGTATAATGAGTTCCTCAATGAATTTTGTGTCGAGGACATAATTATATATGTATGTTAAGTTACACATTGTTGTTTGTGTCTAGTATCGTGAGTTTCTAAATGTAATTTTGTCGATTATTTTCTGTTACTCAATTTTGTTTGTATCAGGTTTCGAAGTTACTCAATGTAGTTTGCGCCATGTGTCGTATAGTTTCATAATGTAGTTTGTGTCAAGTATGGTGAGTTACTTTATGTATTTTGTGTCAATCATGGTGTGTAAAAAACAGGAAGTAGTTATTAACAGTACCTGGTACTCCTGGATATCCGTCTCTTCCGGGATCACCTGGCGCCCCTTTCATACCATTTGGCCCTTTAGCTCCTGGCCATCCGTCTGGTCCCTTGTTGCCTGGTCCACCTATGAAAAAATAATCGTTTGCAATAAATCACATATACCAAGACTAAACCATTCAATATAATTGTTTAAATCGATTTAGAAGGTTGCGAGTTTGACGATGTTAATCACACAATATATACATGTAAGTATGAAAGTACAAAAATGTGAAAAACTGTTTCCAGCAAGATATGACATTTCATAATAGTACGACTGCATAAGAGACACAATTCATCAATATAGACGCATTGACCCTCTTTAATTTGATTTGGCGTTCTTAAAAAAACTATATGGGTATGATTGTACTACAAGATTCTTACTTTCAAAGTCATTATTGCGGAGAAATACATCTGTGAAAGTGGTACATTGTGTTTATTTAGTTGCTTTCTTAAAAGAGACGAACGTTATTAAAAAGAGAATCCAAGAATACAAAATATATCAGATAAAAACAAAACAAAAACAACAGTTTACAAAACATAGAATACAAATATTAAGACTAAGTTACAAGTGCCCAATTAAAATCCGAGTGTGATTTCATGTGCTCCGCAAGGGTAGGTAGAGTTCAAAACTCAATAAATACCAGATAATGTCCTTACAACGGTAAAAATTAAAATAATAAAAAAGCATGAAAATATTGGAAATAAAAATATCTTTGCTAGTGTTTATAATAGCTGACCGTTTCAAAATACTACAACAAAATAATTGTGGAGACAACTTTCTACAACAGTTGTAATGACATAGAAATTAGCAACTACAGATCGTCGTAAGGCCTTCAACAATGAAAAAACTCTATTTCACAAAGCAAACTTTACAAGGCCCATAATTGACAAATTTCACACAACTCACAGAGAAAACTAACAACCTGATGTATATACAATTACAATTAAAGAAAAATAAATTTAAAATACAGCAACACAAGACAACCATTGAATTAAAGCTATTGGCTTTCTAAGTATATATTATCTCAACTGTACACAAAACGTTGTGGTTGGTTTACAACAAGATATACAATTGGGATCAATCAATGATCGTGACATTTTTTGGATAGGTACAATGCAATATTCACAGTATCCCTTAGATCATGTAATGTGAAATGAAAGAGAACAAATAGTGTCTGATACAAACCTTTAACTCCTGGATATCCCATTGGACCTTTCAATCCGGGTTCTCCCATTGCTCCTTTCTTTCCTGGCATGCCATTGTATCCTGGTAGACCATTTTTTCCGTCTGTGCCAGGGATTCCATTTTTACCTATAGGTTATATAGCAATAATTCATGCATTCAATGGCTTATTTGAAAATGAACGTCAATGAATTACAATATTTGCTACATTTTTTGCAAGTAAACATGTTGAGCTTCCTATTAGTTATTGTAATAGGTAATACAGCAATGATTCAATAAATAGAGGTACTTTTTTTATTTCAAAATAAACGCCATTAAT
Source organism: Mytilus edulis (assembly GCF_963676685.1). NCBI lineage: Eukaryota > Metazoa > Mollusca > Bivalvia > Mytilida > Mytilidae > Mytilus > Mytilus edulis. The sequence continues at coordinate 49,862,683 of NC_092354.1, forward strand.
TTTGATTTTATTTAGTAATACATTCTTTATATGTAAATATGTTGAGCTTCTTTTTTTGTTATATATATGGGGTTTTGATTGATATTCTGATGCTATTTTAGGGGTTTTATTAATATTTTGATGCTAGTTTAATAGCTAGTTCGGCTTGACTTGTTTCAGATTTCTTACAATTAAATAGACTGGAGGAGAATTTACAGTTCATTTAACAATTCGAGAACTATAATTGTCTTGGAACTCATTTGTCTACAAACAGTTATCTAAAAAGATGTACATCACATTGTCAATTTTATTTATCCATTTTGAAATATACATGATGCATCGACTAGAAACACATGCTCCCCCTATATATCTCGTATTAGGTCACTAACGCACCATGTAATATTATAAGTTATATGGTTCGCTACTGACCCCCTATTGGATAAACAGAGGATCAATGTCTGTTCATTTCAGAAATACCTTCAATTATAATAATGTTACTACCTTTCATTCCATTCATGCCTGGAATACCGTTATGTCCTGGTAACCCTTTGTCTCCCATTTCTCCCTTTTTACCGGGACCGCCGGGCCATCCTGTAATACGATACATTTATTACACTACATATAAGTGTGGACACATATTAGTGTGGATACACATCAGTGTGGATAAAAGGTTTGGATGTTTGATAGTGTATTTTGACACAAAGAGTTATCTGTTCATTGAACTATTATGTTTTTTGCTACATATATTAAAAACGTATGATAACTATCTCAGTGTATACACAATACGTTTAGTTAATAAGACACATTATTATTACGTAGTTAAAAGTTCGGTTTATTTAAGACACATTAGAGGGACAGAATCGAATTATTACGTCGTTTAAGAAAAGTGAAAACCCAGATTACAATTATTTATTATGTAGTTGTTATTGTTAAATGTACATAGCTTATTTAATACTGGTTTATTTGGTTGTGGAGATTCTGTGTTAAAACAGCTTTTCGTAGTGTCCTCCCCTAACATTTATACGACATTCCTACTATAATGTTTTTCGCAGAGGGTTAATGCTTACACGCCAGATATTGAAACTGCTCACACATGTCCACGGATTAAATCCACTTATCGTATTTACATTATAAGCCTCTCGTCCAAGATTATCACATCCCTGACAGAAACTTATACCCCAAATTTGTAAATGCGTATCTCAAAAGATGTGGTTGCCACTTGATGAGCAAGAACTGCTTTAATTTTCTGACTTGACATTTTTGTAAGAGTTTTTGTCTTAACCGATCTTTATTTCAATTAAAACTTCGATATCTGATAAAAGTTTTAGACGAAGTACACTGAACATTTCCAAATTTTGCAATGTTTAGGGCTTGACTCCTACATTTACAAATCCACTGTTGAATGCTATCTAATCACTAGATATGACTTATGATTCATGTATTTTAACAGGAGTAACAGGATGGGTGGCAGAAATGGAGCAGGAACTGCTATTACTTCTGGATCAACTGAGTTTATTCTTGTATGTGTTTGTGTTCCCGATACGTGATCCTAAGCGTTTTGTTTATTGTTTTTTTTTAATGATGTATATTTTTTCACCATCTCTCTTTTTACTATTGTGTTATCTATTTGTCTTCGACTTATGGCATTAGAATATCCCCAGTTGGTATCCAGTCTTCACATCTAATGCATCTTCGAATTTATTATTATTTTTCAATGAGCTTTGAAAGACACCAAGTTATTTAAAAATATTAAGAATGTTGGCGGCCATTTTTTTTAATTTCCTGCATTGTCTCAAATAATGTTTCTCACCGTCTTTTCCCTTTAATCCTGGTGGTCCCATTTCTCCCATTTTACCTGAAAACATTCAATGTTAATAAGGAATCATAAATTCGTGCAATGTTGGTTGTTCAAATTAAACATGTCTAACTTTGAATGTCCTTCATACATGTACCCAAATGGTATGCAATCGATTGATTTTGTTTTCATTAAAGATATTTAATTACTTTTTATGATACCATAACGAAGAAACTTATTCAACTGTAGAAGCTTTTCTATTTTTTTGTAAATTTTTTTGAAAATCTAAAACAAAATTATGAGGAAATTCTATTTACCTTTCACGCCTGGCCAACCATGTGCACCTAAAAAATAAATATTGTATATAGTAACTAAGCACTCACCATGCTGAAAACAATAAGAAAACAATCGCGATAGTACGCGTGAATATGCTACATGTACATGTAACTGTATATGTCATACATGTATCTCATGTTTAGACCTGTCACAACCCCTCCTTCTAAAATTGATAATATCTCAACACTTTGAACCTTGCTTATGTTCGACTGTCTCCTGTCTGTTAAACCTTTCAAGTTACCCTTGCCTTAGTTTTATGGATTACTTACGTATATATGTGTATCTTTTAATAAAGGAGTCGGTTCAGTAAGACCCCTTGTTTGTCCCAAAATAGCTATTTATTGGAAAGAAGAATGCTTCTGCTACATAAATATGGGCTGTTTTTGACAAAATTAAGCACATATATCGGGTACTAGCATCATAAATTCATGCTAAATTACTGAAATCTTTACAATTTCAGCATTTTAGTTAATTATTAGACGGTTCCCGTCTTAAATGAAAGTGGCCGCATTCGTGTTCATTCATAATATTGAGATGCAAGTTGTATTTGATGATAATACATAACATATATAAAGCTTGTGAAATAGTGACTTTTTTGGCATATTTGGTAGATTTTTCATATTCAAGCTTGAATCGGAGAATTTGTAATGATTAAATCAGTTAAAATCTTTCACATAAACTAATTGAATCAATTGAAATATACACTTAAGTGATTAAAAAGTGTCCAAAATCTTTTGTTAGATGAACCTGAAATATGAGGCAAAAATCGGCTTTACCGGACCTACTCCTTTATATTTCTAACTAGAACCTTATTTTAAAATGATGACCACAAAAAACAAAAAAAAACATAGCTACAATACATTCCCGTATTATCCAGCGAAATATTTATGCTTCCCTCAAACTGTCTTGTTTTTCTTTGTTTTACCTGGTGTTCCCATTTTGCCTTTTTCGCCTGAAAGAAAAAAATACACATTCGTGACATAAACTTATTTTTTGTTTATTATAGGTGATTTTTAAAATAAAATAATATTTCAACAAGATATACATATATATTGTGTCTGTATGATTTTTCAAGTCTAACTAACTCATATAACCAGATCACTTCTATTTTTTAGGTGGGGTTCGTTTTGCTCTGTCTTTATTTTTCTATGTTACTTGAGCCTTGTCTGTTTGTCTAGGTTTTTTTCATTCTTTTTCCATGGCGTTGTCAGTTTATTATTGACTTAACAGTTTGTATGTCAGATTGGTTTCTTTCGCCTCATTTTCGTTTTGTTTACAAAAAGGAGCTGATAATCGGCTGTCTCATTTCAATACCTCCATTTCTTCTTTTATTTACAACTTATTTTATGTGTTGTTCGCAGGGCCGTTAGAGATTTAATCTAGCTATAAAAGCAGTTTTAACCCCCCAGTTACTTCGAAAAATGCCTGTACCAAGTCTGGAATATGGCAGTTGCTTTTCACTTGTTCCGTTTATTGATAGCATTTGGTTTTTGTCAGTTTTTATGACTTCACGTTTTAGAATTAGCCTCGGAGTTCGGTATTTTTGGTATACTTTGTTTTCTCATTCATATACCTTCATTTAGTCATTTATTTACAACGCTTTAAATTTTAGTACTTAAACACAATACTGTGGTTATACAAACATACAACTAATATTTACCTGGTGCTCCTGGCCAACCATGTGGACCTAAAATAAAAACATGGATGAAAATTTAAAGATTTTAATGATGGCAATGAATGGATTGCTGTAACACTTCCAGTAGCAAATTAAATGCATTCGGGACGATAACATGATAATGCAATATCAATATACTGTAAACCAACTTATTTTCGCGCGCGATTTATTTTTCGTTACTTTCGCGAGTAGAAAAATATCGCGAATATAAATCGTCGCAAATATGTAAAACTTGTATCCATTCTCATTTAACTACATCAAACAAAGTTAAGAATCGCGAAACTAAATCGCGGCGAAATGGGTTAGTTAGGGCTAAACGCGAAATAAAGTATCCGCGGGAATATTTTGGTTTACAGTAATTCCTGGTTTGTACTAGACCGACACGCTCATATATTTCAACTTGGCTCATTTTTTTCAGTCTTTCCTTATATTGTTATTATAAAAATCCATTTAAAGAGACAATCATGAAAAATCGTTGAGGACTTAATGATCATATGACAAAATTGTGTCTATGAGCTGATAGACATTAAAAAAAAATCAGACGTCGTGTTAAATGTATATCCAAAATCAAAATTATTTCAATTCCAACGTATGTATTGATTGACATTAGGTTTAGAACAAAGACACATACCTTTATCACCTGTTGCTCCTTTCATACCTAAAATAGTAAAAGACATATATAATTTTCCTCCTCCGATCATAAGGGTCTGTACAGGTGATCCAGGTGCTTCAGGTATACCATTTCTCTATTCATTAACCTCAATGTAAATTTTCTCTATTCTCTATGTTTTTCGTCCCTTATTCTCTTTTCTTGAGATACCTGCCTCTGTATCTCTATTCCTTTTTATGTCCTTTTCTCTGTATTCTTTCTACTTGTCTACCTGTATTCTGTCCCTTTATCCCATAATTCTCTTTTCTGTAAATCCCCCCCCCCCCCCCCCCATCGAGACTCATCCAATGGCATAAATCAAAGTGGAATTTCTTTTTTTTTACTCTGTATTCTTGCAACTTGTTTTCCTGTATTCTGCACCTTTACTCCATTATTCTTAATGCTGTTGACCACCCATAGCATCATCCAATCGGAGTTGTTCACTGATTGTTTTCTTATTTTGATTTATTGACAAACGAGTTTTAAATTATCCATTTACTGCATGATAGTTATAAGACTATAAAAATCTAATCTCGAAATCTTTTTATTAATAATTTTGTAAGAAAATTGTCAATGTTTGAGACAGCTGATATATGTTCTTCAGATTAGTTGATTTTATATTTGAATAATATTATCGTGCAAATTCAGTATGTTTGTATGGCTGTATCTGTGATTTTGTGGTATGTTTATGCTTCGATTTTTTCATTTAATTATGGACATTCCGTTAATGATTTTCTTCGGAGTTCAGTACTTTTGTGATTTCACTTTCGCTCAAGGACTGCAACAAACACTCAGGCATATAGGCTTGGAGGCTTGAATCAAGCACAAAATAAATTTCAGAAGCATATTAGTGTTTTAGTCTTAAATACTTGAAATGTATCGATAATTGAAGTGCAACTAGTGTGGCACAGTCTTTACTATCCAGTTGTGAAGGAAGTTATAACAAGTATAACAAATACTCACCGTCTGCGCCTGGTATACCGTTATGTCCTAAAGTAAAAAATAAAATAAAATATGTTTAAAATGAATGAAATATTATTTAACAACTGAAAATAAACTGATATGAGTATACATGTATGTGTACACAAGTGTGTCAATTGAATTATGTGTACAACGGAAAGTAGATTAACAACTTAAGTTACAGATATCAACGTTTGCAAAAAATCTTGGACAATGTCAAAAGTGTCTATAAAACTTACGTCGATTTTGAACGAATATTGTTTTCTTTTCTTTTCGAGCGTCATTGATGAGTCTTTTGTAGACAAAACGCGCGTCTGGCGTAAATACAAAATTTAATCCTGGTATGTATGATGAGTTTTTTTACAATGTTTTGATTTTATTGTGGATGGTTAATAAATCATTTTCCAGTTTGTATGTTTACACTGTACATGTTTTACTTACCGTTTTTGCCTTTATCTCCAGGTGGACCCATTGGACCTGATTATAATAAATAAATTTAATATTCATCATGGATTTGCAAAGAAATGATGGAAACTCACTTATTATCTTTCAGTATTTAAACAAATACGGTTTCAATCATATATTCTAACGTAAGCAATAATACCCCTTATATAAACTTTTTTTTATCATTATTATCATATTTAGATTGTTTTCTCAAATCGTATATGGAACTTTGCATATCTTAAAGGTTGTTTGTGCTAAGTTCTGTTGAGTTTGTCGCATTGAAGTAGGATAATTTCGACCCAATTAATGTACATTTGTGTACATGTTCCAGACCGTATTGTTTGCTTAATCACTTTTTCCATCTAACTGTACTAATAACAATTTGTATAACTAAAAATAAAGATTTTGATAAATGTTTGTACAAATTTAACCCATATCATCCCAAAACATTATGGTCAGCTGGACCGTACGCGTATACTGATACGGTCCGAACGTACGCGTCGAAATATTCATATGGTCTGGAACATATATATTGGATACATCCCTTTAAATAGGTTGATGCATACATGTACATATCAATTGATAAAATATTTTGTTCAGTTTTGGTTTTGTTTAAGTTCCGGGATAATTTTAACTGCTCAATACTAACTTCAAAGTAATTTATTGGTAAACGTGTTTCCTAAGGTTCTAAATAATAATATTATTTTACAGCCGATTTCATTGAGTGTGTAGCCCAAGGTAATATCTTTGGTTAGCTTGCTTGCTAGCTGAACCGTGAAGTCATTGTCAAGTAAGGTACATGATACTACTCTCCTTTGTAAGTATCATAGTCCTACAGACATATAGATTGGTTATCAGTCAGACTCTACTCTTTAAGGAGGGTAATATACCTATCTTGATAACCAAAGGTATTACCTTTCACCTACACGTTCAATGAAATCGGCTGTAAAGACAAGCTCACATTACCTGGTGGTCCCCAAGATCCAGGGTTTCCTGTAAGTAAAACATTTAAATTAAAAACAACTGTCAGAATCTGTAGAATCTACGCCTGCATGTATCAAATGTTTTCATCGCAGATAGAACACCAGATAAAGAATGAAACATATAAGTATATGCTATAATGTACATGGAACTAGAAACCACGTTTTTTATAGGGGAACATTTAATTTATTTTTTTTAAATTAAAAATAGGTCTACAAATAAAATTTCCTAATACAAAAAAGAGTGTCGAAAATGATCAGAAACGCACAAACTTCGAGTAAAGCTGGTTACATTAGTTTGGTCGAGACTAAACAAAACTTGACTCGGAGAGTTGTGCTTTATACAGTCAGAGCTTGTATTTAAAATTAGTGTTCCTGTTTTTAACCAACGGCTTAGACCCCGTTTACACTGACAAAAAAAGATCGATCTGTACTAAGATCGATCTTTGGTACAATGTAAACGGGTAAGATCGATCTTCAATCGGACTTTAAAAGTCTACCTCTAGAGGTGGTATGAAAAAGATCGATCTTATTTTAATCGATCTTTTTTGGTGTAAACGCTTATCGATCTTCGATCGATCTTTTTTCAGGTGTTTGTTATATTTAGATAGGCAAATAAAGGTCAGACCGGTTCTTTTAATGTTTTAGTGTAAACGCACTGGATTAAATAAGATCGATCTCGATCAATCTTGCTTGTGCAATGTAAACGCGAACTGGTCTTTTAAAGATTGACTCAATTTCGTTGCCAGTGTGTGGAATTGATCTTTCCAGAAATGAAAAATCATCTGAAAACTAGACAGACATAAGTTAACTAGTTATATAAATGTACTTACCGTTCTTTCCCTTCATACCTACATCACCTAAAAAAAGAGAAATTACAAACAATTAACATACAATGTAGCTGACAGATAAGAAAAGTTTACCCCGACCAATTTACTAACCACACTTTGTTATTATCTGCATTAAAAATTGAGAATGGAAATGGGGAATGTGCCAAAGAGACATCAACACGACCATAGAAAAAACAACAGCAGAAGGTCACCAACAGGTCTTCAATGTAGCGAGAAATTCCCGCACCCGGAGGCGTCCTTCAACTGGCCCCTAAACAAATATATACTAGTTCAGTGATAATGAACGCCATACTAATTTCCAAATTGTACACAGGAAACTAAAATTAAAATAATACAAGACTAACAAAGGCCAGAGGCTCCTGACTTGGGACAGGCGCAAAAATGCGGCGGGGTTAAACATGTTTGTGAGATTTTGTTTTGGAAATATAAAAGAATACGCCATGCAATCTGACCGTCGTGCCTCTTGTGATTGTTTTCGAATATCGCGTTCTTGTCTTACTGTTATAAAATATCAATAACCTATTCAACATAAGTTTTTTCCCCTGTTCCAATTGTAGTCTGATTTTACCGGACAAGCAGGGGTGCTGCCCATGCAGAGCTTAAAAAGAAGAAACGTGTTTGTCAATTTTACTTGAAAAAAAAATCAATGGTATAGGAAATGTGTATAGCTCATTGAAATATTGTCTCCCTCTGCAAGCTCTTCATTTGCAATAAAACATATATATATATTGCCTCACACAAGAGAACTAACTCGAACACATGTATTTCTCGTGATGGCTTAATAATGAAATTGATAAGAAATACTAATAGTTATCGCTGCTTTACAAGCATACAATGGATTCTTTCCGTTGTCATTTCTATGCTGTTGGAAGAAAAACAAACACACTTAACACACACAAAACACACACACACACACACACACACACACACACACACAATAAACCACCTGAATACACTAACCTGGTCCTCCCTTCATTCCTGGTGGTCCTGAAAAATATTGAAAACAATTACATATTTTGATGACGACATTCATAAATGGAACGCATCTACCTGGCCTCACGGTCATAAAACTTTCGAGCATGATTTTTGTACTCAGACTCGGAAATCAACCAATCAAATTGCTGGATTTCATGTTTCGATCATGATTTTTGTGCTCAGAGCACTGAGCAAAGTTTTATGCCTTCAAGGCCTGGTGTATGCATGCCATTATATTAGCTTATTGTGAGGCAAACATTATTATGAGATAACGCTCGGCGCGAATTAATACGGCCTTATTGAATCGATATACATGTAAAATGCAAGTTTTCCTCAATTCACGAAAATTGGTAGCGACGGAAATAAATGAATTTACAAAATGACATAATAATTTGCCTTACCTTTCCATCCTTGTGGACCTTTCATTCCTCTTGGACCTATGAAGTATATAAAATGTCATGGTTTTAACATATGAAAACGCTATTGACAAGTGCTATATGATTTTATTTTGATATTATGCATCCTCATTATACAAAGATGAACGTTGTATAGCGAAAAGAAGGACCAACCGGGAACTGTATTGAACCGTTACAAATATCATTTCATTTAAACTTGTTGATTCTGTTATTTTTAGCATTTTTCTAATATTATTTCATTTCATAGACTAATAGAAAAAAAAGGATATGGGTTTATCCATCCATGACACAACATTAGGACAGACACAGAATAAAACACACAAATGCAAAAGAACACCAAGTCACAGTCAACAGTAGTGACATAAAACAAAAAGATCGGGTATTAACTAAATACCTGGTAAATAAATCTTACCTTTTTTTCCTGGCTCTCCTTTATCGCCTACAAATATATTTATATATATATATACAAAAGAAAGCATACAAAAATCGTTGTTTCTCTGACATATTCTCTCTTTCCGCATGATAAATTTTATATTTAAAATGAGTTTTTCTTTATTATAATCGACCCCTTTTGTTTGCTAACTAAACAAGATATACATTTGCATATATTAACATATTCCTTCGTGAACAAGCGAAAGCGATGATTTCAAATTGCCTATAAAAAATGAGGAAATAAGAAATTCTATCAATAAAATGGCCTTTTTAGTCATTCGTACTGAGTCTTATGACATTTATTTCAGTTATTAATCCAATATGTCAAATATGTTCATTTAACAAAATCCTACTCTGTATTTACTAGAATTGGTCTTTGGATCATGTGACGGGCTTTCGGCCATCACAACTTTCCTTAATACTCCAAGTACACAACTGGTGCAGGAAACACAAATCTCAGTAATTGTATTAATTGAGTTCTGATTCTGAGAATGACAACTTTACATCTTTTGAATTTAGCATTACCACAAGGCCTGCTACTGATCATGTCAACGTATTTTTTTTAAGACGAGAAACACATACGTCTGACAACTGTTTTTATTAACCACTTCTAAATATACTTTTTGTATCTCTTATTGAACAATCCATGATCTTACGTTTGCACCTTTTTTTTTGAAAATGTTATTTTTCATTTTCATGAAATTCTATTAAAAATGTATCATTTGGAATTTAAAATAAAAGATGTCAAAACAAAGTTCTACGGTGACCTATAGTTGTTAATTTCTGTGTCAATTGTTCTCTTGTGGAGAGTTGTCTCATTGGCATACCACATCTTCTTTCTTATAATGACTTTTATTATACCTCAGTTAATATTTTCTATATAAAATAAATACACGATATTTTTACTATTTTTCAAATTACAAGCGTTGAACTATTGGACCGGTCAATAGTTTCCAACTATTGGACCTTGGTGAAACTATGTGACCGCAAGCGTCATTATATTTCGCGGAATTTCAAATGCAGTTACGGTTAATAATGGCACGGGAGTCACGACGTCGCGTTTTACCTATTGAAGAACGGATTTCAACGTCAATGCAGGACGTACATTTTTGTAACCTTTGCTTGTCAGAGTATTTTTAATTCAATTATAAATCAATTAAAACGTTAAACAGTATGGTTGGACTTCTGCTTTTTTATAACGATAGTTAACACCATTTATTGCCTGTTGTCTTTTTCGATATAATAAAACACTTACTGACTGGATATTCGTGGAATAGTAAGTTTATTGTCTCATCGGCGGACACAACTACTAGTATTACCTCTCGGCTACGTCTCAGGACAATAGTTGCACCTCGGGGTTAATAAACTTACTCATACCCAGTCAATAAGTGTATTATAGAAACGCACGTATGCTAAATGATTTTTCAATAAAAAATATCTGATTATTACCTGGTGGTCCTACAGGTCCCGGATGTCCACCACCTAGAAAAAAAATATTAATATAAACATCATATTTTCGTATTATTTGTGTAAAGGGATGGATATAATATACTATTCACTACACAAGTCAACATGTGTACACGTATATGAATAAAGCCCTAACAAATTGATAGCATTTCTATTGAGTTTTTTTTTATCACAATAAGGGCTTCAACACAAAACAAGTTCCTGGTCTCTTTAATTCATTCCCCAAAAGCGCATGAAGTATTAGCCACTGGATGTTAATCATGCAACAATTTATCAATCCTTCTTTTATTCAATAATCACAAATCTACGAACAAACAAATATGTCTATTATATTCGTCTTTTCAGAATCTGAAGGACTGTGGGTAATCTCATTGTTCGTACACCGAAATGAAAGTTAAAAAAAACCCTTATGTCATTGGTTGAATTACCATTGTTTATCACATTGTAAACCAATCACAACGCTTTTAGAAAAATACCCAGAATGCATTAGATTCTGAAACGGCGAATTGAGACCCATGCTAGTAGAATATAGTAACATATGAAAACCAATATCAAAGTGATACAGCTCATGTGTCAGTCAATGCACAAGTGGGATGACACATGCACAAATAAATCGATATACATGTACGTACTTGACCTAAGATGGTTTACTTTTATAAATTGTTATTAGGATGGAGAGTTGTCTCATTGGCACTCATACCACATCTTCCTATATCTATTGGTGAGTTTATTTTAAAAGCGTATTTTTATACGATATCTATTTAATTTCACTACGACATTGGCTCAAAAAGACATAAGTTATTCCTGCATACTTATAAATTCTTATAAAGAAAAACCCACACATGTAAATTCCACATAGTGTGACAAAAACGAGAATGCTGCATTATATTTTAAAATTGCTTTATAATAATATGTGAAAACCCTAAACCAAAAAATACATTTAAAGTCTAAACCTTGAAACTTTTTTTTCTATATTTTCAAGAATTCGAGAGAGAAAATTGATCAAACGAAGGTAAAAACAAATGTTTCCCAAGTACACGGATGCAACATCCACACTATCAATCTCTATGTTCAGTGGACCGTGAAAATGGGATAAAATCTCTAATTTGGCATTACAATCATATCATAGGGAACATGTTTACTAAGTTTCAAGTTCATTGGACTTTAAATTCATTCGACCAAAAACTTAAACCCGAAGCGGGACGGACGAACAGACGGACGGGCGGACGGACGCACAGACCAGAACACATAATGCCAGTAATGTGGCATACAAATCGCATGAAATAAACATACTTACTGGTTCCCCAAGGAGACCATGGATTGGGCACTGAAAAAAAGGAAAACATGATGCATTTATAAATTAGCTTGGAATATATAAATCAAATAGATTCAAGAAAAACAGATACATGTAACCATTATATGTATTTATGTGCCTGTCATAAGTCAGGAGCCTGTAATTCAGTGGTTGTCGTTTGTTTATGTGTTACATATTTTTTTTCGTTCATTGTTTTATATAAATAAGGCCGTTATTTTTCTCGTTTTAATTGTTTTACATTGTCATTTCGGTGCCTTTTATAGCTGACTATGCGGTATGGGCTTTGCTCATTGTTGAAGGCCGTACGATAACCTCTATAGTTGTTAATTTCTGTGACAATTTGGTCTCATTTGGAAATTTGCCTTATTGGCAATCTTTCCACATCTTCTTTGTTTATTTTATACTATATTTCATTAATAAAATACTAGTATGAATCATATGAAACCTGTTAAATTATACCTAAGGACTAAGTACGAATTGATTATTTTTATGACCCTCTTTTGTAATCAAATTTATCTTTACAAAGAGTCGGTGGTATTTCTGTTTCCTCTACCAATTCAAACTGACCACCATGAAATAACATAATAGTGTTGAAAGTAGCGTTTAACACCAATCAATCATTCAATATATCAATCAATCCTTTGACGTAATAAGACATACGAATTTGCTTTGAAACAGGTTTTTTCAACTATTTAATTCACAAGTGGTAATGTTGTTAAAAAATTACAATTTAATGTAGTTTTAAAATAATTTGGTATTACACGCATAGTATTACAACGAGGATAAACATGTTATATATATGTCGTGTACAAGTTGCGATTTTGTACAGGTTATAACATGTACAAAAATATTGTACATGTTATAACTTGTATAATGCAAAAATACAAGTTATAACATGTACAAAAGTACCTCATACATGTTATAACCTGTACAAAATATTGCTAAAAAATGGTTTTAACTTGTACAAAATCGAAAAATAAGGATATTTTTCTATTATCGCAACAAATGATATTGACCTCAATAACATTTTCATAACTTTTGTATTATTCCTTCATGTTAGTGTGTTTTTTTCCTTTTTTGATACAGTTAGTGTCCAGGGGTCGGTATTACGAATCATTCATAAGACCTATCATAAGATATATCTTAGGACATATCTTTATTTGATGAATTATAATTGTGAGTGTTCACTTTGAAGGCAATAGTAAAATACTTTCTTTCTAGTTGACACTAAAAGACATAAGAGGATAGCCAGGATAGATGTGTCTACAAATAAAATTGGGAATTGAAATGAGGTATGTGTCTAAAAGACAACAACCCGCCCATGGAGCAGACAACATCCAAAGGCCACAAATATGCTTTCAAAGTAGAGGATATATATTTAAAACATCAAAATGACATTCGCCTCATGCAATGATCTTATAGTTTATAAACAAAAATTGAGTTATAAATTTACATAAGTCATGCTGAAGGCAAAAAATGTTGAAGAGTAGATCCAAAGATATTGATAATGAAGCGTGGTCCAATGAAAACTATTTCAGCTCTCTCTTGCTTTTACTGAGTAAGCATATGACATTGTTTTAGTCTTTTCATGCTATAAAAACGAGAGGGAGGACTATTTTCCAAAATTATTAGGATTCGTTCTTAAATTTTTTTGGAGCCATGGTGTAGTGGTTAGTGCATCGGACTACTAACACAAAGGTTCCTGGTTCGATTCCCGTCTGGGAAGGGGACGTTAAATGGCTGACCCGTGTTAAGAGAGAGCCATATCTCTTGCACGTTAAAGACACCCTTGTAGATTTCGAAAAAAGAGCAGGCTAATGCCGCTACAAGGCAGCACTCGCACCCGCAAAGTGGAAAGGGATTAATATAAGTTGCAAAACTAGTTTCCCAACCCACTATAAATAAATGTATTTTTTGGAAAAATTTAGTTACTAGTATCTAATGTAATTGTCATTGAGGAATGCAAGCTTTTAGTAAATAGTTTCACACTTATTTAAGCCATGATGGACTGCATAAAACATACAATTACATGAAAACACATTTTGCCAACATAAGTCATGAAACATATATTTCTGAAACTTTGTGATCATTGTCCTCTACAGAAAAAGACACGTTCTGGCCTACAAATGTATTTTTTGTTGTTCTTTATGCATTGGTGAATTTAAATGTAATTTTTACTTCATGAAGATTGATTTTAAATTTTGTACAAGTTAAAACCATATTTAAGCAATATTTTGTACAGGTTATAACATGTATGAGGTACTTTTGTACATGTTATAACTTGTATTTTTGCATTATACAAGTTATAACATGTACAATATTTTTGTACATGTTATAACCTGTACAAAATCGCAACTTGTACACGACATATATATTAATATATATATCACGCCTTTTACGTATTTTGATAATTGATGAACGCTTGCTTAGTAAGAGTGTGATTTTAAATATTCAATTAGTATACAATACTAACTTTTCTTAAGGTTGTACTTAGGTGAGGTTTTGGAATAAGTGTCAAATGTTCGAACTCCTTGGTGTTTTTCCATACGATACAAGGTAAACGATTTTGCCCCATAACACCTATTTATCTTTTAACATAAGATTTAATAGCTCATAAAATGTTATTTGATAAAATTTAAGCAGATTCTTGATTTTCTGTCTTCTCAGGCGGGGAAACCCGGTTGAAATAGAACAAAAGAATCGAAGCTCTTTGTAAGAGAAGGCGATAAATGCTTACTGTAATGTTTACTATAGTGAACAAAATTTAAAAGTTAATAGAAACAAATAAAATGACAATTTTCTTCTCAACTACGAAGTGTTTTATTCTAAAAACACCACTTGCATAAGTTTTCAATTTATCTAGTACATAGTTAATTAAGCAGGACAATTGGATGTAGAAAATGTATAACCTCCGATTTTTTTTTAAATTACCACGGACGGAAAACATATCAATCTTTTAGTTCAGTAATTTTCGTGTTTGCCCTTCCATTATGTGACTCAAGAAAAAATTCCAAAAATGGGTAGCAATTGTATCGAAAAGAGAAAATCGAGTGCACCTTTAGTGCATGTTAGGGCGTGTTTGAGTTGAATATTTTGTCTTGATATCGTACAAAGCAAGACTATTTTATACATCGTCTCTCTTCAGATTCTATCATTTGTATATATCAAAGCTACAGGTTGACTTTATAACATAAAACATCACAGTGCTAAAAGATGAAATATATGGGTCAAGTGAAATACCTATCTAATGAATCACAAAAAACAGAGTAGGTGTGTTCGAATAGCTATTTTTTTTACTAAAAGTACTGGACGACAGTCTTTCAAGTTGGATGATAAAAAATGTATATCCTCGAACAATTATATTGTTTTGTGTGTGATATCTTGGGTTTAAAATCTTCGACCACTAAAAAAATATAGTCTGCCCTTCCACGAAATGTGTAATTAGAATGTTTTTAAATGTTTATGAATTTTCGAAAAATTCCACCTGACAACCGATCAGACAGTAGTTTAAAGTAGAATCAATGCATAAACGAATATTAACTGATGGTTATTAGCTAGTTGATACATTTGTCTTTTAAAATACAACTGACATATAAGGATGATCGTAATGGTGCAATGTGGATAAATTTATCGGTTTTAAAGAGCAAAATTAGCAGCGCATCATCCCTACAATGGCTTCCATTTCTACGATTGCGAAAATGAATTGGCGTTATGGGGAGATAATTTTGACAGAGTAGAATACTGACTGTTTTGATTTGAGACCCAAATATTGATAATGCAAATATAAGGTAAAAGTCCGAGTCAGCCTTTTTCCGCCATATTTTATAACTCAAATATCTCGAAAAGGAGCCACATGACCTATCAATATTTTTAGCTAATTTTGATTCCTAAAAAAACTCTTTAAACTTAAAGTATCAATTTTGAATTCTAAATTTAGATTACTTAATTTGACCTTAAATCGCCTAAGTACATCCTTAAGCCTGTACTTTGGAAAATAACAATTTTCATACGCGAGTTTATACGGAATAAATCTCTTTAAATTTAAAATACGACTGAGTTTGGAAGTTAATCATTTTAGTATCCGAATTTATACGGAACAAATCATGGTCATTCAATATGTTCAGGAAAATGATGTAGTTATTTGATATATAACAGAACTGTACCCAACAACTATAAACATAACCAGTACTAGTAATTTAATTACACCGAATACATGATTCGACAAATAATGTCTCTTCAATGGTTTTAGAGGCCATAATATTAAAACAAATTAAACATAATACAAACATTGAATATTTGATTAAACAAAAATAAAAAAAAAGATAAAAAATTAAAAATTATACTCGCAAAAGAATTAAGAAATTCGCACCAGAGATATAAATCCATTAATTTTAAGAGTTCTTAAAACTTTACTACATCAATTTCATAGGACTGTATGTTTGGTAGTGAGGGATTTACAAAAACGCTGCCACGTCCGTTTGTTAAATCAAATTATTTCTATAGAGGGTCACAATACATGTGTATGCAAGTTGAAGACCTGTGTACGGCCGGAGATGGTCTTTTAAAAGGCAAAATGTGTGCCACTTTTCACTAATTTAGTCCTTAATCCCGGTAAATCCACACGCATAGCCTATCTTTTAAATTTGATTTGTACTTTGTTCTCGTCCGCGATGTAAATAAAATATGTGCCACTGTATGTTAAGCTTGAAACAACCCACAATAATTTTACCAAATATACTACATAGTTTGAAACACAATGATAATTGGACCCCAAATATTGTTGTTTATAATGTTTTCAAAATTAATTGCACAATTTTCAGTGATTTATGTACATGTAATTGAAATATTTTTCCATTACCATGCTGTGGAACGAATCTTGTATCTAAATTATGTATTAAACTCCTGTAAGATTCGATGCTTAAACCACACAATGCTTCCTTTTGTGTAAATCAGAACTTTGCAAAAACAAAAGCGTATATATACAGTTTTTACACTGAAAATTGAAAAAAAAAAAAAAAAATAGAAAAAAAACTACAAATAAAGACATCAAATATTCAAAAATATACTCACAAAGGGCAAAAGATATTCCAATCTGGCCACAAAGGACCAGTCCCACTACCACAAAGCTATTCATGTTTCGCAATGAAACAAAAATCAGAATGAACGTATATATTCAACTCTGGCACTTTTGTTACGCCAGAAGTCAAAGATCAGAAAATTATGTCAGATGTAATAGTGATCCGAACAATTAAAAGAAGCTGATTAAGACATAACTATGGATAATGCAACAGTTGTTCCGAATGGCCGTTATGACTGTCCGATATAAGTTAATATATTGATATGCTTTTAATTATCGGATAAGAACATTTATTTTTACGGGATAATAAAAATCAAAGAAATTGTTCAGTTTATACGTTCATATTTCCTCAAACGACGATAATATAAAAAGTATTTTAAGGAAAAACGAGGATAAAATATAAAATATTTTAAGTAAAACAAAGTTATCGCACCTGTAATTTGGATAGTTGCATTATGGGTTGTAAATTGCATCATCAGCTGTAATACAACACAGGTATTAATTCAAGTATTTAGTACTGTACGTGTTCAGCTCAACTGATTTGATTGGTCCAATGAACTACATGTACAATTGCAACTAGTCGCCTTTTCTTTCTGTTACATGGAGTTGACATTGTCAGCAACTATTAATATATTTGTGTAGGTTATCTTGATGTTACACATGTATTATCAAGTCTGTCGGAAGAGTATTTTTCTTCCAAAATCTTGAAATTATTCACATCTAACATAATACGTTAGTATTTAGGCGACGGCACTTGCTGCAAAGCGGTTTGGGAAAGAGTGAGTATTAAAAGTTGACGGACACGACTATTTTCAACATTAAACAAAATAAAATTAAACAATGTAGTTGCTTTTGTTCAAGCTCCATAACCGATTGTTTTGTTTACGATATCAAAAGACAATGTTAGGATCAGTGTTCATCATGTTTATGTCCTCAGTGCTCTTCAACTTTGTACTTGTTTTCGCTTTCGAACTTTTTTAATCCGAGCGTCACTGGTTAGTCTTGTGTGGACGAAAAGCACATCTGGCGTATTAAAGTTGTAACCTGGTACCTTTTGTAAACTATTATTCGTGTGTTTCTCTGTCCTATAATTATGTTCTCCCATTTATTTGTATTGCAGTCTTGTCATATAGTGTTGTCATTTTAATGTTATATTTAACATTGCCATAAAAGCGGGAGGTTTGGCATGCCACAAAACCAGGTTCAACCCACCATTTTATTCCCCCAAAAATGTCCTGTACCAAGCCAGGAAAATGCCCATTGTTATATTATAGTTCGTTTCTGTGTGTTACATTTTAATGTTGTGTTTCTGTTATGTCGTTGTTTTCCTCTTATATTTGATTCGTTTCCCTTAGTTTGTAACCCGGATTTGTTTTTTTTCTCTATCAATTTATGAGTTTCGCACACAATACTACTGTTGCCTTTATTTATGAGGGTCTATTCGTTTTTTCTTTTTGTTTTTTACCGGCATTTTGTAGTATACATCACTAACGTATAGAAATTGAAAATATTCAAGTTGCATCGGATATAAATCGACCTTATGCAAATGAATCAATGTCAATTTTCTGTTATTATATTTCGGGTTGAAAAATATCTCAACGCCAAGAATGTAACTGTTTGGAAGTTTGATTATTATAAGAACCTTACACAGCAGACAAAAGTTCAGCTTTTATGTTTCAAAATTAATCAAAGTCTTATATATTGACATGTATATACAACTATATGCACTTGCATAATAAAGATAAAAATAAAAGAAGATGTGGTATGATTGCCAATGAGACAACTCTCCATAAGAAGCCAAAATGACACAGAAATTAACAACTATAGGCTCACCGTACGGCCTTCAACAATGAGCAACGGTCAATGTCTATTTGACGCAGCTCATCAATGTTAGATCGTGTTTCCCACTTGTTAAACTGTGTTATGTGTGTTATAGCCATCAACATTTGTAGATTGAAAACGCAACATATGCGCAAAACAAATTCTTCAGATAATTTATTCAATGTTTTGTAGAAACAGGTTCAATGTTCAAAAGAATAATATTGTTAAATAAAATTGCGACGACGGTGGTGAAAATAACAATTTTTCGAAGAGAAATTAAATAAATATTGTCTCTTGGTTAAAATTCTGATTTACAAAGCTTTATAATCATATTATTCTAAATATTTTATAAAGTGGCTTAGAATTTAAAGTCGAGGAGATCCACTGTAAAACAGTGTACATGTACGTTAGAACATACACGTATCATTTTTTTTTTTATAAATTATAAATTAATTATGATCATTTTGATCATGTGAGGCATATGTTTATCGTACATGTAGCACTTTATTTGTAGCTATGCATTTCATTGGTTCTTTTTTACTCAAAATTGCCCATTAACTAAACTCCAAGATATAAAAAAGTAAGAACTTCTACGTTGTATAAATTGCCTACCACTTCCACATTGTTAACTGCTTTTGGGGCTGGAACATGGACGAGCATAAAACGGTTTACAAGTACTTTTAAAACGCATAATTCTAAACCTAAAAATGAATGTTATATTACTTCTTCATTAATTCTAAATTATTCTATAAACGTGATGTACCAAGTACATGTATCTACAGGATTCTTACATTTATTGAAATAAAACTAGCTGTAACATTAAGTAGCTTTTATATTGGATTCATATCGTTCACACATTTTTTTTCTCAATAGATTGAAATACCATCTGTAACCACATTGGTACCCGAAGACACTCTCGTCAACCTATTTACAATGGTGGAAGATTTGTTTGTTCTGGTGATAAGATAAATTAAAAAAAACCCATGTGTTCTATCAATTTACCAAATCACCAGGTGACATTTTTATGTGTGTACCCACACTTAGCAATGTATCGCTAAAATGTTTTACCACAAGTTTTGTATTAAACATTTAGTAACATATTTATGGATATGCGAAGTATTATACTTCAAATAACCAGCAACACGATGGTAAAAACCGACAACTAGAGGCTATGCTACGGTTCACCAAAAAACAATGTGTATCTTTACGATAATTTAAGCGTCAACCGTCCGGTGTCTTAAGTATTTTGTATTATAATAAGTGATTGGTATTGTCATTGCATATTTGGGTTTGTTCGGGTGGGTTTTCCAGGTACTTACATATTTTACTATTGCATATGACTTTGTCTCACTCCAAAATCTTGAGCCGAACCCCTTTACTAAAGAATTATAGATCAGCATCCGATTTCAATACACGTTACAAAGACTTGTTCATTGGAGAGGCATGAGATATATTCCTTTACTGTTTTAAACAATATATTTGTGGCTTAACTCCATAAAAACAATCAATATATTATTTTATATGTATTCTTTCAATAAAAGCTACACTGAAACAGATTAACTAAATAATAGATTTACTCAATAAAAGTCATTCGTGTTAACCTTTTCTGACTGAATCATATATAGAGGTTGTTGATCTTTTTACCTTAAAACACGTGTAGTACAAAACCCATTGGTGGCCTTCGTCTACATGTATTTTCTGTTTTTTGTTCCAGTTATTTTCTCTTTGACACATTCCCCATTTCCACTTTCAATTATATGTCATCTTTTTATGATTGCTTTACTTAAGTTCATCAATATTTCAAAGTAATAAAGTATTACGATTCCTGCACAAATTGAATAAACATTAATAGTTTCACTCTCAAAATTTAACAGGTATAAAGCACACGCATCTAGGAAATGTTTCTTCTATGTGGCACAATATGCTCGTGTGTTACTTTTGTTATGGTGCAGATCGAGACTGATTTAAACGAGGGCACTATCTTAAGTCTTGGAGATGATCATATACACGTGCTCGTCAGTGTATATCTGGTGTGACGTATTTTGAAAATACAATGAAATACTTGATAGATTGTGCTTATTCTTTAGACTATGAATGCTTTTAAACTTGATGTATTGGTTACATTAGCCTAGTTTTCAAGTAGCTCTCAATAGCGTGTGTTTATGGTTTGTTTTGTTTGTTCTGTGTTTGTTTGATGTTTTGCTTGTTCTGTGTTTGTTTGATGTTTTGCTTGTTTGTTAATTGTTAACATATATTTAATCAATATTTGCTTGTAGTTATCACGGTTATTTACATAAAGGATCAGAATGACTTTTTTATCAGCAGGTTAGTTTATCAAGTTGTCTGTCTCTTAGTATTATTATTCATTGAAACGCTATTTTTCATATGCATACGAATGCAAGCAGATGTTGGTTGCATGTATGTTAACAAATAACAAACAAACAAACAAACAAACAGAGACACAGGATGAGTGGACAGAAATCGGTAATAAAGTCTTTATTACTACCACTGACCACGAGAAACACGACGGGTTACACGTGATGAACATGCTCTGCCCTTGAGGAGAACATGTAATCACCAACTTCGTTTTAGGATTTATAATTTTCTTTTATGTCTTATATTGAGTGTTTGCTTCGCTTATGTCGTTTATTTTTTGAAAGTTTGATTTTTGATTATCCGCTTGAATTTGGTCTTCTATCTCTGTCTGTCACAAGGTCAATGCAAGTACTACTGGACTGCAAGTACTTGTGGCTACTATTCGCTCTATAGCTATACCTTGTGTATCATCATAATTTAGATGCAATATTTGTCCGTGATGTTTAAGATCAAAATAATACTTAAAGATTCGATCGAAGTCGTGAAGCAGACAAGGGCCTGGTCCATAATCAGCAGTAGCACTTAGTATTTTTTTTAACGGTATAATATTGGGCATAATTGTTTTTTCTCACTGATTTTTTTTTTTATATCTCTGAGAATTCTTTTTATGGGAAAGACTGGTGATTAGCGCTTTTCTTGTATTGATTTTTATACTTTATTCTGATGTTTAACTTGTTATATTACTATTTGCTTAACTTATTATTTTACCGATTGAGATTTAAAGAAAGAGACATAATTAAATATCTAGTTTGCTCCTCTGCATGTTCATTTGTTTGACAAACAGAAGTCTCGTCATTCAGGGGTTTTATAAACCTTTCGGAATGTTTGTTCTAAATGCTCTTTTATTTCGTTCTTGATTTGTCTTGAAACTATTCGAGCGTCACTGGTGTAGACGAAGAACTCGAGTGTCGTTCAAACATGTCAATAATATAATGATGTGTTCTGTGTATACCATTTGCAAACATGGAGTAGACGGTACACATAAATATATTTGTAATTTTGTTTATCTCAATGCCTATCCTTTTTTTATTTAGAGCTTGAAAAATTGCAAAGACACATTCTATTATTCTATTCGTTGAGCCTTAATGTCTTTCGGGGAATTGTTTCGTTAGGGTGCTAACCCTTGACATGTACTGGTGTTCATGCTACGATTTGTGTTTTACACACCATCTTTCTCAATCAAGTGCACCTTAAATGGTATCATATATTTCTTTTACGGTATCATTTTTCGCTAACACTAAATATAAAAAAATGTTTTTATTTAGAAATGATAATTTATAACGGAAATGTTCCTAACTTATACACGTTTTCTGAATATGTGATTAAATCTTTTTATAAAACGGTACATTAAATAATTATTTTGTATTTATACCTTAATGCGCTAGGTGAGTATCGCAAAAATAAGAACTCGCATTCTGAAATCGATATATATAAATACTGTAAACCACCTTATTTTCGCGGATACTTTATTTCGCGTTTCACCCTTTCTAGACCATTTCGCGGTAACTTATATTTGCGATTTTTTGTCTAACTCGATGAAGTTAAATAAGGAATGATCCAAGTTTTACATATATGCGACAATTTATATTGGCGTTATTTTTCTACTCGCGAAAGTCGCGAAAAGAAATAGCTCGCGAAAATAATTGGTTTACATGTAGTATATCTGAAAGAAAATTATCCTAAAATTGCAATGATTACATTTGTATTTTGGATTCTTCTTAAATGGGCGCAATAATTTGTAAATGTACAGTAATATATACGATCGAGGGAGGGCAATAGGGGGTCCGTTAACATGTTAAAAAAAACTCGATTTTTGCAAAAACAGTTAACACAGTGGGTTGAAAACAGTTAACAGTTTAAATTTATCTCAGATAACAGTAAACAACACCTTGAAATAGCTCAACACAGTTTAACATAAAAAGGTATTGCTCTATTGATTGATGCAGTACGTCAAGAAAGAAATTACGTTACGAAGATCAACATACATGTATGTATAGTTTATTGCATTAAATTACAGAAGTTCACTCTAATTATGATGTCTATGGGTAATTTCACCATGCTTTTTATCCTCTCCATGAGGTCCATGAATGTGCTGGTCTGCTCCAAGATGACCACCCTGAATTATGATAATTTCCATGTCCAACTACAGACGGATATTGTCCAGCTATGATCTTTGATGTGATTTGTTGTTTTTCTACAAACATAAAAAAGCAGAAATATAAAGCTCAATTGTTATCTATTTATTGTATACAGACTAGATAATCTACTTGATCATACACAAGGATATGAATGGGGAGGGGATTTTTCCTTCATTTCTGTATCATTTCATTTGTTTTGCCATGTTTCTTTATTCTTTATAGTTTTTTGTCCATTTTTGTCTTTTCTTTTTAGTTTGTTGCCCTATTTTGTCTTTTCTTTGTAGTTTTTTGTCCATTTTTGTCTTTTCTTTGTAGTTTTTTGCCCATTATTCACTATGCCTTGTAAATTTTTTGTCCATTTTTTCACTACTATATTTTTTGGTTCATTTTTCTCTATTCTTTATATTTTTCCCAATTATTTTATCTTCCATTAACCCCTATCCACTCCCTCATAAACGATTCAGAACGGCACACACGTTTTTGTGTAAAAAAATCCCATAATGTTTGAATTTTAGAGAAAAGTCTACACGAAAACATAGCAAAACTACATGTATACCTTATTTACTTATCGCTAATTCTAATTATATATAATTTTCAATCATGATTCTCTCCTTTACTTGACTATCAGTCATTGTGTATATTGTGAACGAGAGACGTCTTAGAGATTCATAAAAAGTATCATTCAATATTTGAAAAATTACTTCAACAGAAACATGAACAAGTTCATTACATTAATAACGATGTACTGCAACACCAGTTTATCAATATACATTTATATGTCTATGCATAACGTCATATTTTATAGACCTACCTTATACCACCTTGTAAGTACAAGAATGAACAAAGAAAGGCAATTTAATAAGGGCAAGGCAATAATTCGCTACCTATATTCTATGGAGATAGCAATTATCTTTATAAATGCCCTGCGTGAATTTAGTTTCGTAAAGTAAGAATTTCTTATATTCTAAAAATGATTGCTCTATGTAAGTATAAGGGACAACATCAAAAGTTCAATGAAGGATAAAAAACTTAATTCACATAGTTTTTTCACTGACCCCCACCCCCCTCTTAACTTAATTTGGGGAAAATTGATTGACCCATATAGATATATATGTAAAAATCAATGTCGGATAACCACATCTTGCAGCAGTTCACCCCCCCCCCCAAACTATTTGAATTAAGTTTTTTTTTTTTATCTTACATTGATCTTTTGATGTCGTCCCTAACAGAATATTGAATAACAAAGACAAATGGTGTTAGATTTTATAAATAGCGATTACTTACGTAGGGATCCAATCTTGTAGTTCGAACCTCCATAGCCGCCACTACCAAATATAACTTTGATAACACCTTCAAATTAAATGGAGTTAATTTATTTTTGTTCAGATGTTGTATTTTTAAAGCACGTGATACCTACCCATGAATGAGGAAGTAAAGTCTAATTTAAACAGGTTTTATTCTTTTTATCTGTGGATCGAGCTGGTAGGTTTGAATGAAGCGTACTTATTGTCTGTTGTCGGTGGTGCGAATTTTTTTTAATTGATGACGCATACAATTTTTAACCTAAAAATATCGCTTTCCTGAATACTGCACACGTGATCATCTGCATTAAAAAAAGGAAATGTTTTCTGATGAATTTGATGCTTAATTTCCAATCTTGTGTCCAGTTTTGCTATTCGGCAATTTATGACTATACGAAATGGTACATTTGTATATACAAAATAAATGGATGGGTTAATTTATATTTTTTCCAAAATTCAAACTAAAAAATAAATTGTGTGACGTTCTTTTCAAAGAAATATGATTGAATAATAACAATGTATAAAATCCACAAACCATTTTTGCCGTCTGTACCCGGTATTCCATTAGATCCGTTTTTACCTAAAATATATATATTAAATGTAAACAACATACGGATGCGGGATTTTCTCGCTGCATGGAAGACTCTTTGGTAGCCAGTGGTAGTTATCCGCTCTTTGGTTGGGTTGTTGTCTCTTTGACATTTTCCCCATTTCCGTTCTTAAGTTTATACTTTTAGGTTTTAGGTTTATTGTTTTTGCTAGTGTTATTGCTAGGGAGATTTGTATACACTTAAATTTAAATAACCCTACTTGCATTTGGATTGTATATTACTTTCATAAAAACAGTTTGTTTTGTATTTTACCCACGTCGTAAATTCTTAATTACAATTTGTAGTTTAATCAAATATTCATAGTTCAACATGTATCTGTTGTTTATAAATATACTTTTCTAACTTTATGTTTTTATTTTTGTGAAACATCTTTATGAAAAACTTTCCAAAATAAAATTGCAATATATATGCACGACTGGGAACTAATCAATTACAAAGGTTTACACTATAATTTACAGAAGTTCCTACAATTTCTGTGCATTCATTGAGTAATTTTTTAACAACTCCAAATGTAATTCTCTTGTTGGTAGTAAGATTCATTTTATTAGAAATACGAAGATGTGGTCTGAGTGCAAATCAGACAACTTTCCATATAATTAACAATTGAGTAAATGTAAACAATTATAGGTAAAAGTGCTGCCTTTATACAAAACTATAGAACTTAAATTAACAGTGTAAAACAATTCAAACAGGAATACCAATCGGACATACATGTATTTATATAAAAACGAGAAAAACTAGTAAATATATATAAGAAGATGTGGAATGACTGATATTTAGACAAATCTAGATCCAAGTCACAATTTGTAATAGACAATAATACGTCAAAGTACGACCTTCACATCTACAAAACAAGCTATAAAAATATGACAAGTGTGAAACAACTCAAGCAGGCAAACCAAAGGTTTGATCTATATAAAAACGGGAAACACTTATGAACCACATATATTTTACCATCTTTTCCATCTTTGCCATTTGCTCCGGGCTTGCCGTTTGGACCAGCATGTCCATTTGGTCCTTTGTTTCCTGTAGGTCCTTTTGGTCCTACAGGTCCAATTGGTCCTAAAAAGTATGCAATACATTTACTTATTTTTCCTATACCACGTGTAATAAAACATTAGGGTATACATTTTGTTCTAAAATATTTAATATCCACATGCAAGTATATATATACATGCATTTTCATCATCGTAAACTATTAGAGCTCGTATGTGTGCCACAGCTAAAAAAGACAAACAAACACCGAACATGAAGAGCGATGCCGTTTAAACAGCAATTTTGCAAATCTATTTTCTCTTCTTTTTTCATCTAATGTTTTCAAAACACTTTCACATTGTTCTTTTACATTATCAGTGTTATTGCTTGTTTTAAAATGGGATAAGATAAATCATATCGCTTAAACGGACTTTAAGAACTGTGTTTTTGGCGTTTGCCGCAACTTATCAAAACTGCATGTTTTTATGCTATTTAACAAATAAGATGTGGTATGATTTTCAGTGAGACAACCCTTCACTGGAGACCAAAATGACACAGACATAAAGGACAATAAGTCACCGTGTGTTCTTCAACAATGATCAAAGCCCTAACCTTGATGTCCATATCCACCTTGTTTTCCTTTATCGCCTGTTTCCCCTTTATCGCCTCTTATTCCTTTATCCCCAGGTAAACCTGGAGTGCCGTCTTGTCCTGGTATACCTATAAGAACCATTTACACAAGTTAAGGTTATTATACATTTTCCTGATATTTGCTAGGTGGTATATGATACAATACAGGGAGATACCTTTGTACAAGTCAGCTGAACGTTTTATTGTAAGTACTATCATTAAGCTTCTTGATGATAAAAATAAGTGCTTTTCAAACTGATATTTTTTCAGGTACAGTGTGTGATTCAATTTTTCATGCAATTTATCACGGTGTAAAGGAAAAACTAAAAAGTTCCGCCGCCTGTACAATAGATATAGTAATTGATGATATAAACGAATAACACAAATCAAAAGTTGTTATTGCTGGAATTTGTTTTTCTATAGACCAATGTAAGTAGGTTCTTTAAAATATCGACGACCTGATCACTTTGATAAGCCACTTGTCTGAATGCCACATGTTAAAATAGTTTGGATTGTTACACAGTGTGCTACTGAATTAGTACGATATATATGACCCCACATATATCATGTAGCCACTAGTACACTTTGCAACTAATAATGTCGACTTTAAAGCATTACCTTTGGGATGTACATAATGAAGTATGTGTATTATTTAAAATTTCAATGATAAAATTGACAATGTCTACGAATAATTCCACAATATGTTCTATCAAACGTGAAAATAAACTTGACTGGTCAGTTGTCTTCTGTGAAAATTAAAATAAGACTATTTTTTTGTTATTCTCGTCGTCCGAAGCGCTTTTCTTTGATTGTCCTTCATCATGTGTTTCCTTATGATACAAAATAATCAAATAAAGCTATGTTTTTATTTAATTGATTGTTGGTTGTTTAAGTCAAGTGACAAATATCTTAGACAGGGATGATTCCAGGTGTTTTCAAATGGGTCCCTTGAACATCAAATTGGGTATTTTTATTCTAATTGGGAATTTTTTAAGCATAAAATCTAAGACGAAATAACATAATTTTCATGTATAAAAAACGGAAAATGTATATTATTAAGTTTAACCTGTACACTGAGGTTCATGAAAGTTGTAACATTTGGAATAATTCTGGATGGGCTACTGTTATTACATGAATATCATTGAACATGATGCACTAGTCCATCATCTTAGCTATAGTTACCTAGGCCTATTACAAAAACATATATTTCAGCTAACATAAACCACTGAACAAAATCATTCATCGGGTATTTTTTCAACAGCAGGTCATCTCTATAAATTTACCTTGATTCAAATTAATTCAGATTTCAAATTGAACTGGTCAATTGTCAAATTTAGAAAAGCAATTACAAAAGTTCATACACTTAATTGATAAGATATTTAAAGCATTGAACTAGTGTTCTTTAACATTATTTGAATCATCTTCAAAACTGATAATAATGATGACATCGTTTTTCATAAATGGTCTATCATCAACATTATTTTAAAAAAGCGGTCAAACTTTTGTCTTTTGAGGAAATAACTTTTACAAATTTTCATCATATTATATAACAGGCTCTGCTGGACGATCTGCTTTTACGAGATCGACGCCCATTAAACTTTATCCATCAATGTTATATCAAAATTTGAATTTTCTCTCTGCCGAGGTCTGCTTTGACACCCATTTTTATCAACTTGCTGGGAGATCTGCTTTTACAAGATCGAATACTCCTATAACATATTAATCAATTGAATACGGCTGATTAAATTGTTTGCCACATTTTGACATAACTAAATCGTTGTTAATAAAATGCGATCGTAAACAGCATTCTTAAACATATTTAAAACGTTTTGACAACAAACTATGAAAAATTATTGTTGCCTTAATCGGTGACAGAAACTTTTCTGGAAATATCGATTTTCATTTTATTTTCCTGAATTGGGAATTCATTTTCATGTACAGTTTTTGGGGGCCGCTTGCCGATTTAAGGGCAGTTTAGCGGCCCTAAACTATATAGTGGAATCATCCCTGCTATTAGAACAAGGTTATAAAAAGTAAAATAAAACTAATATAAAAATTAATACACAAATACAAGCGTTAATGTGAACTATAAATACCTGGAGCTCCTTGGTGGCCAACAGGACCTTTAGCTCCTGTGTCGCCTTGAGGTCCTTTCCCTCCAGGTCTTCCATCAGATCCCGGACCGCCACGGTCACCCGTTGGTCCTTTATCGCCTGATGGACCTGTTATGCAATGTACACTTTTAAATATAGCTATGTACATCACTTCCGTTGTCGAGCAAATTTTAAATTAATTCAATATCACTACTAAAGTACAAATATACACTTACCTAACTACATGTACTTTACTAATAATACATACTAGTTGTTATGAAATAAACTATTTATTTTATATTGCGGAAAAAAGTGTTAGAAACATGTTTTGCAAAGTAAAAATAATTTAACATAAAAGACGATGTATGTTTAAAAAGGGGCATACTGAATTTCATTGTTTGAAAGTTAGTTATCCTACAATAAAACACTGATTGTGTTCCGTGTTGACAAACCATATTATAAAGGCATCATAAACAAACGAAAATTTAGTAATGTAAGGGAACATGTACAAATCTCGAAAATCAATAAAGAATCACAAAATATAATCATAAATAATCTTCTATGCCTCCGCCACTCTCAACTGAACGATAAAGTCCGAACACATTGCCAGAGAATACTCTCATAAAAAAAATATAATAAGTTGGTTCCCCATATTTATTTATTATAGGTGTTGAATTATTAGCTCTAAAACTAAAATCTACATCTGACATCCATGGTATTCCTATTCACAACAAAGAATTATTGTTGAGCCAGTATGCTGATGACACATTTCTTGTTTTAGATGGAAAGGAAAAATCTTTAGAGGAGACTTTAAAATGTTTTGATTCTTTTAAAAGGGTCTCTGGGCTTAAAATGAATGCATCCAAGACCAAAGCTGTTTGGATTGGAACCAAAAAATATTCAGACCATATACTTTGTTCTTATTATAATCTTCAATGGACAAAGTCAAATTTCAAACTTTTAGGAATAGATTTTTCATTAGATTTACAAGCTATGTTAGATATAAATTTCACAAAGAAAATCAAGGAAATGTCATCAATACTTAAGGCTTGGGAACACAGAAAACTTACATTACTTGGTAAAATTACTGTTGTAAAGACTCTGGCATTACCAAAGATAATTCATTTGCTCACAGCTTTACCAAATCTATCCCAGATTAAAATTAAAGAGTTAAATACTCTCTTTTATAACTTTATTTGGAATGGGAAATTAGAACGTATAAAACGCAATACACTAATTGGGGATTTTATGCAGGGAGGTTTGAACATGGTGCATTTGTCATCTTTTAGTACATATCGAAAAATAAGCTGGGTCAGAAGTCTTCTTTTGAATTTAGAGGGATCATGGCAGACATTATTACTGTCCGAATTAACCAAATTTGGTGGTGACAGAGTCTTTTCTTTACAAAAAGAAAAACTGCTAGAAATTCATGGCTTTGTTAAGAATCCTTTTTGGAAAGATGTTTTATTTTGCTTACATACTGCAAAGCCTTATACTAAGGCTTGTACAAATGATATATTATCGCTAGATATTTTAAATTTTGTGCCACTTTCAGATTACACTATTTATATGCAATGGAAGGACTTTGGTGTACAGTATATAAAAGACATTGTAAATGGTCAAAACAAAGACTTCTTTACATTTGAAAAGATTAGACATAAGATTCTTACAAATAATTTTCTGAAATATTACAGTCTTATCTCCAATATTCCAAAATTTATTAAAGATCACATAAAAGAATATTGTGATTCTCAACAGATTGAAAATGTCAACATCTCTGATGCTTTTTGTACTCAGATTATTAATAATAAGAAACCAAAATTTGTGTAATAGAGTCTTATTGATCATATATTTCAACCTCCCCTTGAAAAATTTCAGAAATGGGAGCAGTTGATAGACTCAGAAATTAAAAATTGGCAAAAATATTTTATGCTACTAAGGAAGTCTTGCAAAGATACCTATTTAAAAAGCTTTCAATACAAAATACTTCACCAAATAATTCCTACAAACTCTTTTTTGTACAAGATAAAGAAGAAAGATTCTAGTTCATGTACTTTTTGTAAACTTGATGACGAAACTATTGTACATTTTTTCTATGATTGTCCAATAACATATCAATTTTGGTCATCATTATTACAGCAAATTAGATTGTATAGCAGGGATTTTGCCATCAGTAAAAAGCAGATATTCCTTGGTTTCTATTCAGAAAGCTTATTCATGAATCTTTTATTTTTAGTAGCAAAAAATTATATATATAAATGTAAGTTTAAGGAACTTACTCCTAATATTTTTGGTTTTAAAAATAGAATAAAACAATATCAGTCATATGAATATTATATTGCAAAGAAAAATAATAATGTCGATGTATATGAAAAATTTTGGACCCCATTACAATATATATTTCCACCATAGAGTATGATATTAATCTGTGAGCAAATTTTTTGACTAGATTTTGTTTATTCTTTGATGCATATAACTGTAAACAATAATTATGTACATAATTAAGTAATGTATGTGTGTATGTAAGTAAGAATTGTATGTGTGTATGAGAGACTGAGAGAAAGTGAAAGTGAATGCAAGTGGTTCTCATTTCTTTTTTCTATTTACCTCTTTACATTGGTATTTCCTGATATTTATTTATATATTCATAAATTTTTACCATTTCCGTTTTTTTTTGTTTTTTTTGGGGGGGGCTTTCTTATTTCTTAATTACTTTCAGTGTGTTTTAAAGCTTATCTTATAGTTATTTATTTATTTATTTTTATTTTATTTATTTATATTTTTTTCTTGTGAGGGAGGAGTTAAAATTTAATAAAATCATTTAAACATTTATTGCTTTAAAAAAGGGAGGGAAGAGAGAAGAAAGAGAAAAAAGAAATGAAACTACTCTTGATTTATAATCTTTGTTTGATTCCTTAAAATCCAAAACTAAATAATATGTCATTTATGAAGAATTGTTTATTTTTTGTTTGTTAGACATTAGACATTTATGTCGAACCATCTTTATATTTGTTAGCATTTATAACTTACATGTATTTATACCGGTATATTATATATATATATTTTGGTGAATATTACTAACAACCACTAACTCCTGTATATATAAATATCATTACTAATGTTAACGAGGCCGGGATAAGGTACCGGTAATCGATGTTTTAAACTAACAAATGTAAAGATTTCAATAAAATATGTAAATCTTAAAAAAAAAAAAAAAAAGTTGATTACTTTGCACGGCAGATGCGCGTTTCGTCTACAAAATATTCATCAGTGATGTACATGTTCAAATCAACATAACGAAATGCCAAATTAGTTACAAAGTTGAGCGTCACCGAAGACAAACAAAGCCGAATACGGTAATGTAATTTTTATGTAGAACATCCTAAGTTTTTCGAACATGCAAAGTTTTGTAAACTGTTAATATGTGCTACTACTCAGACAGTGATATGTTTCTTCATTGTTTTTATGGCATGATGAACATTAAGGTGTGAATAAACAAGCATTTTACCTTTGGCTCCATTTATTCCATTTCTACCATTATCACCGGGTATTCCTTTATCTCCCATTTCTCCTTTTGCCCCCTTACTACCAGGCCATCCTGTGAGAATAAAAGTATTAATGTTTTCTACATCCTTTATACATATTAAAGTTTGTATGAGATAAATCGTAGAATATATAAATATCAATAAATTGATATTGATGGATTGAGGCTCACGATATCTACGCCCCTTGTTAAACACATTTATAGAGATATATTATTATTCAAATTATGGTAACCCAAAATAACGTTGCCAACCGGATTATATACAAGTGAGGAACCAACATAAATGCATTTAGGACGATTGAACAGTAAGTTGTCAATATTGTTTATAAAAAAGTTTAACACTATTTCAACTCCCGTCCCAATAGACAACTTTCGAGTTTGTCCGTCAAAGGAACAAAACTCGTCAATTATGTGCGCCTTTATTACGTTTTTTACCCGATAGAAGTGAACGCCTGTATCCTTGAACTATAAATGTCCATTGAACGTCTTAGTGATCGTCAGTGTGCATGATAAACTAGAAATATGTTTTGTTCTGTAGGTACCTAATCTCAATTCCCTAATGATAGCAGGGCTGAAAGACAATTCTGAGAATTCGATTTGCCGAATAAATGGTGCAGTATAGCTTTAAGGTTTTCCAACCACTCGGTCAACATTGGAAAGGAAGTGACGACGCCCGTAAACGCACGAATGGTGTTCACTAAAACCAATGATTTTTACGGAAATGCATCGAACTCGAAAGTTGTCTATTAATTATGCAATACCATAGTAGCAAACTTACCGGGTCTTCCTGTGTTTCCGGTAGGTCCTTTATCTCCTGGTTTACCTTTTAATAAATGCAAATATTAAGTTATAAAAATATGCAAAGTAAATGTTGATAACAAGAAACACTAAGAAAGATACATATTCTTAAGTTTATTTTTGTAAAAAAATGTCAATAATAATGTTTGTTTTCTTATACACTATTTCATGAAGTTTTGAAGGTTACCTTTTCTCATAAATAATCATTCAATTTGTGTCAGACGATTTCTTCGTTACATATACATTTAACATTCACGAGGAAATCAGTAAGCTAATAGAAAGCAATACAAGTAAAAACAATATTGATATTAAAATAATGACTGAATTATAAATACCATCTTGTCCGGGCGCACCTGGGTCTCCTAAAATATAAGACAATAATTAAAATTAGTTTCCGGTTAATTCATATTTCCCACTTTTACAACCTTTTGAAGAAAATAATCGACTAAATACTTAAAGAAAAAATATGGTAAAACAGTTAAATGTAATGATTTCAATGAAGTTATATTGCAGTCTGTGATTTTTTTTATCAAAATATGTATGCACATTATCCTCATCGTTATTCACATAAGTTACTGTTAATTGCCTCTGATCATGATTTTATGGAGTTCGTCTTTGTTCATATTTATTTCACGTGTAATGCGTGTACTTTTCATAGGTGTCTATCTGTTTATGCTATCTAACGAGATTGTATTGCATCTTGGTGTCTTATTACTGCGCATCATCGAGCCAAGATGCAGGTCTAATAAAATTTAACATAAAATTGAGAATAGAAATGGGGAATGTGTCAAAGAGACAACAACCCGACCATAGAAAAAACAACAGCAGAAGGTCACCAACAGGTCTTCAATGTAGCTAGAAATTCCCACACCCGGAGGCGTCCTTCACATGGCCCCTAAATAAATATATACTAGTTCAGTGAAAATGAACGCCACACTAAACTCCAAATTGTACACAAGACATACATGTATGTATATATGTTGGTCTGTTTATTTCTTAATGAAAGTACTTTTAAAAATTCCTTTTTAGATGATTATTTTGATCGACATCAGATAAACTGTTCTTGCGTACAATACATCGAAAGAAATAGTTTTGGTATATTTGTTTCTAACAAAATTGGTATGATTTAATTCAAATGATTATGGACGAAGTTTTGAACGAAAATTCGCACAAAAAGGAGATTCAAACAATTCTAGTATACTTCATTTCTATTGACATAATTTGTTGTGTTTGATTAATATTCCCTCCCTCCCCACCGGTACACAACATGACAGTTTAATGTCGTTCTAATCACAGTATACAGAAAACAAACTATATGATTAAATACAGCGGGTTCATTTGTTTTCGTGAGTAGCAAATTTCGTTGTTTAATTATGTGGTTTTTCAAAAGTCTGCAATTAGTCATAAATCAATTTTGCAAATCGATAAACATTTATATTCATGGTTTTCATTTACCAACGAAATCAACGAAAATAGGCATCCAACGAATAATAATGATCCCACTGTACGAATTGAATATGCCTTACCATTAGCTCCTTTGCGTCCTGGTATACCTGTAATTACAATGGTGAATGTAATAATTATTTGAACAGACTAGCATCATTGCAATGAACTAAGACTGCAATAAATAATTATCTTGCATCCATATATTAGACATTAAACGTGTGATCATAGAGGTATGCATAGATAACTAAAAATGTTTGTTGCTCTATCCATTAACATGTAAAGTGTGCGCTTAATACCTTAGACTAATATGGAAAAAGGCACCAACAGATTAATTGTGCAATCATACAAATGTTCTTTCTAAATTATATATTATACTTTAATCATGTATGCGTATGTATACTGTTTTTTTTTTCTCAAATCCACCTACACCTATAATACTTGGATAACAATGCAAATATTTTGTTTAATGCTATTTATTTAATAACATTTGGAAAATATAGCCTATATTGTTTCATCGGTTGTTAATTTCTATTCATTTTTTTAATACAAATTGCAAAGATGTGCAGATAACTTTACGATGTTATTACAATCAGCATATGTTTCAAAAAAAAGTTAAATGTTTTCAATGGATGTCACTGGTGGAGATTATTACCACTTCAAAAGCACATTAGTTCAAACTCGATTTCGGTTTGTTCAGTTTGTATCACTTTGTGTGGTGCTTTTGAGAAAGCTGTTGTGCCTTATTTCTTTGATGTTTATATATCGAAGTTACATGTAACTACATTTGTAAGAGGGCAGCATATAAATTAAAGTATCTTAATAAAAATGATATATTTTACCGTTAGCCCCACGATCTCCAGTGGCACCTGCAACAGGCATTGTAAATACAGGTAGAATTAAGGAATTTAGTTAAGTATTTAATATTGCGTACATACATATAAAGCTTCAATGTCTACTGAATTATTCAACTGCATTCATGGTTTGCTAAAAGGAACGCTTCTTCGTGTCTGAGATATACACTTTATAGATAATTAATGAAAAAATGTATGTGATAAAAGACAAAGAAGGTTTTGAAAAATATGTTAAAAATATGTTGCAATGACTCCTGTGTAAAAAATACAGCTTCTTTGAAATCAGTGGCTTTTTTGTTTTTACATAATTGCATAATCATCTTTATATATTTCCTTAATAATTCATGTGCTATTCTTGTTAGGCTTTCATAGGTTTTTTTGCATTATAGCGTTACATATTTTAAGCATTCCAAACTGTAGGGAAGAGATGTCAATAATGCATACATTTATTTAACTAGAATTGTTTATAACTGCCAATGGGGATATTATACAATACATAAAACATACCGACAAAGATTCGAGTAATTACAGTTATCAAAACCAATAATATAAAGAATGCACTTAAAGGCACCTGGATGATACAAAGTTCAATATAAAATACAGATATCACAGTGACTTGATTTGTATTATTTAATTAAAATAATTCACATAATTGCACAGTCCCTAGATTAAAGGCCACTGGCATGTTACAACCATCTGTTGGATGTGATTTGGGTAAACACGTGTGTGATACCACAACCCTCTCCAGGTGTTCTGGAACAGGTATGTCAATCACAACACTGGCACAACCAGTAAAGGACTTTCCACTTCAGTTTGATACTAAGTACGAATATAAAAAACAACAAAGTTGCAAAATAATCGACAATAGAGCATCCACAGATACTCAATATCTAACCATAATTGCCTTTTTCTTGTATAAAATTTCAAAAAGTTATATTTATACTGAACCGCAAAAGGAATGTCGTATTTTTGGAGAGCCTAAATTTTCAATTGCATTGAAAAAAATAGCTATTTCCTTTTGGTTTAGGTAAATTACCTTCAAATGATGCTATGTTTAAATCTCCGTTATGGCTGACTGCGTTCATTAATTCGATCGTTCTAAAAGTGGTCTGAATAGGTCCGTGGGACACGTTTCGCAGTCACATTTCACGATGATGAGATGCACGTTGAATCCGTGCCTCTATAAGGGTATCTAAGAGGTACGAAGTTTTTGTGTCATCATAATCAGTTTGATGCTGATGCCACGACTTAACCCACGATAAAGAGAACAGACAATATGACGTTTGAATGCTGGACAGCGACTTCAAGTCGTTGCAAATGCATTTAACTGCAATGTACGCAACACCCAACGTCTACGTGAACGCAACAAACAGTACAAATGACCGTCCACGTAATGGCGGACCTGAATTAAACAAATCTGTGATATGGTTATGAAAAGTGTATCAATGAACAGTAAATGAACTTAAATGATGCGAATTTGTTAAATAAAAAGGGTATTTATACGCCCATTCAATAAAAAATATGGCATTTATTCTCCCATTATGTTTGCCTTAAATTACTGCGACGTTTCTTTTGCCGTTCAATATATATATATATATATCTTGCGAAAGTAAAAATTACCTGTTTTCCCTATTGCACCTGTCGCGCCTACAATTAAAAATATTCACACATATATATAAAAAGGATTTGAAATTATCGAAAATGAGACATGAAAAATTCTTGTAATTAAACTAAATGGTTATTTTAAGTTATACACCAACCGAGAGACGAATATACTACATTGAACACATTTATATCTTACTACCATCTAATACAATTTCAGATATAGAGCACCATGTACCTATGATTTTATTTGATCTGATCAACAGAATAAGTTTATATTACCGTAAAATACAAAACAAAGCTGTACAAATGTAAGTCAAGTTAAAGATCTTTGTTCCCTAGCGTTTATATGCTGGATAATTCAAATAATAAATGTTTATGATTGACGTGTATTTGAGCATGATATGAAACGGTGAAAAAATAACCTCGACAAAAGATGAATTTAACTGGTGAAATATTAAAATATTTATGCGTTGAAAATGTTTTATTGTGTCATTTTGAAAAGAGGTAAGTAAATTTGAAGACGATTTTAACATCATGCTTACCATTATCACCTGGTCTACCATTACTACCTAAAACAGATAGATAAGAAAATAAAAGTCATTTCATTCTGAAGAATAGTTGATATTTTATCAACAAAAATGGAGGGAGCAACACCCTGGTTTTTACTGAACATATATTTTTTAAATTTTTTTGTTGTAAAATGACGATTAAAATCAAATGAATATTCTTCACTCCATGTATTTAAAAAACTTGTAAACACGTTTTGTTGTTGAGAAACATATGATAAGAATATACATTGATCAGTATCATATAGATTTTAATTCATTTTTGACGAATCACCATAACCTCCATGCCAGCTTCAACGGCTGTTCATACCCTTATTGAAGATAACACTCAATTGTCACCATCGTTTTTTTTATTGTCATTTTGAAGTTATATCGATGCATCGATGAATACAGATACACGTATTACTCCATTGTATGTTGGCTCAGACCATTCCAGGTAACATCGAACAAAACTTCATATTCATCATTGAGTATCCTATTCCCATATGAACATCGGGACATTCTTGTGCGATGTTACGCGCTCAGGCAAATTCCTCGGGAAATATGAATATTCTTTGGTGAACAAATCTTTATA
This sequence comes from Mytilus edulis, assembly GCF_963676685.1. Lineage (NCBI taxonomy): Eukaryota > Metazoa > Mollusca > Bivalvia > Mytilida > Mytilidae > Mytilus > Mytilus edulis. Next base: position 49,901,363 of record NC_092354.1, read on the forward strand.
TCGCCGTCAGGCACGGGAAATAATTGTATAATACCGTATATAGTAGGGAATCTGTTTTTTTTTCTTTTCTTCTGAGGATAAGTATTAAACCTGCATGAAGATGGCAATATTATTTGTTATTGTTGATATTCATTTTCTTCTTTAAATGTCTCAAAATGTCAAGGAGTAATCATGTAAAACATGTTTCTTTTTTTTATGTACCGCGCATTGCACTGTAAACACTACCTTGGGTTTGTACTTTGTGAAGATATTCTAGACTTGGTTATTTTATCAAAATCACTAATCTTGACCCCTCCATACGTTTATTTCGATTAGGGTCCTCGTCAATACATGTATTTACTTACCAGGGTTTCCTCTGATACCTTGTGGTCCTCTTTCGCCTAAAATTAAAACTCCCTTCATTAACGGTTTACTACCATTCACTTTGAAATCAAAACCTTATTTTCAGAGATTTTAAGGTGGTGTTTTCTTCAATTACATTTTGATTTTGAATCATACGTAAGAATCTTGAAATTTTCAGGCACTTTTGTAATAACTTCTGCAACATCCTTAGTGTTAACAATTAACTATAAGTGAGTAATTTTGCATACGCCGAATGTAGAAAAGATTTAAATTTAGACAATGATTCACATGGTGTGCATTGCTTCAAGATATTATCATTGTTGTGATATATTTAACCTATTTATTTATAATTTAATTTTGGATGTAACGCGTCTTCTGATTGGCTGACATTATTTTGTTATCAGCCAATGGAAATAATTTAGTCATGTGACCGTGACGTCATCAACGTTTTTTCGTGGTTTTCTACGGTTTAAAATGGAGTTTAGAATTAAATTATAAAAAAATGACTGTAATATTTGTTTCTGTCTATTCGAAATAACATAAAAAATGTGGTGCACACTGTTAAATAACCCGCTACGCGCGTTATTCAGTGCGCACCAAATTTTTTATGTTACTTCTTCATATACAAACAAATATTACAGTCATTCCTTAAATAAAAGAAAGAAGATGTGGTATGATTGTCAATATGAGAACTCTCCACAAGAGACCAAAATGACACAGAAATCAAAATCTATAGGTCACCGTACGGCCTTCAACAATGAACAAAGCCCATACCACCTGTTGGTTCATGAAGATGAAATTAACGTTTATGTGCTCTGTAAAAATAACGATGATATGAAACATTGCAATTATATGTACGTCAAGACACAAAAGAAATACTAAACATGTCAAACACATAATAGAATATAAGTTAGACTATTACATAAGTTTAACTTTAGAGGCAATTGTGCAAAAATCTTCAATAAGCATGTTATAATAAATATAAGGAGTATAATGCTTATGTTTGAGTTATCTGTTTTTTTTATGTTTTAAAAAAGAGATTTTCTAGCAAAGACTATACTATACAGTTATCTACTAACCTGGCGCACCAGTTTGACCGGGTCCACCTGTAATGAATACATTAACCTAAATATAAAGGTAATCACAAATTGCACGTACAATGTAGTTCGAAACATGGGTTTTCATGACATTCAATTACATATTACTAGTATTTATCAAAACGAAAATGAACATGATCAGACCGAAAGGAAGTTACATGTATAAGTTCATCTTAAGAGACAATTAGTTTGCTATTGGTGTCAGGTTTGGCATATCTACAACGACAGTGAGTATTTATAACGGCGGCAGAGCATACAATTATCATTTTTCAATTTAGTCCACAAACGGTATGTACTATCTTACGGTATAGATGTTCATTTTTAACTGCTGTTACTACAATTAAGGATATCTTATAATACTCTTTCCGTATGCATTATATTTCGAATTATTTTGCATTCTGTTTTTCAGTTGCACCTTAAAAAAAAGTGAAAATGATACCTGGAACAGCTAAAACGTCTGTTAATTCTACTCTAAGAATAGATTACCGTAGCTGTGTTTGTCAAATCGTTTCAGACTCTTTTAGTTCGTATTTTAATACATTTGTTAACTGTTTAATTCGAGATTGACTAACGTGTCTTTTGTAAACGAAACGCGCGTCTGTTGTATAATTTAACGTTTAGGAAAATGAATAAATATACAACAAACCATCAGCTCCACGCGAACCTGTTTCTCCTGCAAGTATTAAAATCAAAATTAAACATAAAATATTCATCTTCAGTTTCAGAACTAATATTTAAGAATTATTCCTGGTATATCCACAAAGAGCATCATTATTCTTAGCAAAACTATAACTTACAACATGGGCCAAGTTGCATCAAACTTATATGATTAGACTAGTTGCAGCCAGTTGGTATTATTATTATACTATTATTATCTTACTATGCATGCATCATTTTAAAAGAACTCTATTCGGCGAATTGTCTGCTGTAGTAGCTGTTGGCATTCCCTGTGCAATGATACTTCCTAGGTCTGCCTACTCGTCCAGAGCACCTGAGCATACCCTCGATATTTAGTGTGCTCAGTCTGTAGTTTTTAACATTGTGTTTTGTATACGGTTTGTCTTTTAGTCCGTTGATATCTTTTTTGCCTTAACGTTGTCAGTTTTGTTTTATCTTTAAACGTTAATGCCCCAAGGGAACTTCGAAAGCATTAGTAGAAGATAAACTGACAACGCCATGGTTAAAAGAAAAAAACCAACACAGAAACAAAAGAACACAAAAAAAACCCATATAAACCGAAGGCTATTCAACATGAACCTTACCACAAAACTGAAGCTCCAGAGGGGTTGACACATACTGGTCCACATGTTGCACCGGTCGTGTTGCATATGTTAGTTCAAACCCGATGATAGGTCTTATTCGAGGAAAATGGAACTTGATTGCAGTTACGACAATCGGAACTAATTATTTACATCTGTGACAAGGATATTCTATGATGCTTTACCAACTCGTAATAATGTAAAATTGAACGGGAGGCATGGTAACATGCATGATACAGAAATACTTAAATTCCGGTCACAACTGAATGTTGAACAATGGTCTTGATAGATAAATAAAATTTGCATTTAAACTGAAATTCGTGTTAATGCTACATTTCAATATATCAGAGGTTAATTCACTTTCCCCTCTGCGCATGTATGTGGGCTTGCCATTTAAGACTAGTAACAGTAAGTTGATAAATGGAAATGATTTCAAATAAAAGCAACAGTAGTATACCGCTGTTAAAAACTCGTGAATCGATGGACAAAAAACAAAATCGGGGTAACAAACTAAAACTGAGGGAAACGCATTACATATAAAAGGAGAACAACGACACAACATAAAACGTAATAACACAGAAACGGACTTAGCAGTAGACAAAATCCGATGTGAATAACAAATAAAACATCAAAACCAAATACATGAATTTGGGATAGAAAAGTACCGTGACACGTCTTATAGTAATGTGAATTCACACTCAAATATAAGAGAAAACAAACGACACAACGTTAAAATGTAACACACAGAGAAACGAACTATTATATGACAATGGCCATATTCCTTAATTGGTTAAGGACAGTTTTTAAAGAAAAAATGGTGGGTTGAACCTGGTTTTGTTGCATGCCAAACCTCCCGATTTAATGGCAATGGTAAATATAACATTAAAATGACAACATATCATTACAGGACTACAACACAAATAAATAGAAGAACATATTAGACAAAGAAACACATGAATAATAGCTAACAAAAGGCACCAGATTTAAAATTCAATACGCCAGAAGCGAGCCTCGTCCACACAAGACATACCAGTGACGCCCAGATATAAAAGTTCAAACGTCAAAACAAGTACAAAGTTGTACGGCACTGAGGATTAAAAGTTCAAAAAAGGTTGTGCCAAATACGGCTAGTGTTTGCTGATTGGGATAAGAACATCCTTATTATTTAGAACAATTTATGCTATTGCAAACAGTTAATTGTATCAAATGAATATATAAGATATACATGAAAAAACTGAAGTATTAACTTATTACAGAAAACAAAAACCGGATACATTACATAAACCAACACAAAAAATAGACACATCCGACTTAGTCAAGGCCTCAAATGCAAAAAGTGAAGAAAAGTGACGTTCAAAATATATCAAGTGTGAATGTGTATTCCCAGTAAATAAATTTAAATATGTCGTATACAACATGTACAACATCCATGCTCGGTAATGGTTAAAACCATTCATTTTATAATACTAGCCAGTATGTGTTTAAACACAATAAAACGCGATACCGGGCCATGTAGAATGTCCCAATATGAGCAGGGATTTTCCATATAATCAAAATTCATAATTATGGTTTTTCATAACATCATCATATCATTTCGTTGAAATCGTTCGATATCTAGGTGTTGGCCATTCGGTGGATAAAAAGAGCATTTGATCATTTCAGGGTGATTCGACAAATGCTTCATTGGAAACAATTACAATACACGTTACGAAAAAAATGAGTGTTGGAATGGGTTAGTCTTTTTCAGATATTAAATATATAATTATAATGCATTATAAGCCTTTGAAACAAAATTGGATTGATTGACAGCAGTTGGCTGTTTTTACCACAATGGAATGAATTAACTAATGTTATATGTTTGTACTGGTTTACAGACAAAAACGAGAAGAAAGGCATAACATACCTCTTGGTCCTTGATTGCCTGTTGGGCCTATAAAAAAGGAAACATGTTCTTTCTATTGGAAATTATTATACCCAAATGTTAAGATAACAAACAAAAAAACAACAAGGTATAGTTGTCAATAGGATAAAAAAAAAATTCAAAAAATCAACGTATGTCAACAATTACTTTCAAACCATAATGATTTTTTATATGCATTTTGTACAATCTGTGAAACTTAATCATGATATCCTATTCAATTTACACCCAGTCATTTTAAACACTGCACAATTAAAAATGATTGACGAAACACACTAGGCACTATTCATATTAGTTTTAAAGCTGATGCTTTAAAACATTCTTGCATTAACACCCAAAAGCAACACAAAAAGTAGAAGATGGAATTATTCTAACATATATGACATCGGGATCATTGTCCATCGTTGCTTTTAACTAATACGTCAGCAGCTGAGACTATTCTTGCAGATAGAAGCTTTTCAGATTAAAATGTATTTCCAAATTAAATAATTGTATGTTTTTTTTCATATTGAACCATGTGCATTTTTTTATTTACCAAGTACTCTGCACTAAGTAGTGCAAATGTATATCAGAACAAGAAAATTTGCGACAGACTTCTACCCAATGTAATATCTGTTATATACAAATCTAATCAAATGCAAATCTAAACAAGTATAAAACTTCGAATTAACTGCAATGAATGGTATATATGTGACACATATCATCAATAGACATTGAGTACAATTTACCTACCTCGATTTCCTACTGGTCCTTGGTCGCCTCTTGGACCTTAAAAAAATATGATTTTTTATAATTACAAACTCGCATTACTTATATTTCTGTCTAACGCAGATGACCTAGGTGCAAACTAATTAAGGCAGAATTTCCGAAACTTTTTTGTATACTATATGTTATCAATCCTTACCTACACAATTTATTCCAAGCTTGAAATAATATTACAGCATAATATGCATGATTTTATGATAACATTTACACATAGCTATAATGCATTTCTTCATATGAAGAGTAACATAATTAAAAAAACTAAATTATGATGGATCACACTTTAGAAAGTATCAACGTTCAAATACGATGTGCATATTGAACATTATAGAATAAACTGCATGACATCACGTTTCAGGTAATAAATAATAACGATTTAATGAGCGATAATTGCATAATAAACGTATCAATTATAAAGAAAGAGAATACACAGATACGGAAAAGAATATACTGGATTAAAAAAATAATATTTCAACATGCATAAAACTACATAAAAATACAATGTCATTTGCAGTGGCCTAATCAAAATAGTCAGACTAACATTTCCAGAAAACAATAATTCTTTAATCGTGTCTTCAATTATTTGAAACCTTTTAGTAAGAGTGTGTATCGTTATGACGAAAGCATGCATTACTTTACTGGTTGTCGTGCGGAATATTGAATTTTTCAATTAATAGCATTTCAAGCGAACCAATAAGCTGTGTGTAGAAATCAAGCAAAGAAACATTCAAACAAAAAGCATTCTATCACCTGAATAACAATGGAAATGTGATACTTAAAATACTAAAACATGTTAACCTTTATCTCCAGGTTCTCCTGTAAAATACATGTATTTAAATATATGTAAAGGATACGAAAAAACCCGCTGGATTTGATTCTGAATTTTAACGGTGTTGATTCGAGCGCCACCGTTGAGTCTTATGTAGACAACACGCGCTCGAACGAAACATATTGTAAACCTCTATAAGGTATTTTTGGATAATTCGTTTACTCATGTTATCAAGCAAGGTATCTTTTCTTGACTGTTTTGTTAGTGTTTTTGTTAATTGTTTCTCGTAATGTCACTGTTCCATTTAGCAGATATTAAGATTTGATGTTTGTCATGAACCGTATCTTTTTCAATTAAAACGTGTCCATTTGTTTTATTTAGAATTAAGGTGACTCAGGTTACATTATTTTACATCATGTCACATCTTGTAAATCTTGTAAAATTTAAAAATGTTTTTTTTTACCACAACATAAGATTTATATGATTTTAACAAGTAAAGATCGTACGTTATTGAAAAGAGTTAATTGGTAAACGAGCAACAGTGCGTTATGTTTTCGATTGTGATTTTCTACTTTAAAAAACAAAATAAAATAGTTTAAAATACAACAATAACTTACCTTTTAGGCCACACCAATTTAATTTCTTGTTCTACGGATTTTTGGACTCAAAAATTTGGGGCGAGCGAGCGATTTGAAAATTTTAATAAAAAAATATTTAATTTGCAAATTTTTGAGGCGAAGCTTGAAAAGTAAAGGCGAGCGATTATATTTCTTTCTTGTAAACATAAAATAGTAGGTTTTGACAATATTAAAACTGGATTTATCACTTGTACTTTGACATTTCTTTAATTTCTGAAGTATTTTTTCCCTGTTCACTAAGAAATAATTAAATCTGGGTTATGTATGTGTGACTGACAATGACACAATTCTCCATCCAAGTCATAATCAGTTTGGTGGCAACCCCTTAATGTTATAAATATCCCTTTTACATGTTTTATGAGGGATCAATATAAGTTATAATATATTTTTTTGTACATTTACAAAAGGGCTCATATTTTCTCAAAGAACTATCTGGTATTAAATAGTCAAAACATCTCCAAGAATTTTGTAATATTCCTGGACTCTAACCAGAGACATATATATGTCTCTGCTTAAAGTTGTTTAAAATATGATGTAACTCTCCTCTTTTTGAGTACAAAATTCTAAGTTTTCAAAGGTTTTGTATAGAAGAACTATACAAATCCTTGGTATTTCTATTTTCTTTTCTATATCAGTAAAATGTCCCCTTGTCTGAGGGAGGGTTGTTCTCAACCTGATAATAACAAACACAGGTCAACGTACGGCCTTTTACACAGGGCTTTGATACAGACCAAACAGAGAGCTATTATAAATTACCCCAAAATTATTAGCGTACACAATTCGAACAAGAAAACCAACGATCTAATTTATATATATCCATACGGGAAAGTACCAATGAACACCATTAACAAACGATAACTGCTGAACGACAGGCCCCTGAATCAATCAGGACATGTGCATAAACATGCAGCGGCTATTGATAGTTTTGTTTCGCCAGCATACAATATAATTGCAGTTGAAGGCAAATCCTTCAGAAGTTCTTTGTACTTTATTCTAACAACGAACATTTTTTGACAGGGAATATAAGTAAGGGGGAAAGAAACCAATTGTTTGTTCTTTACAGGTATTTCCGCTGTTATAAATTTATTTCGGAGCACTCCCACTTTGAATAAATAGGTTTCATGCTGAAACAAATATTCTCACAGATATGTTCACAGTGTGGTGGGGTGCTTTTATGTTTAAAATCGTTAGACTGTGATTTTAAAACAAATGTTGATATCTTTTTATAATATTTACACAAAAAAACGGTGCGGGAAATGGACATGATTACATTTCCGGATGCGGGAAGCGGAAAAATAAAAAAAATAAAAAATTAATGATTTGAAAAAAATAGGTGCGGGCGGGTCCATCGAACAAGGAATAAAATTGGTGTGGCCTTAAGTGAATATTTATATCAAGTTAAAACAACCTATTAGGTAGGTCTATCATAAAAAAAAAAGTACGGTCAACTCGACTTTTAGGAATTAACGAGCCATGACTTTTAAACTCTTGTTAATTTTATGTCTTCATATTAATATTGTTTATGATGTTATTATTATGTAGTTTATTTTTGTTCGGTTATTTATTATTTGTATGTAATAGAGAAGACGTACTAAGTTGCAAAACTTGTGTCTGATCCTATTGGCAATGTTTTTGGACAATTATGTTTAAATTAAATTAAACCTACCTTTGTCGCCTTTATCTCCCTTTTCACCTACAAAAAATAAATTAGTCAGTTGTTATATTAGAATAAAAGTTCTCGTAAAGGAATTACTGTAATTCAAGGTGTAAAGAACACGAATGATTCTCAATTGAAAACATGTAAGAAAATATGAAACCAGTGATTGTTGGTTACTAATCATAAAATGTATTTTTCACTAATTCAACATTATTTTTGTTAAACAATCTCAGAGCAGTCGCCTTCTTAATACATTCAAAATCTTATGCAGGAATTGTCAAGTAAATGAATGAAAATGAATGAATAAAGCAACCAAAAAACCTTGTCAGAGGAGTTACAAGACAACCCGATAGCAAGATGTCAATGGGTCAAAAGTCAGGGAAATGATCAAATTCATATCGGCTAAAAATATGCCAAACGTTTGCAAACTATATTGCCAGAAAAGTACAATCAAATTAACATAATGTTGAATAATCTTACACGGCTATGGTAGCTTTCTGTCAAAAGACATACGCGTTTAATTATACATGTCACGATATGTGATTTCGTTATTCTTTCTGTACACACATTATCAAATTAGAATAGAGAAAACTTAGGTAATAATTAAGATCCTACTAATTATCATAGCTTTCCGAAAAAGCAAATACAGAATTCACATGGTGCTAATGTGCTACAATAGTTCAAAAAGGGAGGAGCTATTGTGCCACTATAGTTTATAAAATGGAGGAGCAATTGTGCCACCATAGTTTAAAAAAGGGAGGAGCTATTGGGCCACCATAGTTTAAAAAAGGAGGAGCTATTGTGCCACCATAGTTTAAAAAAGGGAGGAGCTATTGTGCCACCATAGTTTAAAAAGGGAGGAGCTATTGTGCCACCATAGTTTAAAAAAGGGAGGATCTATTGTCAAATCAAAATGTTACAGTAGTAGGTAATATTATGACATATGTTTCTTAAATTTTGCAATCTTTTTGTCGATTATTGTAGTTAATTTTGATGGACGAACGGACGAGAATAGACTATAACTATACCCCTCGAAGTGAAAGAGGAAAGGGGCAAAACATTTTACCCGTATTTAAAGTCAGGTGTTTTTATTAGTACATTGTATATTGCATTTATTATTGATTTTTTTGTTATTACATTGCATACTGCATACATTATAGATTTCATATTTTAGAGTTAAAATCGTATACAGGCCAGAAACTGTGCAGTTCAGATTTGAAGTGTAAAAGAATAAACACTAAAGAGGAAAATGCCAAAGGATATAACCTACCTTTAGGTGCTGGTTCATCCACACAAACTACTGCAAAAAATAACCCATACAAATCAATTATTATAATGTTTATGACTTGCAATGTTATGTCTAGATTATGCATGTTTCTCGGTTAGTTTTGATTTTGATTACTTTTCACAACAGTATAGCAAATAATCAAGTAGTTGTATAGTGTTAAAGGAAATACTATGAAAAATGTTTTAAAATCTATATAAATTTTTGTCGAGTATTGCAGTAAATTCTGATTCATGACTATAGACTATAACTATGTCCCTCGAGGAGAGAGAAAAAGTTTGTCTGTTATCCAGATTAATGCACATTTTAGTTGAAATTAAAAAAAAAAACACATTTGAGACATGGTAAACTAAATTGGTGTCAGATATAAACGGCTTTCGCAAAATTGACCGTAGATGAATTTAGCTGATTTAAGCTTCTTTTTGGCTATATAACACATCAAATCTTTAAAAACTTGTACATCCTTGACTTTCAAATATTTGGCTCTGTTTATTTTGCTGAAGTTTAATCCAGAAAGCGTTTCAGAAGCATTCAATTTATAATGGGTTGTCTTCGTTTTTTTTTACAGCACTGTGTTGATACCTCTGCTAGTTGGACTATCATTATCTGGGTGTATCATTAGCTCAGTATTCAGTACTTATGGACTGACATGCTTTATAATAAACCTTTCTAAAATTGTCCTTAAATACATTTTGAAATTGTTTGAAAATAAGATTTCAACTCCCTCATGCACAGTTGATATGTCTACTTTTATGGGGGCCCATTTTGGTCATATATATGTAGCTGTTGTACTGCATATGTGCTCATACATCCTTGGCTTTGAAATATTTGACTTAAGCGTTCCTGGTGACGGTCAATAAAGAAAAGCGCTTTGAGCGCATGCATTTTATAATGTATTTTCAATTTCATAAATTAATAAGAGCATAGTAATTAGGGAGAGTTCAAAAAGATTTTTTGAAAACATATTTCGACGCGATAATAAATGGTTGTGTTTTTGGTCGTTGCAAGATTTTATTTAGATTGTCTTTACTATTATGATCTAATTTAACAACACTCAAATTAAAAAAAAAAAAGAAAAACAAAGTAAAAACACCTCTCAAAGACAAAACAAAGCAAATGCCTATAATTTTATAAGAATGTAGTTTCTTACCTTCACAAGCTATTTGCACAATCTTATCTAGAAGAGTATTCAATTTTTCAAACGAATCTGATGTGAAAACATATTCATCCGAAGACGCAATTTGCTGTAATTCAGATAGGACGAACGTAGTACCCACTCCTATTGCGACTACAGTTACGCCGTCTTGTTTCAGTTTGCTTGCCTCCTGTTGTGGGACTTCCAAACCGGCATTGTTTTTACCATCAGTAAGAAGAATGACCAATTTTTGAACATCTGGCCTGCCCCCGCCATTGGATTGGAGAAAACTATTATCTCTCACATACTGTAAATATAAAACTAAACAGTAATTATGTTACACTCATTAAATAAGCTTATATTAAATTACATTTTCCATACATTTCGATGCTTACTAAAAATCTTAATTACTTATGAATAAAAAAAAAAAATAAAGAAAAATAAAAAAATCTTATACCTGATTTTCGGTAGCTGAGTACATGTTAAACTTTGTTAATGACTTTGGTATAGAATCGACATTTGGTTTCAGCTTGCTTATTATTTCATTAAAGATAGAATCGTAACACATGTTACATAATACTATCCCCATATGCATATTGATTATAACTTATGAAAATAAAAAAAATCCGAAATCCGAGGACAATTCAAATCGAAAATTGCCTATTCAAACGAAAAAAATAAAAAGCTCAAACACAACAAATGAAAGGATAACAACTGTCATAATGCTGTGTTGATACAAACAGAAACTATAGTCATTCCTGCTTTAGTGACCACCTATATTATAAGACCATACAGTTTAGATTCCTTTTGATAAAGTTTGAACCCGTATTAAAAAACTACCTGTCGTCTTAAGATAGATATAGGAAGATGTGGTGTGAGTGCCAATGAGACAACTCCAAATAACAATTTAAAAAAGTAAACCATTATAGGTCAAAGTACGGCCTTTAACATGGAGCCTTGGCTTACACCGAACAACAAACTATAAAGGGCCCCAAAATTAAGAGACCACTTTTTTATTCTCCCTGAAATGGTCTCTTAAAACAGGTTTCACTGTATATACAACGTCTGATCATGGAGGTCAGACATTACAATACTTTTTAATTGACCCTTTTGATTACCGATATAGACGAATAACGTGATACATATTCTAAAAAGGGACACATATTGTCAAAGGAAACGTGTGCACCCGAGCATTGATGTGTGAATTTTTTTTATATATATATATATTACCTTAGCCGTATTTGACACACCTTTTTGGAATTTGGAGTCCTAAATGCTCTTCAACATTGTACTGTTTAGGCTTTATAATTGTTTTGATATAAGCGTCACTGATAAGTGTTATGTAGACGAAACGAGCGTCTGGCGTATTAAATTATAATCCTGGTACCTTTGATAACTATTAATAGAAAATATAAATTCCATCATTATTGACTTTCGTGTTTTATAAATCTCGAGTGTAAGTGATTGTTATATGTTGCAATCGTTAATCAGATACGATTTCACACAAAAAACGAAAACAACCCTAACCTTTAATCCACTTCCAATTGCTGTTGATCCTCCATGGGAAGGTTGTATGCTCTGTATCCCTTGTTTAATAGCATTATGCGTGTTGAAATCGTTCAGATCAAAATGATTTCGGACCCTATCAGAAAACATGACAGCACCAAATTGTGTTCCCTCTGGGCCAACTGTAGAGAATTTGTCGACAATGTTTTTCATAAAGTCTTTCATCATTTGGAAGTTGTTGGCATTGTTATGACTGATACTTGAGGAATCGTCAAACAGAAATATGGCGTCAGCATTAGCCTCGCATTCATCCCCATCTGTCAATAGGAAGATAAATAATGTAGGTATTTTATATATCAATTAAAATTACTGGTACTTGTTTTCATTGAAACCATAAGGTATATAAGTCTTTTATTGAATTGTAATTATATAATTAATCTCGTTTTAATATGGTAAATTTACGTTTAAATTTCTCGATCAATAAACAAAATAGTGTGTTAGAGTTTAACAGTTTGACCATGTTGATATATAATTATTTCTAATTATATGTATTATGAGTTATATGTATGCATTTGTTTTTATTGTCAATAACTGTCAATACTCACTCATTCCTTTGTGGTCTATAAAAAAAACAAAAAAAACACTGTATTTACAGTCATGGTTAAACGCAGGAATATAAAAAAAGACATTTGTTCAAAATTAATCGTTCACCATTGTTTCGTAGTTTCAAATTGGATCATAAATGGAAAGGTGTGATTTGCTTTATAGCTACAGCTAACTTACTTTTGACCTTATATAAATAACATAAAATGCGGTTCACTGGTATGTGTATATTAAAACAGTAATTCGGTGATGTATAATAGTCTGTCGTAGTATTCTTACATGTATCTGTTATACATCTGATTCTCAGACCTGTTCGCTTCTGTTATTCAATACAATATAAGTCAACAATAAAACACATGATTTATTCTAAGACTTGAATTGGTGTTAGTAAATAATGTCATAATGACGTCCATCGTGATGCCAATAGCCCCTCGCTAACGAAAGCGTTTTTGACTTTGAATGATGTATAAATACGCAACCCCATCCGGTTTGAATGAGAGGCTTCAGAGTATTCATGTGTAAAGAAGATAGTACAACGGTCTTTGACCGTTACATATTAGATGGTAAATGGACACCTGGTACAGGTATTTATATTCCAACGCTGTGATTTGGTCATTCCAAAAAAATAATTGGAGATAACAAATTTCGTGTTAAGTACTATTAGAAACAGTTATGTATTTTTCAGTGATTTGAGAGAGAAAACAAATCTTAAATCCTATAATCACAAATTATCGTATAAATCACTTACGTTTCTTATTTTTCTTTCCGTATCCACCACCTGCAAAAAAAAAAAAAAAAAAAAAATACATAACTTCTATCTGTCAACATACGAAATTAAACGAAACGCAAAAATATTACTGGGATGCCCGGTACTGTATTAACTTACTCGAATTCGCTGTCTAAAAATTTGAAGGACAAATGTTAAATAAGTTGATCACAACCTGAGACAAATCGTGTCTTTTATTTGTCGAATTTGTATTGTTCGGAATACTTTTGATTAATCACACCGTTTGAGTGCGCGTTTTAGAGCAGACTACCATGCATGCTTCAGATCCCAAAACGATAAATTCTTTAACACAATATTATCAGCTCTATTTTGTTGTACAGGTTTAGTTTGTTCTGTGTTGGTGTATGCAGACTTCCAACGTTTGTATTTCAAGACCAGAATTATTGGCCATACGCAAAGATATGTTTCCATTATTTGGCTATTATTATTGAGACATTTTTGTTCAACTTAAAAGAATTCCTAAGCCAAAAAAAACCCCACAAAAAAACCACAAAAACATGCATTATACTCATCGCAACCATGTCTTATTCGGAATACCTTATATTTGCTCTTTTTTCTATTACAAAAAAAAAGGCTTCCAACTTTGCCAACACTTCTTTATGGTTTCAAAATGTGTATACAGTTTGCACTTCCAATTCCAACAAAACAAAGAGGGAAAAAAATCAACTACCGCCAAACATCTACACATCCTGTATAAGAGCAATGCAATTAATGGAACATTAATATTACATTAATGATAACCGAATACTGAATGTTAGAATTCAACGCAAATTGAAATTTGCAATACAGATATCAAGATTTCGATAAATTTATTTTACTCTACTAAGAATTATAGCTTGAGTAAGTACACACATAGATATATCGAACAACACAATTATTGCTTTGCATTGCATTGTCAAGCATAGAATAAATATAGTCAGTAAGGCATACATTTAATTACGCGCATGTTCAAATATCCGACTTATAATGTTGTTAAAAACTTAATCTTCATTTTACAATAAAAAAAAAAGAGAAAAATAATGTCAAATCCTTTTATGAGTCATTTTTTTACAACCTTCTTATTTGTTATTTCTATATCGTGTTTTGATCTCCTGTACAAATGGAGAAGGTTTGAAAGTGTAACAGGATATGGCCATGCAACAATCAGCTTATGCTGAAGGAACACATTTGGATGTGGGTGTTGCATAAAAAAGTTCGGTCAGAGTGTGTTCGATAAATATGATGGTGTGTGAAGGAAAAGTGCCACATTCTCTTCACCTAAAAATACCATAGAAACATAAAATTGAGAATGAAAATGGGGAATGTGCCAAAAGAGACAACAACCCGACCATAGAAAAAAAACAACAGCAAAAGGTAACCAACAGGTCTTCAATGTAGCGAGAAATTCCCGCACCCGGAGGCGTCCTTCAACTGGCCCCTAAACAAATGTATACTAGTTCAGTGATAATGAACGCCATACTAATTTCAAAATTGTACACAAGAAACTAAAATTAAAATAATATAAGACTAACAAAGGCCAGAGGCTCCTGACTTGGGACAGGCACACAAATGCGGCGGGGTTAAACATGTTTGTGAGATCTCAACCCTCCCCCTATACCTCTAGCCAATGTAGAAAAGTAAACGCATAACAATACGCACATTAAATTCAGTTCAAGAGAAGTCCGAGTCTGATGTCAGAAGATGTAACCAAAGAAAATAAACAAAATGACAATAATACATAAATAACAACAGACTACTAGCATTAACTGACATGCCAGCTCCAGACTTCAATTAAACTGACTGAAAGATTATGATTTCATCATATGAACCTCAGGCACAATCCTTCCCGTTAGGGGTTTAGTATCATACCATCATAACATATATGAGAAGAACATAACCCGTGTCATGCCAACAACTGTTTTTTTAATAAATGTATTTAGTTCCGATGCAAAGACCCAATCAATATTAACGCCAAAATATGCAATCTTTAATGACCTGACAACAGTATCGTAACTATATCCCTTCTTAATAAGTCTATTCAAAGGTTTTGTTAGTTTTTGAGGTGAATACTGACACCTTTGTGCTTTATAAAGAAAATATATATTGCTTGTATGTTATTTCTATCTCGTGTTTTTTTTCTCTATTACCGAAGGGTTGATTTGGGGTATATACAAAAGGTCATGCACCAAGCAAACGTATGGTGAAAGAAACCGTTTTAGATGTTGGGATGTATAAATATGTAAACACGTGCGGTCGGAGTGGGTTTGTAAAAACTGATTGTTCGTGAAGGTAATACAATATAGAAACACTACAGAACACTGATTTATTGAACCTTTGTTGAGCCGAATGGTGTGATTCCAGATAATTTTCAAAAACAATTGGATTGTTGAATAAAACATTTAAAGGAGATAAAACTTTAAAAAACACAAAAACTGATGTGGACGGCTTGGAAAAAGACTAAAAAACAAGTGAAATTGTATAAATAAAACATAAAAAAGATGTAGTATAGTTGCCAACAGAGAGATATGACAGAAGTTAACAGCTATGGATTGCCGTACGATCTTAAGGCAGAACCCATACCTACGAGTCAGCTGTAAAATGCCCCGACATTAGTTCACATGAAGACACTGACGGCCTGATTAATATACAAAATAATGAACGAAAAAACGACATAGAGCAACAAATTATTATCCCTTTACAACAGGCTCCTAACTTGGGAAAATCATATATATATAATATGACTGACTTTAACTAGTTTGAATGCGCCAATCCACACCCTGGGACAGTGGTGTAACGCTACAACACAAGACAACACTATTAAAATAATCTCAAAATTGCGTGACCCATTAAATCGAAGCAATCAGAAATTATACAGATTGGTAAGTCTATTTGTAAAAGTCATACTAGTATTAGAATCACAGAAGACTTGTTATGAAAATATAGCTGTTTACCAACAGTATTCATTTAGTGTAATGGGAGTAGGGTGTAGGGGATGGGGTATATGTGTTTAAGAGCAATTACATTATGAGACGCAGTCTACTTTTCCTCTCATTTTTTTCTCGTTGACTTGCATTTTTATTTGTTACAACATTTAAACACATCTAAGGAATGACTTTAATTTTTTTTCTGTCTATGAAGAAATAACATTAAAAATTTGGTGCACACTGAATAACGCGCGTAGCGGGTTTTTAACAGTGTGCACCACAATTTTTATGTTATTTCGAATAGACAGAAAAAATATTACAGTAATTTCTTATAATTTAATTCTAAATTCCATTTTAAACCGTAGAAAACCATGAAAAAAACGTTGATGACGTCACGGTCACATGACTAAATTATGTCTATGGGTTCATGACAAAATAACGTCAGCCAATCAGAAGGCGCGTTACATTCAAAATTTAATTATTTGCAAATAGTGATTTGTATGGTATGTATGGATTTTACATAGAGGGTTGTTTTCTTTAGTTGGGACATTTTTTTCGTGACACTTTGTCATACTCGGAAAAAGTAAAAGACAAAAATATAACATGATTTGAAATTTTGTTAAATATTTGTCCTTGTGACGTGAAGATTAAGACAGCTTTCATTCATAAATAAATTAGCCTGAAAAAAATATAAAAGAAAAAACCCAGTTTAGCATATGCATGTTATAATAAATAATTTGTTTACTGCTAAACACTCGATCTCAAAGCATTAAAATGGTGTCAAACTATCTATGCCTAAGTAAGAATGCTATGCTTAGTGAGATAAGACCAAGTCCAGAAGAACGCTGCGGACGCACGATGCTGATACAGTTAATTGCTAATCAATTGAGGGGTGAAAACTGTATCCTATACTATCTTGTATTTGTTTATTTTTTTACTTTAGCATGTCACATAGAACATTTCACGTTGTATTAGAGCAACATGCAGTGCTTGTCTTGTAATACCAATATCAATTCCATGTACACGTGGCTATTTCATTGTTTGGCAGACATATAGAGGTTTGGCGGTGTTTTAGGGTAAATTGAAACAATGATATTGATATTATTTACAAACTTTACTTATATATAAGTAATGGAATTGTTTACGGAGGTATCACCAGTCTAGTAGTCAGCACGTCGGTGTTGACATGAATATCAAACATATGGTCCTTTTTTTATAAATTTCCTGTAACAAAACTTTGAAATATTCGATAAACTAAGATTGTCCTATCCCAGGAATAGATTACCTTAACTTAATTTGGCACACTTATTTTGAATTGTGGGTCCTCAATGCTCTTCAACTTTGTAATTGTTTGGCTTTATAACTACTTTGATCTGAGCGTCATCGAGGAGTCTCATGAAGACGAAACGCGCGTCTGGCGTATTAAATTATAATCCTGGTACCTTTGATTACTATTTACTTGTCGAGTATAATGTCAGAATACGCACATAGGAGGTAAAGTTCGAACCGTTATTTCATTATTATTTCCCATTTAAACTATAATCACTTAGCATACACATATGAATGCAATAGTATTACATTGGATATATAACTAACAATGTAGCTTCTTTGTAAACAAATACAGCTATTAGACAAACCTGTACGCATAGAATATCATTAAATAATTGATTGCAAACTATATGAAAATACATATAACTGTTGTTTAACGAAACGGCAACAATAAACATGTCTGAATATCCACAAAATATAATAATTGTTTGTCCTTTTCAGACCTTCCAGTGGAAAGTGGATATCCTGGATACCAGGACTATAATTTAGTACACCAGACGCGCTTTTCGACTACATAAGACTCATTAGTGACACTCATATCAAAATATTTATAAAGCACAAAAGTTTGTGCACGAGGCAGTTTAGATAATTGCAATGCGTCAGTTTTTCTGAACAATTGTGTTTTAAAGTAAAAACATTAACTGTGTTATTTATTCTCATTTAATCTCAAAATGTGTTAAATACGAAAATTATTTGACTATGTAAACTTGACAGACTCCGTAAATAATTAAGCAATTTAATCGATAATTTACCTGACCATGAACTCCAAGGCTTTGGTGTTGTCTTTGTCCAACTAGACCAAGGAGTTGGTGTTGGGGTTCCTGTCCAACCAGACCAAGCCTTTGGTGTTGTCTTTGTCCAACTAGACCAAGGAGTTGGAGTTCCTGTCCAACCAGACCAAGCCTTTGGTGTTGTCTTTGTCCAACTAGACCAAGGCGTTGGAGTTCCTGTCCAACCAGACCAAGCCTTTGGTGTTGTCTTCGTCCAACTTGACCAAGGTGTTGGTGTTGCGTCCGTCCAACTAGTCCAGCCCTTTGGTGTTGAATCAGTCCAACTTGTCCAAGGCTTTGATGTTGTTGTGGTTGTCTTTGTCCAACTAGACCAAGGCTTTGGTGTTGAATCAGTCCAACTAGACCAAGGCTTTGGTGTTGAATCACTCCAACTAGTCCAAGGCTTTGATGTTGTTGTTGTTGTTGTTGTCTTCGTCCAACTGGACCAAGGATTAGGTGTTGGAGTTCCTGACCAACTAGACCATGGTGCTGGTGTTGGGGTTCCTGTGAACAACACAAAAAAGAATTGAAAAACATAACATATATGTAACACTCAAACGTGTCAAATTCTCCCAAACGTGTTCATATGAAGTCATCGAACTCCAAAACATGTCTACTTGTAAAAGGGGCACTAAAATTTGTCATTTTTTTAGGAGTGTCTAATTTCACAAACGTGTTCTTAGGAAGCATGAGATTTTCCTTTCATTGAAGGCACAATCGTGTCCATATTATTAAAAAAAATCCTTTATTTGGTTATTGTTCTTTCATTGACGTATATTCTTTTTAATATTTCAATGGAAATTGAATATATCCTTTGGATCTTTATCAAACTAAAGTTTACGTGCCAAAATACGACATTCAGTTCTGCATTATGTAAAAATACGAAGCAATATTCAGTAACAATAAACATACTGAATCAGATACCCCTTGTTTATGGGGAATGCCCAATATCTGCACATTAAAATCCTTGTAACAACTTTTCAAGTCACTTCGATGGTATGCAGCAAGGCAACATTTTTAGACCCTATACATATATACCCGTAATATATATAGTGGCAGTTGGCCTCCCGAAACATCAAAGTGGTAGTTAACATTTTCCCCCACTTGTATTTCAGATGGCCTCTGTTATATAAAGGGAAACAATATTGTAATATTGTAGTCCCGTAAAAATTAAAAAGGGCTTTCTCCGCTCCTAAAATTAATATTTAATTCCGAGTCCCGATTAGTGTAAATTCATAATAACCGTTCAAATTTAGGACCAATTCCAAATTTCCAGAATAATGAAGGTACGTAGTGGTAAACTACATGAAGAAAAAAATATCAACGATAACTGAGTTACATCTGTTTTAAGGACTGTTGAAAACTGTTCTAGGATATCATAAAACAGCTTTAATCGTACACTGAAACGACCCTTATGTTTACACAGGTCTGTTGAACGTTCTAATATCGATCTATTGACAGTGTGAGCTGACGTAGTGGTAGAAGATACAAGAAAATAGGATTGATTAATTACCATACTCAGCTATCTGACGACACACTGTGATAAAAAATCTCACAAGAGTCATACTTTTCAAAACCTGTTATTCGTATCATTTTTATGTCAACGGGATGACATTGATCGGTATATAGTAAAAAGGGAGGCCAGGTGCGAACATTTAATTTTAGTTTTTTCGCCGCTATCAATCAAATTATTTTTCCTCAATATTTCACACTAAACGATATGGGTAAAATCTGGATACATAATATGTTTTCTTGTCTCCTACTAGACCACAATACTTTTTCCATCAAATTATTCGAGGGAAACAACATAACCACCTCTCTTTGAAGTTAAATGATTATTCCCTTACAAAACGTTATGATTTCCATCACATACATATGTACGTATATTCTCATTATCCCTCCCTACGCTTAAATTACCTTGCCCAGTCGCTCTGTAATTCTCTTATCACGGCTTTGTGACTAGAGCAGGCATTATCATAATATACAACCACACAATAAGACATATGTATGCATTAACATATTTTTTGTTCAATTCTGCATAACTACATGTAGCTGTAGTAAAGTAGGTGAAAATAAAACAACTGATATTGCTAATATAACAATACTTACCAGTCCATGATGACCATGACTTAGGATGAGTTCTGTCTATTAAAACAATTATCTAAATTAATTCCAATTAATGGTATAAGCATTTCACTTAACGATCATCATCACTTTCAATTATTAAACATAATGAATTTATTGTGGTATCAACTATAACATCATCGTGAAATTGGGTTCTTTCAGATGGTTATTTTTCTTTATTTCATCAATTGTTTGTGGTCAATATAACTTCAGAAAACAAGAAGTTCCGTCTTATACTTTTAAAACAATATACGTTGTATTATGCATTAGTCTTTGCTTTGACATGTAGTCTTGTGTAAACACATCGAAACAAATAAATGTAAAAACATATTATGGTATGTAAGTTAGTTTCTAATTTCTTAACAGCAATTGGAAGACGTTTGAAACAAATTAATTCCCTTTTTGTTTGTTACATTTTTATTTATAGTTCAAGACAAGAATATTAAATGTTTATAATTAAAATTATTTGATTTTATGAAAGGAAAAACACAAATAAATATTAATAACTACTTACGACGGGCAATAGATGTTCCGATCAGAACACCGAGGACCAACGTTATTATCAGAACCCTATCCATGTTTCACAATACTGATAGCAACAAACTGGAAACTCACCCTTTTTGTTATAACTGAGGTCAAAAGTCAGCAAGCTTTCGTCAGATATAATGTTAATTTACATACTAATGGGAGATTACAACTTAACATTATAATGGATAAAGCAACAGTTGTGTATGTTACTAATAGTACCGGTTTTACATTTATTTTCACAGTGCACAAAAGGTCACATAATTCGTGGTAATTAATGCATTTTTTGAATTTATTATTAGTTCCTTATGAGAGAATGTATTTACCTTATAGTACTTGATACAATTTTATCTACGGATATCTATTTATTTTCGTAGTGCTACTTCTCTTTTAAAAAAGGTTTATTTTAAAAATATTGTTGTAAAGTTTTCCCTCCCTTTTCTAATTGTCTTTTTACGTATGGAACTGGATGGGACAAACTTGGTCTTCATGTTCGGTAAGATTGTTTCAATAACACATTAACTGTATCAATGGCCGACAGCATTAGTTCGTTGTTACATAAGTTGCTGGAGTTACTTACCACCATTCATTGTGACTTTAATAATTTTAAAAACAAAGACAAACAAACAAATAATAGTACACAAGATATACCATAGAAAACTAAAGACTAGGCAACACGAATCTCACCAAAACCTTGGATTGATCTCAAGTGCTTCTGAAGGGTTAGCAGGGTATTTGCAAGATACCAAATTATGTGTTCTTAATAACTTAGAAATGTTACAGTATATGATGTTTTTCTTTTTCGTTTTTTCATGCACATGAGCAAATATATCAAATATAATGTCACGAGTTAAGGTTGAGTGAATTTCATTTTTTAAAACTGTGAAACGAATGTATTTTAAAAGTATTTAACAGTGAATGTGACTATTTTGAAGATATGCATTTGACCAGAATTAAACCAACGGCATAGTAATAGATAAACAAAAGCGCTACTTGTGCAACAAGAAAACCAAAGGACTGCATGTGTATGACAACAAACGAACAAAACATAACATACAGCTACTAACAACAACGGAAATACATGCTCCTGATTTTGGATAGGTGCATCTGATTGATTCGCGTTCAACATGTTTGCAAGAACTTAACCCTTCCCTAACCTTTGTCAGTTGTGTAACAGCACAACCTAAGCACATCTTTAAAATCAGTTTTTAAGAACTTGCATCGTCAGTTTGTCTTGAAACACAGGAACTAAAAACAAGAAAAAATTATCTATAGCATCAATCTAAGATTACTCGCGCAGTTACTGAAACATAGTAGTATAGTACGTAGGTTTATTTTGGCAAAACATAAAAAAATAATTTTAAGTTAAGTACAAATGCATACAATAAGTTTGACCTGGTAAAACAATGGAATAACCTAAACGTCTCCTCTCAGATGTTTATATCTTAATTTAGATGAGTAGGATATATACAAATGCAGCTACTTTCGACCCTGCAACCTCACCCACTTGAATAAAACACTAGCAAATATCCTACCACGAGACCATTGGTGGATTTATGGGTGGAATTAACATACATTAATAAAATCGTATAAAAAGGCAATGAATGAGGTTGTTAAATTTTATATATGCCTTTTTGTGCTTCTTTGTAACATATTTGTTTGTTTTAATAGTGATTAAGATTAAAACAAAATTGATTGCTGTACCTTTTTTCTTTAAACATTTTTACCTACTAGCAATATGTCTGTTTGTTTTGTTCACGCATCGTTATCAATATAATGGAATGATGTGCGACTTTCATACGAATGAGAGGTTTAGCGAGTTATAAAAATAAAACCAGTCTCAAGCCACCATTTGACAATTTTTGATTTATCCATGAGATGAGGCCTGGGACTTTCCGTTTTGAATTTTCCACAGAGTTTAGTATTTTTGTGATTTTACTTTTTACACTTTATTTGAAAGAGACTTAAATACACGAGAGGAACTGGTGAAGTGTATATCAATCTTCTATTTTTTTCAATTGCGATGGTATTTTTTGGTTGAATTGTTTTATATTTGTAAATGAGGCCTCTATATACATTTTTTCTACTATATATCCAATATTATTAAAGAACGTACGGTGATCGCATGCACGCGAGTAATTTGTAGTCATCAAGTTGGACGCTGCTTACGGAATCCGCCATTTATGAATAATAATGAGGTAATAGCGGAGCTACCTCCTCTTGACGAAAATGACTTAAAATCGCTGCGTAGTTGGTAATTTTTTATTCATTTTGTCTCTTGTAAAGAGTTGTCTCATTTGAAAGCATGCCACACCTTTTTGTAATTTTAAATTGATCATCAAATATAAAGAAAGAAGAGGTAGTAAGGCTGCCATAAGGACATCTTTTTACCGGGGTCGGTACTGGAAAAATAAGTTTAACTAACAAATAAGGCGACATTTAAAAACTAATGAAAACATTATGAATAGGGTGTTAACCAGAACCCCCCCTCCCCCCTCAAAAAAAAATTAACCATGCCACGAGCACATGATACACCCATCGTTTTGTGTGTGAAGTTTTATGCAACAATCATGAAAAGTTTCTGAGATACTGCGCGGCATGTGAATACCCACTTTTTTTTTTAAATCAATAATTCTAAAATAAAAGTTTGATTCATCACCATAAAGTATACAGATCTTAAGATTAATATAACTAAGAAGTGTGTAAAGTTTTAAACAATAGTCAGAAATGTTTTTGAAAATAAGGCGCGACAAGTGAAAAAAAACCCAAAAAACACACCCCTGTTTTAGTTACAAAGTCCCGTAACTCAAACAGTCTTAATCTTATTTTCACCAAAAAGTATACAGATCGTTTGACTAGATCAACTATGTTAAGTTTTATGAAATATGGTTAAGTTATTCTCAAGTTACGGTGTGGTATGTTAACTCCGGACAGACGGAGGCCGGTAATTTCTATGCGAATCAATGAATGTGCTTGTAGATAGATGTTTTTGTGTTTTGTTAAATTGTTACTTTTAAAATTGTTACACGACTGCTGTACCCATATTTTGACTATTTTATTTATTATGTATGTTTAGTTCACGCATCATTGTAAATATAACGGTATTTGATGAGACTGTCATCAAAGTGAGAGGGTTAGCGCTATAAAACCAGGTTCAATTCACCATTTTCTACATTTGAACATGTCTGTAACAAGTCAGGAATATGACAGTTCTTGTCCATTCGTTTTTTATGTGTTTTGTTATTTGATTTTGTCATGTGATTATGGACTTTCCGATTATATTTTCCTCTAAGTTCAGTATTTTTGTGATTTTACTTTTTTGGTATACAATATAACGTCCCGTCAAAAAATATGACGGGCGTATAAAAATAACACCTTAAAGAATACACATCAGGGAGAAAATACATATTTCGTTAATAAAGAAATTAATCAATATTATATAAAAGCTAAAAGAGAAAGAACCATTTAAAATATCGTAATCCATACATTCAAGTCCGTGTCACTTAATCTTTATTGCAAAGAAAATGTTTGAATTATTATATATTTATAGCTAATGTGCATAAAAATCTTCTTAACACGGAAAAATGTTTCTAATTTAGCATATTAAATAGCACATAGTAATAAAAGGCTAGGACATAGTTTAATTCTAAACTGTACGAACTAGTTAATCAGATTTTAAGTTATAAATGTGAAAACCACAAAATATTTTTGAGATTAACTTTTCAAGATTTGCATATGATTCATAATAACAGTCCATAACAATTCACAGGGATACTGTACATGTACTATGAATGAGGGGCAGGATGGTGATCCTTTATGTCTGTATTTTACATAATTGTTTTAGCCATTTATCTTTATTATAGCTACTTTTTGCACATTATTCTCTATTCTGAATATTTAGCATCTCGCTATTTTATTATTGATGCTTTTTGCCCATTATTTTCTATTCTTTATCATTTGTGCCAAATATTCTCTATTCTGTAACCCCCTATCCACATCCTCATGTATAATATTGAACTCCGAAGGAGATTTAAAAACTTTAAGAAAGACATGCACAATGAAACATTAATAATGCATGTGGGAGGTAATGCTACAAAATGTGTCTATAAAACCAGACGTTTTTGTTCATTTGTATACCTAAATTAGGCCGTTAGTTTTCTCGTTTAAATTGCTTTACATTGTCATTTCGGGGCCTTTTATAGCTGACTATATGGTATGGGCTTTGCTCATTGTTAAAGGTCGTACGGTGACCTATAGTTTTAGTCATTTTGGTCTCTTGTTGAGAGTTGTCTCATTGGCAATCATACCACATCTTCTTTTCTATATATTTATCTATCATTTTTGACTGGAAGTGCAAGTCAAGAATATGTCTGTTGTGTCCATGCGTTCCGATGGTTAGAATAATTTAATTTTTGATCTTGTCGATGTTTTTTTACGTAATACTATATACCTTAAACGTTTTAGCATGTATATTCTAACAAAACCTAAGAACATTTATCTCTATTTAAAATGCGGGATGAAACTTCAAACTTAATTTTGTTCTAAAAAAAACCAATACTGCTATACAGTAACCTGTATTCAATTACAATCACATTGGTGTAAATTGTCGACAAATTGGTTATACTCTAAAAAGTGTACAATAGACTATTTTCATATTACCAATTTTTTACTCCTGAGATTTTATTATTTTTCTTTTTGATTGAAAATCCTGGTACTCAGTCAACCAATACCAAGATAAATAAATGATAAATGATAAATAATAATTTATTAAAGTGTCACATATTGATCTACATTAAAATACAACATCATTAAAAAAAAAAAAGGATCAATACCCAGCCTATAAAGACTTACGAGACACTGTATATACAAATAGCAAGGTAAAGAAGTGAACTAAAGCTTTAAATCGGTATATTTTTTTAATGTTTTCGTTACAGTTACGATACAATAGTCGGAAAACAGTCCCCCCCTTTTTCTTGTGGTTGTTCTTATATCTTACCGAGTAGAAGGATGTCTTACCATAGAATAGGTAACCGGTCGAAAATTACATATAATCCGGAGTCAAAAGTCGGTAATATGAAAAAAAAACTATTTCTGGCTTTCTTTGTATGTAATAGTTATTTTAATTGAATTCAATTTAATTTTAATGTGTGTTCATGTACTTGCCATTGTTACATGTAACTGTAGCGCGAATTATTTTTTCATTAACATAGCACATCAACTTCATTCAATTTATGTCAATTGAAATGACATTATTTGAAAACTATAACCGATTTAGGTTCATTCAAAGAGATATCTTTAATAATAGGGTTAAATGTGATAAATCATCATTCGACTCTATATACGAGTTATTAGCTTTTAATACTGCACAATCATTGAATTGTTAAAAAGGTTTTGTATTTTAAAATAGTTTTGCATCGTGCATCACTGAAGAGTTATTTATTGTCGAAATGAAATTCGTATCTGGTGCAGTAAAATTTGTACCATTAAAGTTGCTATAATTTTTATGTCTGTTAGCAGATAATATATAGAGGTCAGAAAAATTAGCAAGCTACCACTTGTTTTATTATTATTTTTTTTTGGAGGATGGGGGCTAATAGGTTGAAAAATAAAAAGACAGGACAGAGATAGCACCTAAAAGAAATTTCCAGGACATATTTTTCATCCCAGCCCTCCCACCATAAATATCAAATGGTAGCTTCCTTAATACGTCGAGTCCTTAAAGGTAGTATCGCCCTTCAATACTGATTTATGTTGTGTGATCATGCAAACTTAAATACAGAGAAACTCTGAACATCCAAACTTACAACAAGAAATACATCCTGCATTGCAGACCTGTTGGTGACCTTCTGCTGCTGTCTGTTCTATGGTTGGGTTGTTGTCTCTTTTACACACACCCCATTTCCATTCTAAACATATAAGGAATGAGCCAAGAAAATAAGGAATAAAGAATAATGAGGCGCTTAACTATAAGGAATAGAACAAAGTGAGGAGAAAGAAATGGCGTATAAACTTATGGAATACAGAAATGAAGGATTCCACATTCAGACCCTCATACTAGTACTGAATTCCAATACTCATTACAGTACATTTAATTGTTCTATATGCATGTTCTTGTAATATGCAATTCTTATCGGTTGTGATCTGATTAATCTCGTTTTTTCATTTAATTTGGAAAAAAACTGCAATTAAACTAGGGTCAAACAAATATTACAGATGGTATCTTTGAATTAGTGCTTAATAATTTATAGTTTAATGAACTGAATTCCCAAGTCAGGTTGACGAAATATAGATGAAATTGAAATGTGATTAGATATCTTACGTAAATAGAAAAACATCGTGTTTATATGCAGATAGTTTCATACAAGCACATGATAGGGGCCATCTTAAACTTGTAGTGAGGTGATAATTTGTTTGCTCCGTGTTGAAGGCTGCATTATGACTATGAGATTGAAAACAGCAATAAAAGCGCTGCTCCTTTGATTTGTATGTTTGTTTTACAAATTTTGTGTTCATGGATGGTACCTCATATCCTTTGTTTTTCAATCCGAAATCGGAAGTACAAATGTATATTGATTGCAATTTTATAATCACCGTCGACTGTATTTTGCAATTGCAAAACATTATACCATATTTGTATTAATTATGACAAAATAACTCGGGAATGAATTTACCTGGAACAGCAACATCAACACCACATGAAAATAAAAAAAAAAACCAACCGAGTTAAACAATTGACTCCAGCCCTGGTTACAAAAAAGAAAACCAAAAAGGTTGACATATACTAATTATTCAGCCACTGGCTCCCAGCAAGAAACATGTAATCTTCTTTAAAATCTCTACCCACTCCTGATCATGTCATATACTCTTAATAGTGCATACTGTATCATGGTGATTGCTTCAGCGCTTAACCTTTTTGGTTTGGATCCCGCTAACATGTTTAACCTCGCCACATTCTGTATGCATGTGCCTGTCCCAAGTCAGGAGCCTGTAAGTTAGTGGTTGTCGTTTATTGATGTGTTACATACATGTATTTGTATTTCGTTCATTTTTTGTACATGAATTAGGCTGTTCTCTGTAAACTTTCTCGTTTGAATTGTCTTACATTTGTGAGTCATCTGTCATTTCGGGGCCTGATTATAGCTGACTATGTGGTATGGGCTTTGCTTATTTTGAAGGCCATACGTTGACCTATAGTTGTTAATGTTTGTATGATTTAGTCTTTTGCGGAGATTTTTCTCATTCGCAATCATACCACATCTTCTTTTTGATATGAAATATTTGTCACTGAACATTAAGCAACAAACACTCAATATTTCCTCTATGATTGTGCAAGTCATAATGTACATGTATCTACAGAATCGTCAAAATAAAAACTTAATAGCCTTACAAGATCTCCAAAAACTTCCATATGACTAAATTCTTACAGCATTAGTTGCCCTTTGAAAAATTTCCATTCTGTTTTTATATAACTATTTATTAATCTAGCATATTTGTACTATTTACGAGATTTATGATCCTTATATCATTAAAAATTTAGTTATAAAATACATATGGGATGATTTTCAATTAATCACAGAACTATCGTTTAAAAAGACAAATACAGTTTCCATTGGTAATCAAATCAATAGGTTAGGTTTGAGTAATAACTACAAATATAGAAAACGGTTATTACAATACGAATAATTGTAACATTTTACACAAAACAGAAAAAAGCTACAAATAATTATTTTGAATTGTTAAAGTGTGATGCAATGTTTTCAAAGCGGATAAAAGGAGCTTTAGAAAATTTTGCACAATATACAACATTACACGGAATTAACAGAATTGTATCGAGCAAGCACGTTGTAGGGAAACTGCTCTGGACTTGTATTGCTCTGACTTGTATCGCAGTATGCTTCATGCAAATATATAAACTTGGTGTGCAGTATGGAAGGTAAGAACCGTTAACCTTAAAGCCTTGGCCAATTTAATAAATTGTTGTTGTTTTTTAATCTTTTTTCTAAGAAACAGACATTAATTATACAAGCATGTTTTTATCAAGAATATCTAGCGTTGTTACATTGATTGTTGAATTTCCGTGATGTCCCAAAAAAATAAAAACGTGATGTCTATCCGTAACTAAACAAATACTTTATTTTACAGTTAACAAGTGAACACTGAAGTCTCTATCCGGTACCAGAAAGTTTACTTAATTTTCAGTTTCCAAGTGAACACTTAAGTTATATCCTTTATCAAGATTTTTTTTAGAGATAACAAGTGAACACTTATATCTATCCGTTTTTAACAAGGTTCTTATGTCGTACTGTTATACCACTGTCCCAGGTTAGGGGGAGGGTTGGGATCCCGCTAACATGTTTAACCCCGCCTCATTATGTATGTATGTGCCTGTCCCAAGTCAGGAGCCTGTAATTCAGCGGTTGTCGTTTGTTTATGTGTTAATTATTTGTGTTTTTTTTTTTATATAAATAAGCCGTTTGTTTTTCTTGTTTGAATGTTTTTACATTGTCATTTCCGGCCGTTTATAGCTGACTATGCGGTATGGGCTTTGTTCATATTTGAAAGCCGTACGGTGACCTATAGTTGTTAATTTCTGTGTCATTTTGGTGTCTTGTAGAGAGTTGTCTCATTGGCAATCATACCACATCTTCTTTTTTTTTTATATTAAGTAATTTAACAGTTAACAAGAAAGCCTCAACCCGATAACAGAAAATTTACTTTATTTTACAGTGAGTAAGTAAACACTCAAGTCTTTATTTAATATCAGAACATTTTTTATGAAAGCAGGCAAGTGAAAGCAAGAGTCTTTTTCAGGTATCTGAAAGTTTATTTTATTTAATAGTAGGCAAGTAAATGTAAAGACTTTCTCCTCTACCAGAATGGGTACTTAATTCAATAGTACGCATTGTAAAGTGACAATTGAAGTGTCTATGCGTTAAAAGAATATGTTCCTTATTTAACAGTAGGCAAGTGAACACATACGTATATTACTAACCAGAACGTTTAGATTATTGTACAGTAAGAAGGTGAACATTAACAGTCTCGGTCCATTTTCAGAAGGTTTACTTTCTTAAACAGTTTCAAACAAGTGAACTCTACAGTGTACATACATTGCTACAAAGATTACTTTATTTTACAGTAAACAGGTGAATACTAAAGTTTCTATCCGGTACCAGAAAGTTTACTTTCCTGCTGTGTCATTTTGTAATTTGAATCCAGTGAGTTATTCAAAGATGAAACTAATGGCACATGACGGAGAAGTTTTGGCTAAACGTCTAGTTAGGATATATAACAAATCAGTTACAGAAGTCACCAAACAATTTGAGAAAGCATCGTCAAACAAGGGAAATCGTAGGAAGGTATTTATTGTGTTATTAAAATTTGCTGTTACAAAATATTAGAAATTATTATAAATTAAGGAATGTATCTCCCTCATGCAAAGCTCTGATTCCTTTCACGGATTTGGCTATACTTTTTTGGACGTTTTGGATTATAGCTGTTCATCTTTTATATAAGCTTTGGATTGCAAATATTTTGGCCACGAGCATTACTGAAGAGACATGTATTGTCGAAATGCGCATCTGGTGCAAGAAAATTGGTACCGTTAATTTTATTATTGTATATATTTTATTCTTTTTTTTCTATTCGTTGATACAAAATTGCATGTTAGTTTAGTTATGTGTGTATAAAATTGAGAAAGGAAATGGGGAATGTGTCAAAGCGACAACAACCCGACCATAGAGCGGACAACAGCCGAAGCCCACCAATGGGTCTTCAATGTAGCGAGAAACTCTCGCACCCTTAGGTTTAAGATATATAACAAATCAGTTACAGAAGTCACCAAACAATTTGAGAAAGCATCGTCAAACAAGGGAAATCGTAGGAAGGTTGTATATATTTTATTCTTTTTTTCTTTTCGTTGATACAATAAAATTGAGAAAGGAAATGGTGAATATGTCAAAGCGACAACCACCCGACCATAGAGCAAACAACAGCCGAAGGCAACCAATGGGTCTTCAATGTAGCGAGAATTCCCGCACCCGTAGGTGTCCTTCAGCTGGCCCCTAAAATATGCATAATAGTACAGTGATAATGGACGTCATACTAAACTCCGAATTATACACAAGAAACTAAAATTTAAAATCATACAAGACTAACAAAGGCCAGAGGCTCCTGACTTGGGACAGGCGCAAAATTGCGGCGGGGTTAAACATGTTTATGAGATCTCAACCCTCCCCCTATACCTCTAGCCAATGTAGAAAAGTAAAACAATAACAATACGCACATTAAAATTCAGTTCAAGAGAAGTCCGAGTCTGATGTCAAAAGATGTAACAAAAGAAAATAAATAAAATGACAATAATACATAAATAACAACAGACTACTAGCAGTTAACTGACATGCCAGCTCCAGACCTCAATTAAACTGATTGAAAGATTATGTCTTCATCATATGAATATCAGGTACAATCCCTCCCGTTAGGGGTTTAGTATCATACTATCATAAAATATATGAGAAGAACATAACCCGTGTCATGCCAACAACTGTTTTTTTTAGAAATAAATGGGTTTAGTTCCGATGCAAAGACCCTATCAGTGAATCAATGTTAAAGCCAAAATATGCAATCTTTAATGACCTGACAACAGTATCGTAACTATATCCCCTTTTAATAAGTCTATTTAAAGGTTTTGTTAGTTTCTGAGGAGAATACTGACATTTTTGTGCTTTATAAAGAATATTTCCATAAAATTTTGGATGTGAAATACCTGAACGTATAAGATGTCTGCATGTTGAGTTGTATTTACGAATTATTTCCTTATACCGGTGATAAAATTTAGTAAATGTTTTGACCAGTTTGTGATATCGAAAACCCTGGTGTAATAATTTTTCAGTAATACATAAATTTCTCTCGCTAAAATCTAATACATTGTTACATACACGACCGAATCGTACAAGTTGAGATATATAAACACCATAAGATGGTGACAAGGGAACGTCACCATCTAAAAATGGATAATTAACAATAGGAAATGAAAAATCATCTCTTTTATCATAAATTTTTGTATTAAGCTTCCCGTTTATGATATAGATATCAAGATCGAGGAAAGGGCAGTGGTCATTGTTATCATTAGCTTTATTTAAAGTAAGTTCTACAGGATAAATTTCTTTAGTATACATACTGAAGTCGTCATTATTTAGAGCCAATATATCATCCAAATATCTGAAAGTATTGTTAAATTTTTGTATCAAATGTTGTTTTGATGGGTCTTTGCTAATTTTAGTCATAAATTGTAACTCATAACAATACAAAAACAGGTCCGCAATAAGTGGTGCACAGTTAGTCCCCATTGGAATTCCAATAACTTGACGATATACGGAATCTCCAAAGCGAACAAAAATGTTATCAAGTAAAAATTCAAGTGCATGAATAGTATCAAAGCATGTCCAATTGACATAGTTCTTTTGTTTATTGCTACTAAAAAATGATCTAAAAGAGTTTGAACATATGTACTCGCATTCCGACTTGTTAAATGCCCAGTTAATTAGGGATGTGAATTTTTTCTTAATAAGAATATGAGGCAAAGTGGTATATAGGGTAGAAAAATCAAAACTTTGAACAGATTCAAAATCACCAATATATGCATGCAATTTATCAAGTACTTCCAACGAGTTTTTGACACTCCAAAAGTAATTAATTCCACTATTTTCAAAGGCCTTATTTGAACAATTTATTATCAGGTTTTTTATTGTACCAAGTTTACTAGTAAGTAAAACAGACAATTTAGTAGTTGAACAATGGCTGGAAGATGAAATAAATCTATATTTGTAAGGTTTTTTGTGCAGCTTCGGAATCCAGTACATAGTTGGGACTTTCATTGTGTTTGGTTCTGCTTGTAAAGAAGTAGCTAAAAGTTTATGTTTGTTACAGATGTCGTTTTCTGAAAATGAAGTCAGTTGGAATGTTGGTGAATTCGTGATTTCCTTTTGCAGAACCTCTATATAAAATTTACGTCAAACAATAATGATATTATTAGCAGCTTTATCAGCCGGGACAAAAACAAATTCCTTGGCTAGTTCTGTTAGTTTATTTTTGATACGCGAAATAGGGTTTTTATAGTTTTTGTTGTTGAGGGTAAAATGTTCTTTAAAATGTTGTATTCGAATATCAACTATCTTCATTACTGAATTAAAAAAAGAGTCCAAAGATTTTTTGTCAGCTTTTTCCCGTTTTACCCATTTCAAACAGTAGGCGCGGAGTGAGTCGTTGATGATATTACGACACTCATTCCAGTTAACAGTTGACGGGGGACGATATTTAGGTCCTTTACTGAGGAATGATTTTAACTCTCGGTCGCGAACGATGTTAAGGTCTCCTGTTATAACATGGGAAATTGGTCCATAGGTGTATTCTGAATTACTGCAATTACACGACATAGGTGTATTTTCAGTGACATTTACATCTTTACACAATTGGCTATAATTAAACACATATTTTCGGGTAGATTTCTTGTAAATATAACAAATGAGAGGGAGTTCAGTATTATCAAAATATCCAGGAATTTTGTCTTTAACGGAATGGTCGTTAAAAATACCGGCAATATTTACAAAATCAAAACCTTTATTGACATACTTTATTTTAATAAAATGTTTTTTATGATCTTCAGGGCGATCAATTTTTGGAAACAGTTTAGAATAACAATATGCCATTATAATTTGGACAATTTCATACTTAGGACTGTAATATGAAATTGTGTTGCAATCCTCTAAAATTTTATTTAATTTATTTATAGGTAAAGAACAAAGCTTGGTTAACAGATAATGTCTGCCGTTGTTTTTTGAAATGGAAATTAGGTCCGAAATATTTGTATGGTTGGTCCGAAATTTTCTTTGATTGCGATTTTTTCTGCGTCCATGAGAACGATTTTTACGAACAGTTTTAGAAACTATATCCAAAATGTTAACAGAATCGGTTCTTGATATATTGCCAATTCCCATGATATTATCATTAAGACCGAGAGGGTAGACTGTCTGTAATTTTTTAATCCAATTTAATTCATTTATTTTTCGTGATCGTACAAACTTGGAATGAGATTCACCAGGCTGCTTATTTACTACTTCTAAAGGTTGAACTGTTAAATATTTAATAGGATGACTGTGCTTCTTAAGATGTTGATAAATGATACTTTTGAATTTATTGGGTCTTTTAAAACGATACAGGTGTTCTTGCGTGCGTTTAGATAAATATCGCCCAGTTTCACCTACGTACTGAATACCGCATCCCGGTTTGTTTCATGTGAGTAAATAAATAATACTGTTTGTTTTTCAAGTAATATCAGTTTCAAAATTTAGAGAAAATGTGCGACCATTAAATGTGGACCTTACTGTATTGTTGGTGGAAAGACGGGGACACGTAAGTCATTTTTTGGCATGACACTTATCGATAGAAGGGTAACCACGATTTTTATTGTTAAAAACGTTAGCTATGGTCGTATTTTTAGATAAGCGATTCTGAAGATTGAGACGTGTAGATACCCTTTGAACGAGTTTAGTATTTAATATTTTTCCATTTCTAAGCTTCATATTTGTTTTTTGGTATGTAGATTTATTACAAAGGAGCAAAGACTGGCGTCCAGAATATGAACCATCACACAGTAGATTAAATTGTGTAAAAATGATAAAACTGTTCGGCTCAAGACGTCAAATGCTTATTGTCATAAGTTACCCGACAAATTTAACAAAAGATAGGGTATATCAAGGTAGCGACTGACGTCTGACTAAATAGATGAATGGGGCTGAATATTAAAGTACTACTTTTTGATAGATATTCCTAAAGTAATGAACATAGAGAAGTTCTCGCTCGGACACACACTCCATAATCTAGTATAATATAAGAGCATAAACCTTAAGCACGGGGAGGCACTCTACTGTCTCCACACGGCACTAAAGACAAACTCTGTAAAAAATAAAATTGAGAAAGGAAATGGTGAATATGTCAAAGCGACAACCACCCGACCATAGAGCAAACAACAGCTGAAGGCAACCAATGGGTCTTCAATGTAGCGAGAATTCCCGCACCCGTAGGTGTCCTTCAGCTGGCCCCTAAAATATGCATAATAGTACAGTGATAATGGACGTCATACTAAACTCCGAATTATACACAAGAAACTAAAATTTAAAATCATACAAGACTAACAAAGGCCAGAGGCTCCTGACTTGGGACAGGCGCAAAATTGCGGCGGGGTTAAACATGTTTATGAGATCTCAACCCTCCCCCTATACCTCTAGCCAATGTAGAAAAGTAAAAAAATAACAATACGCACATTAAAATTCAGTTCAAGAGAAGTCCGAGTCTGATGTCAAAAGATGTAACAAAAGAAAATAAATAAAATGACAATAATACATAAATAACAACAGACTACTAGCAGTTAACTGACATGCCAGCTCCAGACCTCAATTAAACTGATTGAAAGATTATGTCTTCATCATATGAATATCAGGTACAATCCCTCCCGTTAGGGGTTTAGTATCATACTATCATAAAATATATGAGAAGAACATAACCCGTGTCATGCCAACAACTGTTTTTTTTTAGAAATAAATGGGTTTAGTTCCGATGCAAAGACCCTATCAGTGAATCAATGTTAAAGCCAAAATATGCAATCTTTAATGACCTGACAACAGTATCGTAACTATATCCCCTTTTAATAAGTCTATTTAAAGGTTTTGTTAGTTTCTGAGGAGAATACTGACATTTTTGTGCTTTATAAAGAATATTTCCATAAAATTTTGGATGTGAAATACCTGAACGTATAAGATGTCTGCATGTTGAGTTATATTTACGAATTATTTCCTTATACCGGTGATAAAATTTAGTAAATGTTTTGACCAGTTTGTGATATCGAAAACCCTGGTGTAATAATTTTTCAGTAATACATAAATTTCTCTCGCTAAAATCTAATACATTGTTACATACACGAGCGAATCGTACAAGTTGAGATATATAAACACCATAAGATGGTGACAAGGGAACGTCACCATCTAAAAATGGATAATTAACAATAGGAAATGAAAAATCATCTCTTTTATCATAAATTTTTGTATTAAGCTTCCCGTTTATGATATAGATATCAAGATCGAGGAAAGGGCAGTGGTCATTGTTATCATTAGCTTTA
The DNA here is from genome assembly GCF_963676685.1 of Mytilus edulis. NCBI lineage: Eukaryota > Metazoa > Mollusca > Bivalvia > Mytilida > Mytilidae > Mytilus > Mytilus edulis. Next base: position 49,937,941 of record NC_092354.1, read on the forward strand.
TTTAAAGTAAGTTCTACAGGATAAATTTCTTTAGTATACATACTGAAGTCGTCATTATTTAGAGCCAATATATCATCCAAATATCTAAAAGTATTGTTAAATTTTTGTATCAAATGTTGTTTTGATGGGTCTTTGCTAATTTTAGTCATAAATTGTAACTCATAACAATACAAAAACAGGTCCGCAATAAGTGGTGCACAGTTAGTCCCCATTGGAATTCCAATAACTTGACGATATACGGAATCTCCAAAGCGAACAAAAATGTTATCAAGTAAAAATTCAAGTGCATGAATAGTATCAAAGCATGTCCAATTGACATAGTTCTTTTGTTTATTGCTACTAAAAAATGATCTAAAAGAGTTTGAACATATGTACTCGCATTCCGACTTGTTAAATGCCCAGTTAATTAGGGATGTGAATTTTTTCTTAATAAGAATATGAGGCAAAGTGGTATATAGGGTAGAAAAATCAAAACTTTGAACAGATTCAAAATCACCAATATATGCATGCAATTTATCAAGTACTTCCAACGAGTTTTTGACACTCCAAAAGTAATTAATTCCACTATTTTCAAAGGCCTTATTTGAACAATTTATTATCAGGTTTTTTATTGTACCAAGTTTACTAGTAAGTAAAACAGACAATTTAGTAGTTGAACAATGGCTGGAAGATGAAATAAATCTATATTTGTAAGGTTTTTTGTGCAGCTTCGGAAGCCAGTACATAGTTGGGACTTTCATTGTGTTTGGTTCTGCTTGTAAAGAAGTAGCTAAAAGTTTATGTTTGTTACAGATGTCGTTTTCTGAAAATGAAGTCAGTTGGAATGTTGGTGAATTCGTGATTTCCTTTTGCAGAACCTCTATATAAAATTTACGTCAAACAATAATGATATTATTAGCAGCTTTATCAGCCGGGACAAAAACAAATTCCTTGGCTAGTTCTGTTAGTTTATTTTTGATACGCGAAATAGGGTTTTTATAGTTTTTGTTGTTGAGGGTAAAATGTTCTTTAAAATGTTGTATTCGAATATCAACTATCTTCATTACTGAATTAAAAAAAGAGTCCAAAGATTTTTTGTCAGCTTTTTCCCGTTTTACCCATTTCAAACAGTAGGCGCGGAGTGAGTCGTTGATGATATTACGACACTCATTCCAGTTAACAGTTGACGGGGGACGATATTTAGGTCCTTTACTGAGGAATGATTTTAACTCTCGGTCGCGAACGATGTTAAGGTCTCCTGTTATAACATGGGAAATTGGTCCATAGGTGTATTCTGAATTACTGCAATTACACGACATAGGTGTATTTTCAGTGACATTTACATCTTTACACAATTGGCTATAATTAAACACATATTTTCGGGTAGATTTCTTGTAAATATAACAAATGAGAGGGAGTTCAGTATTATCAAAATATCCAGGAATTTTGTCTTTAACGGAATGGTCGTTAAAAATACCGGCAATATTTACAAAATCCAAACCTTTATTGACATACTTTATTTTAATAAAATGTTTTTTATGATCTTCAGGGCGATCAATTTTTGGAAACAGTTTAGAATAACAATATGCCATTATAATTTGGACAATTTCATACTTAGGACTGTAATATGAAATTGTGTTGCAATCCTCTAAAATTTTATTTAATTTATTTATAGGTAAAGAACAAAGCTTGGTTAACAGATAATGTCTGCCGTTGTTTTTTGAAATGGAAATTAGGTCCGAAATATTTGTATGGTTGGTCCGAAATTTTCTTTGATTGCGATTTTTTCTGCGTCCATGAGAACGATTTTTACGAACAGTTTTAGAAACTATATCCAAAATGTTAACAGAATCGGTTCTTGATATATTGCCAATTCCCATGATATTATCATTAAGACCGAGAGGGTAGACTGTCTGTAATTTTTTAATCCAATTTAATTCATTTATTTTTCGTGATCGTACAAACTTGGAATGAGATTCACCAGGCTGCTTATTTACTACTTCTAAAGGTTGAACTGTTAAATATTTAATAGGATGACTGTGCTTCTTAAGATGTTGATAAATGATACTTTTGAATTTATTGGGTCTTTTAAAACGATACAGGTGTTCTTGCGTGCGTTTAGATAAATATCGCCCAGTTTCACCTACGTACTGAATACCGCATCCCGGTTTGTTTCATGTGAGTAAATAAATAATACTGTTTGTTTTTCAAGTAATATCAGTTTCAAAATTTAGAGAAAATGTGCGACCATTAAATGTGGACCTTACTGTATTGTTGGTGGAAAGACGGGGACACGTAAGTCATTTTTTGGCATGACACTTATCGATAGAAGGGTAACCACGATTTTTATTGTTAAAAACGTTAGCTATGGTCGTATTTTTAGATAAGCGATTCTGAAGATTGAGACGTGTAGATACCCTTTGAACGAGTTTAGTATTTAATATTTTTCCATTTCTAAGCTTCATATTTGTTTTTTGGTATGTAGATTTATTACAAAGGAGCAAAGACTGGCGTCCAGAATATGAACCATCACACAGTAGATTAAATTGTGTAAAAATGATAAAACTGTTCGGCTCAAGACGTCAAATGCTTATTGTCATAAGTTACCCGACAAATTTAACAAAAGATAGGGTATATCAAGGTAGCGACTGACGTCTGACTAAATAGATGAATGGGGCTGAATATTAAAATACTACTTTTTGATAGATATTCCTAAAGTAATGAACATAGAGAAGTTCTCGCTCGGACACACACTCCATAATCTAGTATAATATAAGAGCATAAACCTTAAGCACGGGGAGGCACTCTACTGTCTCCACACGGCACTAAAGACAAACTCTGTAAAAAATAAAATTGAGAAAGGAAATGGTGAATATGTCAAAGCGACAACCACCCGACCATAGAGCAAACAACAGCCGAAGGCAACCAATGGGTCTTCAATGTAGCGAGAATTCCCGCACCCGTAGGTGTCCTTCAGCTGGCCCCTAAAATATGCATAATAGTACAGTGATAATGGACGTCATACTAAACTCCGAATTATACACAAGAAACTAAAATTTAAAATCATACAAGACTAACAAAGGCCAGAGGCTCCTGACTTGGGACAGGCGCAAAATTGCGGCCGGGTTAAACATGTTTATGAGATCTCAACCCTCCCCCTATACCTCTAGCCAATGTAGAAAAGTAAAACAATAACAATACGCACATTAAAATTCAGTTCAAGAGAAGTCCGAGTCTGATGTCAAAAGATGTAACAAAAGAAAATAAATAAAATGACAATAATACATAAATAACAACAGACTACTAGCAGTTAACTGACATGCCAGCTCCAGACCTCAATTAAACTGATTGAAAGATTATGTCTTCATCATATGAATATCAGGTACAATCCCTCCCGTTAGGGGTTTAGTATCATACTATCATAAAATATATGAGAAGAACATAACCCGTGTCATGCCAACAACTGTTTTTTTTAGAAATAAATGGGTTTAGTTCCGATGCAAAGACCCTATCAGTGAATCAATGTTAAAGCCAAAATATGCAATCTTTAATGACCTGACAACAGTATCGTAACTATATCCCCTTTTAATAAGTCTATTTAAAGGTTTTGTTAGTTTCTGAGGAGAATACTGACATTTTTGTGCTTTATAAAGAATATTTCCATAAAATTTTGGATGTGAAATACCTGAACGTATAAGATGTCTGCATGTTGAGTTATATTTACGAATTATTTCCTTATACCGGTGATAAAATTTAGTAAATGTTTTGACCAGTTTGTGATATCGAAAACCCTGGTGTAATAATTTTTCAGTAATACATAAATTTCTCTCGCTAAAATCTAATACATTGTTACATACACGAGCGAATCGTACAAGTTGAGATATATAAACACCATAAGATGGTGACAAGGGAACGTCACCATCTAAAAATGGATAATTAACAATAGGAAATGAAAAATCATCTCTTTTATCATAAATTTTTGTATTAAGCTTCCCGTTTATGATATAGATATCAAGATCGAGGAAAGGGCAGTGGTCATTGTTATCATTAGCTTTATTTAAAGTAAGTTCTACAGGATAAATTTCTTTAGTATACATACTGAAGTCGTCATTATTTAGAGCCAATATATCATCCAAATATCTAAAAGTATTGTTAAATTTTTGTATCAAATGTTGTTTTGATGGGTCTTTGCTAATTTTAGTCATAAATTGTAACTCATAACAATACAAAAACAGGTCCGCAATAAGTGGTGCACAGTTAGTCCCCATTGGAATTCCAATAACTTGACGATATACGGAATCTCCAAAGCGAACAAAAATGTTATCAAGTAAAAATTCAAGTGCATAAATAGTATCAAAGCATGTCCAATTGACATAGTTCTTTTGTTTATTGCTACTAAAAAATGATCTAAAAGAGTTTGAACATATGTACTCGCATTCCGACTTGTTAAATGCCCAGTTAATTAGGGATGTGAATTTTTTCTTAATAAGAATATGAGGCAAAGTGGTATATAGGGTAGAAAAATCAAAACTTTGAACAGATTCAAAATCACCAATATATGCATGCAATTTATCAAGTACTTCCAACGAGTTTTTGACACTCCAAAAGTAATTAATTCCACTATTTTCAAAGGCCTTATTTGAACAATTTATTATCAGGTTTTTTATTGTACCAAGTTTACTAGTAAGTAAAACAGACAATTTAGTAGTTGAACAATGGCTGGAAGATGAAATAAATCTATATTTGTAAGGTTTTTTGTGCAGCTTCGGAAGCCAGTACATAGTTGGGACTTTCATTGTGTTTGGTTCTGCTTGTAAAGAAGTAGCTAAAAGTTTATGTTTGTTACAGATGTCGTTTTCTGAAAATGAAGTCAGTTGGAATGTTGGTGAATTCGTGATTTCCTTTTGCAGAACCTCTATATAAAATTTACGTCAAACAATAATGATATTATTAGCAGCTTTATCAGCCGGGACAAAAACAAATTCCTTGGCTAGTTCTGTTAGTTTATTTTTGATACGCGAAATAGGGTTTTTATAGTTTTTGTTGTTGAGGGTAAAATGTTCTTTAAAATGTTGTATTCGAATATCAACTATCTTCATTACTGAATTAAAAAAAGAGTCCAAAGATTTTTTGTCAGCTTTTTCCCGTTTTACCCATTTCAAACAGTAGGCGCGGAGTGAGTCGTTGATGATATTACGACACTCATTCCAGTTAACAGTTGACGGGGGACGATATTTAGGTCCTTTACTGAGGAATGATTTTAACTCTCGGTCGCGAACGATGTTAAGGTCTCCTGTTATAACATGGGAAATTGGTCCATAGGTGTATTCTGAATTACTGCAATTACACGACATAGGTGTATTTTCAGTGACATTTACATCTTTACACAATTGGCTATAATTAAACACATATTTTCGGGTAGATTTCTTGTAAATATAACAAATGAGAGGGAGTTCAGTATTATCAAAATATCCAGGAATTTTGTCTTTAACGGAATGGTCGTTAAAAATACCGGCAATATTTACAAAATCAAAACCTTTATTGACATACTTTATTTTAATAAAATGTTTTTTATGATCTTCAGGGCGATCAATTTTTGGAAACAGTTTAGAATAACAATATGCCATTATAATTTGGACAATTTCATACTTAGGACTGTAATATGAAATTGTGTTGCAATCCTCTAAAATTTTATTTAATTTATTTATAGGTAAAGAACAAAGCTTGGTTAACAGATAATGTCTGCCGTTGTTTTTTGAAATGGAAATTAGGTCCGAAATATTTGTATGGTTGGTCCGAAATTTTCTTTGATTGCGATTTTTTCTGCGTCCATGAGAACGATTTTTACGAACAGTTTTAGAAACTATATCCAAAATGTTAACAGAATCGGTTCTTGATATATTGCCAATTCCCATGATATTATCATTAAGACCGAGAGGGTAGACTGTCTGTAATTTTTTAATCCAATTTAATTCATTTGTTTTTCGTGATCGTACAAACTTGGAATGAGATTCACCAGGCTGCTTATTTACTACTTCTAAAGGTTGAACTGTTAAATATTTAATAGGATGACTGTGCTTCTTAAGATGTTGATAAATGATACTTTTGAATTTATTGGGTCTTTTAAAACGATACAGGTGTTCTTGCGTGCGTTTAGATAAATATCGCCCAGTTTCACCTACGTACTGAATACCGCATCCCGGTTTGTTTCATGTGAGTAAATAAATAATACTGTTTGTTTTTCAAGTAATATCAGTTTCAAAATTTAGAGAAAATGTGCGACCATTAAATGTGGACCTTACTGTATTGTTGGTGGAAAGACGGGGACACGTAAGTCATTTTTTGGCATGACACTTATCGATAGAAGGGTAACCACGATTTTTATTGTTAAAAACGTTAGCTATGGTCGTATTTTTAGATAAGCGATTCTGAAGATTGAGACGTGTAGATACCCTTTGAACGAGTTTAGTATTTAATATTTTTCCATTTCTAAGCTTCATATTTGTTTTTTGGTATGTAGATTTATTACAAAGGAGCAAAGACTGGCGTCCAGAATATGAACCATCACACAGTAGATTAAATTGTGTAAAAATGATAAAACTGTTCGGCTCAAGACGTCAAATGCTTATTGTCATAAGTTACCCGACAAATTTAACAAAAGATAGGGTATATCAAGGTAGCGACTGACGTCTGACTAAATAGATGAATGGGGCTGAATATTAAAATACTACTTTTTGATAGATATTCCTAAAGTAATGAACATAGAGAAGTTCTCGCTCGGACACACACTCCATAATCTAGTATAATATAAGAGCATAAACCTTAAGCACGGGGAGGCACTCTACTGTCTCCACACGGCACTAAAGACAAACTCTGTAAAAAATAAAATTGAGAAAGGAAATGGTGAATATGTCAAAGCGACAACCACCCGACCATAGAGCAAACAACAGCCGAAGGCAACCAATGGGTCTTCAATGTAGCGAGAATTCCCGCACCCGTAGGTGTCCTTCAGCTGGCCCCTAAAATATGCATAATAGTACAGTGATAATGGACGTCATACTAAACTCCGAATTATACACAAGAAACTAAAATTTAAAATCATACAAGACTAACAAAGGCCAGAGGCTCCTGACTTGGGACAGGCGCAAAATTGCGGCGGGGTTAAACATGTTTATGAGATCTCAACCCTCCCCCTATACCTCTAGCCAATGTAGAAAAGTAAAACAATAACAATACGCACATTAAAATTCAGTTCAAGAGAAGTCCGAGTCTGATGTCAAAAGATGTAACAAAAGAAAATAAATAAAATGACAATAATACATAAATAACAACAGACTACTAGCAGTTAACTGACATGCCAGCTCCAGACCTCAATTAAACTGATTGAAAGATTATGTCTTCATCATATGAATATCAGGTACAATCCCTCCCGTTAGGGGTTTAGTATCATACTATCATAAAATATATGAGAAGAACATAACCCGTGTCATGCCAACAACTGTTTTTTTTTAAAACTGCATGTTAGTTATGTATGTATAAATTGAGAAAGGAAATTGGATATGTGTCAAAGCGACAACAACCCGATCATGGAGCAGACAACAGCCGAAGCCCACCAATGGGTCTTCAATGTAGCGAGAAACTCTTGCACCCTTAGGTGTCCTTCAGCTGGCCCCTTAAAAATATGTTTAGTAGTACAGTGATAATGTACGTCATACTAAACTCCGAATTATACACAAGAAACTAGAATTAAAAATAAAATAAAAAATCATACAAGACTAACAAAAGAGGGACGAAAGATACCAAAGGGACAGTCAAACTCATAAATCTAAAACAAACTGACAACGCCATGGCTAAAAATGAAAAAAGACCAACAGAAAAACAATAGTACACATGACACAACATAGAAAACTAAAGAATAAACAACACGAACCCCACCAAAAACTAGGGGTGATCTCAGGTGCTCCAGAAGGGTAAGCAGATCCTGCTCCACATGTGGCACCCGTCGTGTTGCTTATGTGATTACAAATCCGGTAAATAGTCTAATTCGGTAGGTCCCATTCATGAAAAGGAAGGGGATTGTAGTTACGACGTAAGGAACATATCCGATATCATTTGTGAAACGGTTATTCCATAACGGTCAACCACGTCGTGATGGCGTCCGTAAAATTTGCGAAGGGATGATTTCAACTTCACCATTTGGAACTCTTGGTTTAATAGCTTCCTTGTGAGCAATAACCCTCTATCAAGAAAATCATGATAGGACATGCAAGCACGGGAATATCGGGGATCAATTGGGAGATACTTGGAAGACCCAGCAATATACCGTTGTTTGTAAGGACACTTATGTGGTTAAGGTATCCAATACAGTGATGGAATATCCACTTCTTCATCTTTGGTTGAAATACCAAAGGAACAAAGAACAGACCTATGATTATCCAGGATTTCCTCTTTGGTAAGTGTCGTGAGGGTGTATGTTGAGTTTCCAAGTGAATTGTCTATACCTAATTCGTTTATCAAGCAAATAATGTAATGACTTTTACAGACAAAAACGATGTTATTTGGGGCTTTGTCTGCGGGGACAACAACATATTTATCATGGAGGTCGGATAAGTGTTTAGCAACATTTGGGTCTTTAAAGATTGACGTAGCATGGGCATTGATGGACCCATTCAGTTTCTTGATTCTGATTTGTATTAACGACCTCACTGCCTTAATCAATTCGGATAGAGTGTCTACATCTTCCTTTTCACGTTTAGCCCATTGCCTGGCATAATCCGCGACTGAGTCCATCAACATTTTAAAGTTGTATTTCCAATTGATGGATTTAGGCTCACGATATTTCGGACCTTTCGATAACACATTTCGTAGAGAAGTGTTATTAACAATGTTAAGATCACCAGTAATAACGTGGCCAGCAGGATTATATATGAATTAGGAACTAGCACAAGTGCAATCAGGAGGTTTAGACTTGAAGTCGTCAATATCGAGATTCTGCAAAACGCGTTTGTAATTGAAAATTTTAGTTGCAATAGGTTTGGTATAGGTATAAGAAATTATTGGTACAGACTGGTCTTTGAAATAAGGAGGTATTTTCGATTGAACTAATTTATGATGAAGGATATTACCTAGGTTGACGCCATCGAGACCTTTGGTGGCAAAGGAAAGATTTAGAAAAGATCTTTTCTCTTTTTCATCTTTTCCAATGCGAACTGGCTTAAAAAGTCTGTGACTTGCAATATCCGAAATTATAGCTTGAAGTTTGTATTGGTTTGAATGAGGGTTTTTAACAGTGGATTCCAAACATAAATTGAACAGAGAATAAAGTTTTGAAAGGGGTAATGAATAAAGTGCGAATGTGATGAATACCTAACGGCTTTTGTATGAATGACAGCAAGTCATTAATAGAGACATCATGCAGAGAAGGTGATGTATAATGACGATGACCATGACTGCGTCTACCTCGAGGAGTCGAGTTGAAAATATTCATCACATTCACCGAGTTACAAAGGTCAGAGGCTCTTGACTTGGGACAGGCGCAAAATTGCGGCGGGGTTAAACATGTTTATGAGATCTAAACTCTCCCCCTATACCTCTAGCCAATGTAGAAAAGTAAACGCATAACAATACGCACATTAAAATTCAGTTCAAGAGAAGCCCGAGTCCGATGTCAGAAGATGTAACAAAAGAAAATAAATAACAACAGACTACTAGAAGTTAACTGACAAGACAGCTCCAGACCTCAAATAAACTGATTGAAAGATTATGTCTACATCATATGAATAGCAGGTACAATCCCTCCCGTTAGGGGTTTAGTATTATACTATCATAAAATATATGAGAAGAATATAACCTGTGCCATGCCAACAACTGTTTTTCAAATAAATGTGTTTAGTTCTGCATGTATTTAAATTTAAATTTAAACTAGATACTACCGTACCTTAAGAAAGAATTTTGCATATTTTCTTATTATGATCAGGTAATAATACCTCGTTTGGAATCGTTCGATACCTTTTATAGCTGACTATATGGTATTGGACTTGATCATTGGTGAAGGTTATGCCATTTTTTAAATGTGAAAATGAAGCATGCATACATGGTTAGATACATTTTCAATCATTCGGAGACATACGAATGAGAGTACCCCATTGTATACCGCAATTGCTTTTGTAGACTTTGAAAATCAAGTGTTATCTTGCGAATTTTGAATGTAAATCTGAATAAAGCACACGCACGGAAATGTGCGAAATTAACATGACTAATGACGTTAACATCTACAAACGCTACCCCAATTAGACTCGCTAAATAAAGGAACAATAAAGACAACACTTGTGCACCTTCAAATCTTATAAATTAAGTCAGAATAAGTAAATGCAATTCTAAAAGTAGCGTTACTGAGTGTAATAATCGTTCCATGCTATTCATTTGCAAATCCAGATTCATTCATAGTGTCATAATCAGGAATATGATACGATCTGTCAAATTGTCGATAGGACAACTATTCTGGTATCGAAATATTGAAGACTATAGAAACATATCACTTATGAGTTGAGTTAAGGCAATATCGTAGGCTCAAACCAATTCGAGATGGTGGCCATATGTTTTGTCGATTTCAGTTGTTCTTTCTCGTAACTCTGTTCTATCAGATTTGTTTACTTGAAACATACAGATGCTAAATGTTAAAGTAGCATGCTATTTTTACCTAGTATTACGGTGCATATTTCGGACAGGACTATAATAACTTGTAAATGAATATTTTTATTTCTAGAGGGCCATGCCAGGAGCTACCACAAACAGCCATGGTAAATATTAATTTGTAACAAATATATTAAAATCAGTAAAACAAATATAATGAGTTAAGATGTGATGGAAAACAAAAAAGTCAAATCATAACAATAAATATATCAAATGACAAATTAAATATCTATATTGTAGACTTATATCATTTAGAATAGAAAAAAATATCGGGAATTCTGTACAGTCACACTAATTTTTATATAACCATCATTGTCCGACTAGACTTTGCTTCATATTTATAACACACTCCTTTTTACCATTCAGCTACAAGTTTTTTGTTTAAATATCACTATACATTGCTTTAAAATTTTTGTAAAATCTAAGAAATACAATCAAGTTTAGTCTTTTCGCTTAACAATAAACATGTTCACAGCACTTATTGTATTTACTATACATTTCAATACATCTCAATGCTAACACCGTAATCATGATGCTGCTGAATGTGAAAAAAGAGTGTGTTTGACAATTCGGGTTTGGTAAATATGAAGCAAAGTCTAGTCGGACAACGATGGTTGTCTGACACATGCAGGTTTAAGGTGGTACCTAACACTACAGGGAGATAACTCTGTAAAGTCAGCCAAACGTTTTAATTACGTTGTGTTGTTAAGGGAATATTAATTATCAATGATCTAAATAAGTGTTTGTCAAACTGCTATATAACCAGTGTATTTTTTCTGACAAAACGGTTGGTTCAAAATTTTTGAATTTTTTATATTTTTGTTAAAGGGTTAAAGTAAATACTTTGTCAAAGTTTAATTAAAATTAAACGAGCCAAATTAATTTTAGTTAAAGTGTTGGGTACCACCTTACGAACCATTTACAACTACTTACAATTTAATTCAACTCTACAGAATATAATGAGTTACTAATATGCATTGAATATTTGACTCTAGATGCTAAACACACATTCATCGTCATTTGACATCGATTCTTACATTAAACGCGATGTAAAAGATTATGATGATACATTGTGCATCCAAAAAATAGCAAGATCTTTTCATTCGTTGGATTCGCTCTATGTTGATAATTGACACATTCTGAAAGCGTAAAAAAATACTCTTTAAATATCGTTTTTAAACATACATAATTATGTTGGGTGTTGCAAAGATAACTTTTTTTTGTCTATATCTGCATATCCATCTTTGAACGTTGCATCATAAATACGCCTTTAATTCCTATAGACTTACTTTGCATAAACATAACTACCTTGTTAATATCTTGTTTATTTGCACCATTTGAAAAGTCTACGGACATCAAGAAAATTTCACAACGGAAATCCTTTATCAAATATCACAATCAAAAGATCAAACGTACCAAAACCACTGCAAAACACCTATACTATTCCTAACTTGTTACATCAATGTCCTTGTATTAAAAATTGTGACTGCCTCTCATTATAATTGTTGTTAACGTAAACCATACCAAAATTCTTTAGTTTTCATGTTGTGTCATATGTACTATTGTGTGTCTATTTGTATTTTTCATTTTTAGCCATTGCTTTGTCAGTTTATTTTCAATTTATGATTTTGACTGTCCCTCTTATCTGGTTTCTTTCGTATGTCTTTTAAGTCTTTTGTAACATGGTCCCCACAACTCAATTATATTTAAACATACTTTTTTCAGCTCCTCTGAATTCTACAATGCAAAAGTCAAATTACAAAGTACTATATGGAGGAACTGTTACTCTTAAATGTGAAATAGAAGGTATCCCGGTACCTTTTAAAATCCAGTGGTTCAAACAAGAAGGACACAGTCCCATTAATGTAACCAGTGAAAACACATACAAGTATAACCACAATTATAATAATGGGTCTGAAATCAGTACTGCCTCACTTACAATCTTGAATACAGACCACAACGATGCAGGTGTCTACATTTGTACTGCAAGAAATATAAATGGCAATGCTATAAGCCATACCATTTTATTAGAGATTGCTGGTTGTAAGTAAAGTGTTTTAATCTGTTTTAAGGATGTACTTAAGTGAGGTATTGGAATTCGTGTCAAATGTTGAGACTCCTCGGTGTTTTTCCATACAATACAAGGTAAAATATTTTTCCCCATAACACCCATTTATTTGTTCATATAAGACTTAATAGCTCATGAAAGGTCATTTTCCAAAATTTAAGAAGTTTCTTGATTTTCTTTCTTTTGTTTAGAAACCCAAACAATACTAATGCAAATGCAAGGTAAAAGTCCGAGTCAGCCTTTTCCCGTCATATTTTAAATCTCAAATATCTCGAAAAGGAGGTCCATGATCTATCATTATTTTTAGATTATTTTTATCCTTAATTGATGCTCTACCAGCTTATAGTATCAATTTTAAATTCTTGATTTTTTAATTTTCACCTAACATCACCTAAGTACATCCTTAAAGTAAGACATGCTTACATGTGCTGTCGATTGCGTCATTTCACAGTATTGCCACTAGATCTCACAGAGATTGTAGACCTCGAGCTGAAGTGTGTAAGCATTTTCGTCCACCACAAAACACCTTGCAGTGAAAAAGAATTCAAAAGGCGTCCTTTTATTTGCTTGTTCGTGCGCTTGACTATTCGTCTTTTAGTAAGTCCACAAGGCGCTCATAATTTCCATTTTTTGTTCCAAAATATATTAAAAAGTAGAAGTCACCTGACTTTTTACACGGTACAGCTATTGGAAAAATGTCAGATCTTGTACTACAGATAATGCATTGTAAATCCAATGTTGTGTTATAAAAATAAAACTAAACCATATTTTGTAATTTGGTCATATATTTTATTCCTAACAAGTTCAGCTCAATTTATACCTAAATCTTTGTCTAAAACAACAGGTTTATATGGTTAAGATATTTTGGCGTATATGTTCTGTTTTTTAATCTAGTTTAACGTAGTAGAATAAATAATATGCATACCGTAATGATAATCATGTTCATTTAACACATACTTCGGAAAACAAACAAGTACAGAAAAAAGTCACACTGACACAAGCTTCGTGATATGCTTTACACTTTCATTGCAATGAAACTACTTTTACCTGCAGTGGCCTTAGACATCGATCCTATATTAAGTGCTAGTGAGGAATTCAGGCTTGCGATGAGCTATGTGGATTTTAAGGATGACTTTATCAATTATACTGAAAGAACTATCAGAGAGATGTCTGCTGACTTTTCAGATTTTTTGTTACACTGCAACTTCGAAGGGCGGCCATGTAGTGAAAGGTATTGTTATTTTATTAACAGTATTTTTATTTTCGCCTGTGTAAATGGACATACATCAAGTTCTATAAACTGAACTGAATCGAACCAAACGAACAAGTTACACTATGATATTGGATACAAATAAATGCACATGCACATGAAAATGCAATTCTATATGGGAACACACACATGTAACAACTCCATTCATCGTCCTAAATGTTGGTTGGTGAATATGTTGTCTCATTTTAACCAATACCATAGATTTGTTGACTCCAAGTAAAAATCTAACTTCAATTAGGTATTTAGAGATCTGAAAAAAAATTTCTTACGTTTCATCTTTGTCAATTATTAACTGAGATCATTGTCAGCCAAGCGTTGCATATTTTGTTTTTTTAACAATAAGATCAGAAAGGGTTAAGTTAAAAATGATTAGAGAAACCATTCACATTGTGATAACTCATCCTTGATTTTTATTTTACCTCAGCGTATTTGTTCCTTTTTTTGACAACTACTATGGACAGTGCTATAGATTCCCAACAAACAAAATCATCACACGGCGTGCAGGGCCTCTGTTTGGTGGGTATATTTAGTTTATCTGTCATTTTATATAATATTCGAGTATCTGAAACCAGTAACAAAAGACGTATACACAAAGACTTTCGTAATTAAGACGTATTTGTTCGATAACGAGAAATATATGGCTTAGGATTGAAATAAATATCGACAAAACAGGCAAAAATCTTTGCAAGAACTACACTGAAATATAATCCTTTGTGCATTAAGAATATTACATATTTTGTTTAAGTTTTTTTTTATTATTTAATTTAAACAACCCCAATTTGCTTCTAATCACAAACTTTTTTCTTTTTGTGAAAGACTTTAATAGCTCATATGAAGGGCATTTTTGTTATGTTTTCTTCAGATTTAAGACCAAATTTAGGTTAAAGTCAGAATCAGGTCTTTCCCGCCAATTTAAAAAAAAATCATAACCTATCAACATTTTCAGCTTATTTTTATCAACTAATGCTGTTCTTACTTAAAGTATCGTTTTTTATCTATACATTATTTTATTTTTTAATTTAACCGAACTACAGCCTTAAGGTAAGTACAACATGTGCATATTTATAATTGAGGAATTCCAATAATACTATTTCATAATACAAGTTACTAATACTACTTAATATATAACTATATTTTTTAATCTATTATAAAGCATTAAAGATGTTAATCAACGTGAACCAAAGCGATTATGTCCCATACATAGCATCCGAAGCTGGTATTAGACTGGTCATTCATGAACATGGTTCGCAGCCTTATTTAGAAAATAGTGGAATCTCTGTTGCAACTGGGTTTCGGACGGATATTTCATTAATTCAGGTAAGGTCTTTGAAATTGATAACATAAGGAAGTCCGTACTGGGCATTTACTGGATTGAAATATAAGTGGCATTTTCTTCTCCATTATTTAAGACCGTACGTTTACTAAAAGTTGCTTATTTCTATTCCTCTTGGTCTCTTGTGGAGAATGTCACACATGCTGACATGAATTGTCATTGATATGGTTATATTTATAAATTAACTGTTTACAAATATTTGAATTTTTTGAAATACTAAGGCTTTTCTACCTCAGGCATAGATTACCTTAGCTGTGTTTGGTCCTCAATGCTCTTCAACTTCGTACTTTACTTGGCCCTTTTTTTTTTTTTTTAACTTTTTTGGATTCGAGCGTCACTGATGAGTCTTTTGTAGACGAAACGCGCGTCTGGCGTATATACTAAATTTAGTCCTGGTATCTATGATGAGTTTATCTATGAGTTTATTCACATGTAGAGCGAGAACTGAATACCTCTGTCAGGATTTAACATAATGTTTTATTGAAGGGCTCGTGTTTCTAAGTGTTAAAATTTATATAGTGTTTTGTGCCCTATTTTTTGTCTTCCTGTCCTTTTAGGTGTTCATAATATTATGTAGTGTTTCGTATATTGTTGTGTGTCTATCGGTCTCTTTGTTGTTTTGTAAGTTGCTTGTATAAAATTTTCGCTTATAATAAATTATATATTAAAATAAACAAAACATAATTATAATGTAATGTTGGTAAACATTTTAATCCCGTATTACTATTAGGACAATTTATTTTTTATCGCTTACAAATTAACTATGCTTTTGATTGAAAAAAAAACACTATTCGGCAGATTGATTTTTCTTTTTTGTTAACTGGTATGTTGTATGTGATGCTGACAATATTTCTGTCGATATCTGGTTTAATTATGTATCAGTATATTATTGTCTAGTACATTACATGATCTGGGCTCGCTAAAGTTATAAACATGAATGACATGTTTGAGATTTACTTGAACGTTGCATAAATGTGAGCAGACGAACCAATTTTTACATTTTGATATGTATTGAAACTTTTCCTACATCTACCTTGTTGCATCTAACTTTTTTAATCACAAAAAAGTGTTGCAGAATCTAAATATTGATGATCTCAAAGCTAAACCACCTGATTGTGCCTGTTCTCATTCCCATTTCGTGTATATTACTACTGGTCATGTACTTCCTGGAGACCAAAATATAGTCAATAACTACAAGTTGAGACAACTTTTGTCCAAGGGTCCGAAATACAGAGAGCCAAGCCAATTTCAAACTACCAATGGATTCTGTTTAGGATTACGCAAAAGACTGGGCTAAAAGAGAAAAGGTTGAAGTTGACACTCTTTCGGAGTGGGTAAAATCAGTGAGGTCATTGATTCAGATAAGAGTTAGTAAGCTTAAAGGGTCGATGAGCGCCAAAGCTCCTTCCATCTTTAAAGACCCCCAGGTCATATAGGAGTTGTCTTGCCTCCATGACAAATATGTTGTCGTTCCAGCTGACAAAGCCCGTGAACGGTGCAAGTGATGCTTACCCTTCCGGAGCACCTGATTTCATTCCCGGTTTTTAGAGGAGTTCATGTTGTTTTTTATTTATTATTTATAACTGTTGATATAAATGTCCTTTGGTTTTGTGAGTTTTTGTTTACTCCTTGGTTTAGATTCTTATTGACTTACAATGTGTTCTCTAAAGATAAAAAAAGCTAAGTACATTACCGTGTGAAGTGATTCAAATCTATATACATATACCTATCATTGTGTTATTAGGTTAATGATGTTTGTTTTCCAGGGAGAAGCTTTCATCTTTCGTAATCCATAATTTTTCAAAATTGTCAACCGTAGGCGTTTCAATATAATTTGTATCTTATACTTTTACATACTAGTTTGTCACCTTTGAGGATATCTTCCTTTTGTGCAATTTATTTCTATGCATATGAATGAAGATTATGAACTCAGCAACAGCTAATTTCTATTTTTAAAATAATAAACTACTCAATATATTTCGAATAAAATAATGAGTGTAGCATTTGACACTACAATAACCTAGTTGATCTAATTTTAAACTACAAATAGGAAAGACGATTGCGACCGTATACGGTATTTAAGATTAGCGTTAAGTTGACAAAACAGTATAAATATACTTTGAGGCAATACAAATTATAGTCAGTGGGAATAAAACAACAACCAGAATAATTATAATAAAGTTATGGCAGCACACACATCCTGAAAAGCGGTTCTAAAATGGAAAACCTTTAATAAGTAAATAGTACCAAGGATCGAACTGATATGGCAAGTAAACAACTGTTAAAGTTAATACGAAAAAATATTTCTTATGTTGTTAACGTATATATTTGTTTCACCTAACATATATTCCCCTAGCACCTTCATTATAAATAATGTCATAGTATCTGTATCTGTAACAAATTTTGTCTGTAAGGAACAACTACTGTATATAAATAACATATAGCTGAAAGGGTGATAAAGCAGATTGTTATCCCGAGAAAACATTGTGAAACGGTTGACAATTCTTTTTTCGAGGGATACTTATCTGCTATATCGCCCTCTCAGCTATATGTATTTTAATGTATTGTACTGAATGTCCTACATGTCCTACCACTATTGTGTTTTACAGATGCATTTTATTTTATTTTATTGTATTTTTAATGACGGCATGTACATACCGAAAGAATAGAATCTGGGCCAAAACGTAGAACTTAATCATCATGAACATTGTCTTTATTTACTTAATGTAAATTAAATACAATGGCCTTTACTTTTTCTATTTTTGATTGGTCTGGTCGAGATGGTGACATTCTCAAAACTTGTCACTTGATCAGACATGTGATAGAGTAAATTAACATCATTGTATTAGCCAATCAAAAATATGCCAGTTTAACTTGAAGTATAATAATAATATTTGTTACAGTGAAAATAATATTACAGCATATTTCTTCCACTTTTTTTTTAGAAGAAATGCTTTTTTGGTCATTGTTAAATGTACGTACATGTGAAAAGTTTGACCATTCTGACTAATAGCCACTATTTACAGAAAAGAATAGAAAGAATACCTGGTTCAACAGAATGTGATCAACGTAACAAGTTTAAAAATATTAATGTAAGTAAAATAAGTTCAATTGTTGATGGTTTACACATATATAGTAACACTAACCAAATGATTTGTAATTACATTTTAAATTACAGTGTGTGATAAAATATATTAAGAGACTGTTAACTAATACTGGTAGGAAAGCAAACGGCAATATCTCATGTGTTAAAATATCAGGTAGTATACAAATCATAGGACATGAATGTACTAGGGTCAAGACCGAAAGCATCTGCAAGGTAGGTGTCTCATTCACTCCGTGTGATTAAGGATAATTAAAAGTAAAATCACAAAATGTACTGAACTCTGAGAAATATTCAAAACAGAAATATAACAAGTTTAACTTTGTGTTAACTATATATTTCATTCTTGGCATTTTTTATTATTACTACAAATGTAGTACCCAGAAAGTGTTAGATTCGGTAAATTAAGATCTTGGTAAATGGATTGGTTTATGTTGTATTCCTAGGTATACGACCTAATAAAACTTTGCATGAAGACTATAGTGTATAAATACATGCACCATAAGCCACTGCATTCCACACTGAGTCAAAACTCACAGCCGGTAGGATAATACATGTTATTGTTTTGGTACCTAGAGATAATGGACTGCAAAATCAAATGTCGCAGGTAATCTGAGAAACAGACTTAAGGTATTGGTTGTCCGGTTTCTGATGGTGATCTTTACACTTCTGTTTTTTTTCAAGTATCCCTCATTATTTAATTAGACAAGATGTTGTATAAGGTGCACACTTCCATACGTGTAGTACTAATGTTATGAACACGGGTAATATTCTAATTATCGTTGTAATGTGGATAGTAATTGTCTTCTCATAAATTAAGCTGGTGTGTTTTTCTCATTTGAATCGTTCAAGATTTTGTAATGTCAGCCGTTGTGAAGCTGACTTTAAGGTATGATAGTTATTCATTGTGGAATGCCGTAAGGTGACCTATTGTTGTGCAAGTCATCGTTAATTGAAGTATTATGACCTATCTCCTTGTCAAATAAAATGTTTTATCACTAATTTACGAATTTTCCTTGGATCTTGCTGAATGCTAATTTTCTTTCTCAGCACAGTAGATTGATATGAAAATTATCGCTAAAAACTAAGGTCGCACCAGCATCATGTCAATGTAAACATCAACGTCGTAATAGGCAAAATAGCGATAAACAGATTACTAGTATATAGTATAACTATTGATTAATAGTATAAGTGTTCCGACACAAATTGCATCTTTGAATATATTTATCAAAAAGAAAATATATGTGCGTGTGCTTAAATTTTTTGCAGGCTTGTTTTGAAGAATGCATTGACAGGAATGTAAAGAAAAAGTGCGGGTGTCTGCTGACATTTTCTAGAGCTAATACGCCTAAATTGGTTACCTGTTATACGGATACACGTAATTATAGATTTTTGTTTTCCATCTCAACGAGACTATTTTTTCAGATTTTCGAGATTAATGTGAAAACATCCATCGAGTTGAGATGCCCAATGATACTATTTTTATCTCTAATTACCTATGGCGACGTGTTTTTTTTTCAAACTTTCATTTAAAACGGGACAAGTGCCCTAACTTTCTAGCGATACTTTTTAATTGCACTTTACTTTACTTCAATGAAAATATAAGTCAGTAAGATCAAAGGAAAATTTCGAAAAATAGCGATAATAAATGTTTGTCGTTCTGTGGCGGATTTGAAATTGACAAAAACCCATACATTTCGAAACATAAATACCGTTATGTACCGTCATAAAACAATTATTTTGACTTAAGCATTTTCAAATCGTTAATAAATTTGTGTGATCAGCAGTGCACGAGGTATGAAATGTACAAATGCATTGCTATAAACTTTGGACAATCAGTACACATGAATAGATCTTTTTAAATTCCACACTTCCTCAATTCTTATATATAAGAAGATGAGGTATGAGTGCCATTGATACAACACTCCATCTAAGTCACAATTTATAAAAGTAAACCATTATAGGTCAAAGTACGGTCTTAAACACGGAGCCATGGCTCACATGTACACCGAAAAGGAAGCTATAAAAGGCCCCATAAATTACTAGTGTAAATAAAGGCAACAATAGTATACCGCTGTACGAAACTCATAAATCGATAAAACCACTCAAACGAGCAACATCAGCGGTCTAATCTATATAAAAAACGAGAAACGAGACACACAAATGAACCCTGTCAACAAACGACAACTACCGAACATCAGATTTCTGACCTAGAACAGGTGCGGTAATTGCAGCGGGTTCAAACGTGTTAATGGTACCAGACTTTCACCCTTATCAAGTAAATAAACACTAAACGAATGAATCTGATTTATGATTCAATGTATATAAAAAAAATTAAAAAAAGGGATGGATAATGTTGTAACAGTATTACACCTCTGTAAAATGTTAAACAATTTAAAAAAAAACAAAAATCAGCCTGAAAACAAATCCGCCATTTACAATACAATTATACACAGGTAAATGAAAATATTTTTAGTGTTTTGTACACAGTCCAATTTTACAAAATAAATAGTTTTGATGTTCATAGTACGGAAAAGTGAATTAATTGACTTAATCAGGAACCCTCGAAACACAAAAATTTGAAAATCAGGGCTGCTAAAATTTGCAATAAGGCCAATATCTAGATTTGACCGTTGTACAGATATACATGTAACCACTCAACTCATAAGTAGACGTAATTTATTTCTGGTGCGCATGCGCGGGACAAAAGACGTATCCTTTTTGAACCACTGATAAAAATTCTAAATTCTCGTACAGATAGCCCTTATTACTTCCTCAGAAGGGTAAGATTGTTCCAAAAACAACACATGTAATCATTCATCCAATTTTCTTCGATATCATAAAAGATCTACAGCAGTAAATAGAAATTTACCGGAGTTTCCAATGTCAACAAAGACAAAGTTGGCGGCAAATATGAATTGACAGCAAACAAGCAGTGTTGAGAAGGGGTGTGTGTAGGTGAGTTCATCTTATCACCACACTCTTCTACATCTACAGCTAATCATCATGTTCAGCCTGATTATTTTCTTGTCACTGACAGTTACTGGACATCTCCTTAAAATTTCACAATCTGAAGACCACCACAAAGATCCAAGGTACCAATTTACCATTATAAACAATAATAATGCCTCAAAACATGAAATTATCCTGGTAAACTTCAGAATGAACATCATCTTCAGAAATAAAATAGGAATCTCTACAGGACCACCTTGTAAATATCCATGTCATCTTGCTTACCTATGTATGCTTCTGATAACCATATCAAATGATATAAACCTTAATCCAGGCCCAGATACATCAGTTTTCCCATGCGGAACCTGTAATGAACCCGTAACATGGGACGAAAAAGGTGTAATGTGTGATACCTGTAACCAATGGTATCATGTTTCCTGGCAATCCATGAGCTAACGAACATACAATATCTTAGCAGACGACAGCTGCATAGCCTGGGATTGCATAATTTGTGACTGCCGAAATTACAGCTCAGTATGCTTTTAGCTAGTATTGACAACATCAAATTCATTCAATATCCTGTCTGATACATCACTACAAAGTCCAATTCCATCTGACTGCATCAAACTTTTGCATGCATCCACACCAGAAAGAAATAACCGAAATAATTTAAATGCCAAAGCAAAACCAATACCAATCAAGATGCTTACTGTAAATTTGAGTCCGTCAAATCCAAACAAGGAATAGTTAAAAACCTACTTGAAAGCACCAAACCTGATATTGTCCTAGGTATAGAAACATGGATAGACCCCTCTATAACAAATAATCAAATATTTCCACCGAACTATAATATATACAGAAACGATCGTAATATTCAAGGAGGAGTGCTAATAGCCATAAATAGCGATAATCTTAGCACACCAGTGCCTGAACTGCAAACAAATTGTGAAATTGTGTGCGCTAAAATAAGCCTAGCTGGGAACAAAGATATGTATCTTGCATCATACTACAACCCCAAAACAGCAAACGAAGAAAGCCTTGAAGAACTAGGACTGAGTCTAAAACGGGCAAGTACAACGAAAAATGCATTCATAGTCGTTGGTGGTGACTTCAATCTTCCAGGCTGGAACTGGTTAACAAGAACTCTAAAACAAGACTTTACTAACCAAACAAACTACTACAAATTTGGCGACATTTTAGACGACAATGGCCTTGTAAAACTGATAGAGGAAGCAACAAGAGGTCAGGAACTGAATTTTCGGCTCTCCTTGACACCTTTGCGGGTATGGTCTCCAGGAAACGATGATATTCCATCGGAAGGGGACGATAAATGGCTGACCCGTGTTAAGAGAGAGCAATATCTCTTGCATGTTAAAGACACCCTTATAGATTTCGAAAAAGAGCAGGCTAATGCCACTACAAGGCAGCATTCGCACCCGCAAAGTGGAAAGGGATTAATATAAGTTGCAAAACTTGTTTCCCAATCCACTATAAATAGATATGTTTAAACTAACAAGAGGTCCCAATACATTTGACCTAGTGATCACAAACAACCCATCACGCTTCACTCGTACCAAAGTAATACCTGGGGTGTCAGACCATGATATTGTCTTCAGTGAAATAGACACCAAGCCTATATCAAGGAAACAAAAACCAAAAAAAAATAGCCTTGTATAGAAGGCAAATCGGAAAACTATCAAACAGGAAATGAATGAAACTTACCAGAGGATCAAAGAATTAGCTGCAAATGAGAGTTCAGTGGAGGAACTCTGGTTACTGTTCAAACCCAAGCTTAACCAGAGTGTAAATAATCATATGCCGCATGAAACTGCAAAACAGAAAGATAGCCTCCCCTTGCTCACTCCCAATATACGCAAGTTAATCCATCGACGAGACAGACTG
Organism: Mytilus edulis; assembly: GCF_963676685.1. Taxonomy (NCBI): domain Eukaryota; kingdom Metazoa; phylum Mollusca; class Bivalvia; order Mytilida; family Mytilidae; genus Mytilus; species Mytilus edulis. Next base: position 49,961,240 of record NC_092354.1, read on the forward strand.
TACACGAAAAAGAAAAAGTCAGCTGATCCAAAAATCACCTCCAAATTTAAAGAAACCAAGCAAATGGTCCAGAGAGAACTTCGCAGAGCATACTGGAACTATATTAAGAACATTGTAACACCTAAAGAGGAAAATAATCAATACAGTAGTATGAAACAGTTCTGGACGTACATAAACATAAACGTACAGAGAGCAGTGGAGTGGCATCACTACGTAGTGAGGGACTACTACATTCACACCCAGTAGAACAAGCAAACATCCTTAATAAACAGTTCCAATCGGCTTTCTCTACCAAAGAGACATACAACCAGCATGAGTTCTCATCTCGATGTCAGATGTCAGGAAAATACCCGTTAAATCTACTATTCGCCTATTTGCTGATGACACCATAGCCTACGTTACAATATCAAACGACAAAGATTCCAACGTCCTACAAAAAGATCTAGATAAATTGGCAATATGGGAAACCAAATGGAAAATGGCCTTCCGCCCTGACAAGTGCAATGAACTCATCATCAGCCGGAACAACAGCACCATTGCAACATCATACAAACTATATACATGGTCACACTTTATAACCTGTCAAAAGCGCAAATACCTAGGCTGCACATTCACGTCCGAACTGAAATGGAATGACCATGTTAACAACATCTGCAACAAAGCCAATAGAACAATCGGCTTCGTAAAACGAAAACTAAAAACATAGGATCAACGTCAAAACACTTGTTAGAGCAATAACAGTATGCGCCAGTCCTGTATGGGATCCATACAACAAAACAGAAATAGACCGAGTAGAGATGGTCCACAGACGTGCAGTGCAGCACGTTATATGATGAATAAACACCAAAATGACTCTAGTATAAGCAAGATGCTAAACCACCTAGAATGGAGATCACTCGAACAAAGACGAAAAGATGCAAGACTAACCATGCTCTTTAAAATAGTAAACGAGAAAGTTGCTGTGACAAAGGAAGATCGTTTGATATCACCTAAACGATTGTCAAGATATATGCATGACAGAAGCTTCCAAATTCCAGTAGCATCAAACGATTACTGGAAATATTCTTTCTTTCCACGAACCATCAAAGATTGGAACAGTCTTCCTCCTGGGGTAGTGTCAACGCCGTCAGTAGAGGCTTTTAAAGCCTCGGTGACAAAGCTGAATTAAATTCAAACAATATTGGGGGAGGGGAGGGGTCCATATGCGCACCGAAGTCATTGCAAAATATTCAGTTAGTTGATTGTGGCCATTATCCGGTAGAAGTAGAAGTATTTGCGGACTGTAATTCTTAACTGAATGCTCATTTAGGTAACGCATTACTATGATAGTGTTTAGTTTGTTCTTATTGTATGTGTTTGTTGTTTTTTTCGTAAAAGTTCTAAGGCTACATATTTGATACCCTTCAGACATTTATAAAATGCACTATACTTAAATTGTGCTTAATTACTTGTTCCTTTATTCATGTCTCATACACAAACGTCTTAAGCAAAAAGAAAAAAAAAGTTCCAATATCATTTAGATTCACTTTCTGCTATTTTATTTTTTAGAATTCGACTGCATAGAAGGTGTTCGTGAAAACGTCACGGGATGCAAATGCCAGAATCCTTGCAGGTGATACATACATATTCCATTCATTACTGAACAAAATAAATGTGAACGGGTTTTCAAGGGGATACTTTTTTTTTTGTTTCCTTTGAATACAGTGTATGTAAAGTGCGGATCCTAAAATTCCATTTTCACTGTATATGCCATGTATTTCTGATGTGGAATGGTAAATAAACAGACGAAAAAATTATAATATTTGAAGAAAATGAAGAAAATAGTTCACATGTAAATGTTTAGTAATAAATAATACAAGTTAGACAAAGTAAGAGATGGGAACGGGTATTTATCGCGCCGAGAGCCATCCATACGTGAAATATATACCGAAATAGGTGAATATTTAGGACGTTTTACGAACAAATCGTGCAGGTGATTAAAAACTAGCAGGAAAGATGTAGTTGAAGAAAAATATTCATTGCAACACAATTATTAATGTTGTACAACGTAGAATAGCTTTTGTTATTCAGTTTGTCCATATTGTATTGAATTCCACTATGATGCTATCTTTATGCGAGTCATGTTTACTGTTGAATAATGATACATGACTTTCATTTTCACTGTAGAGCGATTCATTAGTATTGTATATGCGGTGCATTTTCACTGTATGCATTTTATTCATTTTTATGCAATAAATTCCTAATTCAGCCTACTTGCTCAAACAATGATTAAAGTAAGAAAAGGGTTTGATAGTACTGACTTTGAGATGGAAAGTTTTAATGAACAATCCATTAAATTCAATTGAATTAATATTTATTTTAAATATAATACATTGTAGTCATAATATAACAACATTATTTAAGAGTTAAAAGTGTAACTGTTTTAGATTAAAGAAATGTATTTTAAAATGCATGCCAATTTGATAAAATTCATGTTTCTGCAGTAGTCATTATACGCATGTGCAAACAAATTTTATCATTAGATTTCGAGTATGGGTCTATTTACAAAGCAGAAGAAGCATGTCATCGTTTTTTTAATTCATCAGCATCTTTATTTAAAGTGCAGTTATATTTATACAATACAATGCCACTTCATCACTGAATACGTACATCTATCATGTCTATCGAAATAGAATGGGATAAAAAGGGATAAAAAAAAAACCATGCTTTTCTAATATTTTTTATAAATCTCTTCTTGACCAATTTCAACGAGGTTTTGACGTAAGATTTTTGATTTTTGGTCCGGTTTTAAATTGGCTCACAGGATCCAAAATATAACTTGAGGTTCTTTGGTAGGCTGAATCCATACATGATTGTGGTTTTTCTTTTGTCCATTCAACAAGTTTGTGGGGTCCTAACTGTCAAGAAATATATTCTTTTGAACTTCAACAATAATTGAATATTTGGGGTACTTTGGCATGCTGAATTTTACCGTGTTTTTAATTTTGGGATTTTGGTATTTTGGGCCAAATTATCAAAATGGTCCACATTGAGGTCCAAAGGGTCCGATATTCAACATTTTCTTTATTTCATTTATTGATGTCTTGCTTAAATGTTGTGTATATACCCCAAACTTTTCAGGTTTCGACCTCTGCGGTAGTATCAAGGGTGCTCTACAACACGTACATCATGTACCCATGGAACTTTATCAGTTTATATTTTTGACAGAAAATGTTTGCCCTACATAACTTGACTTGTATTTCACGCTTTGATGACTTTGGATAATTTATATGTCATATGTCGTTTCATTTTATACAGTAAAGAACATGCAAGCAATAATCGAGCTAAAACTATCTTTCCTTCAGAATATGAATTATGAAGGCAAGTGAAGATGAACACTAGGGTTAAGAAGGAGGGGTCTTCATACCAATGCACGTATTGTCCTTTCAAGTCAAGATGGGTAGCTAGTTTTCCCAGGCATAAAAAGATCCACATTAATGTGTTACACAAATGTGACCAGTGTGAATTAAAATTTGAAGACTTTTCAATGAGCATGAAAACTGATAGCATGGAGAAAGCCTGATGTGTACTCATTGTTCCAAACACTTCAAAAGCAGAACTGGGCAGTGGCGGATCCAGAACAATTTGTTAGGCGGACCCGATGGATGACCTCCGATGGATGACCTAAAAGGGGGGGGGGGCTCCAGTTACGCTTTAGTGATTTCCTATATATAAATCACCCAAATTTTTCCAGGAACCCCTGGAAAGCCTATGCTGGCCTGGCTCACCATATGAAGAAAGCAACAGGAACTTTCAATCACATCACCTCGTTTTGTAGTTAAAGATTTAAAATGCTTCGCTGACCGCAGAGGTCGAACCCTGAACAGTTAGGTCAAATTTGGACAAAATATTAAAGCTTGATACTATCTGAATTTGAATTGTGAAATGACGTTATATAGGTTTCTGACACAAGGTAAATGTGGTCGAAGATCGTACAAATCGTATGCGCAATACTGTGCAACTGAAGGTTTCTTCTTGAAACTTTTCAAAAATTTGAAATTTAAAAAAAAAAGAGATATGAACCCCTTTAAAAAATTAGAACCATCAAACCAAATCCCAGTTTTTCCTTTGTGGTAATGAGCCATAATCCATACACTTAAACGCAAGATATTGGCTGGAAATTAGTGGAAAAAAATTGCCATTTCTTTTGCCCCTTATTTCTGCATGTTTGGGACAATTATCCCCGAACCTAACCCCAGTCCTCCTCCTTATTTGTTATATTGTTCCTTGTGGCACAATGCCAGAACGATCCAAAAACTTACACACAAGTAATTGTCCGGAAACTACAAAGTTAAGATGATTGTATTTTGTCCCTTTTTTTGTTCCTTCATTCCTAAACTGTTTGTACCATAAAACCAAAAGGAATCCTAGCCTTCTACTTATGGCATTGAACGCTGTATTACAATTTCAGAGCAATCGAAATTCTTATGTATACACAAGAAATTATCCTGAATCAAAAAACGATCTAATAGCAATATACGAACCGAAAAAAAAATTGCGGTCGTATAAAAACAACTCTTTGATGGCCAAGTCAACCAGCACCTAAACAACAAGCCCTATAAATGATAAATTTAAGAAAGTAATTTTTTTACAAACATATTTTGAAACAACATGCACCGGCAAATCAACAAAAAGTATCAGTGTGATTTGTGTAATCAGGAATTTAAAACTTCAAAAGACCTAGAGAAAGACAAAGCAGGGAAACATGACAATACAGTTCACACATGTCAATACTGTGGGAAAACGTATAAATGGCCAGCCAGTCTTTATAGACATATACAAGTTATAAATAGATATAATTATTAAAGCAATTTAATAAGTTTTTCATTTGTTGCAAGTCTAATTATCACATTAATCTACAAAAAAAATTCATCGCATCTTCGAAAATTCTACATCAGAAATGAATTTTATACAGGGATAATTCATCGCATCTATAGTGAAAATGAATCGCTTTTAATAATTGATATTCTATATTATGTTGCTTTTATAACACATATTTGAACTTCAATACATTTATTTTACATTAAAAAGACGCATCATAATGAAAATATGTTACAATTTAGTTTCAAATCAATTATTTTGGTAATTTCAAAACGTAAACAAATAAAGTTTTCCAGGATCCTTTCTTCTACAATGAACATACTCGCATACAACAGTGAAAATGAACTGACTGATTCGCACTTTATATACACTGTGAATATATGCACTTACAATTAGAGAATATTAATTATCCTCATGCTTTTCGTGGATGAGAATTTTGGTCAAGCATATTAAACGGCAATCAACATTGATCAATGCAAAATAGATACCGTTAAATGAGATAAGTTTTTTTTAATAAATTGGGACACATTTCCGCTTTTCTTGTGTTTATAACATCAAACATATCTAAATATATAGCACCAGATTTAAAACGAATTAAAGAATCGTCAATAATTGTAAGTCAACATATAGTACATGTAGAAAAGTTGAAGAACTACAATTTGAATGGAGCACGGACACGAAGAATTACCTAAGTGAGATATGTGAAATACAATTGATTTTATTATATATTAAGTTAAGTTAAGTTATTTTGAGAATATTAACATCACATTAAAGATAGAAATAGTAACAATTAATTAACGAAACAATAAGCTTTTATTACAATTTCTTTTTATATTGTAGTGAAAAAAGGCACGAAATGACAATTACAAGTACAAGGTGGCCAGCTGAAAGCTATGAAGAATTGCTTAAACAGATCTTGGAAAACAAAGGATTATCAGCCTCAAACACGAAGTAAAGAATTTCCATCATTTGATAAATTTGTCTTATTTAAAATAGGGAATACGTAACAAATTAGATATGAATGTAAAAATTAGAAGAAGAAAAAAAAACGTCAAATAAAAAAAAAAAAAACGGGCAAAATGTTAACAATGCACACAGAACTAAACACAATATATAAGAAAGGCAACAACCGAAATCAATTTTATTTAGTTTGATAGTAAGCAGTCTGATTAATAGTATTGGAAAATAAATTATACATTTGTAATACTGAATCAGACAAAAAACCATATTCCCTTCTTTTGTAGGTAAATGGTTGTTCTTTAATAACTTATTTTGTGGTGATTAATAACTTACCTCTTTAATCCGAAAAGATCGTCAATCTTATAATAATTCTGGATGATTCTAAGAATTTCAGAAAATGTCCTAGACAGAATTTTTAGAAACTGAAAAAGCTATCACAAAGCCCTAAAATACATACTTTATATATATCTTGCTGAATACAACTACATCTACACCATATGAATAATTTTCATCAAATTCTTGACATGGTATTATCACGGTAGGTATAGTACCCGGCTAGGATCGTGGTTTTTCGAGTGATTTGATCGGGATTTTTCGAGTGTGGCCACTTTTTTTTGAGTGAATATGAATAAAAATGTAAACAAACATACTTCATCTCTAACAAGACGTGATATAGACGTTTGTGTTTAATATACAAAGTTATATTATGTATGATAAAATTTGATATAGAAAGATATTACTAACCCCGACATGATTTTTCGTTAAACAAAAATTAAAATAAGCCTAAAAATGTTTTAATTTCAAAATACGGAATAAAGCCATTTTTATACACATAACACTGATAATGTTAAAGAGTGCCCTTTGTTTGAAATGCACTGCATCAAATAGAGTTTTTGTTTTAGGTGAGCGACACAGACTCCTCAGAAACTCTATAATGTTTAATAAAATCCCATATCTCGAAAACGTAAAATCAATAACTTCTAAAAATTCGAACGGGATGATACATGTACCTCAATAGACATCGAATTTTCAAGTAAATTGGTTACAGCGTTTTTGAGGTTTTGTCCGACATGCAGACGATTGACGAATGGACAACGGGGTACCATAATACGTCCCGTATAAAAACTCCATGGTTCACCACGATTTTTTTTATTATTTACTTTGACAACAAAAGTACCAAAGTGGAAAGGGATTAATATAAGTTGCAATAACTTGTTTCCCAATCAACTATTAATGAATATGTTTAAACTAACAAAAGTACCATGAAATGAAGTTAAAAAGATTATGATTCTCCTGCACTTTGTTCTAAATACCTTTTATAAAGGATCGAATAATTTTTAATTTAATAATGGAAAGTTGTGGTAGAACGATTTTCGAACAAAAAACATACATTAAATTCAAAAAGGTTAGTTTTGATCAATGTAGTATTATGTTTTTATGATTTATTGAGAACAAATAATATTTTCATTCATTAAATTACAGGTATAAACTAGAAAAGACATTTTTTAAAGTCTAGAATACCTTGTTTTCTTATTCAAATTTTCTGTTAAAAACCGGACCATTTGTCTTAAAACCCGGACGATTTCACAGTTGCTCTCGAAAAACCCCGGACAATAATAAACACTGATTTTTTGGTTTAAATACAGGAAAATTGTGCTATTCTTTTTGATCAAACATGTAAAGTATTCAATATTCAGTAGTAATGTAAAAAACTATTATAATTACGAAATAGCAGTTAATTAATCTTATAGCATGTGTTATCACTTGAAAAAGCCCAAACTACACTCGAAAAAAAAAATGGACCGAATCACTCGAAAAACCTCGATCCTAACCGGACACTATACCTACCGTGATTATTATATGCATCTCTTAACGGGTCATTGTAGCTTTTTTGTTTTAATTGTTTGATTGTTGAAGGTGTTAAACAATGAGCTTTCATGATGACTGGGTATCATGACACACCATATACCACTGATACCTTTAATTGAACAATATTTTGAAAATTTTGTTCAACACAACAACATATAGTAAAAAGTAAAAACACAAAAATACTGAACTCCGAGGAAAATTCAAAAAGGAAAGTCCAAAATCAAAAGGTAAAATCAATAGTCCAAACACATCAAACGAATGGATAACAATGATTAAGACACATGTATTGGTTTGGGATTTACAGTGTAACCTGCCTTATCTGACAAAATGGGGGACCTGAATAAAATGTCGAATTACATGTAAGCAGGGTGTTGGAATACTATTTCTGCAAGAATAGGCATATTTTTGAAACATGGAAATGTGTAGGTTATAGCAGCTATGATGTTGGAATACTCAGGTGTCGGAGTAGGCAGATTACACTGATGAATAATTCTCATTTTTTTTATAGGAACAGTCTGATGCAAATAGAAATTTTCTTTTCGTCTCTATACGAAGAAGTTACAGAAGAAGTACCTTCCTTCACGGTAAGGTAGTATGTTTGTTGTAAATTTCGTGCTTCTTTGTTACATATTTGATTGTTGTTTTAAGTGCTAAGAGTTGTAACACAATGTTGACTGCTGTATTTTTGACATTTTTACCTATTATGTCTGTTTGTTAAGTTCGCGCATCGTTGTAAATATACTGGAATTTGATGCAACTGTCAGACAAGTATACAAGTGAGAGGTTCAGTTAGCTTTAAAACTAGGTTTCAATTTACCATTTTCTACATAAGAAAATGCCTGTACCAAGTCAGGAATATGACAGTTGGTACTCATTCGTTTGATGTATTTGATATTTGTTTTTGCCATTTGATTAGGGACTTTCCGTTTTGAATTTTTCCTCGGTGTTCAGTATTTTTGTGATTTCATTTTTTGACTTCTTTTTTTTTTATTTTTCCATTTGTAAGAAACTATGTAAATTCAAATATATTTAACCACTTTAAACTTCGTATTGTTGAGTTTAAGAAGGATTACAGCCTATTATTTGTTTTCTTTTTTAAAACTCTGAAAAAGATTTTTTTTTTAAATCGAAAAAAGGTAAAAGCAGTTGGAATTTTACTTTTGAAAACGAGAAGTTTAATCCAGATGTCTTAAATGACAAACAATGTTTTGTTAATTTTCACAGGCTTACAATTTTAGATTTGTACATGCAGAAACCTAATTAATGGCGTAAAGTAAATATGTAAAATTGATTTTTACAATAGATGTAAAGATCGATTTGTAAAAGCATTACATCAAATTTCAATGTTTTTTTTAATATTTAGAAAGTTTCTGCAAAGACGCAATATTTATATATATATTTATACAATGTGACAAACTGTACTCAGTAAATCTAGAAGATAGAAATAATAATCTAAAACGGCTATTATGATAAAGACATCACTAGAAAGTCTAAAATTAAAAATGGTGCAGTTTAGCTCTGACTCAGATAACTCAAATTGCGCTTGATGCACTTTCCAGGCACATATCTTCCAATCATTAAGTTACTGAGAACAGTACAACAAATAAATGTAGCTCCAATAAATTTTAGTTTGTTAATGCATATTGCAGGTTAAGGTGATACATAACACTACAGGGAGATAACTCTGTAAAGTCGGCTTAACGTTTTAATTACGTTGTGTTGTAAAAGGTTTATTAAGCTTCTCAATGATCAAAATTGGTATTTGTCAAATTGCTTTATAACCTGTGTAATTTTTCTGACAAAACGGTAGGTTCAAATTTTTTAGAATTTTTATATTTTCGTTAATTACTTTGACAAAATTTTATGAAAATTAAACGAGACAAATTAATTTTTATTGAAAGTGTTGGGTACCACCTTAAAACAAATTAACTGTGGATTGACTGCAAGCCAAGTATCTGAACAGTTCTTTTTTTTCCATTAGTTTTCCTCTCATTTGAAAGACGATTAATTATTTACCACTTTTGATATTATTTACATAGTGTGTTTACGCTAGCATCTCAGCTTTTGAAGGTGCAACTTACAATATCCATATTTTTGCCACGCAAATATTTATACAAAAATAGGGTGTCTCATAAAAGACACACGTATTACTAGGAAAAACTTTGGAAATCTTTCATCTAGCAATGTATGGATTGAGGGTATTCCCTACAGTAGTGGGGTTCGTGTTGATTAATCTGTTGTCAACATTTTGTTTATTATATACTTTTTTTTTATTTTGAACTGTCATTGTCTTTTGGCTGATGACAAACGTATTTGATTATCCATTTGGTGACTGCAATTGATATTATAAACAGATAAATCATGTTATGGAGGGGTATGTGAAAAAAAAATACCAGGCTGATTAAAATATCATAAGAACATTACGCAATTTGATAATATTATTTTATTGTAGTGCTATTATGTACTTGTAGTTTGAGAATTTTCTTTCGAATATTGGAGGCTCTCTTGGATTATGGATTGGAATGTCCCTCATAAGCATCGGCGAATTGGTAGAATTGGGTTTCTTTCTTTTGAAAAGTATGGCGAGACAGAAGAAAGTAATCGAGACGCAAACTACTGTCAACGGAGAAAAGGCTACAGAACCATCAAAAGGAAGTAGAAATCAATTTGTTTATCTTGGTATGGACCCTACTGACGAAGCCATCACTAGTACTGACAAATAAAGAAATGTTATTTTACTAACTATTGAAAGACCACATCTATATCAGGAATTTTTCCAGTTACTTTTTTGAAAGAATGGCATTTATAGACTATGTTTTTTTTAATTATATGACATAATACACGGACTATAAATATGTGCATGTACATTATCGAATCACAAGTACTGTTTTGTCACAAGACGTGGGTGTTATTTTTCAAATAAAGGACAGGACAGACACATTTGCATTTTAACATTCATGAACATAATATGCATACATACAAATGTATTATGAACTAAAAAAAAATCATATTCAAGACATATGTCATTATGAAAGCGTGATTAGTTTTATGCTTTGCATTTGTCTTATAACTTTTGAAATTATTCTATGTTAAATGTTGTTTTTTTTTAATTTTGGGATTGAACTTAGAATTTATTCAAAAGCAAGTCCATCACAGGTTACAAGAGCGCAATTATTTGTTTACATTTTACCGGCAAGTGTTTTGCCCAAAGATGGTACTCAGAATTGAATCCTATACGGCTTCTGATTGGTTGATACAGGATTGGAATTACATTTAATCGAAAGCTTATCCAATTAGGTTTAAAAATTGCTGAAAATCATATTCACATTTGACGAAGTAATGAAAATATCTTCCATTTCTGTACGTAGGACCCATTAAAAATATGCCTTTTTCATTAAGCGAAAAAAGTAGACGATCTTTTTCAACTGCATTTTAAGTCAATTTGAACCGCATGACCCTATATATTTTTTTAGTTATAATGGCACACTGGCATTCTTAGTAACATGATCCAATGTCCATATAATTCAACTAGCTCATAGACTCTGTATACAAAGGTTGTACAAGAAGGATTTTTCAGAAAAATGTCATTTTCGATATCTACGGAGGTCTTAGATTGTTACTTTTCAGCAAAAATTGTCAAAATTTTAGGACAAAGGGCATAGGGCAATGATGAGGGCCCTGACTTTTTCAATCTGTCTAATATTATGCAGACATCTGGTTAATAGGTAGATATCAATGTGACTAAAATGAATTTTGGTAAACCTCCTGTCCTGTATGCTAATGGAGGGCCAAAAGTGCCAGTTGAAAATTCTTGTTGAAAAGTGAAAATCCAAACCCTCGGTAGATTTTAAAGATGAAATTATTCGGAGAAATCCTTTCGATACAATCCTTATATATATATAGAGTATAAGATTACGTCGAATTTTATGTACATTGAAATATCAGGGGGTCTCATCATCTTTTAAGCGTTTTCGCTGTACATTTTGAATATCCAACTGGCAGTCTGGGCCCTCCATAAACATAGAAGACAGGATGTGCATCCCAATTCCTTATAGTCACGTTTTATCTACCTATTAACTTAATGACTGTTTAATGTTATGCAGATAAAACGATCAAGGGGCTCTCAACATTGCCATGTGCCCTTTGTCCTGCAATTTTGACAATTTTTAGTTTAAAATTGACAATCTAAGCCCTCCGTAGATATCGAAGATGACATTATTCGGGAAAATCCTTTCGATACAATCTTTATATATGTAGTGTCTATGATTTCGTCGAATTTTGGACCTTGAAAGAACAGAGAGATCTCACCGTCATTTTAGCGGTAGGTTTTCGCTATATATTTTGAATATCCAACTGGTATTTTGGGCCCTTCCTTAACTTAGAAGTCAGGAAAAATACCCAAATTCCTTATAGTCGTGTTTGTATTAAAACTAAACCATTATAGATCAAGGTACGGCCTTCAGCACGGAGCCTTGACTCTCACCGAACAGCAAGCTATAAAGGGCCCCCAAAATTAGTAAAACCATTAAAACGGGAAAACCAACGGTCTAATTTATATAAAAACGAAAAACACGTATGAACTACATAAACAGTCGACAACTACTGTAAATCAGATTTGCAGCGGGATTAAAAATTTTAATGATACTAAACTGTATCCCTTTATTAGGTTTTTGCGCCAGACGCGGCTTTTGTCTGCAAGAGACTCATAAGTGACGCTCGAATTAAAAAAAGTTTAAAGTACAAAATTGAAGAGCGTAGAGGACCACAATTACTAAAGTTTTTGCGAAATTACTTATGAAAATCAAAGAAATTTAAAGAGTTATTTAATACTAATGACCATAATGGTTTATATAAATGATAATTCATGTCAACAATATTTAACCATCCTATTTCTTCAGCATATTAAAGATTTTTTCTTCTCATTTTTATATTTATATTATCGTGCCTCTTATAGATTTATAGAGATATGATAGGTTATAGGACTACACGTAGCGACTATGTATATTTGATATAGGGTGTCCCAAAAAATATAGGTTAGTTACCATAGATGGCTAGTTACCATATTGGGTAAGTAAGGAGTGACTTCCCTTTGAACACAAAAAAGATGGCACAACCCTTTATAAAAACATCAAGGAAAAATCAACAAACGAAAAATTGATGATAAAAGGTTGAAATAAATTCATAAAACCTAATTAAAGCTAACAAGTTGTTATGGTTGGCTTTAATAAGTTACTTTCCTTTCAAAACACAAAATCTAGAAATCTAGAAGTTTTAAACAGATGAAGAAATTTATACGTGTTATGAACGATGGAAATAAATTCATTGAGATCTCATTAACATGTTTAACCCCGCCGCATTTTTGCACTTGTCCCAAGTCAGGAGCCTCTGGTCTTTGTTAGTCTTGTATTATTTTAATTTTAGTTTCTTGTGTACAATTTGGAAATTAGTATGGCGTTCATTATCACTGAATTAGTATATATTTGTTTAGGTGCTAGCTGAGGGAGGCCTCCGGGTGCGGGAATTTCTCGCTACATTGAAGACCTGTTGGTGACCTTCTGCTGTTGTTTTTTCTATGGTCGGGTTGTTGTTTCTTTGAAACATTCCCCATTTCCATTTTCAATTTTATAAAACAAATTAAAAGCTAAAAAGTTGTTATTGTGGGCATTTGTTTTCTGTATAGACAAATGGATGCAGGATGTTAATACTAAGTATATTGAAGACTTAATCACTGTCATATGCCACTAGTCAAAATACCACATATAAAGATAGTCGGTAAGATAAATTCGTTAAACGGTGTGCAAGTGACCTAATACGATATATATGGGGTCAATAAATTCCATATGGGGATTCGAGCTTTGCTCTCAACCCATATGAAATTTACTGACCCTATATATATTGTATTAGGTTACTAACATACCATGCAACTTATAATGTAGTATCTTATAATTGTATTTAAACCGAAAGAAGTTACTTTAAGGTGTATCATCCTACTATTATACAGTTTGTAAAATCGGTCAATTAAACACAATATGATGTAATACCTGTGTATACAACAAATTCAACAATATTTATGTAAATAAGAACATATAAAAAAACCACGTAGCAATGCCTATCAGAAGCTTCATAAATTACCCCCATGAAATGACAATGTGAGCAAACGTATACCTCTAACTTTTCTTTTCTATTCAAGGACAGAGATACTTTTCAATCATGGCGTTATCAATTCCTTCCTCAGCAACATGATAATATCATTTTACATTGCATTCAGTGTCTATCCCAAACATAAATGTTAAAAATGTGTTCTATCTGATATTTCAAAAGCCTAACATTTCATTAAACATACAGAATAGGTCAACAGGTTTCATGTACCAAGGATATTTATATAAAACCAGGTGGCGCATTGTACCAAACAGAACATTGGTTTATTGATATAGGATCATCGTTGAGTGTATCAAACATAGTGTATATTTAATGCAGTTTATAAAAAAACTAAAGCTTTATTTTGACCTTGTAACATTCTGTTGTGAATTACCAAAGTGCAAAGTATGAATACAACTGTATGTTTGCATTCGGGCAGTAAACCTTTAATCATAATATATTTTATAAGTATAATAGCTTAAAATTGTGTATGGTTTTAATTACCTAGAATTTTTTCAAAATTGATACATGATTACAGTTACAAACAGAGTGAATAACAGTAACAATGCATGCAATAATTACTGATAAAAAACACGATGTAAACATAAGTAAAATGTTGTAATTTTAGTGTTTGTTTACGTAAAAATATTAATCAATAATCCGTGTAAGCTGATTAAACATGAAAATGTTAGTTTGATAAATCTGGTCTTTAATCTCTCATGAATATGATTTTACTCTAATTGTGATACGTTCTACTGCGATTTGCTATCTGTCTGTCTTTAAGAAGAGAAACTATTATATAAATTGCTTCCAAGTGTAACACATTTGCTTAGTGGCCAAATGAGGTCTGTTTCCCAATGCTGCTCTTCGGTCAGGTTGTTGTCTTTTGACATAATCCATATTTCCATTCTCTATTTTAATCAACTGTTTTTCGTGACTAAATACATATGCCTTTGTTTATGTTCAACTTCCTCATTGTTATTTACTAGTATTGATGTTCTCATAAAATAGTACAATTACAAATGATACAAATATACAACAAAGAATATTAAAAGGGAAGTTTTATTTTCAAATTTATATCGTATTTGGAAAACATAAATTAAGTTTGGGTAATCAATAAATCAAAAGTACATTATGATTACATGTCTTTTATAAAAAAAAATATAAGTAATAGATGCCAAGAAATTAGTTAAAGTGTCAAAGAGTTGTAGGTTATTTACTAAACGTTGAAATGAGAATAATAGTAATATGATATTGTCTGTTATTGTTTGATTAGTCAACCTACAAAAAAAGGTCATGAAACTGTTGTATTAGATGCTTATATATATATTTTTTTTATATTTAAGAATTATACGGGAATATTAACACTATTCCTAGAAAAAAGAAGATGTGGTATGATTGCCAATGAGACATTTCTCCACAAGAGACCAAAATGACACAGAAATTAACATGCAGTTATTGTCCCATTAATCAACCAGATTGATTCCGTATGTATGTCAGGTATATAACATATCTTCTTTATAACCTTACTGCTTTTAAAAAAATATATTTTCTTCCGTACATAATTTATTACAAACTTTGTATTTGTAAAAACATTTTTCAAATCAGGTCAACCTTTAGTCTTCTGTTCTTAAATTAAATCGTTATAAACATATTTTACATGTAACAAGAGTCAAAAGATGTTAATCAGAACGGTTTTGTAATATCGTGTGTCAGTTTTTCTATTATATTAAGGGTTATTACCGATGATTTATTTTCCTTTTATTATCCATTGGCATGCACAGATAAACAGTTTTTACCTGTGAAACAAGATGTATGACTTCAGGGTCAGTCATTCTAAACAAACACATACATAATGGAAGTATACAACTGGCTATACGAATATTTGATATTAAACTTCACCTTAAGTTTAGTATGTGAGTATTTATTTAAATCAGTTTAAGTACATTAGTAACTAAAATATACTACTTAGTAACTTTTGACACTTGAAGAAGGCTATTTGTTGAGCCGAAATATTTGTCAACACGATTTAATAACAACATTTTCGTATTTTAACATCTTATATCAGTACCGTTGTGCAAATCTTTAGACTTATATAATTTTTTCCTTATCTGCATAGTATCGCCTATTCTAGACGAACCGGTACATATTAAATTTGCTGGTTGGTCGTTTTTATAGACTTTTATATATATATATACTTAATAGGTACATGTATTGGATCATCAAAATTGACAATACTTCACAAACAGGAAAAATCATACGAGTCTAAAAAATTGTGTAACAATACCGATAAATAGATGGAAAACAAAACACTATCGGTATTGTTACACAATCTTTTAGACTCGTATAATTTTTCCTGTTTGTGTAGTATTGTCAATTTTGATGATCCAATACCTATTAAGTTTACTGGTTGGTAGATTCTTATAGACTCTCTCTATATATATATAAAGAATACTGTGAACATGGCTGATTGTATATTTTTGACAAATACACTTTATTTCATCATACTCTTAACTTATTGAAAGTATGTCTTTCAAATATTTGTCACTGTCAAAGCATATCAATTGTTGCAAAATGCATATCCTCCATGATGTTCAGGACTCCCTTATCACAAGTATCTAGGTCTAGGCATATTTATCACGTGGAAACAGCTAGTAACAAATCTGTTTAGTGCTTTAATAGTATAATTGTTACCAACTCGCCTTCAATGGCATCAACAGCTAATATATATCCTCTCTTTGCTTGATCTATAATTTAAATTTCATCCTTGAATTAAAATTGCAGTTTGGAATTGTTCATTTAGTTTAAAATTAAAAAAAGTGACCTCTATATCCATGAATTAGAAAAAATATTTTTAATGTGCGTTTGTTTGTCGGATGCATAGAAATGACTGTATATAACAAACTTTCGTACTAGCAGAAACATAAATGTTACTAGGTTTCAAAGTCGAAAGGTTCGGTATTATTCAAAACTTGTTATTTATCAAAAACGTCGATGCATTTAAGATCAGCACATGGTTTACAAAACTTTGACGAAGTCAAATGTTCTTGTTGATTTATTACCTTAAAAAAATTCAATAAAAAGTATCTAAAAAAAAACGTCATTACACAGATCGTGTCAAATGTTAAAAACACAAACATGCTTAACATTACGTTACATTGACGTTCCGTGCAAAAAACGTTCAATTTGCACGTAGTAACATTTTGGAAAGACACGAACGACTTGATGGAAATTGATGAAAAAATTGGCCTTTTCTTAGCATTAAAGGCTTAAACAAATCTTAACAAAAATCGCATTTCAGTTATAACATTTGTTTTCATAGTTCATTTGTCTGTCACAAATTTTGAATACCCTAAATTACCATGGTGCTAAAAAATCTAAAACAATGGCTATATGGTAACATTTAACGGATACACGCATAATTCTGAAAAAAAAATAAATGGAGAGAAGCTGTGTTAGAAATAAAACTGTGTTGAATTGACTTCGGGTGAAAATATTGTAATATCGAAATACTTGCTTTCATTTTTGTATACTCGAATTTTCAAGTCTTACAGCACTATGGAATTTTGAAAATGGCCGCTTAATTGCGATCTGACATGATTTTCATCGTGACCGTTCCACATCATGAATATGATCATATTATTTTCAATCTGTACAAATGTCATCGCAATCCATTCAGTAGTTTGTATGCTTTCTTTTATATTTGGATGGTTAGTTATTGTTGTTACGTCTAACACCTAAAATGGCATTATGAACACGGAATCATTGCTTTATTATGTAAAAATACAAAACATGAAATTTATTAGTATTTATTTTATTTCGATTCAAATGATGAATTAAGACAAGTAATTATTTCATAATATGCAGATTTGATTTGTGTTTGTCCTATTCATTCATCAAGAAAAAGTCAAATGAAACATAGACCGAACACTGTGCGTAACGTCTATGTCCTCAAAATGACAAAACGAAACATTTGATTCTCTGTAGTAGTACATGTAATAGTGACACTTTTAAAGAAGCATATTTCGCGTCATTTTTAAGTTTTATCTTTTTAATTGTAAACAATATAAATGTTTGTTAAACATTTTTTCTCAATGCATCAAGATTTGGCAACTTAAATTTCAAGAAAAGTATGCATTGATGATTTTGAAAAAGGATTTTAAAATAGAAATAACAAGTAGATGTTAGCACTTGTCGTCATGTACCTCCAACCGGTATGCTTAGATCAAATTATTCATGCCATAAAAGTTGGAATATGTAGTGGGGTTCGTGTTGTTTATTCTTAAGTTTTCTATGATGTGTCGTGTGTGCTGTTGTTTGTTTGTCTTTTTCATTTTTAGCCATGGCGTTGTCAGTTTGTTTTAGATTTATGAGTTTGACTGTCCCTTTGGTATCGTTCGTCCCTCTTTTAATAGTCATATGACCTTATTCACATCCGAAATTCGACGTCCAAGTTTGTAGAAGTAAACCATATAACATCAAAGTACGGTCTAACCTATATAAAGACGAGAAAGATGAACAGCAAAGAACCACATCAACGAACGATAACCACTCAACAGGTTCTTGACTTAAGGCTAGAGTGCACACTAATGAAACGTTTTAACAGGCGTCACTCTTCACCATAACCTAGAAAGACATACATTCCTATTCGAGATACGTAAAATGTATGTCCGTTATTGGTTATTTCATTGTTGACTTAAATAAAGTAGATAACGTCCATGGCAATACCAGAATATGTGATTTTTCTTCAATTTAATCAGTTGTAAAACACAAATTCTTTTTCACACGATAACTGTTTTTTGTGCAAAAGAATAGACTTACATTTCGCAGACTTTATGTTGGTTTTATATTATACGCAATGCTAGTGTTGATTATAATTGAAATAAGACTTACAAGCCAAATGTTTGTTTATTATCACATTTAATGAATGTCAAATTTCACTCGTTATGAAAGTAACTCTTCTTCCTAATACACATTGGCTAGCAAATAGAGAAAGAAAACAATGTCTTTGCAAAGGGTATTACGCAACCCTTTAATAAACATGTTCTTGTTCTTGTAAGTAGAATTGTTCAAAGCTAATTTGAATAATTGCGTTTCAGATGCACAGAGTAAACTTTTGTTTACAACACAGCATGCCTCCATTAAGGAATTTGATATTCAAACACGCCAAGTGACTGTATTATATGAACTTGGAACAACAGTATATTCAATCGATTACCATTACAAAAATCAACAAGTTTACTTTCCAAGATATTTTAACAACGACATTATGACGTAAGTATATACACAAAACCTATCTGAAAACTGATAACATAACTTTAAGCATAATTTTTGTTACAGGAATGTTGTTTATCAAGCCCATCAATTTAAAAATGACCTATGTGAAAATATTGGTTTATTGAATGATTTTTTTTTATAAATGTTATACATTTCTTACTTTTATTTTATTTCTTGATTTTAAGTTTACACATTTTGAAAAAAAAATGCAGTTTAGTTGAACAATGCTAGAGTATAGTGTCTAATGGACACGTTTTTTTTACTTAATTTCAGCTGAATCAGCGTGCATCCATAAATCTCCATAAATGATATTCAACATCATAACTATTCCATTCAAATCATATAATCACTGATTACATCCTTGTAAGCAATTCAATAACTGAATAATACAACGATAATGGTATTGTAGATGAATTTGCGTGTTTTATATTTCCAGGCATGTTTAAAAATATCATTACATAAATAAGAAATTTATTATTCTTCTTAAATTTTTCATTCATGAAATCATCATTAGTCTAAAAGTGTAAGATATAATAAACAAAGTATGTTCGTTCATAAGTAAGTTGTCTGTTAGAAAACCCGATTAAAAATTACTTAACATGCTTAAGGATATTAATATACTTGTGATATTAAGCTTGGGCTGTTATTGTTCATCTTTTGTTCTTTTATTCTTAATTAATGTATTGATAAAGATAACTTATGTTAATTTAACAGTTTTATTGTTACATTGAGACTTCTGGAGGCCAACGAGGTGAACATGCATGTCTAGTTGTAATGTCAAGTGATCTATACATTGTATTCAATGAATTTTATACGCTTGAAATCTTCATTTGACATCGTATGTATCTATTTTCGCGAAAATATTCTTTTTGCTAAATTCGCGAAAAAAATACATGTTTTAATTTGTTTTCAGATTTAGATACCCTGCACATTCCATAGAATTACACTACATTGTCTCGACAGGCAGTAAACCAGCAGGATTGGCTATAGATTCCATTCGTAACCATATATATTGGACGGAAAATGTTTTAAGTAATGGAAGGATTGTAAGATGTGATTTAGACGGATCAAATGTGAAAGTCATAGCGCAAAGTCTTGACTATCCGTTTGTCATACGACTTGATGCTATTAATAGGTATTTTATCTATAGTTTTCCTTATAATGTGGGGATTTTTTAAGACAAGGGTTTAATAATAATAATAATAACTGTTCAGTTAATGCAATATATACTATTACAAAATACAACCTTAAAATATATCAATATTTGTTACATAGGTACCACTAATGCCTAAACCCAAGAATGACCCATGAAAGCAAACAATCTTATTTACAATGAGGTCCTTTTAGTCTTGATAATAAAATGAATCATTTTTCAATCAAACATATAATTAATCACTGTACCGTTTTGCCGATATTCGGTGATGGAATACTGATTATACGATCTAAAGCCAAACTGTGTAACTGATCTGCAGAAGCCGGTGTTCTTTATATAAGACATTATATTGCATTGTTGTCGTTGTCGTTTCGGATAGCGTTTCAACAGCAGACATCAATATCATTTGACGTTGTGATTGATTTTTGATCAACGAATCGTAAACGAACTGCACTTTGATATAGATAGTCAGGAGAAGTATAAATCATGCAAACGTAGGAGTAACTCTTATAAAATTACATCCGTAAAAGTAAACAGGAAACGTCCTTATTGTTTTAGTTATTGGTTGATGCTACAGAGTGCATATGTATTTTTCGTCCAGTAACATGTAGGGAATAATTGTAAAATGGTATGTTTCAGTTGTAGACAATTACCTAAATTTTATTAATATATCATTTTTGGAAAGAGGTTATTCAAGAATAACAAAGCTGTGTAACTTATATGTTGAGATATACTACTTCTCTCATCATTGTATCAGACAATTTAACATTTTGATATGTACCGTTATGAACTACTAGTATCTGTTTCAGATATGACAACAGATGTTTTGAAATTATTGAATCTACAATTTCATCTATTTTTGCACAAATATGATCTATATAATTATCTGTTTTTGGTCGGGTTGTTGTCACTTTGAGGTTTTCCCAATTTCCATTCTCAATTTTAGTGGTTATTTCTTTTAAAGAAAGCAGTATTTCCAAATTTTCTTCAAAAACTCCTCCGTATTTTTGTGACAATAATACACTAGTGTTTTGATCAAACTTGTAATTTTATATTTTTTCCCCAGCTGGATGTATGTCGTCGAACGCTCATCAAAAATATATAGACAAAGACTTGGTTCTTCTAAACAAGAAAAAATTGAAACTGTATTCATGGAAACTTCCTGTATGGATATAGGTATGAGAAATAAAAAGGAAAAACACAGTATGAAATAAATGTTTTTTTTTTCTACAAATTGAGAATTGAATGGAGATTGGTCTCATTGGCAGTCATAAGTTTGTTAAGCTATTTTTAATTATTTGTAATAATATTAAATGACGTGCGTCTTTCGCTTTCTAAACAACACTGTGATACAATCTCGATATATCTATACTTAGCGCAGACTCAAAGATATAAATACTAATGGCTTTTACAATAAAAAAATCCGCGGAAGTCCATTATTTGCTTTTGGAGCATTTGAGTCATTTTAAAAGATGATGTCATAAAAATAAAACGTTAAAGCTGAAGGTTTTTCCGTTACGTGAACCATTGAAATTCGTATGATAATACATTTAAATGGATTTTAAAGGTATGTGTTGTTTTATTTTGTAATTCTGTTGTATTATTCGCATATTAACTGATATCAGCAAGTCAACATGTCAGCTCCTTTGTTACGAAATGTCAATTTTGGATTTGACTGCAGCTTACGAGAAAAAAAAGTAAATTAAAAATTGGAAGTGTTGGGTTTGATAATTAAAAGAATTAAGTACAACTTTCTTGCAGTTATTTACAAAACAATCCATGCATAGATATATATTTTAGATATGGAAAATGAAAGAGCCTATTGGATAGTAGATCTCACTGGTAACCTTAACTCAGGTATGGCAAATGAAACAGATGTGAAAACAGTCATAAATACAAACTGCAAATCGCCAACTTGCACGAACAATGCTATTAACATATTTGGTAAAAACGTATATTTTTCCAATCACAACCAACTGGCAGTGGGTTTTAAATCACAAGGATCTGGATTTACTGTTCTGTATAACGACACCAACCGTATTGATAGCATATATAGCTATATTTTAGGTAAGATAATTACATATGTATAGATATAATGTAACAGTAGTATACCATTGTTTAAAAGTCATACATCGATTACGAGAAAATAAATCCGGCTTACAAACAACAGTCATATTCGAGTATACTGTATAATTATAAAATAAAATATGCAAACAAGGCACGAACGTGGATGATTTTTTGAACACTAATAATGTAAACAAAATAACGTTAACATTTTAATAATCAGAAAGAAGAACAAACGCATATAAACAATCAGACATTATTTGCGTGTTTCGTGTGAATAAATTTAATAAGAAAAGCTCGAAATTCAAAAGCGATTGTGTGCTTAAACAGGTTACACATAAAATGTTTCTATTTAACTCGGATTAGTACTTCGGCGTCGGTTCCGACATTTAAGAAGTACAACAATCACACTGCCGGAATTACAAAAATGGATGAGACGAATCACACTTTTGATTCATTGGTTTTCATGGGAACACATTTTTCTAGATTTAGGTAATTGCATTTCCAGGATATTTGATTTTGTAATTTTGCCAAAAAACTGCATAAAAGACTATTGCAAATATATAATCGCTGAGCATTTTATTTGGTTGATTATCTGTTACAATAAAAAACATGAAAATTGGTATTGAGCCATGTTAATAATCTCCAAAGTACATGATGTAATACAAGTTTATTACTACAATATTATATTGTATATAGATTTAAGCAGATTGGGTATATGTACCATTCAGACAACTCTCCATAAAAATCTCTTTAATATTTTGTTATTCAATAAATAATCAGGGTTCTACAATTTAAATTTCAGTATTCTTTGCATTACACAAATCACTATATGATATACATTAGATCAATACTTATGTATCCATTTTAATTAAGTTATATAGTATGCTTTATCTATATTGTTTGATTTGTCTCCGTGAATTTTTAGAACTAATAATGTGCATTATTTTACCATATGTTTGCCTTTTAAGATATGCTAATGAGTTGATATCAATGTCTTTATATGTAAAACCACTATGAGTAAATAAATAGTTAATGTACTAGTGCGTGTTCTTGCTTCTGCATATAATGTTAAAATGTTATCATTGCATGCAGCTATGTAACAACTGTTATTCTTGCTATATGTGTTATATATACAGACATAATTAATAATGTAATAGTTACTTTGATTATATTTGTATGGTGTGTTTTGTTGTACAATATTCATTTTTTTATTCGTGTTATTTTACGTATGCCAAACTTAAACTGAAACCTGTTTCAAAACTTGACTGAATAAGATTGATTTTTTAAAATCGCAGAATATTGTTCATCTGTCAAAAATAGCAAGCAGATGATGGTTTGGTTGCCAATAATACAACTCTTCACAAAAAACTAAAATGACAAAGAAATGTCAGCGATAGGTCACCGTACAGCATCCGACCACGAGCAAAGCCCATTATTGCATGAAAGAACAGACTAGAAAATGTAATGCCCCTCTGCTGTTGTAGATGGAAAAAAAAATTAAGACTAAGCAAAATATGTTTTCATACACAAAACATAGTCAACTATAAAAAGCACAGAAATGACAAATGTAAAACAATCCAAACGAGGATATTACGGCCTAATTTATGTACACACAAGTAACCGAAACACACATATGTAACACAGTAACACATGACAACCACTGACAAGTCTGATATAATCTTTTCACACGTCTCAAGACATTAAAGGAGTTTGTATCTGTATATGCATTACCTATTATAATATTTGTTTAAATTGGACAGTGCATTTAGGTGAGTAATTAGTTTTTTTTAATTAATACTGAACTAAAAGGATTACAATGTGGATTTCAAAGTGTTTTGTTTAATTTTTTTAACACATTTGACATTTGAATACAAACGATTTAAGAACAATGAGAGATTAAATTATTTGTTTCAATTTTGATTAACTCATATTTGAATAAACACACCCTTGCTACAATGTTATATTCACATAGTATTTTTTTAGTATATCAAAATTATACTTATATGTAATACAAAACAAAAGCAATAGATGTGTGACGACATCGTAAGTTGCAATTACCTTTATTGTGTCGAATATTCCGTTAAATGTAACAGGAAAATTTGTGAAATATTTACCTAATCAAAAGATATAATAATACAGTAACTAGCAAATAGTGTGTATTATTTAATTTTATAAGCAATTACGGATAAATCAGCACGTGCAATAATGATAATGTTTCTCTATTGGTATAAATCATGAACTAATATTGCTTCTCCGACCGATCAAATATGGACTAAAGCCGCATTTTACATACCTTTAGACGTATCGTTATTCATTAAATACATTTGTTTTGTAATTAGTAACTCAAAATAATGCAAAAGAAGTTTCACGAATTGAAATGAAAATATTTCACAGCCTCTTTTCTAAGTAAGACTTTCAAATATTATCACTATTTGATTTCCGACTATCAGAGCACAGACGATTCAAGCATACACTCCAATGAATGGGTAAACAGTTTAATTATTGTTTTTCATGATACTTTGTCTTTACTAGATGGAATGTGATCAGAAATAACATCAGTGTTGACCAACGTGTTTTGTGAAAGGCATAAAAGACAAGATCCAGTATGCATACCTGTATCATATTTATGGTAAGATTTTTTTTTCTAATCGAAGAATTAAAAGCATTTAATAAAAGTTGAGGGCCAATGTTGCTGATCTAGAATCTATAAATTTGCTAAAAAAAAAAGTGAATACAGAAGCAGCAAATTGCATGAATATATACCACTATAGTACATGTACATATACAAGATCGTAGAGGAATGAAAAATAGACGACATTAAAATTGACATGTATTATTGTTTTGAAGAAATCAGAAAAACACAAAATAGATTAAGAAGAAATTGTTGAGGTACTTTTTTCATTATAAATTAAAAAATAAAATTGTGGCTAAAAGAGGGACGAAAGATACCAAAGGGACAGTCAAATTATAAATCTAAAACAAACTGACAACGCCATGGCTAAAAATGAAAAAAAGACAAACAGAAAAATAATAGTACACATTACACAACATAGAAAACTAAAGAATAAACAACACGAACCCCACCAAAAACTAGGGGTGATCTCAGGTGCTCCGGAAGGGTAAGCAGATCCTGCTCCACATGTGGCACCCGTCGTGTTGCTTAATATGTGATTACAAATCCGGTAAATAGTCTAATTCGGTAGGTCACAGTCATGAAAGGGCAGGGGATTGTAGTTACGACGTAAGAAATATATCCGATATCATTTGTGAAACGGTTATTCCATAACGGTCAACCAACTCGAAGGCTAAGTTACCTTTTGCAGCATGCTTAGATTAAAAAAAAAATATTGGGCAGTCGAAAAAAAAACACTATTTAAAACACGTACACAATAATTGAAAATATCAAGCTTCCTTGAATGAACTAAACATAAATGAAAAAATGTGAAAATATGTATTCAAAAATTATTGTTGCATCTACCATTAGCTAAAAAAGCTAACCGTGATTATGGTGATAATCTTTGAAATCCAATATGTAAAAAAATTAAATCATTTATGAAGGAGTATACTTTTGTTTAGTAGCGTATGTTTTTGTCAAACAATTGGTATAGTTTGGATTACGTTTTTGATTAGTGTTATACTGTTGTTGTGACCTATCTTTTAAAAGTATGCCATATGTTTTATTTCAGGATGATAAATATATGAAACAGTATTAGAATTAGTATCCAAATATATAACGATATTGACAGTTTACATGTTTGACTGAACCAGCAATATTATGATATTAGTACGTGAGTATTTCTGTATTGGCCGTGTTATTGGTCAGAGGCGAAGCCGAAGGCCAATACAGCCTGCCGAGGACCAATAACAAGGCCACTACAGACATTCACGTAATAGTATTTTTATTAATTAACTACAGTGTTGCAATATTTTGTTTAATTTTACAAGAGATAAACATGTTTACCGTGAAGTAGAACTATCAAAATCTTAGTTTTTTTAATAAGATGTATTATCTAATGATCCGGTACCGTTTCCAGGTGTCTTTAGCATTTTATCATCTGATGAATTTGTCACAATTCCCAGTCACTATAACGTGTAACAACTTAAATTAAGACGCAACCCATACTTAGTAATTGGAAAGGTAGTGTCAGTGGATGTGTTGTGCAGAAACAAATTGAAGATACATTGTTTTTACAAAATAATTATGAAGGAGTGATGATACAATTATCCATAAGCCAAATGACAAAAGAACGAACATTTGCACAATTACGGAATGCATATACCTGGTTCTAGTTTAAAAATAAATGACAGTTCACAAAACATGAGAATCGAAAGTAAACAGTAAATCGATTTGTACCATCGTGAAATTATGAGGTCGTCAAGAAATAAACTTAGTGATAATCTACTGAGTACTCGTTCCCCAAACATAAAATAATTCTATCGTCTGCTTTCAAAATCCTTTTTAAATGACTATGACCGTCTTTAGCCTGAAATATATGCCATACTGAGCGTTTATGTTTATGGTGAGTAAATGAAAACTGAGTCTTCCAAACAACTGTTTACTTTCAGTGTGTTTTTATCGTGACTTTCAATCAAACACACTAGGGACGTTCTGAAATTCTGTATCTGCCGGATCAGAACTCGGCCAATACAGAAAAAATATATATTAGCCGAGGTATTCTGTATTCGCGGAGTTGACACCTTATATTGGATAGGCAGTTTTCATCATATTAAGTCCAATAAAAGTGTAGATAATTAATAATGGTTAGTAATAGATATTTTGTCTGTGCCAATCTAGACCTGCACATTCTGTGATTACACTTAAAACATACACAAATTGCTGTCGAATAGTTAAACGTATTTAACCTAAATCAAAACCATGAGTCTTACACAACAAAATTAAGTGTATGTGTTTGTTCCATGAACAAAAAGTGACATGTGTGTATATGTTTGTTCCATGAACAAAAAGTGACATGTGTGTATATGTGTGTTACATGAATATAAATCATATTTACCTATTTAAATGCTGTCTATATGATGAATCATTATATGCTATATTGCCATATAACATGTATAACTTGGCCAATTTAAAGCCATGCTACTTCAGTTTTAAACTTCTGGTGCATTTATGTCACACTTTTAATATTATGTATGATGCTATTTGCATGTATTAAATTTAATTCAGTTGTTTTTTTTCTTTTTGTTATTTGTATGTAATGGTGAAGACGTTTTAAGTTGCAAAACTTCTGTCTGACTCTATTGTCAATGTGTTTGTTCAATAAAATATTTTTTAGACTACTACAATTTTGCATCCATAATCTCATACGCAATATTTTGTTCTGTGTCATCATACATACATAGCAATATCTCAGTTGTATAACTGACATTGGGGACACAAGTCCTGTCACGACTGGTTCGACCTAAAATGTTTATTGTTTCTAGTTACAAGTACACGCCATTAACAAAAATATTTGTGAAGACTTTTAATTAATAAAACTCTATCGAGACGTTTAGTTTATGTGTAAAACGAAAAAAATCACAGAAATACCGAACTCCGAGAGATATTAAAAAAACGGACAATCCCTTATCAAATGGCGAATAAATCAAAACCTCAAATACATCAAACAAAAGGATACCAACTGTCATATACCTGACTTGGTACGGGCATTTACTTATGTAGAAAAAAAAAGGCATTGATTACACATTCTTATGTTTGTTTCACTTAAATATAATTGGACGTGTAATATCGATGGTTGCAAACCAAAGTCTGAATAACGGTATGGCACATTTTATACATTAAGCACATCCGAGAAAATAAAGTTTCATACAACAACACAAACTCATATAAATGCAAGGCTTATAATTTCATCAACGTTAAATAAACTAAAACAATTGAAATGTGCTTATGCAATGTTTGTCTTGGTTTGGAAAACGAATACAAAAGAATCATTTCAATGTCCTTGATATTTCAAGTCAACGCATTAATACTGTTGAGGACGATTTAAATAATATTTAAGTTTTAAACATGTTTAGGATAAGCAACTGAAATTTTATTTTTGCCTGAACGAAACGAAATATTAGTCAAGGCGTCTACGATTTTTATTTATTAATCGATCAATACACAAATTTATCTGTGTAAACAATAAAATTATGTCAATATCGATAATTGGTTCAGAGTGTGTAATGTTTTTCTAAATTTAAGATTAATAAAGATTCATTATATAGATTCAGCTACAATTCAATCGTAGTACAGGGAAGTTAGTGAAACAGGACGTGAATGGGTCAATTTTCAAAGTGTTTGTTTGCGTAAAGATAATAAATAAATACAACTTTAGTTTAAGTTCAATTGATATACTGTTGATTTATTTGTATTTGCGGGAAACGTATTTTCGGAATTTCATGTTGACAGGGAAACCACAAGTTTGAATGTTAAAAATAACTACAGGTAAAACAACAAAATTACTGAACTCCAAGGAAAATTTAAAACGGAAAGTCCTTATTCAAATGTCAAAATCGAATGATAAATCACATCAAGCGTCATATTACCGACCCGGCACAATGTGTATGTGTTTTATTTACTCCGATTTGTTTTATTATTATATGTGAACTTTGTTTGGAAACTTCGAAATAAAACATCTAGGAAAATGAAGGTTTGTAACCCTGATTTGTTTATCTCTTAACCAATTAATGACTTTTGTACATCTGTATACTACATTACATGTTACATTTAACCTTCAATTTACGAAAATTAGTAGCCACAAGAATACATGAATCCACAGTACCTGAAGAACGTTGGTTAAACATACAAATTGAATCGTGCATTTTTGCGGTATCTAAACCTTTTGTCACATATTTTCCACCTTTTTCACACATAACAACATTATATACATTTTCGTATAAAAAACTAGGGGTTATTCCCCGACTAAAAAAAAACATGGGGGGGGGGGGGACCCCTGTTTGTTTACTTTATTTACAGGCTCAATGCGCTTGACCTTTGTACTTGTTTGGCTTTATAAAAATATTTTGATATGAGCGTCACTGATGAGTCTTATGTAGACTTATGTCTGGCGTACTAAATTATAATCCTAGTACCTTTGATAACTATTAGTTGTTTCGACAGTTTAAAGTATTGCAGATTAGTTTTTAAACAAATTTGTTACCATTCAATACAATGTTCCTATAAAGTATAGCAGTGAAAGGAGGAACTATGTTCAAGATATATTGCACCAGTGACATGTGACAAATGTAGCATGTGTATTTATACAATAATAGCCTGTTGTATATATACATGTTTTATTACAGAAAGAAAATACACTAGAAAAATATAGGTTACAATATGAGAATTTAACATTGTATACAACTTATGTACATGTATATAGGTTTATTGCATTATACAGCGACATAGATATATTAATATACACGTCATTAAAGGGATCTGATGAGCATATGATTAAGAGTCTTCAGTATGTCATACAAAACATAGAGATGACTATAGTCAGCAATAAAAGACAAAATACTTACAAAAATGATAAAATACCAAATATTTCAGGCAAAGTTGGCTCTAGATGAATTTGACTATTTATTTTACGTATTTTTGACATATAGCTATTCAACGATTTTTCGGTACTTATCTATCTTTGAATTTCAAAATTTGGCTATGAACGTTCCTGAGTAAGGCTAACACAGGAAAGCGCTGCGGACGCAAAAAAATATTAAACGTGTTTTCATTTTTTTTTTATAGATAATGCAGCATACATGTACATATACAATTTCAAAATGTTCGGTAAACTATGTTCATTTAGCACTTCTGAGTGTATAGTTGTGTAATATATCATGTGTACGGTACACACAGACACAATATTTTCTTTTCTGATGAAATAGAAAAATTCAGTTGAACATGTTGCAATAGATATCTATAGATAGTTTAGAATATTTCATCTAACAATCCAAGAAATCAGATTAAGGTATTCGGTCATTCTATTATTTACGAAACAGAAATGTATTGACGTACACAATTCCTGTTAAACATGGGAAAATGAACGTTAATAAATGCGGGATTAAGTACATAAAATATATATATAAATCATAACTTTATTGATAAGGAATGGCAAAGATTATTTTCATACTTCCGTTAATGAGCCTCCTTTTGATTTTTCAATATCCTATAAAAAACGACATAATATAGAAAACACGCATACTATATTAGAAAAATGCGAAACATTACAGTAATCACGCTTTCTAAATGATCTATGTCTTGAATATACATTTCCTTTAAGCTCATAAAACATGCATATCATGTTCGTGTTTGTTAAACTGTAAATTTTTCTATCCTTTCTTTGTGAATAAAAATGTTCATTCTTGTACTTATACATATGCGATTTAAAGTCTCTTTACATTATATATCATGTTGTATAATTTGAAATAAATGTAAATGTTTAACATTCTTTTGGAAAAATCAAAGATTTACAATTGGTATTAAAAATTAATAAACGTATTTATTATTGATCAAAATAAGGCCTTGCTCAGAGGCACATTTTTGATTAAATGTATTACGCACATCGCATATGGTTGATAATTTATCTATCCTATTGCTTATCATTATCTTACAAATGAACCTAATCACGAAACCTATCATTAACCAATAAACCATTTAAATCAAGTCAATGTCAGATGCCATAAAATACATACTCATTCCATCTAATCGTTAACAATCCCAAGTTGAAACGATTAATAACTTGTACTTTCCCAACATTTAATTTTTCAATGGAATAAATTTTCCTTTATTTTACTTCTTCTATTGTCATACTTTTTCTTCTGTCTATTTCATTGGTATATCATGTATATACAAAAGGCAATAATGATGATAATGCTTCAACATGCATGCTTATTTATGGACAAAATAACATTTTTTGTATTCAAAATAGCTCAGTATTATTTTAGAAAAAAATAACACTGACACGCCAAAACATCGATATACTGAAGAAATGGAAGTAAGTACCTCTGAAAACATATATAAAATCCATAAATTAATTACAAGTACCATAAATTTATATGTAAATCTAGATTATTGACAACTGGCTAACATTCAAAATCTAATAAAAGCTTATACAAAAATCATATGAAAGATAAACACGTTATATATATGAATGCGAATTTAAGTTTCTTGCGAACTTTGTATTTTGTTAATGAATAAATCAAACGCAACCATTTCTGAATTTTACAGTATTAACAAGCCAATAGATGCATAATATATAAAAATATAAACAAAGTTGTCGAGTAATGACTTAATGAAAAATAATATCCTCCGAAATATATTATGTACAATTTTCAATGCAATTGGACTTAAATAAAGCTTGATATCATATAACAAGATTGTTAGACATATTTATTAGTGGACAAAATATACGAGATATAGATGTGATCTCTCAATAGCTAGTAAAATAAGTTGTTTTTATTTGTCACCATTGCCTTCGTCAATAGGGTTCATACCAAGATAAACAAATTGATTTTTACTTCCTTTTGATGGTTCTGTAGCCTTTTCTCCGTTGACAGTAGTTTGCGTCTCGATTACTTTCTTCTGTCTCGCCATACTTCTTAAAAGAAAGAAACCCAATTCTACCAATTCGCCGATGCTTATGAGTGACATTCCAATCCACAATCCAAGAGATCCTCCAATATTCGACAGAAAATTCTCAAACTAAAAGTACATAATAGCACTACAATAAAATACTGTCAAATTGCATAATGTTCCTATGATATTTCAATCAGGCTGGTATTTTTCTCAAATAACCCTCCATCACATGATAAACATGTATTTATTTATATTACCAATTGCACTCACACTAGAAACCAAATGGATAATCAAATACGTAAGTCGTAAACCAACAGACACTGACACATAGTATATTTATAGTAAACAACATGTAAACAACAGATACAGCACCACGAACCACATTGCAGTAGGGAATACTCTCAATTAATAAATTAATTCTATAGTGTTTATATGTTTTAATAGATAACAAAAAAACACAAATACAGTTTATTGACATGTATTAACAGTTATATGCTATAAAAGTGTTAATTAGATATTAACTAATATCAGTATGCGTGGTCTAGTGGTAACATGCATAGACTGCAAAATTAACTGACGAAAATACACGCAAGTTCGAACCTTTTATATGACACTCCTTTGTGAGAGGATATCATATCGTAAGTTATAAGTTTAAAGTTATGGTATAGTTTATCTTAAGTGGTCAGTGGATTCTTGAAAAAAATAATCCACTGTTAGAACTATAGACTGACGTCAGAAAAATGGGTTTATAATATAAAACCATTCAAACGGGAAAACCAAAGGTCTAATCTATATAAAAAAACAGGAAACGAGAAACACTTATGAACCACATCAACAAACGACAACAACTGCACATCAGATTAATGACTTAGGACATGTGCAAACAATTTCAGCTGGTTTCAACGTTTTAAGCTACCCAACCTTCACCCTAATCTTAACCAATATTGTAACATATATATATATACTACCGTACCGTGAAGGAAGGTACTTCTTCTGTTACTTCTTCGTATAAAGACGAAAAGAAAATATCTATTTGCATCAAACTATCCCTATAAAATACAAGGTTGAGAATTAGATATTAATCCAAAACAAGGCCTGTACATGCGTTTTGATTATTCGCCCTATTTTCCTTTAAATTGAACACAATGATAAACATATCATCAGTTTACAACAAGGGTATATGGTGTATCATGATACATAGTTATCCTTGTTATTACGTTCAAATATCAAACATTTAAAACGAAAAGCTTCGATGACCAATAGAGCGATACATATATAAATAGCATGTCAAACATGTAATGAAAAGATAAATATGGTTTCGAGATAATTGGTAATTATATCCTACAAGATATTTACAACATAGAAATGTATTATAGGGCGTTTCTATTGCTTTTTTGAGTTGGCAATAGTTTTGTATTTTTGGCATTTTCTGTAATTTTCATAATCTTTAATAACCATTATTACACGAAATACCCTTTCAGATTATATAGATAAGTATATGAATTGTATTTATGTTTCTACGCTATCAATCAAACTGTTGTCTCTCCCAAACTGACTTCAATTGGTTTCTGGTGTTGCCATTGTTATATTTTCTGTTTAGTGGTGTATACATTGTTGGCATTTTGCTGTTTGTTTGTTTTAATTGAATTGTTTTTTTTCTACTTTTGACATTCATAAACCGGTTTGTTTCTTGATGCTTTTTTTCAGAAAAGAGAAATAATACAAACTTATTAAATAATGAATGAAAACGTATTCATTACTTTATGTGTGAGACTGATAAGCCTTTGTTTTGCAAAATCTGTTTTAGTAATCCTTCATAGTTGTTAGCTGGCCACCTTGTAGTAGTTATTGTCATTTCGTGCCTTTTTTCGCTACAACATGTAAAATATATGGTTTATTCGTAATAAAAGCTCAGTATTTCTTTAATGAATTGTTATAAATATTCTTTTATGCAATGTTAAGAATTTCAAAATAACATAACTTAACTAAATCTTAAATGAAATCAGTAGCAATTCATTTATCTCACTAACATGACTGATGCAATACTTCGTTTCTATGTTTCTGAATTGGGCTTATTTTTTGGTTCTATTTATATTTCAGTTCTTCAACGTTTCTACAATATGTTGACCTGCAATTATTGACGATAATTTAATTGTTAAAATGATGAAATACATTTTGCATGTGTCCCTATTTATTAATAAAAAAAACTAAAAAAACCCCACTTGTTTCATTTCCAGGTATCGTTTTTGCATTTTTTGCCATTTAAAATGTTTTGACAAAAGTACCATATTTAGAGATGGCCTTCTATAATATATCTAATGAGGATAACTATAATCCTCTTGATTTTAGTGCATATAACCAAAGAAAACAAAATAATAGTTTATTTTTGCGAAACCGAACAAATTTATTTGTTTCTCTAATAAATATAATATGTATGCATCACCTGCAAGGATTGCGGCATTTGCATCCCGTGACGTGTTCACGAACATCCTCTATGCACTCAAAATCTTAAAAAAATAAAATGGAAACATCTATCTGTTGTATATATTGAAACAGGATATACCTTAGTTATCAGTAAATAAAGTAACTGCAATTTTGGACGTTGTTTTCTCATATGTTGCTATAAAGACATCAATATCCCCAGATCTGTAGTATTTGTATTTGTATCCATCGAATGAGTTAAGCCTTTTCCAAATGATTTGTATGGTTCGTTTATATATTGTACTGTAATACCACTTGAAGAGGTTAGGGGGAGGGTTGGAATCCCGCCTACATGTTTTACCCCGCCACACAATGTGGTTATGTGTCTATCCCAAGTCAGGAGCCTGTAATTCAGTTGCTGTTGTTTGTTTATGTGTTACATATTTGTTGTTCGTTCATTTTTTATACATAAATTATGACGTTAGTTTTCTCATTAGAACTGTTTAACATTGTCATTTCGGGGCTTTTTATAGCTGACTGTGCGGTACGGACTTTGCTCATTGTTGAAGGCCGTACTTTGACCAAAAGTCAATGATTTCTGTGCCATATGGTCTTTTGTGGAGAGTTATTTCATTGACAAACATACCACATCTTCTTTTTTTATATAAAGCGTTCACATGTATGTTTCACCCTAAGTCTGGAGGCTGTAGTTCAGTGATTGTCATTGTCATATGATTGCTATATTTGTTTTTTATTAATTGTTCTGTTATTAATTAAAACGTTTGTTTTTCCAATTGAAGTGTTTCATATTTTTCATGTCGGGTACTTTTATAGTTGACTATTATGTATGGGTGTTTTTTATTGTTGAAAGATGTAGTACGGGTGCCTATAATGCGTAACATTCATTTTATTTAAAAACGGATGGATAGTTTTCTCCTAAGCAAGTATGCCTTATCTCCAGAGTTTCATATTAAAGATGTTTTATTATAGCCAATATTTTGAAGTTATAGGGTTCTCGAAAATAAAAACAATTACTTTTGGATCAATTACTTATGTGCACCCTGTCCTGAAATCACAATACGTAAAACATCATTTCTTTCAATTGTTAAACAATAACAAGTGCACTAAAATTAAGTATGTTTCCATACAGCAATCGTTACCTTTGTCTTTGAAACAGGTATACATTTGTTTCGTTTCCGCTAGAGAGAAAGCCAATAGGCACTTGCACTTTTTCTTTACATTCCTGTCAATACACTCTTCAAAACAAGCCTACATAAAAATACCAAATATATTTTCACATTAATCAAGTACAAATATGCAATTAGCATGATTAGTGCATGAATAATTTAAATATTCAGTTTAAATGAATAATAGAACACACCCGAGAAATTTATGGATTTTATGACTGGAGAATTCAAGGAAAGGTATCAAAAGTCAAAGCCGGGTACTTGGTGGCAGATCAATTTATTTTAGCCCTCCTCCTTTTTTTCCAAATGCGTTTTTTATAATTTCTATTAATTTGCAAAATACTGTGAACACACATATATTATAATCTCTATATAAAGGCAACAGTAGTATACCGCTGTTCGAAATTCATAAATCGATAGAGAAAAAACAAATCCGGGTTACAAAACTACAACTAAGGGAAACGTATCAAATATAGAAGAACAACACAACAACGGAATCACAACATTAAAATGTAACACACGAATAAACGAACTATAATATAACAATGGCCATTTTCCTGACTTGGTACAGGGCATTTTAAGAAAAAAAAATGGTGGTTTGCACATGGTTCTGTGGAATGCCAAACCTTCCGCTTTAATGGTAAGGCTAATTTTAACATTAAAATGACGATATTACGTGACAGGACTACAATGCAAATAACTGGGAGGACAGAGAAACAAACGAATAATAGCCAACAAAAGGTACCTGGTTAAAACAATTATACGCCATTAATTCTACCAGTATTTGTTAACTTTCTCTAATTGAAAACAATGAGATTTAAAATTTTATTACAAATCATTTGGTTACTGTTATTATGTATGTGTATACTATCAAACATAAAAGATATTTCTTACTTACATTAATGTTTTTAAACTTGTTACTTGGGTCACATGCTGTTGAACCAGATATTCTTTCTATTCTTTTCTGTAAATAGTGGCTATAAGTCAGAAGAGGAAGACATATTCTGCAATATTATTTTCACTGGAACACGTTTTACAGTGGTTGTTCCTTACAGAACTACGGGTGTAAACAAATGTCCCAACAGGAACAGCTATGAATTGTTTATAATGAAGTTGCTAAGGAAAAATCTGTTAGATAAAACGAATATATACGTTAACAACATAAGAAATATTTGTTCGTTTTAACTTAAACAGTTGTTTATCATGTTTACGTACTATGATCAACTCGACCCTTGTTACTATTTACTTATTGAAGATTTTCTATTTCAGTACCGGTTTTTATGATGTTCATGATGTTTCTGTTGCCCTTACTTTGTAATCACTTAAGCAACACGACGGGTGCCACATGTGGAGCAGGATCTGCTTACCCTTCCGGAGCACCTGAGATCACCCCTAGTTTTCTATGTTGTGTCGTGTGTACTATTGTTTTTCTGTTTGTCTTTTTTATTTTTAGCCATGGCGTTGTCAGTTTGTTTTAGATTTATGAGCTTGAATGTCCCTTTGATATCTTTCGTCCCTCTTTTATTTGCATTTTTACAATGTGAAAAATTTGCAGTGACAGACCCAAATAAGAAATGTATTTTTGTAACGCGATCTTCAAATTTTAAGGAAGATTATGTAATTGCGTATGCATAAATAAGATGCACACAAAATCATAGCCTTTATCAAATTCAGGATAAAAGCTCTCTCTTTTTCTTGTCTAACATATGTAAAAGAAAGCATGAAAATAAGGTAAACTTCTATCAATATAGTTATCTAAGGTACCAGGATTATAATTTAGTTCGCCAGACGCGCGTAAGACTCATCAGTTACGCTCATATCAAAATATTTATAGAGCCAAACAAGTACAAAGTGTCATTGTTTGTAAAATGAATATTAGTTTTGCAGGACCAGTAGATTTGGATCCGGACCAAAAAATGATTCAGTCCATCGGTCCGGCTGGTAAATGCACATAAAAGCTTAGTTCGACCCCTGCTTCCACATTCAAATAAGTCTCAAATGAGTCATGGATGTTTGTAATTTTAGCCAGCCAAAATCGTTTAATGTACTATACCATAATATACTGATAGATAATAAATAAAGGCAACAGTAGTATACCGCTGTTCAAAAATCGTAAATATATGGACAAAAAACAAAATCGGGGAAAACAAACTAAAACTGAGGGATAAGCATTATATATAAGAGGAGAACAACGACACAACATTCAAATGTTACACACATAGCAACGGACTAAGCATAAGACAAAATCCGATGAAAATAACCAATATAACATCAAAAGCAAATACATGAATTTGGGATAGAAAAGTACCGTGACACGTCTTATAGTAATTTGAATTCACACTCAAATACAGGAGAAAACAAACGACACAACGGAAACACAACGTAAAAATGTTACACACACAGAAACGAACTATGATATAACAATGGCCATTTTCCTGACTTGGTACAGGACATGTTTAAAGAAACAAATGGTGGGTTGAACCTGGTTTTGTGGCATGCCAAACCTCGCACTTTAATGGCATTGTTAAATATAACATTAAAATGACAACATAATAATACAGGACTTCAATACAAATAAATAACAGAACGTATTAGGCAAAGACAAACATGAATAATAGATAAAAAAAGGCATCAGGTTTAAATTTCAATACGTCAAAAACGCGCCTCGTCCACACAAGACTTACCAGTGACGCCCAGATATAAAAGTTCGAATGTCAAAAAAAGGTAATAAAACCTGACGAACAGTATAGATAGAACTATTGTGATCATCACATAAACATCCCAGTTAAACAAAAAGGAAAAATAATTTGTCGGATTTTTTATCTTTTTATATTCATTTAATTACAATCTAAGATTATTTGTTAGATATTAAGTCCTAATAAGGAATTAAGTACGTTAACAACATTAATTTATAACGATTTTTGTATTGTCAATTATGAGCAAAAACAGCTCACAAAAGGACAGACAGGCGATGGTCAAACAACAATATAAAAACACTACATAAACATATTGACACTAAAAAAGACCGAAAGACAAACAGTAGTACACAAAACACTACATACTAAGTAATATGAACCTCACAAAAAAAATCATGTGAGTTGCTGTTAAAGATAATCAGTTCTCACTCCACATATGACCTTCTCCATAATAGACCAAATGGTAAAGAAATAAGCAAATTTCAGTAAGCGTACGGTCTTTAACAATGTAAAAAAACTTCCACCTATATAGCAAGCTAGTAATTGCCCAGCCAGGACTTTCTTATGTTAATCATCTCAATGACCTTACCTGAATTAATGAAATATCCGTACGAAACCCAGTTGCAACAGAAATCCCACTATTTTCTAAATAAGGTTGCGAGCCATGCTCATGAATGACCAATCTAATACCAGCGTCAGATGCTACGTATGGAACATAATCGCTTTGATTAACGTTGATTAACATCTTCAATGCTTTAAAACAGATTAAAACATATATTAATATAAGTAATAGAAGTAACTTCTTATATGAAATAGTATGATTGTAACTCATACATTATAATTGTGCACACGTTGTTTTTAACCTAAGGATGTAGTTCGATTAATTTTTTTTAAAAAGCTATCAATTAATACATTGTAATAGTGATACTTTTAGTTAGAAGGGCATTAGTTGAACAAATTAAGCTGAAAATACTGATAGGTTACAGATTTTTTTTGATACATTTCATTTTTGTTTTTCAAATAGCGGGAAAAGAACTTACTCGGACTTCAACCTTTATTTGGTCACAAATCTGAATATAAAAGTCCTGTATATAAGCTATTGACGTCTCTCAAATAAAAAAAGTGGGTTATTAGGGGCAACTTGTTACTTGTATTAAAATTAGAAAATAAAACAGAAAAAAAAACAGGAAATAAACAAAAAATGTAATATCTGAAACGTGTAATGATCCAATGATTATGTTTTAACGTACATTGTAGTTGTTGAAAGGGTCTTTTCTTGTTTTGTCTATTTCAATGTTTTAGGCAGTATTTTTTTCGTTTTTTAACAAAGACATTTTAATTATGTAAGTCTTTTTTGCATACGTCCATTGTTACTGGTTTCAGGTATATTCGACTGTTATATCTAATGAGTGATAAACAAAACATTTCCTATAGGGAAAAAATATACCAACCAAACAGAGGGCCTGCACGTCTTGTGATGATTTTTTCTGTTGGAAATCTATAGCACTGTCCATAGTAGTTGTCAAAAAAGGGAACAAATACGCTGAGGTAAAATAAAAAAAACAACACATAAGTTACCGCAAATTGAATGGTTTCTTTAATCGTTTGGTAACTTAACCCTTTCTGATCCCATTGTGAAAAAAACATTGGTTGACAATGATCTAAGTTAATTATTGCAAAGATGAAACGTAAAAAACTTAATCAGATCTTTAAATAAATCGAAATACCTATTTGAAGTTGAAAATAGAGTTTCGTCTTAGATTTTGACTTTTAGTCAAATAGTATATGATATTGACTGATATGAGATTAAAGATTTACTTACCAACACTTAGGAAGATTTATTATGTTTGGATTGTTACATGTGTTTGTTATCATATATACCTTAATTTGCAGGTACATTTATTTGTATTACTTTGCCAAGTGTAGCTTTTTCTTTTTGTTCGACTGTGATTAGATAATTAATGTGTGTATGTTTGCACATCGTAAATCATATTACTGTTACTAACAGAACAATACCTTTCATTACATGGCCGCCCTTCGAAGTTGCAGTGTATCACAAAATCTGAAAAGTCAGCAGACATGTTTTTTATAGCTCTTTCAGTATAATTAATATAGTCAGGTATATAATCCACATAGCTCATCCTTAGCCTGAACTCTTCGTTTGCGCTCAATATAGGATCAACGTCCAAAGGCACTGCAGATAAAAGAAGTTTCATTGTATTAAAAGTGGAAATTATATCACTTAGTTTGTGTCGGTATGGTATTCATGTTATACTTTCTACAATGTTAAAT
Organism: Mytilus edulis; assembly: GCF_963676685.1. Taxonomy (NCBI): domain Eukaryota; kingdom Metazoa; phylum Mollusca; class Bivalvia; order Mytilida; family Mytilidae; genus Mytilus; species Mytilus edulis. The sequence continues at coordinate 50,001,728 of NC_092354.1, forward strand.
GGCAGTAACACAATCACATATAAGCACAGATATTTTAACCATGTACAATTCTTCTCATAGGTAAAGATATAGGTTTGAATTGAACTGGATTTTAAAAATATTTCCATTGTTTGGAAAAAGACATATGACAAATTTATAAATTCTTTTAGTTATGGTTTTATTAGTTTTGAGATGATACCGATAGGAAGAGCTATGATATGTTTGAACTATTTTCACACTTTTTAGGTGGTCATATATCATTTTATATCTAGTGAATTTCGTCATAAGCTATAATACTAAACCACTATTACATAGAGATAATTATACATGAAGTTTTCTTCGAAGTAAAACATTGTTATAATATAGAGATACAACTTCTCTTATGTTACATGTTATCATATTTTATAACCTCAAAGCAGAAAAAAACACGTTACTTACAACCAGTAACTTCTAATGATAATAATACGTTCTGGATTGTATCATTGCCATTTATATTTCTTGTAGTACAAATGTAGACACCTGCATCTTTGTGGTCTGTACTAAAAATTGTCAGTGATGCAGTACTGATTTCAGAACCATTATCATAATTGTGATTATACTTGGATGTATTTTTACTAGTTATATTAATGGTTCTTTGTCCTTCTTGTTTCAACCACTGGACCACAAAAGGTACAGAACTGCCGGCCACTTCACATTTAAGAGTTACAGTTCCTCCATATAGTACATTGTAATTTGATGTCTGAATTGTAACATTCAGAGGAGCTGAAAGAATGCATGTTTAAATATAACTGACTTGTAACGACCATATTAAAAAAAACTTAAAATAGGTACCGTTTATGTTAATAACAATTATAACGAGAGGCATCCACAATTTTTTATTATAACATAAGGAAATTGATGTAACAAGTATGGTATATTATAGGTTTTTTTTCTCATTCGTTTGGTACATTTGATCTTTTGATATTGACATTTGATAAAGGATTTCCGTTTGGAAATTTCCTTTGTGTCCGTAAATTGTTTAAATGGTGCCAGTAAACAAGATATTAACGAGGTAGTTACGGTTTTGCGAAATAAGTCAATAGGAATTTAAATCGTATCTGTGATGCAACTTTCAAAGTTGATATGAAGATATAGACACAAAAAGTTATCCTTGCAACACCTATCATATGTTTGTTTAAAAATGATATTTCAAGAGTATGTCTGTTAACCGACTCAGAATGTGTCAATTATCAGCATAGAACGAATCAAAAATTTGAAGGGACCTTGCTACTTATTGTATTCACAATGTATCACCATAATCTTTTACATCGCCTTTAATATAAGAATCGATGTCAAATGATGATGAATGTGTGCTTAGCATCTAGAGTTGAATATTCAATGCATATTAGTAACTCACTACATAAACTATATAGTTGTAAATGGTTCTTAAACCTGCATGTGTCAGATACTCATCATTGTTCGACTAGACTTTGCTTCATATTTATCAAAATCTTATCGTCAAATACACTCTTTTTACCATTCAGCAGCATTATGATGACGTGGTTAGTTTTTTTATTTGTAATGAAATGTATAGTAAATACACTAGTTGTTGTGAATTTGTTTACTGCTAAGGGTATAGACTGACCTTGTTTTGTATTTCTCAGATATTAGTAAGTGAACTTTGTATGCGGTTCTCTTTTTAACATCGTACATATAATTGTAAAGTGATATTTAAACAAAAAAACTTGCTGCTAAATGGTAAAATGGAGTGTGTTTGACTATGCAATTTTTGAAAAATATAAAGCAAAGTCTACTCGGACAATGATGGTTACTAGTATATAAAAACAGTGTGTACAGAATTTACTATAATGGTTCCTTTTCTAAATGATAAAGGTCTTCAATATAGATGTTTAATTTGTCATTTGATATTGTTATTGTTCTGATTTTGTATGTGTGTTTCGTTCACATCTTAATTCTTTGTAATTGTCTTTTACTAAATTTAATGTATACATATTTACCATGGTTGTTTGTGGTAGCTCCTGTGATGTTCCTCTAGAAGAAAAATATATTTTTACAAGTTGGCATAGTCCTTTCGGAAAAATGCACCGTAATACTGGATACAAATAGAATACTACTTTAATATTTATCATCTCTATGGTTCAAGAAAATAAATCAGAAAAAAACAGAGTTACGTGAAAGAATAACTGAAATCGATAATTCGAATGACCACCATCACGGTTAGGTTTTCGGCTACGATACAGTCTAAACTAAACTCATAAGTGATATATTTCTCTAGTCTTCAATATCATTAGATACCAGAAAAGCTGTCTTATCGACAATTTGACAGGTCGTATCATATTCCTGATTATGACAGTTTGAATAAGTCTGGATTTGCATATGATTAAATGCATAGCATGAGACGGTTATTGCACTCAGTCGCGCTACTTTTAAATTGTATTTACTTATTCTTACTTAATCTATGCGATTTAAAGGCCTACACGTGTTGTCATTATTGTTTCTATATTACGCGACTTTAATTAAGGTAGCGATTGTAGATGTTAACGCCATTTGCCGTGTATTCAAATTTACATTCAGGGTTCAAAATTGGCAAGGTAACACTTAATTTACATAGTCTATAAAAGCAATTACGGTATATAGTGAGGTACTTTTAATCTTTAATGACTCCATGAAAAATTATCTGATCATGCATGCATGCTACATTTTCACATTCAACAATTGTCCTAACATTCACTAATGATCATGTCCAATACCAAATAGTCAATTATAAAAGGTCTCTCACGATTTATAACAAGATCAAACTAATCAGAGTATTGAAATTTTCCAAATTCCTTTTCTAAGTTATTCCGTTACGGTAGTATCTGGTTTAATTATGAATATGTGAAAATATATACAATGTACTTGTGTATCAACGAAAAGAAAACAAGAATATGATATACAACCTGTCCGCTATTGCCTTTGCTTGTTGATGCTTTCTCAAACTGTTTGTCAATTTTTGTACGTATTTTGCGGTGTATGTCAACCAGATAATGAGCCAATCTGTCTCTGTCATCTGCCATTTGTTTCATCTTTGAATAACTCACTGGATTCAAATTACAAAATGACACTGCAGGAAAGTAAACTTTCTGGTACCGGATAGAAACTTTAGTATTCACTTGTTTGCTATAAAATAAAGTAATCTTTGTGATAATGAATGTACACCGTAGTGTTTTTTTACATATTAACTGTTAAGGAAAGTAAACTTTCCGAAAACGGACCGAGACTGTTAGTGTTAACCTTCTTACTGTACAAGGATTAAACGTTCTGGTAACTTATATACTTATATGATTTGCCTACTGTTAAAACAAATAAATGTTCTGATGTCGGACATATACTGTATTATTTACATTCTAACTTGATCATGTTGATAACTGCGAAACTAATAAACATCCTGGTAACGGATAGATAATTGAGTGTTTACTTGATTCACTTGCCAACTATTGCATAAAATAAATGTTCTGGATAAACAAAAGTATTAACTTGCTAACCTAAAAATAAAATAAACTTTATGGTAGCTGAAAAAGACTCTAGTTTATATGTACACCTGCATGCTGTAAATTAAGTCCAATGTTCTTATTTTGGATATAGACTATGGAATTTCATTGTTTAATACAAAATAAAGTTAATATTCTTGGTTCAGCTAGCTATACATTACAACGTTGCAAAAAGACACTGAAGGAAGTTAACTTTCTGGTACCGGATAGTGACTTTAGTATTCACTTGTTAACTGTATAATGAAGTAAATTTTATAGTTATCGATGCCCACTTCAATATTTACTTGGCTACTAATACTTTTAATTAAATATACAATATCAATTCAATGTCGGAAAAAAAAGGCCAATTTTTATTATTTCATGCGTGAGGGGATGGGTTTTGATTGCAAGCATCGTTAATGCGTAAATGGAAGTGCAAACATATTTTTATATCGAAAAATGCAACAAGAACTGTAAATAAAGAAATAGTTTATAATAATTATTTAAGTTTATACATGGAAGTTGAAATGGCTACAACGTAGATAAGTGCTTTAGATTTATGATTGACTATATTTGCACTTCCCCTCACGCATTAATGATGTCCCTCAGAACCGACCTCCCCAAGTAGTGGGAGATATTATGGAGATATTATGGACATAATTGTGCAAATCGTGATACAAGCATGAAATTTGGTATAAAGATTGACTAAATGATACTAAAATAAAATCCGCTGCTGGCCAGAAAAAAAAATCATTTTTTCAAGATGGCCACCACACATTTCGGAAATGGCGTCATTACAAATTGACAATTATTCGTTAATCCTTTAAAAGGTGCATTATATGTAAAATCCAATGTTAGATTTGATAGAAAGTAAATGGCAGTTCCTAAATTACGACTAGACAATACATTGATGAAACTAAAGGTGACTTCCGATTTTTATACTTTCAAGCAACTTTAAAAAGGGATGTGTAATCCAATGTAAGTTATGATAAAACGTTTAAAAACGTTCTTAAGTACGTCGAAACAACACATAAATGAAGAAAAATAGTGACTTCCGGTTTCAAAATGGCGGCAAATACGTAGAAAATATTTTTATAATTTCCATCAACTTAACAAGTGTTAACACTCTTTGTTAAGTTTAAATGCCTAGTTTGGTTAGAAAGACAGGTTGCTTATTTTATAATTATCTGATGGTTGCCTATACAACAACCCGTACAAGGAAGGCCAGAATGGTAGCATCTACAGTTACCAACACAGCTCGGTTTTCGGCTCCGCATTTCAAAATTTTCTGACACGAGGATGCAACGGCAGTCAAAGAAGTCCACTTTGGTTTCTAACTGTCATTGATTCTTTCTTTCATCCATCCACAGTGTTCCTGACTTGGAACACGTACCTGTCGAATACATGAATCAGGCTGAGCCCAAGCAACTCCTCCTTGATATACTTCTCTTTTGATGTGCTCTTGTAAGCGGAATTGCATCACAATGCCGCTGCTTCCTGGCAATCAATTCACATCGTGCCTCACTCCATACTTAAGCCTAAAAAATACATCTGGAAAACCTTCTCATGACAATTCGACAAAGTGCCACATCCACTAAATGCATTGACGAAAAGAAAAGCAGCTACACAAGGACCAAACGCATTTGATATGTCACGTGCAGGAAGCCATCAAAAGTCGTGATTCCTTCCATAACCTATCCGCAATTTGTTCTATCTAATTTTGCGATTGCTGCAATTCTTGATACTATTACATCTGTGTCAGTACTACCTAAAATTACATTTTACAACACTTTTCATAATCATGCCGAACATGGACAAACATTCGTGTATCTGCTTCTTCATGATTACAAGGGGATAGATAGCAAGTATCTTTATTGAAATTGCAAAGAATATTTTCACCATGAGTAACATACACATTTGTATTAGTCTCTTAAGAAGCAATTTTGTCAGCAAGAAACTTGAACAATTTCGTTTTGTTGTTATCTTCACAGAGAAAACTACTCCATTCCCTTGGTGTTCTACCAGAACCAACACCTTTCCATCTGTCACAAGAACCTTGCCTTTGTCTTGTCACAGTCTTTAAATTATTCATTTAGTAAACATCAAATACAATGTCTACTTTTGAATACTTATCGATGCAAGATTTTACATAAGGCAGTATGACATCATTAGCATAATCATCAAATATTTTTGCCCAACTTTGTGACCTGGAATTAACCATTGCTGCCCCACCAACGATAAATGCGTCCGAATTCGGATCAGCAAATCGCAGAATGTTTCAAGTAAACCCATTTGCAGCGATTTAATACCACTATTTCAAGTGACATCCTGATATAAAGACGGAGCAGTTTGGTTTCTATGGATAAAGAAATATTCCAAGTAAAACGGTCTACTGTGACAAGAAATGAAAAGTCTAGAAAAGATATGAATTGCTTTTAAGGTTCTCTAGCTTTGTTTTTGACAAAGACGTTTCCAGTTTCATTTTGCGGCCAAAATAGGAAGTTGTTCTTTTTTATGTGGTTATAAAAAGCAGGTTTTCCTTCGTTTTGCATTTGCATCTTCGTATTGTTTTGACCAATATCTTGGAGTTTATTTACATATCTTACCTGTTTCCGAATCAACAATTTTCTAAATGAAGTATTTTTTTACAAATCTGACGACTCTTCTAGAAATGAATTTCCAAATTCGTTCATACTTGCAAAGCCTTTAAAGCTGTTTAAAGAAATCTTTTTGTGTTTTCGTAGAGTCTTCATTATTTCGTTGGTCTGTTTTAGAATGACCCAAACCACTAGATCTTTCAAATTATTCTTCTAGTATACTGACTCCTGGTCCAGCTACCATCCATTTGTCTAAATGGGATCTTCGGTTAATCCTATGGCACCAATATCGCCTTTCACAATTGCATTATTTTGTTTTTGTGCCTGATCAATTGTGTAACAAGAAAGAAATTTACTGGTCTTACGTACAGTAAAATTATCATTATTAAATTCCATTGTCACCTGTGGGTGATGTTCGGGAATGGAAGTCATATCTCGTAGATGAGTCGGTAACGATCGAGCATAATTTACACGATCAAGACCTAAAACAATACGCTATCATGCGTTATATGGACTGTCTAACTCATGAAATGAGCATAATACCAAAATCAGAAGAAGTTCTTAATTTATAATTGAACGCCAGGAATTAAACTGTGGTCGAGATGACTCTATTTATTTACACCAGTCTTTTAAATCATTGAACGTCACAGAGTCATGACATAATTATAAATTCTGAGTTTAGCTTTCATAATCTGAAATTAACAATTTTTAAGCAAAATACATGCAGTTGTCTGATGCGCCTGTCTAGTCCTAGGTACATTTGAACATACATAATAAGAATCTACCGTACTTGGTGTTGCACTATTGGCTTCAGTAAGACAACATGTCTATCCCCTATCACGCAATATATCACCCAGACTATTATAACAAGTCATTTCAATGTGCAATCCACCAAACATGACGATACACTTAAATTTTCCTTACAAATCAGGCCAAACCCACTGAATTTGCTTAGGCATTTCCAAACGTGGCTGATCTGCAGTTACATTTGATTTTTCTCCAGATTAACTACATTTTCGCCTTAACCATCGAATACCTGAGAATTGCCTGGTAGTGCATACAAATCGCTCTTGATTGCTATGAATAGTTTGCACATGCGCAAAAGTGTGAAACACTTGTGTATCATAACCTTGAAAAATGTTATTAAACCAATTCATAAGATCATTAAAAATCAAAAAAACACTAAATATATAGTAAATAGTTCAAATGTTTTTGAAATAATTTTGATACATTTTCGCGCATGCGCAAATACTGGATATGTCAAATATTCATTTTTAATAAATATGTGATGTAAGGAAGGTAGCCACCAAACCTGGTAATTGGTTTTTACTAAAAGAAGTTCAAAGAAAAGTTTTCAAGAAAAATCAGTATTTTCAAACTAAAGAAAACAGCCATTTTAGAAAATGGCCGTGGCCATCTTGAAATTTTTTTTTTTTTTAATGGCCAGCAGTTATTTCTTACAAAGTATATAATAATGATGCTTTGTGGTAATTTTCATGCTTGTATCATCATTTGCACAATTCCCTCGATTTTGCTTGCTAATATCTTCCACTAAAGTATGAAATAATGAAATTGGCAAATTTCAAATTATTTAGGACGTCTATCAACTTCGAATAGCCGTACACACCGCCAAAAAAATGACATTCAGTCCTGCTGACAGAACAAAAACTTAAACTTAAACATGTAGGTCTGTTATAAATGGAACCATCTCAAAATTGAAATGCCACTTTTTTCGGCAATTACTCGTGGGACGATTGATTTTGTAGTAGTTTTACTTTATGCACAACAATCGATACATGTGTCTCTTTATTAAAGTCTTCACCACAGCATACCATTCCCAAATTTTAAATATTTTGATCAGTTGAATAAGAAAGTTGCGATTTAGAAATGAACACACCCTTTTAAAACTTTCTACCTGTCGTTAGGTTTCAATAGACAATACATTTTGTAACTCTATATTTTACATTGGGTTGAAATGCACAATACAATCACAACTGATTTTCCTGAGACATAGACAATTATCTTGAATAGACCAAACACCTTTGCTTAGTTTTACCTTTTATTCTGTTATATGCATCTATTTCTTGTAAAAGGTACAGTCATTGTATTAAAGAAAATCATTCCTCCTCGCCGGATATGTTATATATGATGCATGGTGATGCTCGTTGACTGAATATGAAAGAGACTATGTTGTTGTCTTTGTTACTAAATGTGTTATCGAAAGGTCCGAAATATCGTGGGCCTAAATCCATCAATTGGAAATACAACTTTAAAATTTTGATGGATTCAGTTGAGGAATATGCCAGACAATGGGCTAAGCGCGAGATGGAAGACGTAGACACTCTTTCCGAATGGATTAAGGCAGTGAGGTCGTAAATACAAACCAGAATTAAGAAACTGAATGGGTCTATCAATGCCCATGCTACGTCAATCTTTAAAGACCCAAATGTTGCAAAACACTTATCCTACCTTCATGACAAATATGTTGTTGTTCCCGCAGATAAAGCCCCAAACAACATCGTTTTTGTATGTAAAACTCATTATATTAACTACTTGATAAACGAATTAGGTAGTGACAATTCACTTGGAAACTAAACATATACCCCCACGACACTTACCAAAGAGGAAATCCTGGATAATCATAGGTCTGTTCTGTGTTCCTTTGGAATTTTATCCAAAGATGAAGAACTGGATCTGCTATCACTGTATTGGATACCTAAACTACATAAGTGTCCTTACAAACAGCGGTATATTGCTGGGTCTTCCAAATGCTCCACGAAACCTCTTTCTAAATTATTAACATCTATTTTATCAGCAATCAAAGACGGGCTTCAGAGTTATTGTGAAACTGCCTATTCTAGAGGGGGCGTGAATAAGATGTGGATACTTAAAAATTCCAAAGATCTTTTAGAGTACATACAATCTAACTCTCTTTCATCTTGTAACAGTATTAAACCATTTGACTTTTCTACTCTGTACACTAGTATTCCACATTCCAAACTAAAAGACAAATTGAAAGAGTTGGTATTGCTTTGCTTGGTAAAACAGAATGGCCAACGTAGATACAAGTATCTTGTCTTGGAGAGGGATAAATCCTACTTTGTAAAGGATCACTCTGATTCGAAAACAAAATCGCTGAAACTGATATTATCAAGATGCTTGATTTCTTGATTGACAACATATTTGTTAAGTTTGGGGGACTTGTTTTTCAACAGACTGTCGACATCTCAATGGGAACAAACTGTGCCCCTCTACTTGCCGACTTGTTTCTTTATTATTATTAGGCTGTCTTCATGCAGGAACTTCTTAGGAAGAAAGTTAAGAAGTTAGCGATATCCGTTAACTCTACGTTTCGCTATATAGATGATGTTTTTTCACTAAATAAACCAAAATTTGGTGACTATGTGGAACGCATCTATCCAATCGAGCTAGAGATAAAGAATACTACAGATACAGTTAAGTCGGCCTAATATCTTGACTTACATCTAGAAATTGACAATTAGGGTCGGTTGAATACTTTACGACAAAATAGATGATTTCAGCTTTCCAATTGTGAACTTTCCATTTCTAAGTAGCAACATTCCAGCAGCACCTGCATACGGGGTATATATCTCCCAATTGATACGATATTCTCGTGTTTGCATTTCCTTTCATGATTTTCTTGATTGAGGATTGCTGCTCACAAGGAAGCTATTAAACCAAGAGTTCCAAATGGTGAAGTTGAAATCATCCCTTCGTAAATTTTACGGACGCCATCACGATTTGGTTGACCTTTATGAAATAACCGTTTCACAAATGATATTGGTTATGTTCCTTACGTCGTAACTACAATCCCCTTCCCTTTCATGAATATGACCTACCGAATTAGACCATTTACCGGATTGTTATCACATAAGCAACACGAGGGGTGCCGCCTGTGGAGCATGATCTGCTTACCCTTCAGGAGCACCTGAGATCACCCCTAGTTTTTGGTGGGGTTCGTGTTGTTTATTCTTTAGTTTTCTATGTTGTGTCGTGTGTGCTGTTGTTTGTTTGTCTTTTTCATTTTTAGCCATGGCGTTGTCAGTTTGTTTTAGATTTATGAGTTTAACTGTCCCTTTGGTATCTTTCGTCCCTCTTTTACTAATATAATCAGTTTTATAATGTTTATAGCTGGCTTCATGATAAAAAAGTATTAAATAAATTAATCAAATTGCTAAAGGTCGTACATTGACCTATAATGGTTTACTTTATAAATTGTTGGATGGAGAGTTGTCTCATTGGCACTCACACCACATCTTCCTCATTAAATATTTACCAAAAAAATATGAAATAAATTTGGCTTGAAAAAATACTGCCTAACCTCCCCCTGTTAAAAAGCAATGTATATGGCAGACAGAATTATAATGTTTTTGTTATTTCCCTTGTTCATTTGTTGTTTAAAATTATGAATTGCATGTTTCTTTATTTAATTACTTACATGACATGTATGATGCTCATACAGTAAATATTTGTGAAATTAAATAGATATTGGTATTTTGAATTCATTGGTTAAAGATATGTATTTATATTTTAATGTTTAGTATTAACCTCTCTGAAAGACTTGGGCATATACATTTTACATGACTGGGTTAGAATAAATTTATTGAATTCCGTGGGGACTGACGTACAGTTCAACCAATGAAAGCTATGATGATTGCAACTCTTCCTTTAATGTTTAGTGTATCTGCCATATATATGCTTTCTTAATACGGAAATCAATGAATGCTCCATTTCTTTTCTTACGACTACGTAATAAAAGTTGTACTTGAATAAATTATATATTGTTTTAACTGGGTTTTTTCATTTACTTAGATATGAGACCCCCCCCCACAAAAAAAAAATGAAATAATGTTAATTATAAATTGAAATCTTGATAAATCTTGAAGAAAAGAGTGTGGACCCCCCCCCCCCCCCCCCAAAAAAAAAAAAAATCCCCAACCACCAATTTTGCTTTTGATTTTTCAATTTCAAAAAATATTAGACAGGATCAATTGTTTGCAGTCGTATAAAACCATTACACAAAAAAGTTATGTTGATCTTTGCTTGATCATTTATGGAACAGACTTTACTAAAAAATAATGAGTGGACATTGAACGGGATCACAAAGCTTATGCCCGACGCTGTTTTGGGACAAACTTAAATGTGATCCCGTTCAAAATCCAGGGTCTGTCACTTTACAATAATAGTGTTTTTGATCTGTGCATTATCCGATTATAGCACAGTAAGAACAAAAAGAGTTTACCAATGTCATATATTAACATTTAATAATCAGGATTTGGAAGTGTTTGTGTAATTTATGTCTCTTTTTAAAACGAAAAAAAGATAAGAAAAAAAAAACCAACTCTTTATTGAATTGGCTACAGTTCTATGATCACAAGACTTACCTTCCATACTGCACACCAAGTTTATATATTTGCATGAAGCATACTGCTATACAAGTCAGCACAATACAAGTCCAGAGAAGTTTCCCTACAACGTGCTTGCTCGATACAATTCTGTTAATTCCATGTAATGTTGTATATCGTGCAAATTTTTCAAACGCTTCTCTTATCCGCTTTGAAAACATTGCATCACACTTTCACAATTCAAAATACAAAAAATCAGTTTTATGTTAAATGTTACAATTATTTGTATTGTAATAATCGTTTTCTGTGTTTGCAGTTATTCATGTTATTATTAAAACCTAACCCATTTACTTGATTACAAATTACAAACGCACAGTTTAATTGACTTTCTAAACGATATTTCTGTTATTAATTGAAAATATTCCCAATATTATAATACATTTTTAATGATATAGTAGCGAGAATTTTTTTTAAATACAACTACGCTAGATGAAAACACGATAACATACACGTGGGATGAAATTTATTAAAGAATAATGACTGATGCTGCGAAGTTTTAGTCATTATGAAGTTTTGAGGATGTTTTTAGCTCAGGGCTAATGTTGTTTTTTTTTTTTATTTCAACATTTCAGTTGATGTATATAAACTCATTTAAGATACCTGGATTAAATTTTGTATTTACGCCAGACGCGCGTTTCGTCTACAAAAAGACTGATCAGTGACGCTCGAAACCAAAACAGTTAAAAAGGCAAAATGGAGTATGCAATTGAAGAGCACTGTAGTTTGTTTAAAGAAATGCAAGATGTTTCAAAATTGGACAAAAACCGTGATCACAGGAATATACAAAAAGTCGAGAGATATGATAGGGATAGCCAAACTGATGACCCAAAAACAAACTGACACAGTCATGGGGAAAAACTATAAACGACAAAAAAATACACCCATAAACCTACAAAAAAGTCCTGAATATACATGACATATTTGCCACCTGAAAGTTTAACAACCAACAATCAATCGATCAAAAAAAAGTAAAATCTGAAAACCAATTTTAAGAGATCTTATCTAAGAAAGCGGTTGTTATTTGGTACACTCGACGCATGCTCGGGTTTCATTGAAACTCACCAGTGACGCTTGTATTATGTCTGTTGAAAGCCCTTTTTATATACAATGACGAAGAGCATTAAACACCAAAATAGCTTTAACAGGTTAGTGTTTACACTATATAAGAAGCCTTCACTGTTTAATGCCAGTCCTTATTGCCAGCCTTATATATTTTCGACCATTTTGAGTTTTCCCTTGTCTTTCCCGTCCTGTATTATAATGAAATGTCTGCCACTAGACTTTAAACAAACAGCAACCAACTATCTATGTTTTTTCTTGTTCTTTCCGTACTCGGTATTCAGATGTACATGCATGTCCTGCTAAGAGTTTAGGCCCATGGTAACTGGGGTTGTCCGATCAGTAGTCCAACGTTTCACTATATATGGACTGTTTGTTGTATTTGAATAATTTAATGTATAATATAAACTCGAAATTAAAGTTAACACATTGAACTATAGATAACAAATAACTTTATGAGTATCGTCTGTTGTATTTAAGCAATGTAAGCATCGTGAAAACTAATAGTAGGAACATTGCCTGTATATCAAACCATTTAATTACAAGTTGAACTAAGTAATCATAACGGCAAATTGTCAGTCGCATTTCAGAACTATTTTTTTGTTTTTAAATGGAGAAACAAATTGAGAATGGATACGGGAAAGGCTTCAAAGAAACAAACCAACCAAATAGGAGAAAACAGCCCGATACCACGCATGGGTCTTCAACTCAGCAAGAACTGGCCGCAACCGGTACCGAGCTTCAGCTACACACATACAATCTGTAATGTATGTCTACATAGGGCTTACGTTATTTTAATTGCATATCACGTGTACGCATTTAATATTTGCAATTTGAAGGTACTATCAGACATAATCTATTACAATGTAAAACGCTAAAGATTATGCACGCAGTAAAACACATCAAGATGAAAAGATAAGATAAAGCAATTATATTAAATGCATAGTGATTTGTGTGGTTGTTTTAAAAGGTTTTTTTTTGTGAAGTTTACATAATATAGAATATCGGTAAAACAAAAATGCAGAATAAATGACAAAAAGAATTAATAAAAAAGAATTAATAATAAAAAAACAAGGTGCTTAGATATATATATATATATATTAAAAAAGAGAGACTTATTCACATCCTCTTAAAATCATCTCAAATCTTTTCCATCGTTGCTCCATCAGAGAACAGAACATCACATGCAGTTCTGTGTGTGTCGCATTGTTGTTTTTGTTTTTTGTTGATCTTCATGATCAGTGTTTCTGTTGTTTCGTTGCTTTCCTCTTATACAAATTTAGTTGATGTGTTTACATCAGTTTTAGATTGTAACCCGGTTTGTTTTCCTTCAATTGATTTATGACTATCTAACAGTGGTATACTACTGTTGCCTTTATTCTAAAAGCCTTTTCTCGAAAGGTGTTTATTTTTATATCATCTATTACATATGATTTAAAGTCTGGCTGGCTCGTTGTTTGTGTATGTTTAATGTATCAGTAGCGTACAAAAAGATTATGGGGTGATCATTACATTTTGTATCAACATCATACATATATGACATTATAACTTGCATATGCAATCAAATCGGTTGAAACGAGATATGCAAAGGAGATTAAATGTTTCTTGCTAGATGCGAGTTGTTAAGTAGTTTATGCATGCCAACCTTCTTCTTTGTGATCAGGACTGGGGTGAGCTGTTTTACTCGGCGATTTTCTTATTTCAAAATTAAAAGATCGGTTTTGATGTTGCTATATAGAATAACATGTACATGTATACCTGAATTCTTCATTTCTTGTCTTAATTAATACTAATTTGATAATCTATTAAATTTGCAAAATACAATCGACAGTTATTGTAAAATTCCAATGAATATCTTACAGATTAGAAATGAAATAACAATGGTTATGAGGTACAATCTATAAACACAAAGTCAGTAAAAAAAACCCAAACTAAGCAATGGAGCAGTGTTATTGCTGTTATTCATCGCATTGTCACATTGAGGGTTTCAATGAGCAACAACATATCACCTCACTGCAAGTTTAAGATGGCCCCTAGCACCTGCTTGTATAAAATTCTTTTTAAATAAGCAAGATGGAATAATATTTACGTAACATATCTAATCAAATTTCCATTCCAACTATATTTCGTCTACCTGACTTGAAATTCTTACAAAACACCTAAATTATTAAACATTAATTTAAAGATACCATCTATAATCATGGTTATATTTGTTTAACCGTAGTTTAATTACAATATTTCAAATTAAATGAAAAAACGAGATTAATCAGATCACAGTAGATAAGAATTATAAATTACAAGAACATTCATATAGAACAACTAAATTGTACTGAAATGAGTATTGGAATTCAGTACTATTATAGGGTCTGAATGTGGGATCCTTCATTTCTGTATTCTATGATTTTCCACGCAATTTGTTTCTTTTCGTTATACTTCATTTTCTATTGTTCTCTTTCATTTATTATTAAGCGCCTTACTTTTCTTTATTCTGTGTAGTTAAACGCCTCACTATCCTCTATTTTGCATTGTAAAGCGCCTCGCTGTTGTGTATTCTTTATAGTTAAGCACCTTACTAGTCTCTATTCTTTATTGTTAATCGTCTCATTATTATCTATTCTTTTCAGTTAAGTGCCTCACTATTCTAAATGATTAACACATGTTCCTATATAGATAAGAACTTCCCAGGACTGGTGTCAGTTTGATCACAGGCTTTGGTCAGTCAGCATCGTTTATCTTTAGATTAATTACTTGCTATATATATATTTCTAATCATGCTGCTGAACAAATAAATATCAAAGTTTAGTGCTGAAATGTATTTAGAACTTATTATGACGTATAATAATGATATTCATTATGATGAACTAAATAGTTTTAAAGAGGAGGAGGATTTAAGAACTTTAAGTGTTTTAAAATTAAAAAACCGGTTAGAAAAAAGTTTGTCCGTGTCAATTGCCAAAGTGGAAAAGATGTTGGAGAAGGAACTAGAATGTAGTGACTTAATAAGACTTTGCAATATTGGCATAGAATTGGCAAATGCCAAATCTAGTGATAGTAGGAGACAAGAGAAAAAGAGAAAATCGGGGAGTGATGATAGCTCACCGAGTAAAAAGATATCTGGAGAACCTACAGTAAGTTTAAATTATGCAATTATTGGTGAAGTAACTTTATTTTCATGCTCCGTGGTTAAATGCATTACAAGTTGCCATATGAAGTTAATTGTATATGTAAAAGTAGAGGTTACGGTAGCAGAGAGTTTGAGCTCTGGTGAATGAATAGAAGTGTTGAATATGGCTTTAATTTGGCATCAGGGGTACTCCTGAGCAGGTGTGTCTGTGAATCTGTTGATTCGAAAATGCAGAATACCTTCGAAAAGTAAATGAGTTGTAATGCAGGTTTTATATCAAATCCACAGTGGGCATGCATATTAGAACGGGAACTGTGGTAGTTTAGACCTCATTTCAATGAAATGGTCAAAATTAAAAAAAAAAAATTATGGGAGCAGGCATACTTGTATAGTATAGAGAATTAAAAAAAAAATGGTGTGTGAAGGACAACATAGAAAGTTCACAGTGGGCATATAAATAAGGAATAAGAACTGTGGTAGTTTTGATCTCATGTCAGTGAGATGTTAAAAAATTGTATATATATTAAAGTTTAAGGTACAATTAAAATAAAATAGTAAAAATTCAGGAGTTATTTTAAGGAAATAACAGTTTTTATGAATTTTACATCGGTATGAAGATGAAGGCATGTGTATTTCAGTGAAATAGTTTAAGTAACTTATTGAGACGGTCTAAGTTAAGATTTTTACGACAAATAGACATGATAGATATTATATATTATTGTAAATTTTATCTGGTACTTTATTAAAGTTAACAGTGACACATAAAAGTCATCAAAGTCAAAGTGAACAGGTATACGTCTTTAATTAAATAATGTGTACACATATTTCTTTCATGTTAATTTTAGTTCAATAGTAAAAATTGTTTCCGATTTTACAGCATACATGTGATAATTGTGCGTCAGGAGAGATGTCTTTTAGAGAAGAAGAGTTAAATGACAGGATACTTGAATTAGATTCTTTACTTCAGAGTACAAAATATTCCAAACAGAAACTAGTATTACAAAAAAGTATTGTATCATTTCTAAGTGATTTAAATCCTCAAAAATCATTAAATGACGCCCTACCATCTGACATTAGGAAATTCTTGGTATACAAAGATGATAGTGGAAAAACTCAAATTCATAAAGCACAATGTAAAAATAGGGGAGTCAAAGGAAAATTTCAATGTGGATGTCCCCTTCGACTTTAAGCTGGATCGGTTGATAGTTTGATTGGTCAACTAAGGGCAATTTTTCGTGATCACGGTCGTGGCACAGATTGGAATGACATGTTAGGATTAGGTAATCCAGCAGCATCTTCGATTATAAAAAAGTACTTATCAGCTATAAAGTTAGAACAATCAATGGCAGCCGCATCACCAAAACATGCAGTGCCACTTTTTTCAAATAAGTTAATACTTGTTTCAAGATATATTTCATATAAGATGTCAAACAAAAAATTAGCAATATTTCAAAAGTATATACTTATTCGCGATAAGACCTTTTTTAACATACTGTCTTTTACTGGTGATAGAGCAGGAGATCTCGGTTCAGCGTTGACTGATCAAGTTCGTTGGTTACCTGTAGAAGAAGGTGTTATAATTTCCATGATAAAGGGTAAAACAATAGATATAAGTGACCCCAGGGTAGTTATTATTTATAATTCTGTTAATACAGAATTCTGTCCTGTGACTGTATTACGATAATATATAGACTTTTGTAAAGTGAGTAAATTGGAGATTGTAGGTGGTTTTTTATTTCGACCATTGGCACCATCTTGTATGGCACTTTCTGATATACCTTTCACATCTGCTGCTGCTAATGCTCGTTTAAAATCTCATCTAACAGATTTGAATATATGGGAAGGTGAAACGCCACATAGTACAAGAAGTGGGTGTGCCTTGACATTAACATGGCTAGGTTTAAATTCTGAGTGCATAAAATCACATGTAGGTTGGAAATCGGATAAAATGCTAAATTATTATACAGTAACTAATGAAATCAATGAAAAATCAGTGTCTGCAAGGTCTTTGTCAAAACTGAGTGATTCTGAAATTTCTCACTTAACTGGGAAATACCAACGCTACAATAACTTTGAACATTTTAAAAAGGTAACTGATTAATTAGTTTATTTGATCACATTGTAGACAACCCAGTTAAAAGCAGAAATTGAACTTCTGAAAAAAGGGATAAATGTAGATGTAATAGAACAAGCTCTGAGTGAGGTCAAAGAATATGCAGCTAGGTCAAGAGAAATTAATGTTGATACTTTACAATTAAAACTTATGCACCTGGACGAGGTAGCTAGAAGGGTTGGTCATCATGATAGAGAACTTTATTCAATGGTGTTACAGAGATTTCTGTGCCATAAAAGTCATGAAAGAGTGGGATTTTTAGTCACTTCGCTTTTGTCATCACCTGCTGAGACTAAATTATTTGAAAAAGAACAGAAATTTTTAAAGATACATGGAAATGAACTTTTAAGTACAAAATAACAAAAAGACGAGGTTGAAACAAAAAACTTTGGAAACGAGAATCAGTTTCAACAATTCGCAACAATGATGCAATGTATGCAGTCTGTATTAAACCCTAGGCCGAGTACCCCATTTATGGCCCAAAGATTTGCCCAGAATCCTCGTAGGATGCCAGGAAATGAACAGAGGAAACCCCCATCAAATTACACTGGATGTTTCAAGTGTGGAGATATTAATCATTTTAAAATAGATTGTCCAAAATAACTGATCAATCCCGTATTATTTTTACAGGAACTTTCTTCAACTGATCATCGTGTTAGACCTTATGCATGGGAATATAGCATTGATTTTTTACCTGCTCTAGTGAATCCAAGGTTATATCATGATGTACAGTATGTAGATTTTCAAAATATTTTAGTGACACAGGATATGAGAACATTTGACTGCAATAAGGATGTTTTAGATGAAAATCTTGATGAAGATTTCTACTTTTTGGACCCATCACGTTTTGTTTGTTCACAAAAATAAGGAGTTGTGGGGGGAAATTCTGGACAAAAACCAGGAGATGAAGAATTGGATAGACGATTTTGTTGACATTAACAATTTCATGCAACCATTTAAAGGAATTTTCTGGAATGTAAAATACAACAATGTTTATCCACCTACACGTATTTTTAAAAATGCCTCAAACTGTGAACACCATGTTGATTTTATTAATACAGAGCTTTTATCAAGGCTACGTTCTTGTGCTATATCGTATCTAGGAAAATTGGGTGAAGTAAAGCCACCTCACATTGTGTCACCAATAACTATAGAACCATTGAAACCTAGATCGTGCATTAATCTAAAACATGTATCTAAACTGTTTTATGAAAGATACCCCATTTAATTTAGATACTTTAGTGGACGTCCCTAGAACAATTAAACAAAATGCTTATCTCACAAAATTAGATGATAAATCTGGGTATGATAATGTTTTTGTGACAGAATCAAGTAGAATGTTATTAGGTTTTCAATGGGGAGGTCATTATTTTTGTTGTAATACACTCCCTTTCGGCAGGAAGAATTCCGCATATTTTTATCATAATTTAAATTTACAGGCAATTTCCTTTTTAAGAAAGAAATCTATTTCTTGTTTATTATATATTGATGATAGGTTAATTGAATCTTTTAATGGTTACATTGAACCTAGGTTGGATAATGAATTAATGAGGTCAAATATTGCCATAAAATATTCTGTGAAATTGTTTGTAAATTTAGGTTATTTTCTAAATATTGACAAGTCAGTCTTGATTCCTAATCAGTCAATTGTATTTTTAGGAATGATTATAGATTCAGTTAAAGCTTCATTTTTTATAACCAAAAAACGTAAGGAAAAGTTTTGTGCTCTTAGAGAATCTATCCTTAAAAAATCAACTTGTCCAATTACTATTCTCCAGAAATTTGTAGGAATATGCATTTCTTTGTCTTTGGCAATTCCTGGAGCAAAATTATATACATCAACGTGTAATAGGGCAATTTCAAAGGCTATTAAAGGTCCAATGATTATTATAATAGATGAAGATTTACGAAAAGAGTTACAATTTTCATAGACAACTGGACAAAACCATTCCCTTGGGTTAACGAACGTCATAATGTATTATCTTTGTCACTTTCTTCTGATGCGTCCGATTATAAATGGGGAGCTATTTTTAATAATGAAGGAGTAAGACATGATTTTTCTGATTATTGGAATGTTGAAACTAAAGACCTACCTATCATGATCAAGGAAGCTCTAGCATTAAAAAACGCCCTCATTTGTATAAAACCACTGATAATGAATAAGAGAGTAACTGCAGAAGTAGATAATCAAGCTGTAGTCTATGCTTGGAATAATCAATACTCAAAAAACAACGTAATCAATGAAATAATGAAAGAAATTTTTCAGTTTACGTTTCAGCAAAATTGTAATCTTTCTTTGTCTTATATTCATACTTCCCTAAACCCTTCTGATTATTTGTCTAGAGTATATTCTAAGTCAAATGCATCTATTTCAAAAAGAACTTGGATTTACATACAACAAAAATTTGGACCACATTCAGTTGATATGTTTTCGTTAGATAGTAATGCTATGTTAGATAATGAAGGTTTTGAAATATCCCATTTTACTCCTTATAAAACACCATTATCGTCCGGTGTAGATGCCTTTGCACAGATTTACAAGTCAAGTGAAATTTATTACGCATTTCCACCATTCTGTTTAATCTCAGCAGTTGTCAAATTTATTATACAAGAAAAAATTACATGCACTTTAATTTTTCCTGACTTTAAACCGGTGATTCCATGGTTTACGGTTATTTTATCTTATGCTAAAGATTTTGTTACTATTGGTTATAAAGGAGACAAGGGAGTTTTATTGTATCCTTCAAAGAAAGGGTTTTTACCAGATAAAAAAGGCCTTCAGTGCAATTTATGTGCCGCAAAATTTTCTTTCATTGGAGACAATAATACATGTGCAGATAAGTTTTCAAAAATAATTTCCACAAATCCCAAAAATTTCATTCCAGTATTATTCATTGGAGATTCTATAATTCGATTTTTGACAGATGTTTATGATAATGTACATGTAGTTTCAAATGGTGGTGCAAAATTGATGGATTCTTTTCATTGTTTGATACGTCTGATTGATGTGTTAGATGTATTCGTTGTTATTTTTCATTCTGGAACTAATGATTTAAATAAACATTTTAAACCTGGAGACATCCAATTAAAAAACGCAAAAAAAGATATACAGTATGTTTTCAGTTCTTTACGTGTGTTACAAACAAAGCATGATATAGCATTTGTTTTCTCTGGATGTATAAAAACATGCAATGATGTAGTAAACTCTCGAATTAATGATTTCAATACACACAGTAAAGAATTATGTAGAAAGTTTATTTTTTTCTATATTGATAACTCGAATATTTCAAAGAGAGGACTTGTAGATAGTGTACATTTAAATGAGACAGGAAGAAACATGTTTATTCAGAACCTAAATGGATTTATGAGCTAATAGTGTGAAATATAGCATGCATGTTAGTGATATAGTTTAGTGATATGTAATTATTTGTTGTGTTAATAAAAATATAAATTACAACAATAAAGTTAGTTAGAATTTGTAAAATTAGTTAATTTTCTATAATCAATAAAAGTTGTTCGATTAATTGTTTGGTAAATATGGCAAGTTTGATTATGGTAAAGATACTTGGATTAAAGTGTCATCTGTCATAATAAGTAGCTTTATCTGGTATTTGGATGTTGTGTCATTCGTCAGTATCATGTGCTTCTTACAATGTCTTAATTAGTTATCCCAGTATATTACAAAAAGTTTACATGGGTGTTGATAAAATTTGCCAATAACTATCATTAAATCTTTGTAGTTGAAATTTGATGATATGATTTAAGGTTAATATATATTTTAAATTTAAATTTGAATTTAAAATTTGACGGAACAATTTTATTTTGGGGTCCTATGTTTTATTCAGTGAAATTTTCCAAACAATAATGCACATTCCAAACATTGATTTTCAACATTTTAGAATTCAAAGAAATAATTAAATTGTTTTAATGGTAGGGAGGAGGGTAAATTATCTAATTGAGTATTGATAAGGATCATTGGTCTGTTGTTAGTTAAGGTGACACTTGCAGTATTTTGATATGTTATCAATTAGTAACAAGGTTTGGAGATGCTGTTCAATCCAAATCTTATATATTGGGACATGGGAATCATTTATAATAGAACACTATTCTAAATGATTAACACATGTTCCTATATAGATAAGAACTTCCCAGGACTGGTGTCAGTTTGATCACAGGTCAGGGATGAAAGTATTGTTGATTTAGTACATGCAACATGGCAGAACTGATCAAATGATAAGGTTACATGTGGACTATGGAAATATTGTCATGACATCTCAGGAAATGATAACACTGATAAGGGATTGATATATCACAAGATATTTATTTATTCTATTCTGTGCATGTTACACCCCATTGTTAGATGTGGCTTTTGCATGTACAGATACATTAATATTTCATTTATAATTATATTGACACCTGACATAATTTGTATAGCTGTTAATAGTCTCACGGTATACAAGGATTTTGATCGTTAAGTGTATCGGCAACTAAAGCTTGATTCTGTGAAAAAAAAAAAATATCCCCCCCAAAAAAAAACCCATTACAAAGTTGAAGGTAGAAAATAGAACGAAAATGTCAGTTTATGGCTTATCATCTTGGTTCAGAGGCAGAATAAAGTATTTTGTCATTTATGAATTATTTTATTTGTAGAAAAGGCAAATTTTATTTGTCAAGACATTATTATTAAAGCTGGTGATAACTACAAGTTGTAGAATATAGATTAGAAATATAAGCAATGCTTTAGGCAGGAACAAAATTTGTTTACACATTTTGTCTTTTTTCCCTTTAGCACCTCGTTTGGAGATGCTGTTCAATCCAAATCTTATATATTGGGACATGGGAATCATTTATAATAGAACACTATTCTCTATTGTTATATGCTTCATTTTCCACTATTCTCTATCCCTCATAGTAAAGCGCCTCACTTTTTCCTACTTTCTCTTAACTCTCTATGTTCTTGGCTCGTTGTTATCTATATTAATTAAATGTTTCGCCTATTATTTTCAATTCTGTAAACATCCATCTATTACACTTTAGTAATGAAACTTGAAAAGGAGTACAACGCGTATTTTTTCCAAAGCCTATTTCTAATTTATTGATTGTGTTGTTGAATGATTGGGAAAAACTTTCATTAATTTCCATTATATGTTGCTCTCATATGAATATAACCTGCTTGTTTCATAAACGGATCAGACTTTGTCAAAGCGATACACGTTGAACGCTGATTTCAAATAACTATGCAATGTTGGGTGCGGAACATTTGCACTTATAATCAGATTTTACATTGGTGATTCTGTATGTTCTGTTTTCTACAAAAACAATGGAAACAACACGTTTAATAATTTCCGACGCGCTTTTCTGGATTTACCTTCATCAGGAATGCTCAATTTTAAACATTTGAAATCCGAAAATGTATAAGTACCGAAACCGTTGAAGAGATATATGTCAAAAATACCTAAAATAAATAGCCAATTGCAAATCCATGTCAAGCCAATTTTGCCTGAGGGAGTCGAAACCTTAGTTTCTTAATAATTTCAAAATTTATAAACGGACACTTTTCGTAAAGTTTATTTTACAAATGTTGAACGATGAGGTTAACTTTGGTATAAGCTTACTTGTATTCAAACTGTTTCTACGGAGGGAACAGGTCAATGTTCAGACGATCAAGGTTGTAGTTTATAAGGCCTTGGGCAGGTAGTGCTACCTGTTTCTTCATTATATTCTTATATTTATGAATGGTTATTAATATTATTGACTAGATATATGTATGTTCTGTATCTTGCTCTTTTAGTAGGAGTACCACCATGAATAACGGTGTAAAAAGGAAGACATGTAACACACTGTATCGGTAAAGATTTAGTGTGAGCCTTTTCTTATCCAGTTTCCCAACCTGGCCGTGATAGACAGGTCTTATTATCAGAAAGTTAACCTTCCCCATAACAATAAGTACAATAATATAAAGCATACGAACACACCAACTCACCTGATTCGATCATCTCAAAAATATAAACATGTATAATATAAAATAACATAGGATAAGGATAAGGTCACCCGGATGTCGCACAAATGCCTATATATTATATACAGTTATAACAGCACATAGTTTTTATTGACCGATTTTACAAACATGGTACAAGAAGGACGATACACCTAACGATGTCTTCTATTGGTGTAGATAGTATTTAATGGTTATCCCACAAGTACGTGGTGTGTCAGTTTAAGATCACCCCGATGGCCGGCTGTTCAAACCTATAGAAAGATTTTAGCACGCTCATGCCGTCCTCATCATGCACGCCCGTCTTACGACCTAATGACGTTCACACTACGACCATTTGGAGTTCTAGTCATGCTTATTGTCATTGTCACATAAAATATATAAAAGCACTCCAGGTTTTGTTTGTATGTTCCCACAATCATTCAATAAAATATCGTCATAAGATCTTTATAGATCAGCAAACGTTGTGATGTCTATACGCATTTGTTAATAATAACCAGAAAATATTCTGTTTGACAAGATCGCCTTAGAGAAAAGCACATAATTAGCAAAATCATCTACATACTTCTTTCAGTTCAGAAATATTTTTTCCATAATGATAACTCAATTGATGACAAAATTTAGTTATAAGTGAATATTGTCAATAAACTAGTCAAAATGTATTATCTATTTATTTTGTGGAGGTAGTTCATTTCTTAAAAAAGACATGTAAAAGTTCCGAGGAGACTTTATACTGAAATGCAATCGAATATTCTTATATGTCATGTATGTATATTTAAACGTTAAAAGTGAATATGTACAGTATTCATACATTTATTGAAATAATAATCAAAAAGTAAAATCATAAAAATACTGAACTTAAATGATTTAAATCAAATTGATCCCGTGTATGTCATGTTTTCTGATAGAATGTATAACGCATATTTTATAACAAACCCACCCTTTTCAAATGAGGTTAAGTTTCTCCTAATACACATAATAACAGTATTTTAAGAAACATTTTCGACATGTCACCAGAGCCGAATGTTGTAAACTAAACGATTTTGTTATATCATATTTCAGTTTTGCTATAATTTGAATGATAACTGATAATTTGTTTTTTTAAGTCCTTTCACAGTCCAATGATTTTACCTGTGATACAAGTATCTGATGTTGTCTGACATCAGGGTCAGACAATACACACAAAAAAATGGACGTACAAATTTGGCTAGTATACGAATATTTGATACTAAATTTCACCTTTGGTTTAGTAGGTGAGTATTGAATTAAATTTAACTTAAATACATTTAGTAAAGTAAAGTGTTATATAGCGATAGCTTTGTATAGTTAAAACTATGAGGATGTTTTTGCAAAGTATACATGTTAATTTTTTTAAATGGTTTGTAAGCAGAGTCAACACTTGTTTACATTCATTTTTAAATGGACAAAAATATGCTGACCCTTCACATGCATTAATTGTCATGCTTTAGATGTGAAACACTTTATAACTTTCTAAACCAAATGACCGAGAGTACGAAGTGTCATGAATAAGCACCTGTTGTCGGTTGTTGTCTGGAACCTCTAAATCAACTCTTACCAAAGTATTCATGTTGTAATACTCACGTTAGCCATTATTAATGTTATATTGCAACCTCTAAATTAAAATCGTTGTCATTTTGGCTAAATTTAAAAAAGGAACAACCAGAAGCTAAACGTTTTGAAACTATTAATTTTCGTCGTGAAGGTATTACTTTCATTATATGACAATAATTTAACTTTGGATGTAACGCGTCTACTGATTGGCTGACGTTATTTTGTTATCAGCCAATAGACATAATTTAGTTATGTGACCGTGACATCATCAACGTTTTTTCATGGTTTTCTACTGTTTAAAATGGAAATTAGAATTAATTTATAAGAAATGACTGTAATATTTTTCTGTCTATTCGAAATAACATAAACAAATGTGGTGCACACTGTTAAAAAAACCGCTACGCGCGTTATTCAGTATGCACCAATTGTTTTCTGTTATTTCTTCATAGACAGAAAAAATATTACAGGCATTCCTTAAATATTTAACAATTACAGCTTAGTATCCATATTATCTTTAACGCTTTTGAAGACACATACAGGCTAAATTACTATCAATACAAGATTTACAGAAATACAAGCGTGAACCTCCCGATCATTTTGCTCCGAATAGGTCTTCCCTTTAAGTGGCAGTTATTTGCCCTTTACGTATAATCATATTTATCAAAATAACCAGACAATATAAACAACAAAACAAAATCAGCAATACAAGATCTTCAAAATAACCGACGCATTCAATAGACTCACTTTGGTAGTGATTACTGTTGATCTTTTTGACAACTTGAAAACAGCTATAGATCGATAGAAACGTTCAATAGCAATTTAATTATCATCCAATACAATGTCAAATTAAGTCACATGATATTAACCAAGTATGCTAAAATACTTGCCCGTTAGTTTCATTATAACGTTTTATGTTCAAACTATTTAAGTTAGTAGTTAACTCATTAAATATTATAAGACTATTTAATAATTATTTGTCTTTGTAATAATATCAAGACAAGGTATTGAAAGACAAATGATATATTCTTCGGGCCAAAATTGTAAGTGCATGTAAGGTATTTAGAATAAATCTGATGAAATAGAATGTCTGTTCAGTAGCATTGCATTGAACTTGTTTTCTTATGGTTGAGGTCTGTTATCAATTCACGGAGTGTAATACGAAAAATGGGCTAATTTGATTGGCTTAACCACAATCATGAGAAAATATTACGACATTTCCATTCCCTATTTTGTAAGTCATTGATAACTTTCAAAATTTAATACGATAAAGATTTCGTACATGACAACGGACTGCTATGATTTCTTCAAACATATGCAAAACACTTTTAACCCAACAATCTTCGTTTTGTTATTGGATATCCAATACTCACTCGTTATGAGACCTGTAAGTATTAATCATAATTTTAATAGCAATTATTATAGTTCTCTTGCTCGTATGACATTATATCACATGTTTGTCAGCTCGTCACTATTGAAAAAAGAAAATAATGTCATTGAAAGGGTATTTAGAAACCATTTGTATATACTTGTTCAAGTTCTTGTGAATCATATTTGTCAATGATGATTTGTATAAATGTGTTTCAGGTGCACAGAGAAAACTTTTGTTTGCAACACAAAATGCCTCCATTAAGGAGTTTGATCTTCAAACACGCAAAGTGACTGTATTGTATGAACTTGGAGCTACTGTGTATTCTATTGATTACAATTTCAAAAATAAACAAGTTTACTTTCCAAGATATTTTAACAACGACATTATGAGGTATGTGTATAAACGATACCAACATAGTAACCTATGCTACATGGAATATATCCTCCTCATTTTTAGGGAACTGTTGTGTACAGAGCCCGTACATTTAAATATGACTCATGTAAAAAATATTGGTCCATTGAATAAGCTTATCCATAAAAGTTAAACATTTAACACTATAGGAGAGAAATCGTTTTTTCAAATAATTTGTTTAAATAGTTATCAAAGATACCCAGATTATAATTTAGTACGCCAGCACTCGTTTCTTCTACATAAGACTTACTAGTGACGCTCATATCAAAATATTTACAAAGCCAAACGTGTACGAAGTTGATGAGCATTGAGGATAAAAAATTCCAAAAGGTTTTGCCATATACGGCTAAGGAAATCTATTCCTGGAAACAGGAAACAGGAAATTTATAAAAATGACCTCATAATTGATATTCATGTCAACACCGAAGTGCTGACTACTGGGCTGGTGATACCCTCTGGGACGAAACGTCCACCAGCAGTGGCATCGACCCAGTGGTGTAAATAGTTATCAAAGGTACCAGGATTATAATTTAGTACGCCAGACACGCGTATAGTCTGTATAAGACTCATCAGTGACGCTCATATCAAACAAATTATACCGCCAAATAAGTACGAAGATGAAGAGCATTGGGGGTCCAAAATTCCAAAATGTTATGCCAAATACGGCTAAGGTAATCTATTCCTGGAATAAGAAAATCCTTAGTTTTTCGAAAATTTCAAAGTTTTGTAAACAGGAAATTTATAAAATGACCTCATAATTAATATTCATGTCAACACAGAAGTGCTGATTACTGGGCTGGTGATACCCTCTTGGACGAAACGTCCACCAGCAGTGGCATCGACCCAGTGGTGTAAATAGTTATCAAAGGTACCAGGATTATAATTTAGTACGCCAGACACGCGTTTGGTCTACATAAGACTCATCAGTGATGCTCAAAAAATAGAACACATCCGCGAAATAGCAGGCAGATGCACAGCTTGTAAACTGTTGAATATTTGTAAAAGATATTATGTCTGGAGTATTTCATATAAGGTATCAAAAGCCTCTCCCTTTTTTCCAAGGTCCGTTATTTATTTCCTTTCTGTTAAATTCAATTATTTTCGTGTTTCTGGCCTTATACCACAATTATTCTTCCACTTTGTAACAATGCATTTTTTGGTAAAAGTCAAATTAAATTAAAAATTTGCACCGCTTCAAACATTAAATAAATGAAATTGCTTATAGACCATTATCATTCTAATAACATATGCTTCTTTGAGAATCCATAAGTGCTTTTCCCTTTGAGAGCCCTTTTAATATGCAAATGGTATGATTTGAATCTTGAATGAATGACTAAGGCTAATTTGGGGAGTGGTCGGAGGAGCCCTGATCCCGAAATCCTGGGCTTAAAAACATGAAATCCCGAGGTGCGGATTTCAACGAAATTCGTATCTCGAAATCCCGAAATTCGACAAAAATATTCCCGGATCCCGTTAGGGTCAATCCCGAAATCCCAAGCATTAAAACACTCGATCCAGACGTTCCAAAAAAGTCCTCCCTCCCTCTAATCTCTAACCTACTTTCATTTTGGCCAAATCATTACTTTCACTTTCAACAATAGATTTAAATACAACTGGTACGATCACTTAGATAGTAATTATTTCAAAGAAAACAGTAGACAAAATACAGAGAGTCTTTATATATTATAGTAGTATAATCGTATTTACAAATGGATAAA
Organism: Mytilus edulis; assembly: GCF_963676685.1. NCBI lineage: Eukaryota > Metazoa > Mollusca > Bivalvia > Mytilida > Mytilidae > Mytilus > Mytilus edulis. Next base: position 50,030,600 of record NC_092354.1, read on the forward strand.
CGCGAAAAATAATTGTCTCTAAGGAGGTATAATAGTTGTGGTTCTTGCGATCTAAAAACCATGATATGAAGAACGCTCTGATTGGCTTATTTATTTTTCATTTTTGTAATCTATCATACGATTGGTTGTTCTTGTGCATTCTAAAACCGGAAGTATTATCTATGACTAAAAGTCGGTCTGATGACGGAAACAATATCCGGACACCTATTTTGTCGTTTTTCTCGATCTGACTAATCATAAGAATGGATGACAAATGCGACAATGCATGTTACCTATAGAACACAAAGGCATGATAATTAATTTATTGTGGACGGAAGAGAAGCGACACACAAAATGAGGTATTCTCGTTTAATAGTATAGATTATAAAGCCAAATAAGTACGAAGTTGAAGAGCATTGAGGGTCCAAAATTCCTAAAAATTTGCAAAATACGGCTAAGGTAATCTATTCCTGGGATAAAACAATCCTTAGTTTTTCGAAAAATTCAAAGTTTTGTAAACAGGAAATTTATAAAAATGACCTCATAATTGATATTCATGTCAACACCTAAGCGCTGACTACTGGGCTGGTGATACCCTAGGGACGAAACGTCCACTAGCAGTGGCATCGACCCAGTTGTGTAAATAGTTATCAAAAGAGTTTCCCGAGTGAAACTGAAATATTAGAGTTGTCGATGTGCATATTAGATTTATTATAAGAACAACACCTAAGTAACCATAGCATTATAGTTAAATTATTCTTGAGTATAGGTGTACGATAAGTAAAAGAACTCGCTTGCGCCCCTTGAACAATTTCCAAAAGGATATTTCATCTTTACTACATAAAACGATGGATATAATAGGTTTATCGTAAACAGTAGCTTTAAATCAAAGACAACATTATATATATCTTTCTACTAAACTGTACATGCTTAATTTGTAAAGCCTCGGTCACACCTTACCGGATAGCTCGAACGGACGTCTAACAGATAACTTTTTTTTCAATCCGTTCATGTCCGTTAGACGTCCGTTCTTATCCGTTAGAAGTCCTTCCATATCTGTTCTTATCCGTTAGACGTCCGTCCATATCCGTTCTTATCCGTTAGACGTCCGTCCATATCCGTTACATGTCCGTTAAGCGTACGTTTTATCCGTCGACGTCCGTTCTGTCTGGTGGAAAATTTGGAGCATGTTCAAAACTTTGAAGGGACGTCCAACGGATACAATATCCGTTAGACGTCCGTTAGGCGTCCGTTTTGTACGGTACTCGTCCGTTTTGTTTCCGTTGTGTATCCGTTACGTGTCCGTTATACATCCGTTGGAGGTCTGGAAGATAAATTCACCAACGGACTTCTATCGGACGTTTAACGGATAACACGGATGTTGAACGGGTGAGAAACGGACTTCTACCGGACGTATAACGGATAAAACGGATGATGAACGGACCTGAAACGGATAAATGCCGTGTCAGAAATGACAATTATTGGTATGTCAGATTTCTTAAGGTTCATGAATTCTTATCAATCATAATCGATCTTAGAGTATAGGCACGTCTTCACAATCAAGCAGTTCTTATTCAGGCCAGACACTGCCCTTTGGCGGAATTTAGAAGAACAAACCAAAACCAGCTACACAGAAACATTTTGAATATTTATGCGATTTACATGTATTGTTATTGTCGCTTTTGATTTTTCCGTATATCTTGTTCATCCGTTTTATCCTGTACGCTTCCGTTAGGTGTCCGTTTTATGCGGTACTCGTCCGTTGGATGTACGTTCGACATCCGGTCTGTCCGGTACGTGTCCGTTTCTCGTACGTTGCATATCCGGTGTGTGTCCGTTATGCATCCGTTACACGTCCGTTTTATTCGGTCAGTACATCAACGGACTCCCAACGGATAACAATTTTGTCAACGGACAACTTTTATTTTTATCCGTTAGGCGTCCGTTTGTGTTATCCGGTAAGGTGTGACCGAGGCTTAACGGTTCAATAAGAAAAGAAAGCCAACCAATATATTTGTCAGTTTCATATGAAAGTTTGCAATAAAAGAGGTCAAATATCAGTTCAAATGTATACCACGTTTCAATTCGTCGTTTCAGAATCTAATGCATTCTGGGTAATATTTTCAAAAGTGTACACCAAAGCGTTGGGATTGGTTTAAAACGTTCTTATTAATGGAAATCAAACCTATGACGTGACGTTATTTTCATTCTGGTGTACGAACAATGAGATTACTTATAATCTTTAGATTGAAAAAAAAGCCGATTTAAACTGGTAGTTTCAACTTTTTTCAGATTTGGATACCCTGAACATTGCATAATTTTACACAAAGTTGTTTCGACTGGCAATAGACCAGCAGGATTAGCTATTGATTCCACTCGTAACCATATCTATTGGACTGAAAGTATTGGTAGTTTTGGAAGGATTGTCAGATGTGATTTAGACGGGTCAAATAAGATAGTGATAGCACAAAATCTTGATTATCCGTTTGTCCTACGACTTGACGTTATAAATAGGTATATAATTAATATTTTGTTTATTGAATGTTATAATTTTTAACAAGGTAGAACAAATATTAAAACATTTTAAAAAATAAGATACGTTAGAAAACTTGAACCTAAAATAGTAGTCTAGTAAGTTTTGATTTTACACATGTATTACCATTGCAGCTATTACATGCAATAAAACATTATATTTAAGAATTGAATGCTTCTTTTTGTAAATTCATTGGGGTGTAAAAGCGTTGACCGAAGTACATTTTGTATGAAGCGCGGAAGCGCTTCATTCTAAAAATGTGCGCACGGTCAACGCTTTTACAACCCTATGAAGTTACAAAAAGAAGCATTCAATACTTATAATTACATTTATTTAGCTATGATCAAGAAAAAACGAATTTTATATTGTTTTTATTTAATTCAGCTGTGCACTTTATTGTGGGACCACGTGCTGTCGTGAACGAAAAGTATTATTGAGTGATACAATTGCTTACGGAATAACACGTGATGTGCTGTTAGCTAATCAGAATAAAGTATTATAATGAAACATACATCTAATGTAATTATTTGAACGTGAAAGATTGCCTACATTAATTATATCGAAATACTATACGATAAAAGAGAGGCAAAAATACCAAAGGCACATTAAAACTCATAAGTCGAAAATAAACTGACAACGCAATGGATAAAAAAGAAAAAAGACCAACAGACTATCAATGTATACGAACAAGAACTTGTGTTCTTTGTTTTTAAACCTAATTTCGTAAGAATTTAAAATTGAATCTAATAAATTTGAGTTTAGGTACCTATTAGTTGAAATATATTAGGTGTGATGTTATTGATAACTGTCTTCAAAACTTTTGATTTCTTGTAGGTTTGTTTATACTTATTTATATGGTTTTATTTAACCATTTTATGTATATTTGTATTTCCATAAATGGTAAAGTTAAGATTTGTTGTCGCTCGAGTTTTTATAGCGTGTATGTGATAGCATGTCCTTTAATCTCATGAATCAATTAGGAAGAGACAAATGCATGTAACAAACAAAGAACAAGGAAATCGTATCGGAAGTATCTAGACCGGGGGTTTCGACAGGGTTAGAGACATCTGCATATATTCTTAACCCGCCATGCGAATTTACACCCAGTAAACATATCACAATCAAGAATAAAATACAACGATATAGAGCTGACGACCTAACTGATATCTATATATTAAAAAATGTCACTTGTAAGTTGAGGCACCGACACATCGTATCGTTCAACACATTTTGTGATCGTGATGGTTTAATTTATGCAGCCGGTGTTGATTTTCCTTCGTTTTACCTTATAGCATTGTTGGAGCAGTTTTTAATTCAGGGGCACATCACTGTTAATGATTGCCGTATAGTGTGAACATGCACTGAGATGTGGGAACGCCATACAATGTAGGAGACGGTATTTGACTGCTTGTGTTTTTCTTGTTTTGGACAAACAATATCTAAAGATGGATGGATCAGATAATTCGGAACTCTAGTATCTGAAATATATGCATACACCATTGTACATTCCATTATATCATTGTTCAAATTAAGTTTTTCCTTGTTTTTATCGTTATGTTATGCAAATACATATTTTATTAATGATTCTTTTGGTTTGTTATTTATCATAGCATATAACATCTGGGTTTACAATCGTCATAAAATATTTTTTTGTCAAAGGAGTATATGTAAAAGGTAATAACACTGAAACTATTATTTCTATAATGGTTTCCGTAATTTAGATATATTCATCAAATCATCGAGTGCGGGATTTTCTCGCTGTTTTGAAGTTCAATTGGTGGCGGTTTTATGCTCTTTGGTCGGATTGTTGTCTCTTTTACACATTTCCCATTTCCATTTTCAATTTTATCATGTTCACTATATAACAAAAGTCAGAAGATACAATGGTTCTTTACCAATGAGATCAGTCTTAGGTCAAATAGAGTGAGGAAATACCATATAACATAATCAAACAGTGTTATCTATGTACATTAGTTTGTTCTTCTGAAAGGTGTTGAAATATAAAATTGTATTTGTAATAGAAAACCGTAATTAGGTGATTTTCATTTTTTCAGTTGGATGTATGTTGTGGAACGCTTTACCAAAATATCTAAATCAAGACTTGATTTTACTGAACAACATTTGCTTGAAAATATAAACTCTGTTACCTGTATGGATATAGGTACGTGAAATTCAGGAATGATATAAATTCAATCCGCTGTTACGAATTAGGCAATCTGAAAAATTTAATAGGTGATTAAACCATGTCATAACTTTAAAAGTATCAGATTCATTAACACACAAATTGTCTTCGATAAGATAACTTGCGATTACGACTTTTAAGTTTTGTGATCTCAAATTCAGGTCATTTCTTGGCAGCGGTAGGTAGGGGATTAAGAAAAAAACTTCTTTTCTTAAACAAACGGGCCTTTAAACTTATCTGTCTACAAAATATTTCAGACATGGAAAATGAAAGAATTTATTGGATAGTTGATAGCACTGGAAACCTGAATTCTGCTAGGGTTGATCGATCTGATGTAAAAACAATCATTAAAACAAACTGCAAATCTCCATCTTGCATTAACAAGGCTATTGACATCTTTGGTACGAACGTATATTTTTCCAATCACAATCAACTAGCAATTGGTAATACATCACAAGGAACGGATTTTACTGTCCTGTATAACGACACAAACCGTATCGACAGTATATATAGTATTTCATGTAAGTGAATTAATGATGTATCATGTTTATAAATGTAACTTAATGTTAAGTATAGGCCTTACATACTTGATGACCTTTAGTAAATATGTAACATGATAAAAGAGATAAAGATTAAAAACCCTACAAATAACAACATAAACGAACATAAAATAAATCAAACAAAAGAACGTAATAAAATAAACAATTTGAAAGTAAAAAAAAAAAACGAATAAAAAAAACATAACCAACACACATTGTTTGCGCGTTTCGTTTGTTTAAATTATATAAGAAATGCTCGAAAATCAAAAACGAGTATGCTCATTAACTGAAAAGGCCCTTATATAACTTCAATAAACGAGTACCATTACGTTGCAATCGTTGTTTCAGAACATTACAGTACTTATGGATTGAAAATATAATGTGAAATTTCATTTGCAACTAACGTTTCACTATTTACGTGAGAGATCATATCTTAGGAGGTAGCATTGGTACCAACATTTAAGTAGTAAAATAAGCACACTGAACGAATTATAAGAAGACTAGCAGATGATGTAATATATGTTAACTACACATTTCAGTACATAATTCAACAAATGATTATGTTTATATTATTTAAATTTCATTATTCTTTACATCACACAAATCATTGTATGATATTAATTATATATATATACCTTTGTATCCATCTTAATTTAGTTATATAGTATACTTCAGCTCTATTGCTTTGTTAAAACCGTGATATTGCCTTTTCAGATATATTCATGACTTAATATCAATGTCTTTATATGTGCAACCACTATGAGTAAATGACAAGTTAACATGCAGGTGCGTGTGCTTGCTTCTGCATATAATGTTTTATTGTAATCAATGCAAGTAGCTATATTGTTGTTGATTTTCCTGGTTATATATACACACATATATAATTATTTAATAGTTAACTTGACTTGATTACTGTTGTCATTTTAATTGTATAATATTTATGGTTATTCATGTTCTTCTTTGACGTATAGTGAACTAAAACTGAAACCTGCTTCAAACCTTGACTGAATACTTATCATTTATTAAAACTTAAAAAAAATGTTCATGTGTCAATTTCAAAATTTACAAGTATAGTCTGTTTTTATCTTACTACAAACTAAACGATATTTAAAGAGTAGTTAAAAAAAACCATTTGTATTTTAATTTTAATATACATTATTTATAATACTATGTTGTTTCAATTGGACAGTGCAGGAAGGTGAGTTGTATACTAAATATTGATTTTTTTTTTATTAATACTGTAGTAAAAGTATTACGTTATGGATTTCAAAGTGTGTTTTTTTTTATTGTTTAACAGTTATTAAATGTGAATGAATTTGATTCAACAAAGATGGGAGATTTGTTTCAATTTTGATGAACTCATATTGGCATTACAACAAAATTGCTACATTGCCAAGTTTAACATATTATATCTTAGTATATCGAAATTAGACTTACATGTGATAAGCAACAATAACAAAGGACGAGAGAAGACATCGTAAGTTGTAATTACACGTACTTGTGTCCGAATTGTCCGTTAAATGCTACAACAAAATGTGTGAAATCTTTACTGTATCAAAACAGAAAATAACATAAAAAAACTAGTTAAGATTATGTATTATTAAATTATATGAGCAATTCAGCCCTTACACGGATAAATCAGCATTTGCAATACTGATGATGCTGCCCTGTTGATATAAATCATGAGTTAATATTTTTTCGGACCGGTCCAATATGGAAAATGCGGTATGGCCCATGGGCTAATACGGAACGATCACTCCCGGTTTTAATTTTCTTACGCCTTACTTAACTTTTCACGTATCTTTATGCATACGATAAATTTGTATCAAATTTTAAACTTAAAATAACGTAAAAGAAGTTTAAGGACGTGAAACGAAAATATTTACAGCCATCTCAAGTAAAACTTTCAATTATTATCACTGTTTAATTTCCGTTGATCAACCATAAGAACGCAGACGATTAAAGTGTAATCTTGAATGGTTAAACTGTCTGATTTATTTTTCTCAGCTACTTGATATTTGCAAGATAAAATGAATTGTAATAGCATAGATTAAGTATTTGGATGAAAAATCAGAAACTACATCAATTTTGATAAACAAATGCATTATGACTTGGAAAGACAAGTTCAAATATGAATTTCTGTTTCTTTTCACGGTAAGTTTCTTACTTTAATCGAATAGTTAAAAACATTCAATAAAAGTGTTATGAACTGGCTGTTTCTGTATTTGCCCTATTATAGATTTTCGGAGCCAATTCAGCTAACCTCCAGTCTATAACAAAGAAACGGCCAGTTTATAACACTACAGTAAATATACAAGATTGTACAGGAATGACAAACAGAAGGCTTAATACTTGTGTATATTTGATCTGTAGAAAATAGAACAACATACATTCGACCAAGAAGAAATTATTAAATGTTTGGGTACTTTTTTTATTCAAGTGAAAGGGAATAAGCAGAAAGTCTTGGACGGGCATCAAGAATAATGTTTTATGTTTATTTCAAAGATTGACATCCCCTCCCCTGTTATTTATACTGGGATTTGTAAATTTTATTACTAATCCTCGTAAGGACTGATTAAATCATAAAACACATTTTTAAAATGACATATCGTCATAATAGAATAATAGTTTCGTTCACGCTTTTTGTAAGGTATTTTATCTTCAAACACGATATTTTACCAGCTCTATCATCCACCTACGATAGTTATACTGGGAAAAAGAACCGTTTTTTTTCCGTACAGATAACTCGTACCACTTCAATGTCACGATTTATTTTTTGTTATCCACAGTCGTCCTAAATCATTAAAAGACAAATACATGTATACTTGTTATCATATGACTTTTATAAGGAAATCAAGGAGTGCTTAAATATTGAATATGTTAAACGTATATGATAAATTCATCAAAACTTCCAACTGTTTTACAGTAAGTCATTTTGGTATAATAATTTGAATAGACTTTTTTAGATGAAACACTACCTAATCGGGCCCGGTCAGAGAAGATCATACTGGAAAGTAGTACATTTTTAAAACAAAACAGTTCCTACGCATAAAGGTAAATCTGAAACTGTATAGCATATATTTCAGTAATTAGGGTATCAAATGAAAGCTGAAGTACTGGCGATCCTGGTATATAGTTTATGTGAAAATGACTGTGAGAATGATGGTCGTAGTATGAACGTAGTCAGGTCGTAAGAAGAGCGTGATGAGGACGGCAAGGGTGTGCTAGAATCGTACTATGGACGTGAACAGCGTGGTATAGTCGTAGTGGAAGCGTAGTTTGGTCGCGGTGAGAACGTGATGGTCGTAGTGAGGTCGTAATAACGTCGCTATGAGATCGTAGCGCAGTCTCTGATCGTCTTTCTGAATATAATCACGCTTTCGCTACGCTCTCGCTACGATGGTACAGCGACCTTTTCAATCTTAATTCGATCTTAGTGCGTTCTCACTACGCTTCTACGACGACCTGATTTCGCCACGACCGCACCAAGATTGTTTTGAACATGTTGAAAGTTGGTCACGCTCATCACGATCTTGAAAACCTCATCACGACCGTGATACGACCTTACTGCGATCTACACGATCGTACTACGATCATCAAAATTTGCATTTTTTTTCACAGATCGTAGTGTGATCTTGGCCTAGTGGGACTGCGGTATAAGGCTGAAATGCTGTAGCATATTGTTTTATATATTTTAAAGGTTAAACCTGAATTTTCCCAATATTAATTCATTTATTGCAATAGCAATCAAAAACCTAAAATCAGATCGATCCCGTTTATATTATGTTTCTGGTAGCATGGAATACCGAATACACATCTTTAATAACAAAACCACCCATTTTAAATTTTATTTTCGATGTCGACGACGTTTCATTATATGTTGTTGTAAGTTCAAGGTTGAATGAAAAAAAAAAAAACAAAAAAAAACAAACCTGTATACCTTTTTTCTAAAAAGGTGTACAGTTTCTTTTAAAACACATATTTAAAATTATCAAAACAAAATATTTCACATGTAACCAGAGTAGATAGATGTTAATCAAGTACTTGTGTAAAATAATGTTTCCGTACAACTATACATACAATTATTACCGACACATTGTCATCCGCTCATAGTCAAATATTTTACCTGTGATACCAGGTATATGATTTTAGGGTCAGACAATACACAAAACTATGGACGTTCACATTTGGCTATACCAATATTTGATACTTGATTTCACCTTTAGTTTTGTATGTGAGTATTGATGATTTAAGATTGATGTACATACATTTAGTAAAATAGAATATTATTTGGTGAGTTGAAAAGTAGGTTTGAGTATAGTATGCATGTTTTTATTATTTAAATTTTAAAATGTTTTATAAGCAGAGTCCCAGCTTGTCAACATTCGTTTGTGTATCATCCAACAAAATATGTTGACCATCCATGGACCATATGTTCGACACCTTGCATGTAAGGATATAAGTCTTTATAACTAAATAACCGAGAGCAAGACATGTTTTTAATAGGCACACTTTATGCGGCGTTGTTGGAAACCATTAGAGCAAAATTTATCACAGTAATTCCGTTTTGATGATACGGTAGTCATTATCAAGATTATATTGTACCCTATCAGTTACAATCGTTATCACTTTGTGTAAACATTAAATCGAACGTTAAGAGTTAAAAGTTAAAACTATTAATTGTCTTCCTGTAGGCGTTACTGGCACTATGTGACAATACTTCCCCTATTAAAGGGTTTGTAAATAATGTAGTATATTTTACGATGATGAAGATTCATAAAAGCTAAATTACTTTACATACACGAATTACAGAAATTAAAGCATGAATAACTCGATCATTTTACTCTGAATAGACTGTCTTCGTATTAACTTTAAAAAAAGGTATACAGGTTGTTTTTTTTTTTTTTGTTTTTTTTTTTTTTGTGTTATGAAAATTTCTATCAAAACATAATTGTCATTTTGTTTATTTTCTTTGGTTACATCTTCTGACATCAGACTCGGATTTCTCTTGAACTGAATTTTAATGTGCGTATTGTTATGCGTTTACTTTACTACATTGGTTAGAGGTATAGGGGAGGGTTGAGATCTCACAAACATGTTTAACCCCGCCGCATTTTTGCGCCTGTCCCATGTCAGGAGCCTCTGGCCTTTGTAAGTCTTGTATTATTTTAATTTTAGTTTCCTGTGTACAATTTGGAAATTAGTATGGCGTTCATTATCACTGGACTAGTATATATTTGTTTAGGGGCCAGCTGAAGGACGCCTCCGGGTGCGGGAATTTCTCGCTACATTGAAGACCTGTTGGTGACCCTCTGCTGTTGTTGTTTTTTATTTGGTCGGGTTGTTGTCTCTTTGACACATTCCCCATTTCCATTCTCAATTTTATAATAGTTTACAAAATACACGCTAACATTGGCAAACTATTATCAGTATTTATTTCACGTAATCACCTACACTGAAACATTATTGACAAAAGTGAATGTCTGATTTATAGCATCTCTTTGTGGATGTGGAACGTTTTCTTAAGGTTGTAGCCTGTTATCTCTTTCGTGCATGACGAGATATTTCACTGCATGAAATGTGATTCGAAAAACAAGGTGATCATATTTTCTGAACCAGCATCATCAGTCGATATTGCAACTTTTTAATTTCCTATTCGTTATGTCAAGGTTTCATTTCAGAGTTTAAGACAATTTTTATTTTGTCCATGTCAATGGCATATGGGAGTTATTCAATATCATAAATGACACTCACAATGTTTCTCTAAAAATAAATCTGTTCAGTTCTATTACATTGTGAAGCTCACAACAGGTTTTATATAGATAGAAGAAGATAAGGTATGAGTGCCAATGAGACAACTCTCCATCAAGTCACAATTTGTAAAAGAAAAAAGCATTATAACATGTTTAACACGGCTATCAAAAAATAGTATTGATTGTTTGCAGATATACAATTATGTAGCATAGTTGTCATCATTTTTAAAAGAAAATAGTGTCACCAACAAATTATCAAGTCAAACTATAAAGTCTCTGTTTTTACATGTTAAAAATCTTGTTAAATATTTGTTCAGTGATGATTTGGAATAATGCTTTCCAGGTGCACAGAGAAAACTTTTGATTGCAACACAAAATGCCTCTATTAAGGAAATTGATCTTCAAACACGCACAGTGACTGTATTGTATGAACTTGGAGACACAGCGTATTCAATTGATTATGATAGTAAAAATAGACAAGTTTACTTTCCAAGATATTTCAACAACGACATAATGAGGTAATTGTATAAACGAAACCAACTTACCAACCTTTTAAAATGGAATATACCAGAATCCTCCTCATTATTACGAAACTGATGTGTATAGAGCTCGTAAACTTAGATATGACCCATGTAAAATAGTTGTCCATTGAATAAGCTTGTCCATTAAGGTTATACATTTAACACTGTAGGAGGGTTATCGTTTCTTTTCGTTTTGAATGTTTGAAAGAATTTCCCGTGTGAAACATAAATGTTGAAATTGTCGATGTTTATATTATAACTATTATGAAAGTACGGTCCCTAAGTAAACTTTGCAGTGTAGCTTACAAAATCTGAATTATCTAGTGTATTCAAAACCTGATTGCGAATTTTTAACAACTTCTATTAAAGGATATTTCATTTTTCCTTTCGAAACGCTTAAAATAATAGGTTTCGTTACTTTAGATGAAAGACTACATGATCCCTGTAGAAATTTTCAGCTAAAAAAAGTTAAACATAGCTACTGGACCGTACATGCGTACTTTGTTATGGTACAATACGAAAAAAGACAACCAATCTATTTGTCAGTTTCATATGAATGTTTGCAAAAAGAGGTAACACACCATTTCAACTGAATACAACTCTACAACTCGCCGCTTCAGAACCTAAATCAAGCTGGGTAAGTGTACACCAAAAAGTTTGTTTGGTTTAAAACGTCGTACCTAATGAAAATTTAACCAAATGAAGTAATGTTATTTTAGTTCTGATGTATGAATAATAAAATGACCCCCGAAAAAAGGCAAATTAAACTTGTTCATGTTTATTTCAGATTTGGATACCCTACAGGGTGCATAGTAGTACAAAAGGTTGTTACGACTGGCAATAGACCAACTGGATTGGCTCTAGACTCCATTCATAACCATATTTATTGGACTGAAAATACTGTAAATGTTGGAAGGATTGTTAGATGCGATTTAGACGGATCAAATGTGACAGTAATATCACAAAGTCTTAGTTATCCATTTGTCATACGACTTGACGTTAAAAATAGGTATTTTTAAAATTATTTTTATGCTTTTTATAAATGTTATGATTGAAAACATTCATTGTAGGTTCAATACATACTAAAAAATTAAAAAGTATTATATATGTAAGATTCTGGAACCTCAAAAATAGTCCAGTTGTTCTCGATATTACAAATATGGAATTTGAACGTGATTCATTGCTTATATGAATTGTCTCGTGAATAGTTTATGAGAGACAATTCAATGTAGCAAACTAACACAAGAAAATAGAATGAAAAGTATATAGACCTAGCAAGTCCCCTGGGCTAGCGTCGCCTGTTTTAAAGGTATAACTCGCCATGCAAACTTACTGTAAGTAACAATATCAAAATTAAAAATAGAACACAATAGGTGAAACAACAGATCAGACTGTCTCGAGTGAATAAATATCGTATAACACGAGATTTGGTGGTGGATTCATTTTCTCTAATGATTTTTATGCATTATGCAGTCAAACTAATTCCTTCTTCTAAAAATATGTATTCTTTCTGTGTGACGTCATCAGGCATGGTCGCCTTTTTTCATGACGTCACAATAGGAAATTCAGAAGAAAGCAAGAACATTTGACGTCATAATCGAAATTTCGACCAATGAATAACTGAGATCAAACGAACCACGTTGATTAAATACAAATAATCAACAGGTTAGGAAAACGATAAATCGGCTAAGAACTAGAGAAATATATATAAATATAGACAATACAGTAATAAATGACATATACAATCGATATGTTTTATTTTTAAATAAAAGTACGGAGTATGACGCACACAATTTTGAATAACGAAGTTCTTTGGCAGCGACAATATCTGCACAAGTTTTAAAGCTAAAGGATTTCGTTAATAGAATTGTTTTTATATCTTTTACGTATATTTTCATATTTCTTTCATATAAAGATGAGATAACACTCATCTTCAATTTAAATGTTCGTTACATATACTTTTCATTTTTGTTATGAAGGCGACCTGTATCAATATTCAAATAATATGCACGTATTCTATTTTTACAAAGTAATGATTTCAATGCATAAAACATAAAGATTGTAAACCATATGTATCTAATATAAATTGTATATTTGTAAAAGACATTTAGATGATTCTTCCAAAAAAGAATTATTCATCATTGAAAGTTATTCATTAGACGTGCAATTTACGCAGGTATTTTGTGAGTAATGTACATCCATGCCTGCATTTCTTTCAATGGTATTTTCATGAACCTTTTTCTAGTATTACCGTATATATATATATATATATATATATATATATATATATATATATATCGTTAATTGTGATGTGCACAAATAAACAAGCAATCTGCATTATGACGTCTAAATTGATAATTATCATATAACATCAGGGTTATTTAGAATACAATCTTGATGACATTGTTTCGAAAGAGTTTTATGTAAAACAATGAAACATTAATTCTTTAATGGCTTCTTTAATTTAAATGCTTGCTATCTAAAAAAAAAAAGAAGATACAATGGTTCTATACAAATGAGTTAAAGAAAAATACTCCGAGGAAAATTCGAAACGGAAAGTCCCAAATGTAATGGTAAAATCAAACGCTCAAAAACATCAAACGAAAGGATAACAACTATCACATGTATCGTATTCCTTACTTGGCACAGACATTTTTGATGAGGAAAATGGAGGATTAAAACTGGTTTTATAGCTAGGTAAATTAAGTGAAGAAATACATAATCAAACTGTACTCTCTTAGCTGTACATTATTATGTTTTCATGAATGTGTTGACAATATAAAATTGTGTTTGTAATAAAACATTAATGTGTTGCTTTTCATGTTTTCAGTTGGATGTATTTCGTTGAACGCTATTCGAAAATATATAAATCAAGACTGGATTTTACTGGACAAATAGTAATTAAAAATATAGTCTCTGATGTTATCTGTTTTGATATAGGTACGTGAAATTAAGAAATGATATAAATAGAGTCCTCTGTTATGAATTCGGCAATCTGAAAACTGGTTACCATTCCGGAGCACCTGAAATCACTTCCAGTTTTTGGTGGGGTTCGTGTTGCTTAGTCTTTAGTTTTCTATGGTGTGTCTTGTGTACTAGTATTTGTCTGTTTGTCTTTTTCTTTTTTAGCCATGGCGTTGTCAGTTTATTTTCGACCTATGAGTTTGACTGCCTACCGGTATCTTTCGCCCCTCTTTTTTTCGCGATTCGAATTGTAATTTTTGATAACGACTTGATTAATACAGGTACATGTAAATTGTATGTGTACAAGAATAGATGACAATCGTGCTGTATTAGACATTAATGGTGATATCGATATTTGTCATGATTGCAAAGGTGTTATAATATCACTAAGCTGTATATCGTCAATTAATCAATATCAGTCATGGTTACATAAGCTTTATCACCCGAATTTGTATTACATCACGTCCCATGAAACATATCTTCGGAGATATTAGTTGTACTTGAGGTATATGTTTAAAAAATAAAGTGTATATGGTAATGAAAGAGCCATATGATATTCTCTTTTTAGACTAAGGATCACAAATGCATTGTCAAGGTAAGTTGTCTAAGGGGGTCATACATAGCCTTCCATACTTTCGCGACTTAAACCAAATACGTTTTCAAAATATTTCAGACACAGAAAAAGAAAGACTATATTGGATAGAAGAGCACACTGCCGACTTGAGTTCAGTGATGGTTGATAGATCGGATTTAAAAACGATCATAAATACAAATTGCAAAGTAAGCAATGCACCAATTTGCAAGAGCATCGCTATTGACATCTTTGGTAACAACATATACTTTTCCAATAACAATCAACTAGCAGTCAGTAATACATCACCAGGACTTGGTTCCATTGTTCTGTATAACGACACCAACCGTATCGACAGTATATATAGTATTTCATGTAAGAAAATTACCTATGTATCAGGTGTATGTATATAACGAAATTTTTGTGATAAGACTTGCATATTTGATGACCTTTAGAAAACGTAGATCATAATACAGGTGATTCAAAATCCGACAAAAGAACAACTGAAAAACGCAAATAAACAAATGAAATGACAAATAAATAGGTAAATAAAAAACAACCCGAAACAAACGACAAAAAAGTACATGATATATATAGTGCATTTTGTTTGTATAAAAACAACACAACACACTTGAATTGGAAAACTATTAAGAGCATCAACCAACAGACAAATAAAAGTAAACAAAAAGGAAAAAAAGAAAAAGAAAACTAAAGACTGATCAACACGAACCCCGTTAAAAACTAAGAGTGATCTCAGATGCTCTGAAATGGTAACCATATCCTGCTGCAAGCCATTTTAATCGGCTGATATAAGTTACATTCGAGAAAAAAAAAATCTTGGTTACAATTATTTTAATTTCATAATTGTGTACATGAGATAAAATGTTCATAGTTTAAAATCAGTTCTATTATTTTGTATCAGTATCTGTTTATTAGTAAAACGTAAAGTTACATATGTATAGTACCCTTCACTATGTGATTTGTTCTGCTCTGTCTAGCATTGAAACTAATCATCTGCTTTATTTCACAATTATAATGCGTAAACCAACATCTAAGTATAAGTTAATCATGTTAATAATTCTGCCTATATATTTGCAACCTCTCTGTGCAGATAACTTATCAATGTATTACTTCTTATAAATACAATTACATCATTTATACTAAACTTGACTTGATTGTTAATTCATGTTTTTCTTATTTGTGTTATTCACTGATACTGGTATTGGTTTCACATCTTTGCCACCAAAAATTAATCGTAAAAAGATCATGCTACTATCAATCGCATGCACAAAAAAGAAATTAGTAATTTTTCCCAAACAATATGATATCGAATCAGCGAATATCATGCATTTTTTATTCTAATTTAATGTGCATTGTATATATATCAATGTTATGTTTTATTTGAATGTGCATAACGGTGAGTTTTATCAATAATTTTTGAATTGATTGAAGTATCAGTAGTGATATAAAGGATTACTTTAAAGTGCTGTAGATTTTCAAAGTTTCTTTTTTTTTTTCATTTTCAATCAATTAATTATTCTTGTTATTATGTAATGAATTTATTTGCTGAAATATAGAGAAAGAACAAATCAATACTTATAATTTTCAAGAAAGAGATATGCTGTCTTTTGAACTTTATTACCACTGCATGTACCTTGATTATTGTTACATTTTCTTTTTGGTTTTATATCTTTAAATTGTTCTTAAACTTGATCAGCAACACCTGTAAAATAATGAAGACTATATGGTAAGTTTCAATCATATTCAATTAAATTTTACACATATTACAACAATATATGATGAAACTTAACCTAATCAAAACAGTCAAATGACGATTTACTAATCATTTATATATGGGAATGCAAACCAAATGGCATACACACAATTGGACATACGTGAGATCCATAGAATATATCTAATTTAAGAGTTCTTTGATTTATTATAATGTAAGTTTTGATTCAACGTCAAGAACAAAACACTTTAAAAAAAAAAGATTTACTCCTACCTCTGACATTTATCATATGGGTTTTCATAATATTGCTTATCTAAAAAAGGATAAATAGAATTACTGTCAATTTGACAACTATCTACCAGAATTCAAATATAGTAGATGTAAGCAATGATATATAAAGGCAACAGTAGTATACCGGTGTTTAAAAGTCATAAATCGATTAAGAGAAAACAAATCTGGATCACAAACCAAAACTGAGGTAACACATCAATAATAAGAGGAAAACAAAAAACAACAGGAACAGTGAAGTGCAACAAAAACAAACGCCAACATACAAAGAAACGAGCTCTTTGAGAACATCTGTCATAATTCTGAATTTGTACAAGACATTGGGTCACCGTATCTCCTTACCATTAGAAAACTAAAATGATCGAAAGTATACTATAAGGTTGTATATCATCGAAACTAGAACATCATTCAACAACATGACATGCTGGAGGTTTTTTTTAAATAACGAAGCTGTGATACATGTAGAGTGTTCCAGAGATTGAACTCAAATACATGTTTTGTATAAAAACATGTGAAGGGTAAGACTGCCAATGAAATAGCTATCCAATTCGGTTCTAATGAAAAGGATGTCAGCAACGAAAGGCACCATACGGCCTTCAACAATACGAACAATCTATACCATAAAGTCTGCTACAAGCGATCATTTCATGAAAAATATGAACCAATTTAACAGAGACAACAAACGGTATTATTTGAATCAACAAAGTAAACGAAAACAAAAAATACCAAAGACATGAACTAATGATAACTTCTAAACTACGGGATTTTCAGTGATAAATAATTTGATCACAGCAGTGCTGGATTATTGTTCTCTTCGTTATACATTCGGACATTTATGACCGCTTGGGCTGAATTACTCTTCTGTATGTATTAATAGTCTGCTAATACTGATGTAGAGAACAAATTTCATAATTCCGCAATCATATGATACGAAATATACGTTATAGGTCCGATTTATCTATCTATTTGAAAAACATGAACACACACAGTACAAATATAATGTTGATCTATATATTCAGATCCGATTATTCCACAAAGACGTCTTTAGGTAACAAATCAAATCAAACATTCAAGGATTTACATCATAGATAAATTTCAAACATCCAGTGTCGTTTTTTGTTTTGGAGAAAAAAAGGGAAAATTCATTGAACCAATTACATAGAATGACTAAAATGTAAAAATGTAAGAAACATTCGTTACTATTTTGATATGCAGGTCTGCTAGTTAACAGAGGAACACTGTTATGCCTGTGTATAAAGCAAAGTAAATGTATATATACCAGTACTACATGTAAATAAAAGAAGAACATGCAAAGGTAAATATTTTTGAAACATATTATTGTCTGATAACATTGTGTTTTCAAAACTGATATAGTGTCAAGGTTATCCGTTCGACATAATGGTACATGTATAGTATTTGTAAACAACGTTCTGTCAACATTAGTCAAGTTGCATTCTCCCTGTTTAAATTTTGAAACTATTTGAATAATCGAAACGAAACTTTATAGAGAATATAAATAAAAGTGGTAAATTACAATATTGTCTAACTATTTAATAGAAATAAACATATTAATTTTGCATCTTTAAATATATGTATAACATATAAGAAATATTTTGAAATAAAAGATGTCAGTCTAGCATTGCATGTTGTTGTGCATGTATTGTATGTTTTGCAAGAACAATTTATTTACGCGATTATTATAGAATTTGCCATGCGTGTTGAAACTGTTAATTTTCTTTTCATTTCAATACAAGGTATGATTTCCAAAGTAACAACTCAGTTGTACTGCCGTCAATGTTGTGTATACATTATATCATACACAAAAAATCAAACTTTAAAAGCACGATATATTGACATATGTAACAGGTTAGATGAAACAGACTTTTACAGATTTCAGAATTGTTCTTTTCATCCATTTCAGGCATCAAGACACTATTTCAGAACTATTGTACAAATAAACACAAAGAACTTATTAAGTTGTTCGTTGTCCACCAATAAAGCTCATTGTATAAAGTATTCTAGTAACTTTAAATCAAAACTAATCAGTGTGCCTTGATTAAGAATTTCCCCATTTACTCAAGAACTTTAACTGTAAAGTAAAATGCAAATATCAGAAGTTGTTTGAGTCTATGTGTGTTACATTTTAGTGTTATGTCGTTGTTCTCCTCTTATATTTAATGCGTTTCCCTCGGTTTTAGTTTGTTACCCCAATTTTGTTTTTTGTCCATGGATTTATGAGTTTTGAACAGCGGTATACTACTGTTGCCTTTATTTATAGTACAAACGTCATTGAATTTGTACAAATCATTGACAAAAGTGGAAGTTTTTCACTACAATATAAAAAAAGAAGATGTGATATGATCACCAATGAGACAACTCTCCACAAGAGACCAAAATATCACATTAATTAACAACTATTAATCACCGTACGGCCTTCAACAATGGGCAAAGCTCATACCGCATAGTCAGCTATAAAAGGCCCCGAAATGAAAATGTAAAACAATTCAAACGAGAAAACTAACAGCCTTATTTATGAGGCAGTTTGTTTGATATATTATTATGTCATACAGGTAGATAAGATAATTTTGAATATCCAAAGCCTACATATATGGTTTATTTTCTTAATAATACATACACATACAGTTCTCAGTTATATTAGTGTAAACATAGTGGCTTTAGGTCATTTGACTCTCGTTCGCTTTCTATGCTAAATCTAGTTGGTACTGGTGATAACATTAGGATCATTCGTGTTCATTGTTGGATTACGATTTCAATTGCTTAACGATTAACATAAATAGGACTTTTCAATCATTTTTAAAAAATATTTTCATTTCTTATACAAGCATATCATAGAAAATACAAAACTGACAAAAAGTGCAATCAACTCATATATTCGAACAATTTTTTTTGCGAAACGACCATAACAAACAAAACATCAACAAAAAGCAACAATAGAAATAAACTTCAGACAACATTATAGTACTGCAACTAGAGTTCATTTTTTAAAACTGTAATGGTCCGGAAGAACACACACCTAAATTATATATCGATGGAAAGAAGAAAACGTGTACAATTAAAAACCAATTGTTCAGAGAACAATTAAAGGTCTTTCCACCAGTTAATATCTATTTTGATATTTGAATATAAAAAATCAGTCTAAATTGTCAGTTTATCATGTTTATATGGCTTTATGATGTATAGATTTGAATTTAAAGCAAAGGTCAAAATCTAGAACGTCAAATTAACCTATGACCTTGACCTCAATTTCAAGGTCACAAACTGAGGATTTCAAATCAAAAGACCCTAGTCTCTAATATGTATGGTTAATAAGTTATATCACTTTAAACATAATTTAAGATATGATAGGGGCTAAAACTCCCATTCATTGTTTACGCACCATTTTAACTGAAATTATTTAGTTTCCACATGTCGCAACTAACAATTTATACAAAATAATTTGTTGATATCTTATAAGGTTAATGAAAATGAGTGAAAATAAAAAAAAAATAGAATATGACCTTGACCTGTGACCTTGACCCAATTTTCATTTTTTGGGACCAAGGACCTCAAATCAAAAGATCGTAGGTCTCTATCAAATATGGTGTTCCAGTTTAAAATACATTTTAAAATTTCAAATACAAAAAGGGAAATAACTCTCATATGGAGCGTTCATATTGCTTTGGTCGAAATTGGACAAATCATGCGAAAGATATAACGAGCAATTTTATAAAATAAATTTGTCGTAATCTTTTACGGTTGCAAAGGAGTTGTGGACACAAGAAAAACAGTGTTTGGGGAGATAACTCCTACAACGAAAGTATTGGGTTACGCAGGGTAAATTTCAAAAGCGCATAAACTGTTTGATAACATATACCAAATATCTAATTGACATATTGTGAAACAAATGTTTATCGCAAGAACAAAATTTGGCGGAAGATAAAAAAACAATAGGTCTTTCCACAGAAAAGTGAAAAGACCTAATAAGAAAAGTTGGGTCGTAAAAATCTAGAGTGGTCATATTTCTGTAAAATTGAGGTCAAAGGTCAGAACTAAAAATATCAATATTTCAACCACATGGACAAAAAGGAGACATTTTCTGATATTTATTCAATCAGAAATGCTACAAAAACGATTCAATCATAAGCATATGCTATAAACGTTGTTAAAACGACAAATTTGACTACTTATATGAAGAGCTGCCATTACAAAATGGCGTTGACTTGGAACCTTCTGATTTTTTTCCGATTTATGACATAGCATAAAAAGAAGTGGCCTTGACCTTTTCACATCCGTAAATTTTATATTGTGTATAGTGTTTCACTACAGTATATTACAAAACTATTTTCTAAACTATAAAACACTAGTCTATAAAGTTATTTCAATATTTTTTCTATCTTTGAAAAAAACAAAATTTAAGCGTTCAAACAGTTTTTTTCAATTTTGCATCTAAAAGGTTGTGTATTTTGTGAAAATTAGTATCTAGTTATAGATACATACATATTGTCTATTTGCAAAGTCTGGAAATATCAGTTATAACTAAAAATATACCATAGTAGCCCGAGGCGAATGCAAGGTTTACAAAAAAAACAAAGTCAGTTTGGTGCATGAACATTGTCTTAGTGGAATAATCCTGGTAAAAAAGTTAACTCATCAATTTTTTAAGGGAAGGATGAAAAATTATACAATGTAATGCCAATTTTCTAATGTTGTAATTCAAAATCAGTTATGATTCTTATACAACTTTTAAAAACGACACACAATAGCTCAAGTTTTCATTAAATAAGAACATTAATCAATCTCTTAGTTATCATATGCGAATTCAGTACGCGTAGTAGCATAACAACACACTTCCATTTTTTTACAAGAACAAGTTCGGCGCAGGACAGAGTTTGTTCAAAGCAAACACAGTTTTTGAGTACAAATGCCATCTGGAGCGTAAATACCGTCTTGATTCGGTCAACATCGTCAGATAAAGTCTTACATTTGTATAGGAAACACAAAAGCAATGTGACTACAAAGTTTCGATCAATGTTCATGACCCATATTCCCATATGCATATGCATGATATATCTGCACGGTCAATCCAAAATGTAATGGGGCGAATGTTGCTACAGAAACGATTGATTTTGTAATAGCCATACATTTATGAATTTTTGTTATCTTTAGGGACAATATACGGTTCAGAAGCGTCTTTGTGTTATTTTTCATCAATTAACTAACAAATGAATTTAAGAGCCTAGGTAGGCTCCCTGTTGAAGAATAAACTGTGACCTATAATGGTGTACTATTAATTGTGACTTGGATGGTGTGTTGTATCATTGGCACTCATATCACATCTTCCCTTATCTATTAAGAAGCTATGCGGGCATCATATCCATAAAGATGACCAAACGAGGACATAGCTCATAAGAGCACTGGCGGCAGAGCGAAGTAATTGTTCTTTTTTAATGTATCCTTGATATTATCAGACATACATTGGTGTAATTTTGAAAGTCTTAACATAGACTTCAATTTTCCTGCAGTAGATATGGCATCCCCTATATTGAGATCAGAGCTAAACTCTATATTTCATATTCCTTGGCCACACCTTGTCTGAATTGTAAGGTGTCACAATATCTGATTAGTTCTGGAGTTTGGCAGTTTGGTAATTAGGCATCAGAGACAATCTTGCGTAAAAGTGATCGGTATATGTAGAGGATGTGCTACATGAGAAAGGCTTTTTCTTATGGAAGAACAGATCATCACTAACAATCGTTATCAATGAACTGACAGCAAGTTCAAATTCTATTTTTTCAGTAACTCTTTTACCTAACTGCACATGTGTTGACTTCAATAAGTACTTGGTAATGCATGGATAAATGATTACTCACATTAATTAGCACAACTTAAAAGACACGTGAAGAGGGATCAGCTTTGTGTAGTTTTCTGTTTTTTTTTAAATGTTTTTCTTTTACACAAAATACCTGTTTTCATATCCAAACTATAAGGAAGAAACTGAGTGCGAGATCGTATACAAGTTTCAGATTGTGAGGATACATGTCGATCAGTTTGATCACATATATGGATTTCTGTTGTTTCTAATCTAAAGTTCCCCAAGGGTGACTGGGGAAACGAAATATGGTCACTTGGTCTTGTCCTGACCGGCAGTAAAACGAAGTGAGGCGTCAGTTTGGCTGCGCGGGATGTATCAAGTTCAAAATAGGGACGTTTAATTTGATGTCGCGTGTAAAGAGAGCGCCATGTTCTTTGCACGTTAAGAACCCTTGCAACACTCACTCTTTTGAGGGGTCCGTAGCTACCTATTGTTTTAATTGTTAACTTGTTCTCGTTCTGAACATGCATGAAATATTTGCCACTGGACTTTAAGCAAACAAAAATCAATCAATCAATCAATCTAATTTAAAGACGCAACAATTTTGCCTTCTGGTGCAAGTCTCATACATGTAACATCACTGATAATTCGCCCAAAGGAAAGCAGAATATCAAGGGAAGTTGGTTGTAGCATCACCTTGTCACACACATAAATATAACTTATTTACAGAAAATACACGAAAGAACTACTATATAATAAATTATATTCAAATCACTCAAAAATAAACTTTTCCTACAAAATCTACATTATCACATCGAAACTATCAAATTCATTGTGAAGGAAAAATAAATGGTGGAGCTGATTGACGGATAGGAATTTTCCGTAATTAAAAAAGGTAGAAATGATTTTTTTTTTTTAGTTTTTGACAAAATTGTTTGGAATTTGCCCAACAAAATTTGCATGCAGTATCGCAATAAAATGTTTGGTCCTCTCAAATATCAAATACTGTTTTTGAATCGTATGTTTTCTCGTTTTCAAAGAAAAACGCGTTAAATTTCTATCTAAAAGCCAACTTTAAGTTGAAAGTTTTACTTGGAAATGGCATTATATGTATGTCTTCATCATTCCGATGATCCTTAATGATATGTGCATAGAAAATACTTACGAAAATAGCGGGAAATTTAACCAAAAAGTAATTTTTTTGATTTTAAGGTAACAACCCAAAACCGTAAATTGAGGGGTACCCCCATTAAAGGGATATTGGTGATGCACACATACCGTAAAATAGCGTTTAAAGGTGACACAA
The DNA here is from genome assembly GCF_963676685.1 of Mytilus edulis. Lineage (NCBI taxonomy): Eukaryota > Metazoa > Mollusca > Bivalvia > Mytilida > Mytilidae > Mytilus > Mytilus edulis. Next base: position 50,054,780 of record NC_092354.1, read on the forward strand.
TTTAAAATAGTTCAAGCGGAAAACAAAAAGGTCATTACTGTAAAACAATAGAAAAAAAACCACAAAGATGACTGATATCAAAGAACTACAATAACCGAACTACAGTTTCGAGCTTTTGAGTTTAACATGTTAGCAAAATATCCACAATCTTGGAAATCGATGTTACAATACAACATCAGCACAACTTGTACAATTCAGTTGCAAAATTCAATGATTGACAATTTGTGTACCTTTCTTCCGTTTCATACGTTCTAGGCATAGTCATTTGAAAGCAAGATTATTATGATTCAAATTCGATTATCTCCCGTTAACTACAATATCTAAAAATATCTAAAAATATATCGTTAGTATGTCTTATTGGTACAACATGTAAGTAAAGTAACCCTTGAGTTATTACCCCTCTGAGGCGTTTCTTAGGATTCCAGTTGCTAATTTTCGAGGTTTTTTGTATGTAACGTTATGTGGACCTTTCGAATTTACGTCTTCTGTATTTTCATGCCATTTTTTAAGGCTAAGGTCGTTGGGTTTTCAATTAGTTTTCGACTGATGAACTTTGCATGTGCCTTTTGTATCTGTGGTCTTTGTTTTCTTACTGCCCACAGATCAAATTTTTTAAACATGTTCATGGTTTTTTGGCAATAACTACAACATTTCGAAGACAAACAAATTAAAACAATCATCACCTATGAAGATAGCAACATGCATAGAATTGTTAAGCAACTCATTAAAATTGTTATCCCAAGTGAAGTATAGGTTTAATCGTTAAGTATATAGTTTGAAACAAATAGTCTTTATGCAAAAGACACGTCTGTTCAACTGTCACGAAGAGTTTCAATATAAAACTAAATGGTGTACCAAATATTGTATGTTTGAACTGTTCATTGCCGAATTTGTGGTATCTGCCTTTATTTCGATACAATTTTTACACAAAGGGACAATGCGGTTTTATTTAACACTTTATATGTTCTGAGAGATAATGTTATCAAAGTAATGTATCCTGAATTTCAAAATGCTTAATCCTTTTTTCATGGGTTGTTCCATCATTATCATAAAATTACATCTTAAATCAGTATCATGGGTAATGAATGGTTGGCAGTTATTGTACTTCTCGTGCATTTTCTTAAATAAGATACATTTTGTAAAAGTAATCCTTTCATTTGGGAATATGTTCAAGTATAAGTCGGCTTGTTCCACTCCTCTCCATGTTATATGTGTTTTGTCTTCAAATGATAATGGAGAAGATCAATCGTGTCTGCGCTTTATCAAATAAGAATATGTTTTCAAACAACCTGAAGCGAAAGACACGGGGGTCATCTGCATGGATTTCGGATGAACATTTCCTGCTTGAATTTTAAAAAAATCACCATCTATTTCATGCCATTATCATAATCAATTCATATTGCATGAACATTTTTTTGACATCTTGATTCGACTTAAACGGATAAAACAGAATATTTACAGATATAAAATCGCAAGACGAAATTACTGACTTATGCACATATTCCATTGATAAACAGATTTTCCTCAGGTTTGTATGAACATAAATAGGCTATAAAAAAAAGTGCATAACCATAACATTTCGTGCACAAATACCATTTAAATAGTAGAGATCGTATTCCCTTACAAGGAAATGTTTCATCCTCTTTATCCCACGAAATGATATATTTAGCTAAGTCAAACTATACAGTAATTGGACAATGATCCGGTAATTTTATAATATCATATTTCAGTTAACAATACTTTAAAAATAATATGACAAAGGTTTTTTCCTTATTATTTCCTGTCCTCCGATGTTATCATTAAGACAATGTACTGAAACATGCAGTTGTTGTTTTGTTAAGTGATATATCTTTTATAATGTGAGTATTTGATTAAGTTAACATGCTACCTTTTTTATTTCATTTATTCTATGTACTATCGATATGATATAATGGTTACTATGTATATAACAATAGTGCACACATCGATTGATTTTATTTAAAATCTGAATTTTTTTTTATTGGAACAAAGATTATTTGAAATGCAATATTCAAATCCCCAAAAATTCCCTCTGTGCCAAGTTTAAATATACAAAACAATTTAAAAACACAACCACCATTTAAACCCGGTATGGACCCATGAGGTGTTTCCTATTTGTAGTGGCAAAATAGGGAATCCTGTCATTAGGCTAGTTCTAATCTTAATCGGACGTCCCTACCTTATACGAACTGTCAGAACTGGATGACAAGATGACTAAAGACTGATAGTATTTTATTACGGTAATATAACAAACTCCCTCATATATAACACCATTAACGTCACAGTACCTAAATTGCACCGAGTACCCACATTGCAACTATTTAGCAAACATAGCAGTGGAAATCTTACATGATTTCCTAGAGACTAAACCATTTGTATTTAAATGATTTGATACCATGCACGTCTTTTAACATATGCAAACATATACAAATATTTACGAAAAGTTCACAGTATTTATCAACAGATGAATGTTTTACTGAAACAGCAAATTGTACGGAAATGTCGCCATGCGACGTCATCAAAACGTCATCTTTTTAAAATTAGCAAATACAATATGTTAACAAGTATCCATTTTAAAACAAAATGAAGAGTAAGCTTGGAAAAATAACCAGTTGTTAAAAAAAAAAAATTCAAAAGAAAACAAAGGCTCTGTTATTCGACATTTAACGATTAGAATTTAAGCATGGATGCAATTTGGGTACTCCTCGTTACAGAATCATTGATGGTTTGGTGGTCAGTTCTGACCAATTTTTCTTTAACTAGGAATTAAAACCCTAATATTCATAAATTAAAGATAACATTACTATTTGTGTTTCTTGGTATGTGAAACTACGCATATATAGTATTGATTTGAGTCTTGATTTAAAAAAAACTGTTTTGAGAAATTTAGAAAGCTTAAAAACAGTTTAGAAGTGGTTAAAGGTTATGAAATGATGAGAATTTTTACCTTGATACAATCTTTAAAAAAGTACCTAATATTTCCTGTTTCAACTCAATTTTAAATGTGACTGTATTTAATGTGTAGCTTTCAATTCTATTTCATCTATCTTATGACTGCATATTAAACATTCTTTCGTACATTTAACGAACGACATACCTAGTTAGTTGACCGTTATGGAATATCCCTTTCCCAGATGATAGCAGATATTTTCCGTATGTCGTAACTTAAATCACGTTACCCTTTTCACGACGGAAACCTTCCGAATTAGACGTATTACCGGGTTTGTACTAACATGAGCAACACGACGAGTGTCACATTTAGAGCAAAATCTGCTTACCATTCCGGAGCACCTGGTATCGCCCCAAGTTTCTGATGGGGTTCGATTTATGACTTTGACTGTCCCTCTGGTATCTCTCGCTCCTCTTTTTAACAAGAAGGTTAACTGTATATCTAAATCGTTCCACGGCATTGACAAAAATGGACGGCTTCAACCTGGAATAATTGATCGCAATAATGATTGCAACTTTCCAGTCTTCGTATTCATCTTTCTCAGCAGTTAAATGTAGTCGACCCTATCATAAAGCTTTTAAATATAGTTTTAACATTCTGTATGAGTTGACATTTTTCATAAAAGATCTCATATAGTCACGTCTTCAACAGAGTAGGGAAATGCAAACTTGCACGATACATTGATTAAACTAAAAAAAAAAAAAATAATTAAAAAGGAACATTGAAGTAATGCCTTATCATACAAATAGACGCACTTTATTTGATCAGAAGAAATCTGCAGGCACATAAGGTTAAAGAATGTAGCAAAAAATATCAGTAGTTTGCAAAAATCAGCTGTCTTTTGATTGTTCTTTATATTCTATTTTTTCAGATCTATATATGAACACTGTAGGTAATGTAACCTTCATCTTAGAAAACAAAGGATCAGAGAATGGCAGATTTGTGATTGATGTAACTGATGATAGATATTTATTGAACGGTGATACACGTTTTACAAGAATAATTGATAGCAACGGATTTACGAAAATTACTTTTCAGATACTTGGATCTAGTCCTAATAATACTGTGTAAGATTACCTGTAATGCTATATAACTTTCCAGTACTTCGACAGTTATCTGTTATGTGTTTACTTTTATCCTAAACTTTATTTTGAACAATATTTCTAATGGCTTGATTATATTAAACACTGACAATCGCATTATAATTGATTTCATGCATTTATCTTAAAAACACAGATATAACATCATCCGTCTAGTAGTTATTGTATCTAAACATATTTTCAACGTTGTTTTTTTTAGCTTACATGCATAATAAATCGATAAACAATAAGTTAATACTTTTGCTTGTAAATAGATTAGGTTAGTTCAGATAAGAATGCAAATAAATAATTAAATGCTTTGCAAACAATATATGGAGCAAGAAACAGTCAATTCACATATGCAAAAAATGTAAATTTGTTTGCTTTATAACCATTGAATATTAATACACTCATCTTTAACTTAAATTCCAGGACCTACACATTGACAGTTCGTCAGGATGTATCAGCAAGTATTATATTGCAGGAAAGTCAAACAATCTATGTAAGTTTCCGGAATAGTTTTCGTTATAGCGATTTGACAAAACCTTTTAATCGACATGCGTTTCATTGCATTGAATAACTTTTAACGTTAGCCTGATATCAACATTACCTGAATAGTTTATTCAAGTCAATAATTGTTCAACAATTACCTTTTTTTAAGTGAAAGTATAAAATACGCTTGAAATTTAACCGTTAAGTAGATATATTTTCCAATCGTATAATACCGTGTTTGAGTGTAATGTTTATTCTTCTATAATAGATGTTAAACATTACATCAATTTAATTTTCAACTCAATCAGAAAAAAATGTGTGTTCATATGTACAGTCAACAGCCCATAAATTATAGATCATGTGTCTCAATAAGAGTAGTCCGAGCTTTATCGTCCGCTGGTTTTGTGACTCTCATAGAAATATGGTATTTGTAAAGTATGTTTTGTAGATTGCACGTTTAATGATTTTCCGATCTTTAATCTTCCTGATGAGTTACAAATCATAATCGCATTTATATATTCTTTCTAAATTTTTGTCAAATGAATTTCATATTGCCTGTATTTTGGACTCATATAATTGTTTTTTTTTCTCTCAATTATATTAAACCGATGTAACACCTATCTTGCAAAAGGTTATTATAAGACGAGATAAAAACTCGGTATCAATATTTCGAATACTTAAGAAGTTCATTTGTCATAATGAAGAAGCTTACCAATTGAATAATGAAAGTAGTTATGTCATTAAAATATTGGGTTACAAGTTCAGGAAAGTTAAATGAAAAGCGTGTCGTTTGTGTGTATATGCTTCAAGAACATAGAGGAAAATATTGAAACTTGTTTATGTTCATGAGGCTCCTTTATACATAATATGTTCATGTTTTATCTAGATAAGTCCGAATATTGCGCCATCCTGTGTTGTTGATCAATTAATTAGAAAGTGTGATAACGTTGGTATCACAACGTGTTCTGGAGTAACATGGAATGAACAAGCTACGATATTATTTTCAAGTGAACTGTCATCTATATCTGGATCAAAGGGTTGGAGTTTCGAAACAAGCAGTGTACATGTATCCCCGATACATATCAATACTAGGTAGTAACAAACAACAATATACCTTCTTTTTTGGGAAATGGTTATTCGAACTGACGTGTAATACATGTAAAAAAAAGAAATCAACAAACCGATTATGACAGTATCAGCGTGTAGACACGTTCTTGCCTATCTTATATTTTATCTGTTTTTTCAGCCACAAATATTTCTAAAAATCGTAAAGTATACTATATTTTAGAAATAAAGTCATGAATAAGGTTAAAAAAAAATGACAAACAGACAAACAAATTGAAACTGTATTGAACTTACTTTCAAAAATAGATTCAATGATAATTGTACGGCCTATTCTAACAGTTGTATCATGTATCCTTGTTATATTATCTAATAACAAATACAATCCTTCAAAACTACGAAATAAAACATGCTTCGGACATACATTATAGTATATTCTGATATGGTTTGCTTCGGCGTAAAATAACTTAAGTTTGAAAACCATACTTAATATATAAAATTTTGAATAATGGGGAGTTGTGTCCGCTTCAATACATTATGATGGTCATATAATATCACAGACAACGAAAAAACGGTGTATCGGATTTAATAATCAGTCATTGTGTTTTGTTTGAGAATCGAATGACTATTAGGGCAACTAGAAATAACTCGAAAATCAATATTTAAATTTTCATAGTTCCCAAGATATAATCCATTGACGCAAACAAAGGTCGGAACTCAAGTGGAATCACACTATAACATGCCGTTTAAACTATGAAATGCTACCAAAAAACTACCCGTGGCGAACTCGATTACCGTTTGATGTTTTATGTCTTCATTAACTGTGAACTAGAAATATCGTGTTGAAGCAAAGAGTTTTCTAATTAGGTTGGCAGTTCGCGAAAGCGTATAAGGCACGGATCGATAGCCGTCTCAAAATTTGAATATGTTCTCAAAATATTTCTGTGAAAAAGAGATTGTTTCAAAGACAAATCAATATATTTATTAGTCATATCACACACATTTTTTAATTTGTATGGTTTCAGAGGAGTCGCAGCTCAATGAAAAATGCAATCGGTCTGTTCCTTTAATATATTTGATACTTTTGACAACCTTGTCTTAAACGTCAACAACTAAGGTCAGATCTTTGGCATGTTTTCTCCACATCCGGCGCAAGATTCGAACTACATATCAATGCTATACGATTACAATTTCCGACGCCTATTGAAATATTAAAGTTACAGGAAACAATTGTTACTTAACTTGCAGGTTAATCATTGAGTTTGTATCATAGCTACAGATTACCTAAGTCGTTTTCTATATGTATCAATCAAGTATGATTGAACTTTATCTCCGAACAAATAGCTAGTTATATTTTTTCGAAACCTATTTTCAATATTCTTGATTTAAATGTTGCTTACTGTTTCAAGCTAAATAACACTCTCTGCATTTCTTCTTGATCTTAATAGTTGATAAAGAGGTTTCATTTAACTAAAGAATTCACCTGTATATAAGATGTTAAAATTCAACAAAGAATATAAACTGTTAAGGCAAATGAGATTTCCTTAATTAGTGACATGTTTTGTTAGTTTCTTTCAGTGGCGATTGCTGTTCGCCCTCCGTATACCTAACAGTGATTGACAAAAAAAAGTAACTTTGTCAGATGCCATTTCTATCTTGGTGATGTAAACATATCGACACCATTGATGCAAACATCGGTAAGAATACGTGTTCTTTAAAAAATGTTACTATGTCTATATATACACATTATCCCACAACGATTATGATATAGTTATAACGGACTGTAAATCCGGCCCGATACATTCAAGAAAAAAATACCAATTCCATGTATTGGTTAAAAGATTAGTCAAATACATGTAGTAAAAACCTAATCAGAATTGAATATGATAATATACTGCAATGTCATCATTTTGGATATTAGTTAATCTCCTTTAAGTTGTTTTGTCTGGTGAGTATTTCCGAGGAAGTAAATGTTAACTTTCGATATCTGTCCTTTAATAGTTAGCTTATATTGATACTAAATATATTCGAAAATATAATCAGGATCCAACATTCTACATCTTAGATATGTTATCTCACAAAACATCTCCACAGCCGGCTAGTCAGGAGCATCTGGCCTTGATAAAGATCGGGTAATTTTCCCCATCTTTGAAATAACATATAACAATGGATCTATAACTTTAATAATGTTTAAACGAAATCCGTAAATTTTGAGACAAGTATATGATATATGTGTAAGACGATTAATATCAATATAGATAATCACGTGTCTTATCCGGTTTTCGGTTGTTGTATACAAAAAAAACCCAGACTATTTCAGCTTGATATACATTTGTTTTAACCTGCCAGATAAAGGGAGGTAGCTCATACGTAAGAAAGATAGCTCTAATAAAGTAATACATATACTAAAATGTGTTGTGAATTTTTATCAATTAGTAAGAACACGAGTTCGGTTACCAAATGTTATCTGTTTCTTCTCTCCAAGAATTTAAATTGAATTATTTGTTCATATTGCATCTTATTATATTTCGATGGTAGTTTTCGTTTAACTATACACAATTGCATTTTCATTGCATAAACTATACACAATCGGACAATTTTGTGTGAAAAAGAAGCGTTGTGACAATTTTTTTAATATATTTTTGAAAACAAAATCTTAATATAAATTATCTTTTGACAAATTATTAAAAACAGCTATATATTTTAATCATGGCCATTAGATGTTCACATTATTTCTGTGATAATTGTTAATATACAATGAAGTTAAAATTAAATACTGATTTCCATCTGTGTATATGTCCAATTTTAAGTTAAACGGAGTTTTGGCGATCAGTATATACTGTTTATACATGGAACTCATTCGAAAGGATCATTTAACAATGGATATGCCGATATAAAATTGTAAGCCTCAGGGAAGCTGTATGTTTTATAATCCAATTTATTGTTCGAATGCGATTGATATTCTCTTTAAAGTTTGAAGATCAATCAACTTTATCATACATTTAGCTAAGTTTTACTATGTTTTTTCTTTATTTTTAACAAATAATAAAGAGACAAGAAGGTAATTATTTGTTTTACATAATTTTACATTAACCACAAAATGACATTTAACAATGTATGAATGAGAAGATACCAGTTGTACAATAAGATTAAGATATTCGATTTTCTCACATATTAAATATTTCTATTTTATTGTAAATGTGTTTTAATGCATCATGATGCATAGTTTATCATGGATGCTTGCTTCCTATATCATTGCTTCGATATATCGGTTTCTAAAGTTACTTATTGGTTATTGAAATAGAAAATAATATGCTTGCTTTGATTTAATAAATCATATCAATTTTGCATTTTTGTTTTATTGTTTGTACATGTACTCTATAAAATCATATACATAGATTAGCGTTTTAATGACTATATATACAAGCAGATGGGTGAATATGTATAATTATGCAGAGATGGAAGGAAATATATCATATAATTCTAAATTCGAACTGTGTAGGTATTCATACTATTTTTGGGGCCCTTTATAGCTTGTTGTTCGGTGTGAGCCAAGGCTCCGCATTGAAGGCCGTACATTGACCTTAAATTGTTAATTGGATGGAGAGTTGCTCCGTTGGCACCCACACCACATCTTTCTATATCTATGATTAAAATTGTGGTAATCGTTTTTAAATGTTTATATTTAAGGCCGCGTTAAAACAAGTAAGTATTGGGCATATCATGATACTTGTATACATATTATCACAATATCATGTATATGAGGAAATGTTCTGCAATTTTATAACTAAGTATATCTCGGCTGTCCTTTTTGATATTTCGTTTTCTGTCATTATATTCTATAAAATACATTATTTACTATAGAAAAACTGATATTGTTTTAATTAATCATGTTGATATTTGTTTATTTGAACTAATAGTTATGCAATCATGTCCATTGTTTGATGAAACTATCTTATTTTGTAGCAACGAAATCATTCACACATTTTTTAGATATATAAAAACAAGAATACGTGAGTTCATTAGTGGTTGGTGATGAGTTGTCTTATTGACAATATTTCTCACACATATCGATAAGTGATAAAATATAAATGCAAGCTGCTTATCGAATCTCGACAAACAAACAAAATAAATTTCACTAAACTGAAGCAGCGAGGTCAAACCAATTACAGTGAATTGGACGATAATAGTCAGCAAACATTATTAGAGATATAGTGTCAGATCAGACATTAAGATAAGTTGTGTAACCGTACAGTAGCAACTTTGAAACCGACATACTATGGTTAACCTACAATGTACATGCACACAAACATAGCCTTAGTTTCTTATTCAACCTGAGTAAATCATCAAAGTTTTATATTGTAAAGAATCAAGTATAGAGAAAGGCATGACATTGAAATAAATTCTTTCAATAAGTACTAATATAACAGCAGTACCTTTTGGAGATCTTGTCTTAGATAGGTATACCTCATGACACCTAAAAGATTAGTTCAATTTTTGCTTATATTTCTGGTCATGGAACCAGTGTTAAAAGGCGAGCGAAAATTCGAAAGACTCAAGAACGAACGAATGTATAAAGTGTTACGTTTTGAAGGGAAAACAACTAAATATGATGTAGAATAAAGGTATCAAAAAGTAAAAATGAAACATGCTATCTGATCTGTCTATGCGGTATATGCTTTCGTCATTGTTGAAGGTCGTACGGTGATCTTAAGTTGTTAATTTCTTTGTCATTTGGTCTCTTGTGGAAATTTGTCTCAATGAAAATCATCTACATCTTTTTATAAGTATAGTCTTGCTGTGCAAACATTAAAACTGCTTACAAAACCAAAGACCTTTCATCATCAAGAGTACAGCACTAGTCTTATTTAAAAATAATGCAACATTGCCATTTGTTTTAACATTTTCTAGGTGGCTATTCATCATTTTGAACATCTACAATTATAATAACAGGAAAAAAGTCTATATATATTGTGGTCATCTATAACATGTATAAAGATTTTATTTGGTGCAAACATTTCATAATTTCATTTTTATTTTTTATTTACATATATATTTTCATCCATTGGTCGCTGATACCGGAGGATTTTTATTTTGAAGCAATATTATTGATTGTGTGCATATTCCCTCAAAGATGATAAAAGATAAACGATGACTTCAATGGAAAAACTTTATTGATAACCAATTACAGGAACGTCTATTATAACACATTGCAGGGGGGAAATCGTGTCCCAAAAAAGTTTGATTTTCTACAAAATCAAATTAGAATAATTGACTTGAATGATAGTGGCTGTGAAAATATTACATTGATTCGGTGGATGTTACATGCGTTCTATTATTTATTATAAACGGAACATAAGTATAAGCAATCATTACCAGTGTACGAACTTAACCCAATAGCCCTTGTGCAATGGGGTATCAGATAGTGTTATATAGATATTTATGGATGCCATTAATTGTTTTAAATTAAATCTAAATAAAAATTTTATCATCATTGTCATTGAACATATATAACCCAATAATCATAATGAATTTAAGTATTACATGATTTAAAATTGTGCACTTTAGATGCACGTTTCGTCGTCAAAAGACTCCTCAGTGTCATTCTAATAAAAAAAACAGTTACAAAAGTCTAAAAGAAGAAGAATTTAACGAGCATTTAGGACACGACATTCCAAAAGGTTTTGCCTAAATGATATATCCCTGGGATAGAAAATACTTATTGTTTCAACATTTCTATAGTTTTGCAAACAACCTCATACAACAGTGTCATCGACCAAGTGACTTTATATACATTAAAGAGGTACCAATATTAAAATTACTACGCAAGAACCAGGTTTTGTCAACATGAGGCTTGAATCAAAGAGGTTAAAAAGGTAAAGTAAGGTAAGACAAGGAAAAACATTGAAGACCATATCTAAAAAGTGTTTGACCAATGCTAAAGTATACATTATCTGAGGGTTGCTGCTCATAAAGAAGCTATTAAACCAAGAGTTCTAAATGGTGAAGTTGAAATCATTTTACGGACGTCATCACTAGTTGGTTGACCGTTATGGAATAACCGTTTCACAAATGATATCGGATATGTTCCTTACGTCGTAACGACAATCCCCTTCCCTTTCACGAATGTGACCTACCGAATTAGACTATTTTCCTGATTTGTTATCACATAAGCAACGAGACGGGTGCCAATTGAGGAGCAGATTTTGCTTACTATTCCGGAGCACCTGAGATCACCCCTAGTTTTTGGCGGCGTTCGTGTTGTTTATTCTTTAGTTTTCTATGTGTACTATTGTTTGTCTGTTTGTCTTTTTCATTTTTAGCCATGACGTTGTCAGTTTATTTTCGATTTATGAGTTTATAATTTATAATATGTGTTGCTTACTATATTTAATGTACTTGATACCTATAAGCTGTATTGCTTTTGGAAAAAAATATAATAATTATGCGACACGTTTTCAGCATGTTATCCTAGGACTTCTTATAGTTTGAACTACGCTGATTTTTTTTTCTGTCTTCCACTTTCGATTTTTTTATTTGGTTATGCTCACGTTAATGTACATCGTATTTTGCCGAACGTGATTGCCTTTTTTCAGTTAGAAACCCTTTTTCATCTGTATTTTTGTAAACAAATGTAAGTCAATATAGTTTTTCAGTGTTAATAACCTTTGATGAATGATGACAACGTTGACTCAGGATTTTCTGTTAATTCACATGAATAATCGGCTGAACAATGTAAATCAAGTCATTTGTAATAAAAGCAAACACAGGTAAAACAAAGATGTTTTACATAATACAAAAACTAGAATAAAGTGAAAAACTCTCATTAGAGCTTGAGACCTATTTTGATTTCAGTAGTTGCTAAATGATTATGTTCATATCATTTTGTAATTTTGCACATCCAATCCCAAACTTGGTCACGTGTTTAACTAAAGAAAAAATATAACAGAAGATACTCTATAATTGTGGGTGTAAAGACCTCTATGTGAGAAGAAATAGAGATATGTTGGTTAATCCTCATTCATAAGATTGATATAATCTTAAATAGGATCTCAAAAATAAAAATATTTTGTCCATACTAAATTTGTTAATTGTTTGGTGTATTCAGCATTTGTGTCTCTTCGTCACTAATATGATTCGCATGTTGTGATATACATAACAACTTTGCACTATAAAGCCCTCATGCGTGTTTACTCTTAATAAAAAGTATTTAATTTCAATTTAAATTGTCACTCTTATATTACATTTGGACTAAATCGTATTTCAATATTTTTGACAAATCATTATAGGTGAACTGAATCATGTGAATGATAATTTAATGATAGAAATGTCAATTTTAATAGTTAAGCAGTCGAAGTTTTCTTTTTTTGTACCGTTATAATTTCAATTGAACGAGCTTTACGGTTTAAAGTACAATTGGTTTTATATTTTCGTCAGTCATACAATTAAGTTGGGTCACTAAACTTCATCATATCTATGACTGTCATTTATATGTACTATTAACTTGAACTCGCTGAATGTATATTTACGGTATAAAACTTTAGCAATGGAGATTGAAAGAAAGCAAGTGTCATCATGTAAAAAAATAAGTCAAGGATTTTATTCATAGAACAAACACAGATATGTTCTGTTGAAACCTATTTAATGTAGCACACCAAATTGTGTACATGATCAATTATTTTAAAAAATATATATCCAATTCAGTGTCCAAAACAATGCAAGAAGATAATTTCTGTGTTTTTTGTACATTTGCGGATTATTCTTCATTTAAACTATCTTACTAGGACGCTCTAATGTCAAGCAAAACAATGGGTAAAAAAAACGGAAATTAAATGTATCTTAATTGAATTGAAGAATAAGCTTAAAATTATCCCTTATCTAAAAATGAATGATAGTAATTGCCGACTTTATATGAATATTGTTATTCTGTTTAGTATATTTTCATCGTATAACTAGTAATAAACATCCGATAAAACGTATACCCGATTGCCTATTTCTATGTACATCAATGAATGGTGGCCAATATCAAAGCATTGTTTAAAAAACATAATTAATTTGTTGACAATATCATCTGCACAAGTTATACCCGTTATTGTATTAATTTGTGAACAGTTAACAACTTTTGATATTAATAATTATGTACATTTATCGTATTGTTTCTGTATTATTTATGTTTTAATATTACAATTTAACCACAAGCGGTAAAAACACAAGCGATCAATATCCGCTAGTTAACTGATACGAATGATATTCAGTATATGGGAGGATCGCTGTTCAATTTTAAGCGGTACTTACACACTCAAATCCATTTAAGGAATGACTGTAACCTATATGAGAAATAACATCAAAAATGTGATGCACACTGAATAACCCGCGAATATACAGAAAAAATATTACAGTCATTTCCTATAATTTAATTCAAAATTCCATTTTAAACCAGGGTAACCCATGAAAAAACTTTGATGACGTCATGGTCATGGGACAAAATTATGTCTATGAGCTGACAAACAAAACAACTTCAGCCAATCAGAAGACGAGTAACATCCAAAATCAAGTTATCAAAGTATATTCAAATATATCTTACGGCATCGCTACAAACCAGTAAAAGTCTGAAGTGGCCTATATTTGTACTCGACTGTACTGATTTTTACTCGACCAGTCTGTATTGGTCTGACATATACTTGATAATACTCCACTGTAGTCTGAACCATACTTAATAGTCTGAACTTTTACTTAACCATTTCAAATGTGTTTGAACCATGCTTGACCTAGTTTGAACCATACTCGACCTAGTCTGAACTATACTCGACCAAGTCTTAACCAACCAAGACGTATTTTTTGTATCTATACATTGTATTTTATCAATTTAGGATCTGAAAATTTAAACAACTGTTTCAAATTATAAATGTGTGCATTCAAATTTATAGCATGTAAACCCAAAATTTCACAATAAACATCAATATTACTTCAACACCATATTTATCAACAGTTAGACATTTATATAACCTTTAAAATTAAAATAAAACAAGCTGATCAAATAATCTCAAACTGAATTGTGACTAATATTTTCAATGTTATTCAAATTTCTTTTGAATCTTTCAGTTCTATTTTATGATTCTAATCATTTAAATTTAAGCTTAGTATTAATTTAGGGTGTCAGCTGAGTAAAGTAAATAAGGCAGTGATTTTTTGTTTTTCTAATAAAATACATATACATGAAGAATAGTATATGAAGCAACTTAATCAATTAAAAAAAAATTCACCTTTCTTTTGCAAAACCATGAACTTATAATATCATTATAATTAAACCAGACAAGGAATACTAGTGTGTTTCGGAACTCTTAAAGTCAACATTGGTAGTTTTATTTAGCTATAACAAATTAATAAAAAGCCACTGTCAATGTCGATACCACTGCTATTGGAAGTTTAAATGTCATCACTCAAGTAACTGTTAAACAAACTTTGAACTTACAAATGAAGTTCTGCCCAAAGAATATATAACCTTACACATGTTACATGTATCTGTATCTGTATTTGACAATGTCTTTCCGAGTTTTAGGTCCTCGATTTTTCTCTTTTCTCTTTTGTTGTGCTAACAATGAATATGATATATAAAAGAAGATGCGGTATGATTGCAAATAAGACAACTCTCCACGAGTGACCAAATGACGCAGACATGCATACTATAGGCTACCGTACGGTCTTCAACAATGAGCAAAGCCCATATAGCAGACAACGGCTGCTTGTTGTACTTGAACCCTCAAACTAAACACAAAATATCCATATAGGTGAGAAATAAAGGTTTGTATATAATGAAAAGAGGATGTATATAAAATGAAATGATAACTCTTTCATTGACTGTACTACGCAGTTGTAATATGCATATTTTGAAATCTTCGTACCGTTGATTTAATTCTGATTAAAAGAGGGGCTGATGTATGTGCTCTTAAAATATTTGTAATATTTTATTTTTTAGAAGTTTGGATTTCTAAATTGTGGATTCTGTTTAGACCTCAGAACGAACAAAAAAGGAACAAATTAAATAATAACCAAATCAATCCATATTTTACTAAACTTTTTTAGAAGTTTTTTACAACTTTTCTAGAAGTTTGGATTTCTAAATTTCGGATTCTGATTGGACCTCAGAATGAACAAAAAATGAACATAATTAAATAATAACCAAATCAATCCATATTTTACTAATATGAATTTTACGATGTGGCATATACAAAACTGTACACGTTAAAGATTTATGAACTTGTTTTCTGTCTGTACTATTAACTTTAAATGTCTTTCATTTTGCTCCGATTGGAGTTATTTAATATATATTTGCGTCACATATTTAAATTCTAACGACAAAATATGATATTTTATCATTTTGTACCTTTATATTTAAGATTGACCGATATGTTTTATTTCATTATACAATTGATATTCTATTTTCATCAATCATATAACTATTTTGTGTCATTGAACTTTGTTTATCAGAAACGGTCAATGACGTATGATGTTTTACATGTATAAGCATATGTTATTGAGGTATATTACACACATATCATTAAAACTATGAATCAAATGTCGAAAAAAAGGAAAAAGTATGCGATTTCTTCCATGTTAAAATATTGACCAGTGAAGGACACGAAAAATATGTGTCCACATTTTCATCAAATATATTCGATATCAACCCAAATCAATCAATGAAAAATGTCACAGAGTTTGACCTGTTTATACGCCACATCTTCAGATATACGGGTATTCAACCAAACTATGTTGTAATAATGAAAAGTTGAACTGTCGGTGGCAATTGTTTTTCAATATTTATATGATTATATATTAAGTTAAAAAGGGAGTATGACTGGACTTTACTAAGAAAAGTGGTCAAGCAATATTTGAAAATGGTCGATCGGGTAAACAAATTTTGCCAGGATATATGTTAAATGTGTTAAAATCTACTTATGGTTTAGCTATTGTAATTGGTATTTCTTTATGATTGACGACAAATCACTTAAACCTCAAAACTATTCTATTTTTGTTGTTTTATTATTGCATTTGAATATTTTCGTTTCTTTCTAAAAGGAAATTGTCATAACAGAAACATCAATTGGTCATTCAAAGCCCATCGTGTTAGCTATCAAAAAGCAATCACTCGATATATAATTTTCAAAGATAAATTATTGAATTATATTTAAAAGATGCAAAATATCACTTAAAATATGTAACACGTGGACATTCAAATTATAAGGACATAACGCCCTAAGATATATAATTGTCTTTGATGTTAATTCATATTAAATAAAAGCGATCTATTATTTTCACGCAACAAGGAAAGAAATGGTTTCTAATTAAAAAGTATTTTGTAGCGTAAACATTGGAACCAACTAGAGGCTGTTAGAAGGGAAAGATATATTTTTTATAGTAAAAAAATCAATTGTGCAGAATTGTCTAGATCCCTTTTCAGATGTTATTTAAATTTAATGATGAAATACATACGTAATACGTAAACTTAAAACATTTTAAGAAAATTTTAGAGAAAATTGTCATCAAGCTATCCCTAAAAAGCCCCTTTGCTGATTATATTAAAAGCAAGGGCACGCCTGTATCAGAGACAGTTTTTGTTAAGGATGGCGATGTTTCAACTTCTTATACTTGCTGTTGTTGTCTTTGTTGGCGCTGATGGTTTTGGTAAGTACCTACAATAATAAATAAACTTGTGACAATTTTGTTACAGTTTGATACACTATTCCATGTTACTTCTGACTGTACTTTAACTTTTACTTACTGTAATATATATGCGAGGAGAAAAATATTTTAATTTTGCACTGGATTTGCAATAATGTTTAAAACGTGACCTACACACATGTGTTTGTTATTGGTAGTTGTCTCATTAATTTCTTATACTTAAAAAATAGGAAACCTAACACAATTAATTTTCTTGTTTTAATATCGCTCCTTTTGAGTTATTGCTATTCACTCAGTTTTTGTTTTAACGCTTAATTGTATTTTCCTTTTTACGATTAATGAACGTAGAAACTTAGGTTGGATACAGCCATCAGATCATTGAATATTTTCCTAGACTTTCGATTGAGACATTTGACTTTACTCGCTCCCATCTGTTCTTCTACAATATGATATGTAATATTTTTTTACAGTTCTCCTATAGTATGATACTATTTTTTTTTTGCTAGTTGTAAACACTTTTTAAAGTTTAAAGCACATGTTCAGCTTAAGTAGGAGTTAACCTAAACATACAGTTACACGAAAAACAGTCCACTTACGTTTTAGATAACTAGTAACAATAAGAAGAAAAGCGAAATCTCCTTGACATTTTTTCCGATTATAAAACCTAAGATTAATTGATTGTATTTACATCCAAGAAAGAAAAAAAAGTCAACATTTTGTATACATCAATAGCATAGTCAAACAAAAGTCTTGCAAATACAATATGCAAAATTCACATGTTGTCTTTTGTTACAATTTTATCAAAGGACATCGTTGATTAAACACATTATATTTATCTGAACGACAATGTATACATGGTATAGCTACACAAACATGTATATGCCGCATGTAGACATTCAGTATTGGTTTGCTAAATAATTTCATTCTTAATAATACAAGTTGTCAATATATATCAACAGTGCAGTTTTAAGCCATTTTTCGACGTTTGTTATAAAGTGAACTATTTAGATTTCCTTGTTCGTGTTATTTTTTTGTTTATAAACAAATGAAGCTCTGTGGTACGGTTAATGGAAGAACTGATTCATTTTGTTTTTAATGGTTGAACAAAATACTTTTGGATATGGGTTTTACATCTCTTTGGGCCCACTTAATTTTCTAATTTTCTAATTTTTAAATGTGCATTAAAACTAAGTCTGGCCAGATTAAACAAGGTTGTATGATTTCCCGCTTTATCCATTCGGAAAATTTGAATTCTAATTTTGTGGGGTCATTTAACATGTTTAAGAAAAGAAAAAAAATATATTTCGTTAACTGTTATATAATCTATATTTATTATCTAAAACATAATGCAAATGTGTAGAAAAAATGTGTTAAAAAAATCAATTAAATGAGAATTAATGCGGCTTTATTGCTGTCACACACTAGCAGACGCTAAAAACTCGATTTATCTTATTTGCAACGGTGGTATATCACAGTGCATGCTGTATTCAAATCCTTGAATAACACAGTTTTTTTTTCAAATCTCATTTTAAAATCATATCAATAATGTATATGCCATATTCATTTTCTTAATCCTGTCCAAGTGTATGTTCACTTCAATAACGTTCCGATTTTGTACCACTATGGCCAAAACACATTGGTTATACATTTCAATTACACAGTGAATTCTGTTAATTTTCGAACAAGCTAAATGTTTTTCACATACTTTCCCGTTTGTCACGCAACAACTCTCCGATTTGCTGTAATTCAGCGGTTTCGATTGACCGCAAACTGTTTATTTAGATAGCTAACGATGCCAACAAAATAAATTGATATAAGGTATATGTATTTGTGAACAAATCTTGAGATCATAAACAAACATAAAATGTTTGAGTTTGTTAGCATGTTTAGGGCCAGAATATTTTCAAATTTCCTGGCTGTTTATTGTTTTCGATTCACCGTTTGAAAAGAACTCATATATTGCATCGATTAACTGTATTGGTTTATAATGTTAACGCCATTTAGCCAGATGTTGTAAAACTAGTTTGAATCGAATCGTTTAAATGAAGATCAGATATGTATTCTTTAAGAAGATGAATGTTTGATTATATCGGTACGTCCTTGTCAATCATTATTAGATTATCCAGGGTATAGCATGGTTAGAGAAGTACTACTTGCTAAATGATTTTCAACTAGCAGTTAATCTGTGACCTTGGTTTACCTGCGCCTAATGTCCTATATAAAATACAAATACGAACAATGTTTTTATAGACACTTTTTAAATACTTAATCATCTCTGTCCTGCATCGATGGATTTCATATTTTGAGTTTGTGACAAGTCTCATAGTGGTCAAACGTATCTTTTTTATAATTTAAATGGGATAACAATGGATGCAATAAACCAAATGTCAGGGATAGCTTTTACAATTGATACGAATCTTTGATAGAGGGGAGGATAATTATTGTTAAAAGAAGCCATTTAAGTTGTTGGTTATATGTATTTGTTTGGAGAACATTAATATTCCATAATGGAATTGATGATACCATGTACTTTGTATCGTAAAAAGTCTGCAAAATTTTTATGTTTCATCAACTCCAAATGAAGATGTGTTTGGTTAACATTTTGTATACAATGATCTAACTAATTTGAAGTCGAAGAAATAAAACAAGGGTGGAGAATTATCAAGACACTCTTTGTATTATAGACAATGACTGAAAAATTTATGAAAGGTTTATGTTTATTAATGAAAAACTATTTGTTTAAAAGAAATTTAATGTGTAATGTATAGATAAAAGAACTTAACTTAAGAAGGTCGTCAAGTGTACGGAATCGGCATTATATTTGTTGTTCTGGTTTTTTTTATAATTATCCCAAGCGTGGTTTTATTTGAAGATTCGTGAAAGTGCTAATCGAAAAAAAGTTGATAAAAAAAGTAATGACGTAGTGGCTGATATTTTTGTCATTTTATAGATATTGTAAACAGTAACCTATGTAAACATGTAAACATGTAAATTGAGATCATCAAACAATTTCCATCTTTGTTAATTTGACCGATGGGTCTATTGTAGACGAAACGCGCTCCTAGCGTACACAACTTGGATCCTTGTATCTATGATGAGTGTATCCATCATTTTCCATTTGTCCTTAATAATGTGAACACTAGTTTTATGTGGGCCAATACAATTAAGAATGAGTAAAATAGAAAATTTTACTCCAACTTAAAACTTTGATAGCAAAGAAAAAAGTGTTACTAAAGAAACAATAATGTATTTCCCAATGATTTCAATTTTAAATTTCTTAAAAATATTTTGTTCTAAACATAAAAAAGATTGTTTTCCAGAAACAATAATGTATTTCCCAATGATTTCAATTTTAAATTTCTTAAAAATATTTTGTTCTAAACATAAAAAAGATTGTTTTCCAGAAACATCATTGATTATAACAAGTTGTAACAAATACTATCAAATTATCATACTTTTGCCACTTTTTTATTAAGGCTAGTACGAGCCTTGTATTTTTATGTCATTTACAGATTGTTACATGTACCTTAGATTTTTTGTATATTTTGAAACAGCAGTAAAATTTTCCCGTTCATTGTATTTACTAAATGTTTCTACTAAACATTACGAGATCCGCATTGACTGAATGTTATAAGATTCGTATATAAATGTTGAACCGGCATGTAAATGTTTATTAAAAGACCAATGACAACATGACAATTGTGGTCAAATCAATTAGCTAATATTTCTTTAACAGGTTACTGATTTTTATGCAATGCAGTTACAAATAGTATTTATTGTTTGTAATTCTGTATAGCAATATGTCACTAAAAGCACCGAAACCATACACGTTTTGGAGCCCATGATTTAACTGTTTTGGTAACTATTATTCTTGGCCAATTATTATGCTTTACCGAAAGTATGTGTTTCACGTAATAGAATCATTTTCGGACAGTGTTGTGGTTAAACTGTAAGCAACATTTCAACTGGTTATTTACACGGTGATAGGTAGGATATTATACACATATTTCATAGACAGAATGATTCATTTCGTAACTGATATGTACCCGTTACCAATTGATATTATATTTTAGTGACCAGCTTGTGTTCTGGTAACCCCTGTGGGACCGGATATACTTGTTACCTCCTGTTCAAATCTGATGGATATATCAGCGACGGATTCCAATGTTGTTATAATGCAAACAGTCAATGTACCTCTTATTGTAAGTATTGATTTTTTCATAATGTTCATGGAAAAAAAAATTCTTTTTTAATCAGTGACGTTTGTCTTGACTTAAGATGCGATTATGAAGTTATAATCAATTCATTAACCTAATGTTTAATTCAGTGTGTTAGACGATAGAATTGTGTTTGAGACTATTTTCTCTGATGGATGAAAATACAATACGCCATGAACTTTATCTGAAATGCATAGTATTTGAGATAAAAAGTAATATCAAATAGATAACCTTATAACGTGACTTTGATTGAATTAACTATTACGAATATAACAATTATAAAACACTCAACTCAGTTGTCAGGCGGGTTTTTTTTGTTCTGACAAAATATTCATTGACATCTATTGCTAGTCTCTCCTATATTTTGTTTTACACGCTAAAAAGTTATTTTCACTTTTGTGTACGTTCCTTTCCTTCATTTATTTGGGGAAAATATTCATGTTCATCCTGATTTTGGTAAAAAAAAAACTGTTGTTACCAGGCGGGAATGCTCATTTAAAAGATTTTACTTGTCTCCGCCAGATGGTCGTCTCCGTGTGACACTCTTTTATGCTTTGTGTTATATATATGTTATATATTTTTCTAAACAGTTCCCGACGCACCAAGTGGGGGAAGTGGCACTTACCTTGGCGGCTCTAGTGGCAGTAGCGGTAATATGTTTTTTTAATATCGTATTTTTCCGTATTCGTCTTTCTTTTAAAGGGAGGAAAACAGAATACTATAGTAACAGTTCAAAATAAGGCAATTCGAGAAAATGAGATCTCTTTTTTATACTATATTATGAGATGTTTTTCAACTAATTGAGTGGAGGCTCACCTTTTAATTTGCAAAATGAAAGTCAACGTGAAGACGTATGTGATAACGATGATTGCATAATAACCTATCAGTGTCATCAACCATCAGTACCTTGGTCTAAGTATATTATGTACTATACCACTAGTATGTCAACACTGAGGTTGTTAAACCCGTACTTAGCTAGTGCGTTTGATTCCAATCTTTATTGACTAGGATAACCATCTTTCTTTCCGAAGATTGATTGCCCTCTACGGGCACTCCTACTTCCTTTGCGAATAAAAAATATACCCTTCAATTATATATGAGTCATTAACGCTAAAAGTGGTATTTAACACCAAATATTAATCAATCAATAAACAGCAGTTTATCCTAATGTAAGATATGGGACGAATAGAATAATTTATAATTTATAAAAAAAAAACTATAGGTTTAGTGTTTTCTGATATTACATTATTCTGTTAAATACTTCTACAATTGTGGGATTAATATTTAACGTAAATACAAATAATTATTTATGAAAAATAGAATATTTACACCCTATTTACCTTTCGTTAAATCAGAATATACCATTTTAATAAACGAAATTCTTGATCTACGCGTGAAAACATTACTGCCTCTAGATGGACATGCATATGCATATGTTTCAACTGCCGTCGTTTCAAGTATACTTACTCCGTTTCATACTGCTTAGAATTAAAATGTTTTTATTACGTTTAAACTTGAATATACACTTTAAGTGTTTACATATTTCAAGCAGATTAATGACAAAAAAAAGTAACACCTCTTTGAATTTAATCTTTCAAAAACACCTGTCTATAGATGACCTGATTAATTATTAGCAAAGAGATTAAGCCATGCCCAGTCAGTTGAGAAATTCAGCAATAGCATTTGTAAATTTAACCACCAAATGTAATATACTTTTGATTTGTGCTTTAATAAATAGAATAACTACGCTAGAATTAAAGGGACTATTATATATCAATATAAATACCATGTAATCTGACAGCCCCGCCCAATCACTTGAACTCTATTAAGTATAACTTTTTGTAAAACTCATCGAACAGCAATTTTGAATTATTCTCAGTTGAAATAAGATACGTGTGTGTACTTCGCTCAAATCAAAATGACAATTATATATCAATTTAAAACGTTTTTAACCAATAAGCCTCTCCCAGTCGTCACTTGAAATATATCAATTATGGCATTTGTTAAATTTAACAAACACATATAATACAGTTGAAACGATATGTTCCGTTCAAACGAAAGAGACAATTATTTTGATATAAATTTAATTTAACCACACAGTCCTGATCCATCACTTAATCTATATCAGGTAATACTATTTGTTAAATGTATCAAACCAGTAAATATCAATTTTGAATTATACTCATTTGAATTGAACTATTCAACTTAAATACAAGTGACAATAACATATTAATTTAAATGCTGTTTTTCCACACAGCTTGGTTCCTTTTCATAAACTTTGCGAAAGTATGGTTAATAAACAGTTTGGTACCTCGTTTATCATCTATATGAATATTTATATATATTAAACCACACAATTTGTATATATTTTCTCACAATATTAATATATGTTTTACAACACAGTGTGGTATCTTTTTGTAATCAACAATAGGAATAGTCATTTTGCGACAGTTTGCATGGTACCTCTTTTAATACCGATTTGATAATGTTTAAAACCACAGTTTGATAACTCTTTTGTCAATGCTGTGAATACATGTACTTGTTTAGCCAAACAGCTGAAGACTAATTTTTTCAAAGTTATGCATATATATTTACCAACAAATTTTGGTTTTCTCGTGGCAGTTATTTGAAAATATATTGCACAACATAGTTTGCTACCCTTTTGTGATCGATATGACTATTTATCTTACCTTCCATACACGTCTATGAATATCATTGGTTAAAAGCAAACACGTGAAAACAGTATATATATTGTATCAATTTACAAATATTGGATCAGTCAGTGTGTTCTAATGTCAATGTATGGTCAGTGGGTGTGGTTTATTTTAATACGCTTTTTCAAATGTAACAGTATCGCATATAAAAGTAAAACAACAATAAAGATTGCAAAATATCGCATAGTCTTTCTTTGGTAATGTAATCGCATATTTGCTCCTTTCCAATACATTACATTTGTACTCTCGCGGACGAGAATACGCGTTCCGTCGTCTAGTGAGCAAGGAGAAATCACAGGAATATGTTATCGTCACGTAACACAGTCTTGCTCAAACTTGTTGACCATCAGGTGCAATAAATTGTCTGTCAATACTATCTTATAACGCTAGCATTACGTATTTAGGTTGGGGGAGTAAAACTGAGTTATATGAGAGATGATTGGCTTTAAACATGTTAAAATAAATCAGTATCATGGATAATATTTTAAAATTATGTTTCTATAGTAATTGTTGGCATATGTACGTATGCTGAATTTATACCAATGATTATATATTAGTTTCAGTGAATGATAATTATGACTACTGCATTACTAACTGCAAAAACGGATGGTGTACATATGATGGTAGCAGCTACATCTGCAATTGTGTAACAGGATATTCTGGTTCAATGTGTAGTAAGTATTAATTTTGCAACAATTTAATTCATACATTTTAAATGTCATGTATCGATTGATAAATTGATAGTCGGTCTGACTGCTTTTTTGTTTTACAAAGGTTTGTAAGTTTATTTTCCATTTATATACTTGGATATCCTTTTGGTATATTTCGGTTCTATTGTTCAAGGCTAACCAGAGTAGGAAAATACTTTTTTTCTTTTATCTAACAAGGAAACACCATTGTTTCGTGGTTTTATTGCTTCCAATGTTAAATCTAGCAATGCATAGCATTGATAGGTGTGTTTTTGTTGATGTCTCTAGTTAAAAAAAAGTGATTGTAATTTCTGTGTCAAATAATAAAATTGACACAATGTGGCATGGCTAGTCTAAATGAGTTCAACATACATTCAATTGCATGGAAGAGAGTACATGTAGTTACCTGGTATAAAACAAGTATCTTTTAAAATGAAAAGAAAATAAACAGGTAAAGTTATTTTCATGGAATTTATTATTATTCGAAACCGGATTCAACAAGAGAGCAAGGTTCATTATGATAGTCCATAAGCCCTCATTGTCTATCAAAATTACAAAAATGTTGAAGGAAAAACCTGTAAAGTTCATTTTCAAAACAGTTTCAGAGAACATGTTGGATGAGTCACAATATAAGACATTTTATTTCAGATACATATGCATATGACTATTGTACCCCTAATCCTTGTTTGAACGGATATTGTACAAGCACTGGCAGTGGTTATAGTTGTTCTTGTTACTCCGGATATCTAGGATCAGACTGTGGTGAGTACTGGAGAACTTGAAGTCATAAAGTAATATGCACAACCGTCATGTCCATGTTGTAATATACGATTATAAATTATTAATTATGATTATGAATATGACAGTTTTGAGGAATCCATTTAAAAAAAAAATGAATCAATATTGTAGTCTACACATGCATGAAGGCTTTTGTGATACATTGGGTGAATTCGTTTAAACAAATACTTTATAATGTACTGACATAGATAACATTTGTTTTCCTGAAATCGACTAGCCGTATTTGGCACAACTTTTTGGAATTTTGGGTCCCAAATGCTTTTCAACTTTGTACTTGTTTGGCTTTATAACTATTTAGATCTGAGCGTCACAGATGAGTCTTATGAAGATGAAACGCGCGTCTGGCGTATTAAATTATAATCCTGGTACCTGATAACTAATCAAACTTCATAGATACATTGCCAGATTGATAGTTAACTTATTTGCAGGACAAGATCATAGTAACAATAAATATTATTGGTAATATTTGCAAACATACCCGACCGAGATGCAGATCATGATATATTTTGGTCTGCTGTGTAAAGAGGATTTGTCGGATTGGAACAAACATTAAGCCCTGCAAACTACTGACACATACTAGTGAATGAAATTTATATCGTGTTGAACCTAGCATCATTTGAATAATCTAACTAATAAATTATGCAGTCTTATTTAGTCTGATCAACCAATCGCAGACTTATTCACTGCAGTAAATTCAGGACTGTTTATAAAATTCGCTTCTAGTCAATTCATTACTGTCAAGTAACTTCTCCGATAATTCAGTTCTGTTTTGATGTGTACATGTAAATAACATGATGAACATTGACCATTGTTTACTAAACACATGCTAAAACTGATCTTAATTGACTGCAAGCAAATTTTATACACATCACTGAATTCGCCGTTTCAGAATCTAATGCATCCTGGGTAATATTTTCAAAAGTGTACACCACAACGTCCTGATTGGTTAAAAATGTCTTAAACAATGGAAATTTAACCAATGACGTGGCGCTATTTTCACTTTGGGGTACGAACAATGCAATTACCCATGATGCTTTAGATTCTGAAACGGCCAATTAACGGCAGTGGATAAGTCTGAAAAAACAACACAATTTACTATTCATTCTTATTAATACTGTTATCATCAAAATGACAGTTTCAGGTCAAATTGGTGAACTAGTGGGTAATCAGGGCTTTATTGTGGCTTATTGTAAGTGCTGGGAGGGAGTTAGTCCCTTTCAATCGAAAATGGGGTTAAACGCCCCAATTCTTGCTAGACGATGATGATGATGATGCATACTTAGTCAACCCTAACAATAAAACTGACGCCCCTCTATGGCAAGGGTTTTACGATCTTTTTTAATTGAGATGTACAGGTGCTCATTTGCTAAACCATAAACTTTACTTTAAACAAGTTAAAAAGTCAAGGTTAATAAATTCCAAAAGGTAGAAATGTATTATATTATATTATTTAATCCAATCATATAACCAAAACTATGCATGCTAAGTGTACATATTTTTATTTTAGATACATATGACTACTGTACCCCCAATCCTTGTTCACATGGAACATGTACAAACACTGGCAGTGGTTATAGTTGTTCTTGTTACTCCGGATATTCAGGGTCATCTTGTGGTAAGCATAGCACATCAATACTGTAATAGATAACATGATGATGAATCCATTTTTACAAAATACATTTCATTAATAATTGAAATTAATATTAATTTATGCCTTAACCAAAATGCCACCTACATCTTTTTACTGTCGATTTTTTTTTTAAACTCAACGAGTGTAAAAGAGAGGCAAAATATATCATAGCACGAAATTAAACTGAAAACGCCATAAAAAAATACGAAAAAAAAAGACATACATCAGTACACAAAATACAGCAAGTCAAATTAATGACTGGGCAGCACGAACCCCAACAAACACTAGGATAATCTCAGGTGTCCCGAAAGGTTAATCAGATCCTGTTCCACATGTGTATCCTGTCGTGTTGCTCATATAAATACAAACCTGGATATCAGTCTAATTCGTCAGGTATCATTCGGGGAAAATAAGACAGGATTAAGGTTACGACAATTGGAACTGATCCGACTACATCTATGAAACCGATTTTCCATAATCATGATAATCATCTCTCTCTGTGAAGTTGTTGATGAAAGTCTCTTTTCTGATAGAACACTGCTGCGTTTTTATATATCAACACAATCAATCAAACGTCACCACCTTTAAGCATGTATGAAGTGTCAGATAGAAAAAGTCTAGGCAACCATATTTTTGACTCGATCGAACAAAAATTATTGTTTTGCACACATTTGAGTTCAAACTATACGAAATAGAAAAACACATGTTAGTTAAGTCTGAGATGTCGACATTAATTTCTTGAATGTACTTTTACTCTTAGGAGATAACTGTATTGTATTTTAAGCTCCGACGGCATCAATTGGGGATTTTATGGTCGCAAATTAAGTTTACTGGCGACGCGTTAGCGGAGACAGTAAACGGCTATTTGCGACCATCAAATCCCCAATTGATGCCGTCGGAGCTTAAAATACAATATTGTTATCTCCATTCTAATGAAACTGACAGAAAATAACATTAAAACATTATTTAAAATCTGTCATATGCCGTCTGCGCTTGCGCGTACGTCCCATAGCATCAATTGCCAATTGATGCCATGTAAGAAAGTGACGTTATCCAATCAAAATGAACGTTACAAATGTTGTTGCATTAGAATACAATATAACTAACATTAATTGAACATATTTTTTATTTTAGATACATATAACTACTGCGACCCAAATCCGTGTACACATGGAACATGTACAACTACTGGTAGTGGTTATAGTTGTTCTTGTTATTCCGGATATTCAGGGTCGTCTTGTGGTGAGTATAGGAGAACTAGATTACATATAATAGTAAACTTAACATAAATACAATAATAAATCAAAATTTGCCAAATTAGTTTACAAAATATCTAGCAACGTATCGTTATTGTATACATTCGTAAATGCAATCACATTTCGTTATAACGTGATGTAACGATATTGTTGCGCCTCTCAGATTGAACCCTTTTTTTCTTCGTAAATGCAGTACCAATGTCTAGTAGAACTATTCGTTGTTGATATAATTGGACGTTTTGTTTAGTCAGGAAAGGGGATATGTTAAAGACAGAAATTTACCCTTGCAAAATAAACTTTGCGGTGCTTCTTAAAAGCACAGAGAAAGCGAACATCTGTATAAGGTATTTTATGTAATGTTATCATTGCGATAAGACGTTGATACGTATATATGCATCCAAAGCAATTAAATAAATGTTCCTCTTAATCAAGTTTGTATTGCAATATTGAGGAAGTCTAGGCCACTATTGTGTGTAAACCATATACGATTGAAGAAAAGTGATTGTTTTGAAAAATGTGTTGGGTCATTCGACGAAAAGATAAAAAGTCACTGTTTGAATTTAACAGCGACTTATCCAGAAAACCAAAACTAAATGTACACATGTATTTCAGATACATATGACTACTGCACCCCTAATCCATGCTCACATGGACAATGTACAAACACTGGCAGTGGATATACGTGTTCTTGTTACTCCGGATATTCAGGGTCATCTTGTGGTGAGTATATGAGAATTATTTACATAATAAAAACTCATAATGCATGTAGTGATATACAACGAAATTGCTGAATCAATTTTAATTTCACAGAATACCTTATACCTATTTAAATGGATATTATTGTGAACATTCATGCATTCAGTTACCACTCGTTATAATTTTTCTCGTTATTTGTGTTCTTTGCAGCAAAATTGTGTAATATTTTAGATACGTTAATTCATTTTCTCGAGAAAATAGACAAGTTCTGCAAATTAAACTGACTGGGAAAAAAAGGCCATACATAAGACTGCACAGGAAAGAGAAGAAATAAAAGAGGAGGATAAATTTAGCTTTTCAACTGCAAGACCCTTGGCAGCTTTTGCAAGTTTTTTTTAAAGCGCAGCGAGTGTGTCAATAATCCATTACTAGACACCTGACTGAACCCACCAAAACCGACTGTACATTGCTACGTTTTTATATAGCCCGCTCAATCAAACAGACTCCAAAATTTAAGGGACCATATGGTTCACCATTCGCAATTGCCACCCATTAATGTTTTCTTAACGTTTAGTTTGAATCAGCACAAAATAGAACTATTAGTTTGGATTGACTTGATTTAATATAGTTTCCTTTACGTACATCTAGTGATATATATGACAAAGTTTCGGAATCTTTTAAAAACAAAATTACAACATGTTCTAATCGTTAGTATTGTTTACATTTGTACGTAAGTCACATGGCATTGTCAGTTTTTTTTTACACATAAGTTTGAATGTCCCTTTGGAATATTTCGCCACTCTTTCAGAATTCGTTATAACGTTTTTAACGTTTTTGTTGCTCTTCTCAGCAAAATCGTGTAATGTTATATATAAATTATGAATTTGATACTTCGTGCATACGAAAGCCGAGGAAATATAAACATTGAATATAATAGTGGGCTTAGTGGGCCAACCAGATTGAAAAGCACACGATGTTGTGTTATTGCAACTTGAAAGATGCAATTTATTAAAGAACGAAACACATTTAGCATTTGACCCAAAAGGGCAGCAACAGCTATATAAGCGCATGGACATCTATCTTTATAAGACATTTGCTTTAACACCCCCGTAAATAAAACGGACGCCGTTATTTAGCATGTTTGTATTTCTGTATTGGAACAATTTAAACGACAATATTTTCTTTGACTAACACGTTCGACCAAAAGTTAAAAATGTATATGCACAATGACCATTTACAGAATAAAGTAACCACAAAGTAGTGTAAACTTGTTTATTACAGATACATATGACTACTGCACCCCTAATCCTTGTTCACATGGATCTTGTTCAAACACTGGCAGTGGATACAGTTGTTCTTGTCATTCTGGATATTCAGGGTCAGATTGTGGTGAGTTTGGAAGATATCAAGGAAATGTATTACCGCAATGTCTTTTGTTACAAGGAGAGGTCAAATTAAGCTATGATATCTATATAAGTGGCATATATTAGCTACGCTTTTTACACATATTCACCTGGGTCGTTTATAGCTTATGCTATTGGTTGGTCGATGCTCAATACTTAGTACCATGTTAGGTGACCAATAGTTGTTCAAAGTCGTTGACAGTGACACCATATCTATTTTATTTTGCTTTTACTTGAAGTTTGCATTTATCTTTCACCTTTTATGCTGTCAGCATAGGGTGATCCTTTTTTTTTGTCAAACGAATGATTGTCCTTTTATTTTGTGAAAATGAAGTTTGCCCTTTATTTTCAGATTAATTTCATTTATTTTTAATACTATGGGAGATTAAGTAAGGAATTACTTACTTTAAAATTGAAAGACATATTTTACAACGTCGTTATGAATTATATTAATCAATATATATATATTTTTGTTCTGATTTATGATTGTTTCACACTGTATATAATTCTTAGCGATACATCTCAAATAAATTTCCCGAAAATGACAACATACTGATAATTTCAAACAGCCCTACAACATGTTGTTCTTATGTTGTGTTATAACACCACTGTACCAGGTTAGGGGTGATTGAACGCTCAAAACATGACCAACCCCGCTCCATTCGTTTGTGCCTGTTAAAAGCAAGGATCATGTAGATCTGTGGTTGTCGTTGGTTCATATATGTCATTTCCCCCCTCATTAATTGATTTGTTAAACATTAGGCCGTTTGTTTTATTGCTTGAATTATTTTACATTTATCATGTCGGGGCTTTTTATAGCCGATCATGGATTAAAGTAAGTAGTTTACAATTCATTTTGATGCAGGGATTTTTCAAACAGTACAATATACAATTAAGGAATCATCTATCAAAATAACATTCTTAACATATAAAAAAGAGAAATTATTATTTCACATCTTTTATTTTAAGAGTAGAATATCTGCAATTCACTTAAAGAGAGACACGTAGCACGCATTGAAAATTATTTAAAGCTTATCCGTTTTCATCAGCGTTTCCTGCCCAATTTTTTGTTTTGAATGTTTTTTCTGGTCTGGATTGTAAGACACCTGAAAACAATGCAGTGTGTGCAAATGTTGGCTTTGGTTAATAAATAAACAAATCTACCTCTTTTAAATTGTTGCGGTCCGCAGGTGGTTCATATTTTCTTTATTTGAATTTTAAATGAACTTATATAACTATACCTTACACATGTAGTTATGTTGGTATCGTCTACTATATGTGATTTTTTTTTTATTACAGATAGCTATGATTATTGCAGCTCTAGTCCTTGTGCACATGGATCTTGTAAAAACACCGGGAGTGGTTATACTTGTTCTTGCTACACCGGATATTTAGGGACAAACTGTGGTAAGTAATATTGATTACAATGGTAATAATATTTGTTGACTAATTAACAAAGACAATTCATCATAGAAGTACTGCTGAATAGCTGGATTAGTCACTCCGTTTGTAAATTTGCAATTTATAACACATTTAGTTGTATGAAAAAAAAACTGTAAAGTGTTGACCAATGCTGACGTGCAATCTATTTGTCTTTCTTCTGAAGCTTTCAATGTTAACGTGCCTTATTGAAATGTCATATCTGAAATACCTCCACTACGTACGAACAACAGTTGCAAATGTTAATGTATCAATCGATATTGTAATTAGTAAATAAAGCGATGACAAATATCAGATTCAAATGGAACACAAATGATAGTCGGTATTAAAACTGTTTGTGTTACTCTTATTGTCAATTAAAAGAAAATTATCAAGACAAAAAAAACGAACCCCAAGGAAAATTCAAAACAAAAAGACCATTATCAAATTGCAAAATCAAAAACTCAAATACATCAAACGATTAGAAAACAACAGTCAAGTTCATGACTTCGTAGAGCCATTTCCTAATGTTGAAAATTGTGGACTTAACCAGGTTTGACAGCTAGTTATCTTTTATATGACTCTTTGCAAACAAGATTAGTGAAGATATCGGCAATAACAATAAATACTCAAAATAACTACAAATACGTGGTTATTTTCCTTATTTATACATCTTTAGATGAAAACCCATGCAACGTAAATCCATGCGTCCAAGGAACTTGCGTAAGCAGTGGAACTGGCGGATACACCTGTACTTGCAACACTGGTTATTATGGAACAAATTGTGGTAAGTTGATTTGAAGTATTTTTTTGTGGTTGATACCTTAAGTATTAATGATTTTAAATCGTATGGTTTTTGTCATGTTATCTCTTTGTTGTTAAGCCTGCCAGGTAGAAATCTAATATATGCATCAGCTCCATAAGAAAACAATTGGATGTGTGTCATTTGTATTACGAGTAAGACAGATGCATATCAAACATAATTATATAAGATATCGATGGTAGCAATTATTTCACGAAACAAGTACCGATGATTTGTAAATAGAGTATACATCATACGTTTTTAGATCAAAACCCATGCAGCAACAATCCATGTCAACACGGGACTTGCACCACCAGTGGTAGTGGCGGTTACACATGTACATGCCATATTGGTTATTCGGGAACAAATTGTGGTAAGTTGATCTTAAGCGTTGCTTGTAGCTGACATTTTAAGTGTTTATGATTGGAAATCAGTTGTACTTTTTCATCTAATCATTTTAATGGTAAACGTGACAAATGTGGTGTGTGCATTTTGTTTTACTTGTAGAAAAGATGCATAACAAACATGATTGCGTAAGATATTAATGGTCGCAATAATTTCACATTACAAATACCAATATTTTGTAAATGAAATATATTATCCTTTGTTAGATACAAACCCATGCAGCGTAAATCCATGCGAACACGGGACTTGCACCACCAGTGGTAATAGCGGTTACACATGTACATGCCATATTGGTTATTCGGGAACAAATTGTGGTAAGTTGTCCTAATATGTTTTTAATGAGTATTTTAAGTGTACACAATTATTCAATGTTTGATATATTTGAGTCATACAGGTATATTGGGACGTAGCCATTCTAACTTCTGAACCTAGTTTAAAAAGGTAAATTGATGAAAGGGGAAAAAGCTGAACAAATTTTTTTTAGACGGTACACTCGTGATACTGAGTGGGTAGAAAGTATTCGGTTTTCCGAGTCAAGTTATATGTTAGCTGTCATAAGTTAAATTCTTATCTCTTTTACTCGCATTTGAGATACCAAGAATGAGCCTTAGAATCAAGTGTGTAATTACAACTAGCAGTATGAGGTCTGTCACGTAAAAAAACAGGAACTACTTACCGTTCCTGAGTACTCTACATGACAGCTATCTTGGGAGGTTTTTTTTTATTAATCCGTGTTGTTTTCTCTGTAGTGTTGTGGAATTTTCGTTTTGACCATGGTGTTGTCCATTTTTTTTCAAAATGATTATCTTGTTATTGTTGAGGTTCTTTTTGCTCGATCCTAATTTTTCTTTGTCGTGTTTTGTGAACTATTGTTTGTTCGTTGGTCTAATGTCTTTTGACTTATAATGAGTTTGAATGTCCCTCTGGTATCTTGCGCCTCTCCTAAATGACTTCCATATATATGTTGTCTCTATTTAATTAACATTGCAAATCAATTTATATTAACAAAAGATATAGAAGTGTGCATAATTTTCGAATCAGAAAAAAAAGACTCATTTATAAAACAAATTGCTCATAGAAGGATTCAATTAAGCGTGCACTATGAATTGTTATATTTAAAACATTTCTGTAAATAAAACAATGTGGTGTGTGTCTTTTTTATAACAAGAAAGATGCATAGCAAACATAATTGTATTGTACAAAACAAGTATCAATGATTTGTAAATAGAATACATCTTTCATTGTTAGATAAAAACCCATGCAGCGTAAATCCATGTGTACATGGAACTTGCTACAATAATGGTAATGGCGATTATACCTGTTCTTGTCATACTGGTTATTCTGGAACACACTGTGGTAAGTTGTCGATCACAATTTTTGTTTTATTTATGTGCACATATCAACATATTAAATAACCTCGTTTTGAGTGTTATTTTCACCTGAGTAAACTGATATATAAAAAAGGTACAGAAATGTATGCAGTGAACGAAAGTAACCATCTTTGTAAACGATAAATTTATAAAGGGGAGAAACGATGAACCAAACCCAAATTAAATTGTTTTGTAAGGATAGTTGGTTAGTTGTTTCCTTGTCTTAGTTCCCACAAATTAATGAACGATACCTAATGTACACTAAATAAGAACATCAGTTAATTATTGTCGCTTGAAGTCAGGAATATGACAATTGTTAGCCTTTCCTTTGATGTGTTTGATTTTGCCATTTACGTACTAATTCTACGTTTTGAGTTCGGTATTTTAGTTTATTCACTTTTCCTTTGCAAATGCAAACTAATAATGTTTGCTTTATACACCTATTTATCAGATTATACAGGATTTATACAGTGAAGGGGAGAAACGATGAACCAAACCCAAATTAAATTGTTTTGTAAGGATAGTTGGTTAGTTGTTTCCTTGTCTTAGTTCCCACAAATTAATAAACTTTTACATAATGTACAGTAAATAAGAACATCAGTTAACTATTGTCTCTTGAAGTCAGGAATATGACAATTGTTAGCCTTTCCTTTGATGTGTTTGATTTTGCCATTTACGTACGAATTCTACGTTTTGATTTCGGTATTTTAGTTTATTCACTTTTCCTTTGCAAATGCAAACTAATAATTTCTGCTTTATACACCTATTTATCAGATTATACAGGATTTATACAGTGAGCAAAGCCCATACCGCATAGTCAGCTATAAAAGGCCCCGATATGACAATATAAAACAATTAAAACGAGAAAACTGCGGACTTATTTATATAAAAAAATGAACGAAAAACAAATATTTAACACATAAACAAATGACAACCACTGAATTACAGGCCCCTGACTTGGGATAGGCACATACATAAATAATGTAGCTGGTCACGACAAAATTACGAGATGGCAAGCATTACACACTCTATA
Source organism: Mytilus edulis (assembly GCF_963676685.1). NCBI lineage: Eukaryota > Metazoa > Mollusca > Bivalvia > Mytilida > Mytilidae > Mytilus > Mytilus edulis. The sequence goes on from NC_092354.1 coordinate 50,090,492, forward strand.
AAGTTGTTATTTTCAAAATTGATTTTCCCTATAGACATATTCTAACAATTCTATCGAAACAGTTTTCTTAATTTCTCAAAACATTCTTTATTTCCAATTATAGAAAAAAATAAAATCCAAAAAATTCAGTATCACGAGTAAAATTCAAAACGGAAAGTTCATACTCAGTTGGCTAAATCAAAATTCAAATACATCAAACGAATGGATAACAACTGTCATACTCATGACTTGATACAGACATTTTCGTATGAACAACATTGTGGATTGAACCTGATTTTATAGCTAGCTAAACCTCTCACTTGAACAGTCGCATCGAATTCGATTATATTGACAACTATATGTGAACAAACCAAACAGACAAGATAGGTAAAAATTTCAAAAACAAGTGAACAGCATTCACCATTGTGTTATACCATTGATTACTATAAAAACAAACAAATATGTAACAAAGAAACACCAGAAGGCATTTAAACAAAGCACATAAGCAAAAATGAAAGACAATAATACAAATATTTAGCACAATTACCTAATTACAAGATGTATAAGTACAGATCCACGTCATATGTAACAAGGAAACCCCAAAAGGCCCTTTATAGCTTTCTGTTCGGTGTGATCAAATGATCCGTAATGAAGACTGTATCTTGGCCTATAAGGGTTTACTATTCTTAATTATGGCTTGAATAGAGAGTTGTCTCATTGGCTCTCATACCACATATTCGTCTATCTATATAGACAAAGCACATTAGCATAAATAAAAAAACACAAATACATCAGTTATCATAGAACAATCACGGGATGCACAAGTACAGAGCATCGTCATATGTATCAACAAACACAAACAGACATAACACATTAGTAAAAATGATAGACAAGAAGGTAACACATTATGTATTTGTTAGATCAAGACCCATGCAGCCACCATCCATGTGATCATGGAACTTGTTATCCCACCAGTACTGGTAGCTACACTTGTTCATGCCAAACAGGTTATTCAGGAAATAACTGCGGTAAGTTGATGATATAGTATTGTTTATTCATTTCTGTTCGAAGGGTATCAAATGTCATGGATTATGTGGATTATGTGCACATCATGGCAAAACTACGAAACTGAAATTTCCAAGTGTTAAGGACTCCATGAAATCTGTTATTTAAGATAGTAGTTCTCCTTACTGGCATATTTTAGAAATTGCTTTCTAAATGTATTGATTTTCCAAACTGTTCACTATTGGAAGTAATGGAGCACATAATGAATCTAATGTATCAAGACCAATGCAGCCACCATGTGTAGATGGAACATGGTATGGTATACAAGTAGAACTGGCCGCTACACTTGTTCCTATCAATAATATTATTAAGGAAATAACTGCTGTAAGTACACGAAGTACACGAAGAAGAACTGTATATTCATTTTCATTCATTGGATATCTACTATCGTGGATTTTATCTGTACAGAAAAAAACACGAATTTAAATGTTCATCAACTTACATTTTTCCTAGTATGTAAAACATGGCAAAATCACGAACTTGCAATTTCCTAATTATACGCACTCCATGATTATTTTTTTTTTAGAAATTAGTTCTCCATAACTACCTATTATATCTTATGTACTAGATTTACACATTTGTTCCCAAACCATTCTCATTTTTCATTGATGGAACACATAATGTACTATTTAGATCAAGACCCATGTAGTAATACTCCTTGTGCACATGGAACGTGTTATCCCACTAGTACTGGAAGCTATACTTGCTCATGCCAACCAGGTTATTCAGGATATAACTGCGGTAAGTAGTATTAAAAAGTCATTATTATCCTTGGAATTCCAATGTCGTAGGTTGACCACATATTCCTAATATAAGTTTAGAACCTTGTAATATTGTAATCGTTATTAACAAAAATAATATGGGGTCTAAATAATTCTTCTGCTTTTGACCTTACAAGTACGACAATTGTTTTAGTCAGTACTTTAATTAAACTCAAAGGTACATACATGATAGTAAATACCTATTACTTTTGATTACATTTCATTATTTTCTGATTTATGAATAGACCAGACGAATCCTTGCGATTCCCACCCTTGTAAACATGGTGGTACTTGTACACCTACAACAACTGGTTACACTTGTTCATGTCCATTGAACTATGGAGGACCAAACTGTGACAGTAAGTACAAATATGACTTATGATTGAGAACTGCTAGTGAAAGATTAAATATAATGTTTTGTTAGAACATTACGCGTTTTATAACAGTATTACAGTTGTAAACTAATCTGCTTCGTGTTGTATACATAGTAAGAGTAAACAATTATAGATCAAAGAACGATTTTAATTGCCTTTCAACAGACAATCTGTGGATCATAAGTTTTAAAAAATGTTTCACCTTGCATTTGGTGTAAAAATGAGCTCAACCTTGTTATACGTGATTTATATCCATATGATATCAAAATGTAGGATGATGTTGATGTGATGGATGGCTGCTTAACGTCCAGAGGCAAATGTTTATGCATATTCAGAAGAAGATCTTAATGTTATATGACTTTTTACCCTGTTTTGTACTAGACCAACACTCTGAGTCGGATAATATACGTGCTAGCTCACAAGTCCACAGGAAGACATGTCACTTTACCCGAACACATTATTCTGACTCCGAGCCAACCAGTCTTTGTTCTTACTCCTTAATGCTGCGACTCAGCGGAGAAGCAGCAATAACCAATTTTAAAGTCTTTAGTTCGACCTGGCCGAGGGTCAAACCCACAACCTCCTGCACTCGAGGCAAACAAGTCAAAACAAGACCACCAAGGCTGTTTCAAAATGTATGAACAGAAAATGTACAGATTATGACAGAAGGTCAAGCAAAATAGTTAATGCATTAATTAATCAAAAACCAAACCCCAATATTTGAATTAAAACATGTGTGATCTATGAAAGAGGGACAACCGATACCAGAGGGACAGTCAAACTCAACAATTTTTTTTTAAATCGCCTTAGAAGCGTTTGATTGAAAATGCCCATCATGTTAGAAGTGATAAGTTATAAATAGCACATTTATATTGTATGATAATTATTTGCCTAACGTCCAGTTGTAATGATTACAATACTATAACATTATCATAAAAAGAAACGATTGTCCATACGATATTTCATTCTTGTGTCGAAACTAAACGGTTTCTGAGCTTTTACTTGGATATTCAACATTTTCGCATTATTACACTTTGCACATGAAATATCTACGAAGGTGAAAAGGCTAACTGATTTCGTAGTAAATAGGTACAAAAATCAATGTGTACATGTATAGTTCTTAAAGTAAGGATGAGTTTTATCTTGTTCGATTGAAATACAATTTAGAGGTATTTGACATGTGGGAAAGGAAAATAAAACTACAAATTTGCAATAAACAAATGCAAAAGGTCATTAGTTAGGGTTACTATCAATGAAACAAACACAATTTTGTCCTCAGTTAATTTGGTTTCGGGATTATATTCAGAATTGAATTGTAACACATGTACGTGAACATATTCAATAAAAGTGCATCTGCAATTGTTCTATTAAGCATAACAGTATCACGAGCCCTTCAATTACACTTTTTGTTGCAAATAAACGGGGCATCGGTCAGTAGTACCATCTTTTCATTTTGTTTATTGGTTTTGAAATTAAATTTTAGATACGCGTAACGGGATGGACGTTGTATATATTTTTGCTTCAATATGACAGGAATTTAAGACGAGCTTTACTACGGATGAATTTAGCAATAAAGCACACGTTAATTGTTTGGTTTTTTATTTCTAACTGAGGACAACATAGAGTATTACACAACAATTGATGTCATCAATGTTTTATTTTTAATCTTCATTTTGTATATTTATCAGAGCATTACAGACACAAAAAAATCATCAGAAACTCGAAACATTTAATTTTTTGTTCTTAAAAATGTGTAAATCAACAATGTAAGTGCAAGCAGATCTACACGAACATACCGATTAAACCTTTCATTTGAAGAAACGATTTGTCTAATGTCATACATATTGTTTTAGTTATCACAGTGTATGAAGAACTGTACTCACGTGGAGATTTACTATGCAAACTTGTTATGTAAAACGATAGGTCTAGTTTTTGGGGAATAACTTTTTGTAATATTCATAAAACTTCCTACATGTCTACAAAATCATATCACTTTAATGCATTATTCAGATGATTTATTTTAAGTTCAGTATTTGCCAATAATTTGATCACTGTTGTTTTTATTTTCAGACGCATGTGATCCTAATCCATGCGAAAATGGCGGCACTTGTACACTCGACTTATGGGAAAAAGCCCAATGTCAATGTCCAAAAGGCTACGGTGGACCGAGATGTCAAAGTAGGTTATTTTGTATATGACTAGAACATAAGATAAACACCTAAAGCTTATTGCATTTAACAACGGTACAAATTATAATAAACTAACAAGAGATTCTCATAACACTGAATATATCATCTAAAAATTGGTTTACCTACTTAGGTATTCTACATCACAACGTTAAGATTATAAAGTATTATTCTTTTTAAATCCCGTTTCTCTATTATTAGATTGTTTTTTCATAGAAAGGCACAGTTGTTCTCTTTATTTTTGTTAACATCTGATTATCATTACTTTGAAGAGCATGTGTTTTTATTAAAAGCTACTGACGAAACGAAACTCGTTCTATGTCTTCACACATCATGTTCCGATGCGCCAAATGTATCAGTGCTGCTTGTCCCTTTTAGGTTTGAACTGTAGTTGGAAAGAGGTTTCAATGTCTTAAGCCTTGGTAAACAGGATACAACATATATATATTATCAATTAAACATTAAAATGACGTTGTGTATATGGTTCTGTTTTTATTAATTAAACAATAATATTTCTAGCGGCTATCGACCCATGTGATTCAAATCCTTGTCAAAATGGAGGAGCCTGCTACCGTAACCTATGGGAAATTAAGTGCATCTGTGTTCATCCGTTTGCAGGTGATTTCTGTGAAAGTAAGTTTAAAACTGATTAACAGAAAGGCATTGTTCTACTCATATTACAGATTCCACTTTTTCCTACACTATTGATGTGTTCTTTATTGATTATATGTTCTTTTTTGTACACTTTTTACGATCGAATATTGGTTTTTGATCCACCTGACGGATATACACAATTCAAATGAAAGGATGCCAAGATGTAAGCGTTAATTGTAGTCAAACAAAGAAATAAAACAAATCATAATTGAAAATCGAAAATTTAGCCTTAATCTTTGAGGGAGACATAGATCTACAGGCATGTAGTTCTAAAAACTAAAACTAAAGTTGTCTACTGTTTTATCAAGATAAATATAATCCTTCCACCAAATATATACAATACAGCTAGTTATACAGCAATCTACATGTATGGTATATTTTACAACTCTCAGCCAAAGAAACAATCAACTGCATGTACCTATATGGCCTTCACCAATGAGCTAGTACACCACAAAACAAGCTATGCAATACACAGGACAACTGTTAATTAGTTTAAACCATAAAACTAACCGCTTGGTGTATATACAAAACAATAAACGATAAAAATATTATATACAGCAACAAACAGCAACCACCAAATGTTACTTGCTGCCTACGTCGGGCATGTACCTTCATAATTTGATGAGGTTAAACATGTTTGCGAGAGTTGGTCGTTGTCCAAACCGTCAAACTTGCGATGAAGTTATTTGACGCTATATCTTGAAAAACGAATATTCATGTTGGCATAAGGCTTCCTAAATATAAACTTTTTATATATTTATTATTTTATAATCAGTCTTGTTGAATCCGTGTGATCCAAATCCATGTCTAAATAATGGAACATGTTATCATGATGGAAAGTGGAACAAAGTTTGCTGGTGCCCTGACAATTTTACTGGTGATGAATGCCAAAGTAAGTCATATTAAGACGTGTTACATAAACATTATATTAAATAAATGTTCTTCGTGTTCTGAAACAGGTTTATATAAAACGGAACGTAATTCATTAACAAAATGCCTACACTACTTGTATTCTGCTGATGCAACTGTCGTGTAATGTCCATTATTGACACACAATGTTATATCTGATCATGTAACTCAAAAGCCCACGTATTATGATAGTAGATTGCAATTGTAGATTGACTCATGATACTTTCTTAACTCCTGATAATCGACTTTTCCTATAAATATTTACAGTAGTTGTATGTTAGTATATGAAGGCCATGTTCACTTGAGATAAACTCGATATGGTGTAGTGTACTCTAAACTAAAATCACTTGTGATCCCATTGATAAAAGTCAAATGATCACATGCAGTTTAAAACAGATATTGATTTAATCATGCCATCGACAATATTTTTACAGTTGTAACCCGTCCAGACTATTCATTTCCGAAATCACTCCACGCGTAATTAGGGCTTAGATTAGATAGATATAATCTAATCAAGTCTTCGTCCGATCGTCTTTAAAACCCTTGCCAAAGACGCGGACAGTTTTGCTGGATGGTCAAATATTTATCCATATACTTCTTCATATTGGACGGCATTAATTTTAGGGCCCACTAATATTATTTAATTGTAAATGTGTTCTTTCTGAACAATATGAGTTTAATTGCAGCTGACTGTTTATCAACAAACAACCAATCAAACAATAATTTTCGAAAGCCTACAGTTGAGTTTTTTACCAAACGTAATTGTGACATTTTTTAAGAACTATCAAACTTCTCCAAATCAATACATGGAGATCCATTCATGATAGTTGGAAAAATCATTGTCTCTAATTACATTATTAACACATTTTTAGTTCAATAAAATTCGGAACTAAGTTCAAGAAATCAAATATTTGATTTACCTTCTGGATCACATTTATAGTTGTCTCTGTTCATAATTAGATTTAGCCAAAGTACATCATGTACATACCCATTACCTCCAACACCAACAAAAAAATAAAAAGAAATAGAAAATAAAAAATAATATGTACTGGTCTACGCCTAATTGATACCATTGATAGCTTTCTATGTTGTGTATTGTGTACTCTTGTTTATCAGTTTACTTTCGATCTATGATTTTGGTACTTGTCTCTTTGACACATTCCCCATTTCCATTCTCAATTGTATACATAAAACATAAATGTGTTGAAAAAAAGTTAAATGAGATAGTCATGATTCGTTTATCTTATTCTTTTATATCATGACCTGCTGGTGGACGTTTCGTCCCCGAGGGTATCACCAGCACAGTAGTCAACACTTCGGTGTTGACATGAATATCAATTATATGGTCAATTTTATAAATTTTCTGTTTACAAAACTTTGAATTTTTCGATTAACTAAGGATTTTCCTACCCCAGGAGTAGATTACCTTAGCCGTATTTGGCACAACGTTTTGGAATTTTGTGTCCTCAATGCTCTTCAACTTTGTATTTATTTGGCTTTTTAACTATTTTGATCTGAGCGTCACTGATGAGTCTTATGTAGACGAAACGCGCGTCTGGCGTATAAAATTATAATCCTGGTACTTTTGATAACTATTTACACCACTGGGTCGATGCCACTGTTTGTGGACGTTTCGTCCCCGAGGGTATCACCAGCACAGTAGTCAGCACTTCGGTGTTGACATGAATATCAATTATATGGTCAATTTTATAAATTTTCTGTTTACAAAACTTTGAATTTTTCGATTAACTAAGGGTTTTCCTACCCCAAGAGTAGATTACCTTAGCCGTATTTGGCACAACGTTTTGGAATTTTGGGTCCTCAATGCTCTTCAACTTTGTATTTATTTGGCTTTTTAACTATTTTGATCTGAGCGTCACTGGTGAGTTTTATGTAGACGAAACGCGCGTCTGGCGTATAAAATTATAATCCTGGTACTTTTGATAACTACTATGTAATATAGTACACATGTACACCTGATACAATACAAATGTAATACACCTGTGTATATACACATATGAACATCTTGTTTAATTGTATTCAATAGTTGAGGATCCATGCAATCTCATTGATTGTATGAATGGAACATGTGAAAACGGAACGTGTGTATGTCCACCAAATGTTACCGGATCTACGTGTGAGGGTAAGTAGTATATATATTTTTTGTCTATCTAATGAGTTAATCCTGTTTCAACTGATTTTTATAGTTCGTTCTTATGTTGTACTGTTATACCACTGTCCCAGGTTAGGGAAGGGTTGGGATCTAGCTAACATGTTTAACCCCGCCACATTATTTATGTATGTGCCTGTCCCAAGTCAGGAGCCTGTAATTCATTGGTTGTCGTTTGTTTATGTATTACATATTAGTTTTTTGTTCATTTTTTTACATAAATGAGGACGTTAGTTTTTTCGTTTGAATTGTTTTACATTGTCTTATCGGGGCATTTTATAGCTGACTATGCGGTATGGGCCTTTGTTCATTGTTGAAGTCCGTACAGTGACCTATAGTTGTTAATGTTTGTGTCATTTTGGTCTTTTGTGGATAGTTGTCTCATTGGCAATCATACCACATCTTCTTTTTATATATACAGTGTTACCTGTGTTATCCGACACACTGGGAGACCAGAGAGTAATGTCCGCTTAATCAGTGTGTCGGAATACTCAAGTTTTTTTTCTGCAAGGATAAACACACATTGGGACCATGTAAATGTGTCGGTTAAAGAATGACGTTGGAATGCCCAGGTGTCGGATTAAGCAGGTTACACTGTACTTATAACGATGTTTATCATATTTTTAGTAGTAAACACAGTAGTTTTGAATACTTAATATATAGCTTGCTGATTAACCCGTATCACTCAAGTATGAGTGGGATCGTTTATACTTTATACAAAAATTAGTTATTTTCTACAATTACATAGAAGATTCACTTAGTTTTATATGCATATTAACATTTATTTCTTTGAATATTTTACCTCATTTTACCTTCATTATACTGGCTCAAATTATTGAGTATTGAGTTTGAGTATCAGTTTCCTTTTATTGTTAACTGCACTTTACATTTTTAAAGTATATGATGTTTTTATAAAGACAAGAACATACTAAAAGAAAAAAAATGGAATGGACTTTAAATCAAATTAAGTTGAATATTAAATTACCATGCTCTTTTTTTAAAACGATTATGTACCATGAATGTAAAGATGGTTCTTTTATTCTGGTTTTAACTAAATTTGCTCTATCTGATGCACAGTAAATGAACTTGTGCATTATAATAGGTGCCAGCAATTTTTTTTCTCGTCTTACAATGACAAACCATTATTCCTCAAGTATTATGAGTATCAATACATTAAGATATATTTTGCATACAGATCCTGTAATTGACCCATGTGAAACTATAACTTGTTCAAACGGCGGAACATGTGAGGACGGAATGTGTCTCTGTGCTTCTGGTTTTTCTGGAACTATGTGTGAAGGTGTGTATACATAAGCATATATAGTAATTATTGGCCTTTAATTTGAAATAAATAACAAAAGTATAAGGAATATATATCAAATACTACGGTCAGATACTTTTCTTAAATAATATTTCTTAGAAACTTGTATTTCCAAGAATACTATAACAAAAATGTTTGACATAACTGTTACTATTCAATCCATATCATATACATAAATGTTTCCAGATTCTGTTGATATGTGTACTGGTATTACTTGTGAAAACGGTGGGACATGTATCTTGGGATCATGTAACTGTGCTGATCGTTTTATAGGAGATAGGTGTGAAAGTAGGTATACATAAGCAATATATTATAATTATTAGAAACACTATTCAGACTAGAGACTTAAAGATCAAACAAATCAACAGATTTTGTGTAATACATGTAAAAATAGTATAGTTATATGCAACACAGATCGCGATAAGTAATAAACGGGAGTAGAATGACAACATGAAATTTAATTAGGTAATCGCTCTTCTCTTAAATATTTGCATGCTTTGTCCTTCGAATGATTTGTAGTCTCAAGCATGTCAAACGGTTTTCATGTAATCGGGGCCTTTTTTACATATAATATCCATGAGAAACTTGAAAGTCCGTGTTGTGGGTAAAAGAAGAGCACACCTGTGTCATATATGCATAATAAAGGAAACAGTAGTATACCGATGTTCAAAACTCATAAATGGATAGAGAAAAATACAAATTTGGGTCACAAACTAAAACCGCGGGAAACGTCTTAAATATAAAAAAGACGACACAACATTAAAATGTAACACACACAGAAACGAACTAAGCATTAGACAAAATCCGATGAGAATAACAAATATAACATCAAACTAAATACATGAATTTGGGATAGAAAAGTACCGTGACACGTATTTTAATAATGTGAATTCAAACTCAAACATAAGAGGAAACAAACGACACAAAAGAAACACAACATTACAATGTAACACTAATAGAAACAAACTATTATATAACAATAACCATATTCCTGACTTGGTATAGGACATTTTTTAAAGACAAAACGGTGGATTGAACCTGGTTTTGGGGCATGCCAAAACCTCCCTCTTTTATGGCAATGTTAAATATAGCATTACTATGACATCACAACCTTACAGGACTACAATACAAATAAATAGGAGAACACAATTGACAAAGAAACACAAGAATAATAGCTGACAAAAGGCACCAGGTTTTAAATGTATTGCGTTAGAAGTGCGTTTTGTCCACACGAGACTAACTAGTGACGCCCAGATAAAAAAGTTTAAAAGCCAAAACAAGTACAAATAGAACCGCACCGAGGACCAAAAGTTCAAAAAAAGTTGTGCAAAAAACGGCCAGTGTTTTCTATTAGGTACCAGAACATCCCTATTATTCAGAATAATATTTGCTTACTTGTATACATAAATTACCTCGAAACATCGATTTATGAAATACATTTGTCTGTATCAACTGAATTATTTCTTACATGATATCTACCTTAAAATATAGATTTGTGAAATACATCACATTGTATCAACTATATGAATTCAAAACTATGTTTCAACTTATTCAATAAATCACATTCAATGTACAATTATCTGGTAGTGCGTTGTGTCATGTTTGGTTATCTAGACGGAGTCGGAAGAACACATCTACATGTTGTCGAACACAAAACGTAGTCTAAATGACATATAAGTCAAGTTAATGTCCGATTTTATTCAATTACAAAAAACATTATGTAATTAACGACGCAAACTAATTTCAGTTAAGATTCCGGCGATTTTTTTTGGTGATTTTACTTTTTTCTTTAGATTCATCGTTCATTTATACCTACAATATATATATAGATTCTTACATTGGTACCAGTGGATTATCGGATTAATCCAATCGAGATAGTTAAATTATCAATTCTAAAGTCCGAGCCGCCCCGGCGAGGACTTTAAAATTTATAATTTAACTATCGAGATTGGATAAATCCGATAATCCACGAGTAACTATGTAAGAATCTGTTTCTCTAATGATTAAAAACATTGTCTTGTTTTGTTAATCGAAAACCCTCTTCGGGTGCCTTTCACATTGCACGAAGTTGTCAATTTCATTAACACCTATTATAGCATATTTTGAATCATCCAGTTAGCTAAAAAGGTCATAACCCATAAAATCATCCACTGATCTGTTGATTTTTTTATACAATGGGTTCGGAAAGGGATAAATTTCCATAGAATTAGAGAAATGTTATTTCAATCAATTGTTTGTTTCTGTATGTTATTATCATATTGGATTAATTTTCCATTTTATAAACATAAATCATTTCCTTTTCTGGTCTTCTTGTCAATTTAAAAAAAACAGTTCATTAAAAGTTAAGACTGTTGGTGAAACAGCTTTTAATTAGTATTGTTCACAGGCTACAACGTCATTGTGTTGAAAAATGACAATAGGGTCAAAATGTGTACAAAATATCCTTTTCTTGAACAATTCTTTTAAAATATCTCGATATTCTTTAACAAGTTTTATTATGAAACATGGTTTTCTTTTTTATTTATGTATTAACTTCTTAGTATGTGCTGTAATTTTTATATCGTTTTTGTAAAGGCAATTTTGCTCATGATAACAACATATTCCATATATATTTATAAATAGTCCACTTAGAAGTTTTGCACTATATATAAAATCAACCATTTTTTATCATGTGTCAGTTTAAAATTCAAACATTTTGTCTTAATCAATGGTTTATCTAGACAAACCGTTGTTTAATCCTAAAACAAGGACCAACTTAAATAAACATCATCTTAAGTCATGTAAGTACTACAGCAATGATCTTTTATATCAGAATGATAATAATTTACAATGTATCTATCGTCAGAATATATATTATTCATTTTGTTTCAGTGTTAGAGTTTGTTTGTGATTCAATGCCATGTATGAATGATGGTACCTGCCAGAGTTTCAATCGTATTTGGTCATGTAATTGCAAAACTGGGTTTATTGGAGTAGATTGTTCCATAGCCAGTGTAAGTAAATTTATGTGCCATAGATAAATTTACATATATTACACGATTCACCAGCAATGAAAACTATCGTCTAAATTATTTGGATTATTTCTAATTTCTGACAGTAATCAGAAACTCCATTAATCGATGTTTATAAATTATCTTATGTATAAATAATGGAACAAAAATACATGTACACTCAAGTAAGAAAAAAACCTTTATTATAATAAGATAGACTACACAACGAATAAAAGTCATAATCATAAGAAATGAACGCATCAAAGATGAAAGAATTACAATTTTGTGGTCCAAACGCGAGTTTTGGTCTACAAAACACTCATCAGAACAATAGATCTGGATCGAAAATCGATGTATAATCATTTATTTTATATTATCAAAGCTCAAACAAAATGAAGTGAACGGGGATATATTGTTGGTTGGAAATTTTTAGATGCATTGGTCATATATCATTTATTTGTTTCTTTTTGTAGGGTTAAAGACAAGTGTGTGAACAAATAACAAACTGAAGCGATATCAGAAAAGTTGACAATAGTATACAGTACAATGTATATAACAAATAAAGATTGCAAATATCAAATATATTTTTTTTTATTTCAAAATAGGCAACGTAAATCGAAAGTTACTCTTTTAATTATATATATTTTTTTCAATGAAATATTGATACTTCACAACAATTTCACGTGGTTAGCACTGCTGATTGTTTGATTGTTTATAGGCGATAACAATTCCTCAAATAACACTGTGTTCATGTTGTGCTTTTGAAGCGTTTTTCTTAATTTACCGTCATCAAGAACGCTCAAGACCAAACATGTTGAAAGCCAGGTATGTACAAACCATCAACACAAAAGGAGTTACAAATAAATGACCATACTGGACATAAAAGATAAACTTTATCTTAGGTAAACTTTGCCCAAAATAGCGCTCACCTTTTTTCTTTCTTTATTGTCTGTGTTTCGAATAAATTAATTTGAGTCATCAAAGATTTTGTATTTCGAAACTTCTGGTTGCATACATTTAAAAGACATTTAATAGCTATCAAAGGTACCAGGATTATAATTTAGTACGCCAGACGCGCGTTTCGTCTACATAAGACTCATCAATGACGCTCAGATTAAAATTTTTATAAAGCTAAACAAGTATAAAGTTGAGGACCGAAAATTCCAAAAAGTTGCATCACATTTGGCTAAGGTAATCTATTTCCTGGAATAAGAAAATTCCTAGTTTTTCAAAAAAAGTTTTGTAATAGCAAGAAACGTCCACTAGCAGTGGCATCGACCCAGTGGTGTAAATAACCGATCATTATTTGACATCATAGTTACTTCTATTAATTTACGTATCTGAATTATACAATACGTTAAAATTGAGTCAACTAGCATGTCAGGTGTTGTGTTCCAGTCTTGAACCATATCCAACAGAACTGAAATGTTTGTCTATACGTTGTATGTCAAAGCATAACGATATTTAAGGATAACCCTACGAATACATATAATAACATTAAATATGACGTTCATGTCAAATCGTATAAGCGCTACATATTAACAAGGATCATACAAAATACCCCACCCCCCCAAAAAAAACAAGAAACTTTTGATGAAACTTGCTTTAGTTCTTCGGAGATAAATATTTGTGAATACATTTAGTGTAAACATATTTTATTAATTAAATTCAGGTAAAGTAATGTACACAAATAGGCATGTACATAATAATATAAGTGAAATAAAAAGATCCAGAAACAAGCTGTTAGCTTATATTAATCCGTTTCCTAAGAAAAACATTTCATATTGTAATACTCAAGGAGTAAAATGTTAAAAAAAAATAACAATGTTACACTAGATGGAAAGAAGAAAAAAAACCACATAATAAGGTTGTGACACACAAGAAAGAAGAAAAAGATATACATCGAAAATTCAATAAAAAAGTTTATGTTTCTGAACGGACACAATTATTTAAGATATAAGTATTACTTGTTGAACAAGATGTGTGCTATCATATGACAAATCTTTTGCTAATGAGTATAAATGTTTGAACTGCAAAGAATATTTCAATGTTTTGTTCGTAGTCTTGAGTGATAAATTTGACCTGATCGCTTACTAATGTAAAAATAATTTGGAGGTTTAATCGCCCGAGACTGGACACAATTCCCATGCCAAAACAGAACCTGTAATGCCAATAGGTTCTAATTTCCGTAATAACCGTAACAACCCCTTATGCCAAACTTTGTCAAATGCCTTACTTACATCACAAAAACTTACTCTAATTTCTTTCCCGTCATCTAATGCCTTCTTAAACTCATTTGTAATGTTCAGCAATCGATTAATGGCTGAGTCCCCTTGGTTGGTTGGGTGTGATTATCTGGTTAGCTATTAGATAAATATGAATATGCTTAAAACCACATCTTTCCATGACTTTTCCGATAACCCTTATCAATGAGATCGGTCTATAGTTTCTATAGTCACTTGGAGAGTCCTTCTGAAATACATTAGCACATTTCCAGTCGGAACGCAAATTTGCCAACTGATAAATATAGGTTAAATAACCTGCACAAAGGGTATTTCATAATTCCATATGCTTCCGTTAGAAGTCCTGGGCTTATACGATCTGGTTCCGATGCTTTTGATACATCCAAAATCTTCAAAATGTCTACTACCTCGTTCTCAGATATTATCATATCACCGAGTTCGTCTGTTCGTGTGTCAGGTATGTCTGGAAGGTGTGTATTGGAGTCATCAAGATTTGATTGACCACAAAAATAATCATTAAATATTTTTGCCATATTTGTATCTTCACAGATCAGATCATCGTCTATTTGTAAAGGGAGAATGTTGCGCCTGTCGCTGGAGTCACATTTCATCAAAGATTTAATAAGACTCCAATGTTGTTTGCCACCATGAGTTTCAGATATAATTTTAGTTGACAATTTTTAAAAATAATCAGTTTTAAAGTTAAAAAAACTAGTTTATTACACTTATTCCTAACTAATCGAAATTGTGTCCAGTCCGGAGCAGAATTTGTTTTTTGGCTCTTTCATGGATACGATTGTTTTTACGAATCATCCTTTTGATATCAGCGGTAAGCCATGGTGGTTTATCTTTTCTGACTGTAATAATTCGGTTAGGAAAGTTTTTATCTGCCTTGTCAATAAGTTCGCCCGTTATAGCACGTGCTATGACATCAACGTCATTGGAAATAAATAAAGCATCCCAATCAACAAGTGATAGCTGGTGTCTATATGAGTCATAATTACCTCTATCATACATGTATACTTTACGCTTAAAAACTTGACGTAACTTGCATGGCTCGGTAAGGCTACCTATTACAGGTAAATGATATCGTATTTGATCAAGTAACGGGGCTCCGACATCAGAAAATAGAAGATTAACTGGGTCATTTACTAAAATAGGGTCAAGAAGTGACGAACTGTGTTCTGTAATATAAGTTTGGTCGGAAATAACTTGATGTAGACTGAATTGTGCTTTAATCATGCTAATTATATCATTAGTGGTGTTCCTTAACTGGTTGGTTTTAAAATCGCCTGTAACTATGATATCTGAATTACATGATAAGGCAAGGTCGATAGACTGTTCTATGTTGTCCCATACCTGTGGGCTACTGTTAGGTGGGACGTAAAAGGTCCCATAAAGATATTTGTTGGTCTTGAATCTAACTTCGAGCCATATACACTCAATACCACAGACTACTAAGTCTCGCCTTTCAAAGCAATTCGAAATTATCTTTAACATATACTATAACACCCCCCCCCCCTTTTGCCTTCCCCACCCAATCTCTTCGGAATGGTGTTTTATAACCCGGTAATAAAATGGCTTCATTGCTTACTTGCGGTGAAAGCCAACTTTCGGTAAACGAGAGTAATTCATGGCAAGAATATTCAGCGGCAATCAACTTAAGCTTCGGAACAATACTCTGAATATTAAGATGCATAAATGAAACAGCATTTTTAAAAACATCATCTTGGCTACTATTACTACTAAAGCTTGACTCGGTAGTCAACGGACCTGGATTTGGCTCAATGCCGGATATCAATAACAAGATACAAACTATACTGAACGAGCAAGCTATGATAAGATCACAGTGATCATGTAAACGGTCGTGTGAACACTTGGAAATCCTAGCGTCATATTTATCAACTTGCTGTGAAATGATGCTACGTGTATCGACTTGGTGAAATACAAAATGTAACAGTATATTAACTGGTAACATACCGATACCGTACTTTGCGAAAAGTGAAATGCAGATTATATCAAGGAATGATAATCTCTTTTCATTCATGACAGTATGTGCAGCACATTAAAACCGGCCAATACTCTCTCGGTAGCATGATACGTCAACCCCCAGTAGGTGACTCCCGAGGTATGCACGAAATTGGCGCGAGAGAGCATGACCTGTACATATGAACGGATCATAATGTTTGTCAGGCGAAATTCTTCAGTAACACATGGTCCGATTCGAAGTGTGTCACAAAATTTTAAAAACAACGTAAAAAAAAGAGAAAAATCAAGGAACAAAAAATATATGTGAACATAACAAGAACAATATATTTTTTAATAATTGTTCGGGGGTTCTGAATACAAAATAATGTAATTAGTATAATCTTGCATGAAAAAAAAATATATACGCGGATGCGTACTAAAATTTTAATGCTTGTGTGTATAGGTATAATAATTTTCACTGTTTTTCAACAATATCGAGAAACGAAATACGCGTTTACCACAACTTTTACTTAAAACAAGGTGGAGAAAATAATGAAAATGAAACTATCCACGTGTATGCCATACAAATAAAAAAAATACAACCCTCATGACACCTCAAATTTTAAATGTCTGCATGTACACTGGTAATGTTTGACCCGAAAAATCGATACAGTCTCTAATGTGGTACATACAAATTGACATCAATAATTGTCGTGTGAATTCATGTACTCATTGGCCAATGAAAAAAGAGTATATGACATGGTAAACTTGATTGGTTTAGATATAATAACCTTCACCTCATAGGAATTTACTATGAATATTATAGTAGTAACAAAATACAATTAAAAAAAACACCTGTTTCGTTGGTTGCAAAAGAACATAGTTGTAACATCATAGTATTGATCGTGTTTGTCAAGCGTACATATGTTCCCATTCGTTGTCCATAACTGTTTAATTTTGTTCTTTTTCAACAGTTTTCTGCAGTGATAGAGTATATTGTTGCGAAGCATGGTTAAATTTTCATTGATGTAGACGGACTTAAAGTTTGCATTTTCTTTCAGATGTTTTCTACATTTGAGTAATCTGAACTTGACACCAGGTTCTGATAATCGAACAATTATCTGACGATGTTTTGGGTCACTGTTATCATCGGGGTCTGATAATTTACCAACTCGATGTGATCTGAGAATGTCAACTTCCTTAAACTCAGGATCAATATCAGAAATAATTTTTCGAACAATTTTTGTTGTGTTTCTCTCATCATTTGGTTCAGGGACACCATATTCGGATTAAGCTTCTACGTCCGTATTGCTCAACAGCATTTACATCTTCTCTAAGATTTTGTTTTCGTATTTCAGTTGCTCAATCTGGTCAAGTAGTGGCTCTGTGTGCGATCTCATTAGATTTGTAATGTCAGTAATAATATTGGACTTTACATCATCTGCTATTTTTTGTATGTCTTCATCTGAAAAGGTAAATTGTGGTAAAAGTGTATGTACCGCTTCAGCAGTATGAGAACTAATGTATATGTATTGTTGATCCATTACGTCTGTACGTGATCTTTTATCTTCACGTTTTGTTGGGGTGGGATTATTTGTTCGCATACGCCTTTTACCGGAATTTATGAAACTAGGAGAGGACATCAATTTATGTTGTAAAACAGTTTTATGCAAGTTGAGTAAATTGAGTATGGATAACTCAGTATTGTTAATGGTTTGTGTACTTGCGTGTATGGTGCTTACAATATATAATGTCAAATGTAAACAATGTACCTTTTACTCCGTGAGTTGTTTTAAAAGTCCTCCATTTTGAATGATTGTCCGAATTGAGTCGATGATCACACCACATTTAATAAGTCATAGTCATCACTAAAACACACGGATTTTTCCTACAAATGTTTATCTTCTATATGTCATTGCAGATTCAATCCTTCATTTGCCCAAAACGATGCGGGTTTTTGAATATATTACATTTTTATATCCTACTAGCTTTGGCTGACCTTCTACCCTTGAGCATGCGCATCTTTTTTTTTTATCTTTGAATACATTAACAACGAATAAGTTCGATTATATCCATATATGGCCCTTATTCCCAGCTTTACTGTAAATTAGAAATACAATGCTACTATTTGAAGGAATTACCATCTAGATAAAGACTGGAATGACTAAAGTTAATTTTGCTTTTGAAATATATTCAAGCGTATTTATTAAAAAAATAATTAACCTTTATTTCAATTGGACACCATATACAATGACAAAATGTTTTTGAGGCATGAAGCACAAGATGCATTTGTCAACATTATATGTTACTTCTTTTAAAAACATATGGATTATCTATCTTGAATATTTAGTTTTGAGACCTTGTAAGCTATTTGTCCGATGCATGCGTTTGGATGAAGTAAAAATGATACTTATTCACGAATCTATAATTTTGACTTAGAATTGACAGGCACACGTAAGGATTTGGTCGAAAATCAGGACTTTAAAACAGCTTTGTTTCACTGTCATACACGTATATTTTATCGTCAATTACTCCATAAATGTTGCATTTGTATTTAAATTATGCAAATGAAGTTGTACATCGAATATATTTGTGAGTCTTGTAAATGTGAAATCAAAGTTTGACATGCTTGATAATCTTAGATATATCATTGGCCAGGTTTAGCGTAAAGCTTTACACGACATGAATTGCATTGTTTTACTAAATTGGTATATACTGAAAGGAAGTACTCATGATAAACACAACAGAAATGGCAAAAAATACAAGTTCACAAGAAAACATGACAAACACATGTATTACCTAAACTTTCTAAACGTCTATTTACCAATTAAGGATCCTGTATTCCAGGGGTTGTTATTTTCAGTAAATTGAACTAGTGTTTCGATTGGTTTTCTTGACAAATAAAAAGATGGTTGTTGGTTTTCTGGTTTGAATTGTTTAACATTTTTAAAGTCTCGGCTTTTGTACAGCTTGATATGCTGTGTGAGTTTTCTTTGTTGTAAAATGCCATACGATAACATATAATTGCTAAAATCTTGTCTTATAAACAATCATACCACATTTCCTGATATGTAATTGACAATGTTTTCTAGTTTCGCTGCATGTTTATACCCTTAATAAGAAAACATTCATTTGCACAGAAACAAAAGCTTTACAAATACATGTTTGTTTTGATTGTATGGTATGCAAAGTTCAGCATCCTCCGCACGGTACTTTATCTATTTTTCATCAATATAAAAAGTTAGATAACAAAAAAACGAACTACAACGGAAATTCTAAACGGAAAGTTATCTTTATAATTGCAAGATAAAAACAAAATATACACATCTAACGAATGGTAAACCACTGTTTTATTTCTGACCCGAAACAACATTATCTTGACGGTACTTAACTGTAATCTTCTGTACTCGACTTTGGTCTCAACTTTACGTAAGTAGTCTGAAATGATTGTGAATTTCTGTGTCATTTGGTCTCTTGTTGATAGTTGTCTCATTGACAATCATACCACATCTTTTTTTATATGTATCTCATGTTTATTGAATTATACGCCTGATACTTTTAACAATGATGAGCCTGTCGTTATGTTCCATTGTATTGTTCATTTGTGTGTTTCTTTGTCCTGTATGTTCTTTCTTTTATTTGTATTGTATTCCTGTCATGTAATGATGTCATTTTAGTGTTATATTTAACATTGCCATTTAAGCGGGGGTTTGGCTAGCTACTAGATGAGGTTCAACTCATCATTTTTTCTTAAAATAACCTGTACAAAGTCAGGAAAATGAATACTATGGAGAGTTGTCTCATAGGCAATCACACCACATCTTATTTTTAATATTGTTATCTTATAGTTTGTTTCTGTGTGTGTTGTATTTTAGCGTTTCTGTTGTGTCTTTGTTGATGTGTGTACCACAGTTTTAGTTTGTCACCCGGATTCTTTTTTCTCTCAATCGATTAATGAATTTCGATCAGCGGTATACTACTGTTGTATTTATTTATTATTGTGACATTACCGACTTAACACCAGATATCTGTTTGCAAAGGACAGGATGCAATACGCGAAACGGAAGCTGTCTAACCTTTTGGAGAATAATCTTCTCTATTCTTATCATTTTAAAACGTCTTTTTATCTTTAGCCCGAGAACACAGTAATTTCGTAGTGCATTTCTTTAACAAAATAAATGAAAATTAAAACCAAATCCCATCTCCGCTTTTTCAATAATTATTAAAGAGAGTGTTGTACTACTTATAGGACAAATTAGGCATGTAATTTCAAAATAAAAGAAAACTGCATCAGCATTAACTCAAAATATGGAAGTGTATGTTAAATGGTCTTGAATTATTTTCACAGTTCAAAACTGCAATTTTTTGCAGCTGGTCAAAATCACTACTTTACTTCAAAATTCTTGACCTATGTTTTTGGTGTATTAATTCCACCCCCGACTTGCTTATTTAGGATAAACACGGATAATTACATTTGGAATGGGTATACTTATTTTTTTATCATGTATATATCTGTAATTAAAGTAAAGAAATCAAAATTTTAAAACGTCATTTAAAAAGTATTTTTTAGCATAAGAGACTAATCTTAACCAAAACGGCAGGGAGAAAAGCCTGAAGGGAAAACCTGTTTTACTGCGTCATGGTTGTTTTTTCATACATGTCGGCTTTATCTTTCTTAATAAGACACGGTTTACATGAGATTTCGCTTCACCTTGTATAGTTTGTTTCGAACTGTTCAATCTATAAATGAAGCGTCGTACTTTTAAGCTGACCTAGCTTTAAATTGTGATTTAGAAGATACATACGCTTAGTACACAAATGCAACAGGACACATGCTACAGAAATTAACAGGTTTTTAATTACTTGTTATAGCTATTGGAAAGAACTATTAAAATAGATTGCCATTATCTTGAAATATTGGATAGTTATCAAATTATGATTCAATTGATTGGTCTTATTATAAATTAATACATTACATTTCTTGATTATTTGATAATTGTTCACTAATGTCTCAGCACTTTTACATATACTTTGATATTTTATTTTTTCTTCTTTTATATTGCCGGTTCAGTTTGTGAGACCTACATCGAGTCAATGTGATACGTCAGTTAAGATAGAAAATGATTTTCCTACATGTTTTGTGTTTGTGTCTCTTGACAATGACAGGTGGTAAGTTTATATAGCTGTAGCTTTTGTAAACAGCATCTTGAATTAATAGAAAAAAGTACAATCCAACATAAGTATCATGGATATATTCAAATTCACACATAAAACATCATAAATGTTTCATCGTTGATTTGATTTTCTTGACGTAAATAGTAAAAACACAAATTTAAGATATTTAGACATTAACATACATTTCAATGTGACCATTTCTATACTTAGGTGAACACAAAAATATTTCATACTGTTCTTTTTTTAAAGTTGTATTCATTTTGAATATGAGCACATACCTGAGCATTATCCGTACTGACAACTATAACTCGGAGAAAGTAGGTTGATAAAAAATATTACTAATAGGTTGTTTTATTTATCTCATTGCTGTCTCATATACCTTTAACGAACATTGTTTTTTATCAAAAGTCAAAATTTTTCTTTTTCAATTGTTCGTTAAAAACTAACTTTTGCGGATTACATTTTTACTCGTATAAGTCTTGGCTGAACTAATCGGTTATTAATTTTAAGATTTCATAAGAAGAAAAATCATACATTGTATCTTATAAACTCTGTTTTAAACATATATTTTACCATATTCTACTTCTGAATAACTTGTGAATGATTCGCTCTATCATGTTTTGAAAAAGGGTGGTGGAGTTGTTAATATAAGAAAGGTATAATTTGTCTCTTGTTGGGTATATACTCAGACGATTGGTATTTGTAGGCAACTTTTCACACAATATTAATTTACAAATCGATATCCTATACAATACTTTGACTATCTTCTTTTCATTAACATACCCTGGACGCGACAATATAAAGCTAGGTTAAGCAGTAAAGAAACAAGTGTCGTTGATCGGGTATCGGATCGGATCTGAGATGCCCGTACTGTAATTGTGTCTGTATCTACTATGTTGTTTGTATTATAAATACTCACAACAACTTGGATAATACTTCCATATTTAACACATATATACAGTCACATAACTTTAAACGTAGATTATCTTCTTAGTTATGTATTCAAAATATTATCATTCAAATTGTGATTTTAGGTAATGAAGTAGTTAACGTGAAATTGTGCGTCAATTGTTATTCAAAACCATACACAGGTAACAAATATATTAAATTATACAAAAATCAGTTTATATATAAATTGTTTATAATCTTGCACTTATATTTCAGTAGTCAGTTATAAATATTGGATTAATAATTAGCTTATAATAGATACTAGGATTAAATTTGTATGTACGCCAGACTAAACAACACTTATTCTTTTTTTGTTTAATCTGATATTTAGTTATATGTTACAAAAACTGTATTAAAGTCACAAGCCATCATCTCATAGTTCTGAAACTTTTTTTATCCTAATCATGTATCATGTTAACACTGCCAGTTTTGGTACTTAATACACAAACAGACACAAATACTCACATGCTCATTTCAATTACCAAAAGCAAATGTTATTGGGTTTATATGTATTTCTATTGTATCGTACTGCACTCAGATTTCTAATTATATTGTACAGATAGCTGCAGCCCTAACCTTGACAAAAGATAACTTGGAGCAGACTTGTTGACTGTTTTCTAAGTTAACTTGAGAATTTTTAAGCAGACAAGCAAGTTAACTTCGTCGTTGGTGGACCAGACCTACGGTCTGCTTTTTTAGGACTGCTGCAAACCTATCGACAGGTCTGCTCCAGACCAGACCTGTGGACAATTAAGTCTGCTTTTGACCATTCCTGAAGACAGGTCTGCCCCAGACCAGACCTGTGGACAAGTCTGCTTTTGACCAGTCCTGAGGACAGGTCTGCCCTAGACCAGACCTGTGGACAGTTCTGCTCCTGACCAGACCTGTGGACAAGTCTGCTTTTGACCAGACCTGATGACAGTTCTGCTTATGACAGATTATCGTTTTTAAGAGTTTTCATATCAGACTTGAGCTTTAATTCAAATATGTAAACAACAACCGCAGTGTTTTCCCCCCGTATAGCAAATGTCTATACTCGCTGACTCTACTATAGATATTATACAACAAAATTATTTTTCTTTTTTATTTGATATATTCCTATATACATATAACAATGGCTATACATTCACATAGAGCTATCATAAAGGCAATGAAACTTGTTTTTTATTAGAAGGCGGAAAGAAAGGTTATCATAACGCATCGGAACAATATTCTTATATCGTGGGATATAAATATCATTGTCGACGTTGCTTCGTTCCCCGTTTTTTACCTGTCTCTTCCTAAATTTATACCTGCATGCATGGATATTTCATTGTTATTCAACTTGTTTGCTTTGGATTTACTATTCTATCTTCCGCGGAATATTCTAACGAAAATTGTACAGTGTCCGGGTATGTACGGTCTTGTAAAACAATCAACAATCTCGTCAAGTTCGTCAGATTTGTCGAGAGATTTGTGCACTTGAATGCAATAGTTGCCACTTGTCGTTTAACTACAAACACAGTCAATTAACCGAAATTAAAGATTAATAGTATACTATTCCCAGAAGAGAACCTCATATACTTTTGTATTATAAAGTACAAATGAATTCAGACATGTTAGTGTTGGTATGATGCGGCCTAATAGTTTTGTTTTACACATCATCCTGAACTACTATTTCTTGTCTCTCTAGTTACTGTTCAATATTATGAATACAGAGATGAAATGCTGACACTCTCAATTTATCAGGACAACATTTTGCATTAATTGTTTTCCAATATTATTGCTTACATTTGTGGTCTTACTAAAATGTTCACAGGAGCGCCAGGAATTCTAAGACATGAAGGCGCCAGGTTAAATCCATTGCAACATTTAAAAAAAAACTTCTGAATTATAATGCAGCCATAAAGATTTACAAATTAAAGTGCACATATAGACAGTTTTGGTCAATGTGGTCAAACAATTTTGTTGTACAAGTTAGCATGAGGTATCAAAACTGCTGAAATTTTGTTACGTATAATATCAATATGTTGAATAAAAGGAGGACATGCTAGCACCCTAAATTTATGGAAACAAACAGTTGTTGTTATTGTATTGCAATACTGCTGTCCATTGTATTATAAATCATTACTAGAACACACCTGCGAAATCGCGGGCATATACAGCTTGTCAACTGTTGTAGGGTGATTTTTTGTAAAAGATATTATGTATGTAGAATTTCATATAATAATTATTGCTGACTTGGTACTGGACATTTTTTAAAGAAAAAAATGGTGGGTTGAACCTGATTTGTGGCATGCGGAACCTTCCTCTTTTATGGCCATGTTAACTATAACATTAAAATAACAACACAACCTTACAGGACTACAATAAAAATAAGTAGGAGAACCGATTGACAAAGAAACACACGAATAATAGCTAACAAAAGGCAGAAGTACGTTTTGTCCACACAAGACTTACTAGTGACGCATAGATAATAAGTTTGAATGCCAAAACAAGTACAAACTTGAACCGCATCGAGGACCAAACGTTCAAACAAGTTATGCCAAAACGGCCAGGGTTTTCTGTCGGTACAAGAACATCCCTATTATTTAGAATAATGTATATTTACTTGTATACATAAATTACCTCGAAACATCGATTTATAAAATACATGTGTCTGTATCAACTGAATTATTTCTTACATGATATCTACCTTAAAATGCCTGTACAAAGTCAGGAATATGACAGTTGTTGTCCATTCGTTTGATGTGTTTTATCACTTGATTTTGTCATATCATTAGGAACTTTCTGTTTTGAATTTTCCTCGGAGTTCAGTATTGTTGTAATTGTACTTTTTTCTTTTGATTCTTCGTTTATTTGTACCAACAATATATATTTTTATGAATTGTTTCAATCAATTGGTTTGTTTTTCGGTATGTTCATATCATATTGGTTTAATTTTCCTTTTTATTATTCTAAATCCCATCCTTTTTTGTTCTTCTTGTCAATTAAATAATTAATTCATTATAAGTTAAGGCTGTAAGTAAAACAGCTTTTAATTAGTATTGTTCCCAGGCTATAACGTCATTGTGTTGAAAAATGACAATAGGGTCAATATGTGCACACAGTATCCTTTTCGCGAACAATCTTTTTAAAATATCTCGATGTTCCTTTACGAGTTGCAATATGAAACATAGTTTTCTTTTTTACTTATCTATTATCTACTTAGTACTCTCGTTTGTGTTGTTATTTTAATATCGTTTTTGTGAAGGCAATTTTGCTCATGATAACAACATTCCATATTGATATATAAATAGTCCACTTACCAGTTTTGTACTATGTATAAAATCAACCTTTTAATCAATGGTTTATCTCTGTAGACAAATCGTTGTGTATTCCTAAAACAAGAACCAACTTAAATAAACACCATCTTAAGTCATGTAAGTACTACGTCAAGGATCTTTTATATCAGAATCATAATGATTTACGATTCATTTACCGTCAGAACATGTATCATTTGTATTCATATTGTTTTAGTGTTATTGACTCCTTGTGATTCAATGCCATGTATGAATGGTGGTACCTGCCAGAGTATTGGATCTGAACGGCAATGTAACTGTCCAACTGGGTTTGGTGGAATAGATTGTTCCGTAAGTGATGTGCAATATATAAATTTACATATACTACCCTATGCACATGCAACGAAAACTATTTTCTTAATTATAAAGATGTTCTTTAGATTTTTACATCAGCCAGAAATTCAAATAATCGATGTATCTAATTATTATTTAATGTAACCGAAATGCATGTACATTCGACTAAAAGACCCGTTAATATAATTAGATAGACTACACAACGACTTAAAGCTAGTTTCATAAGAAATAAACTCATGAAAGATAGAAGAATTACAATTTTGTAGTCTAAACGAGAGTTTTTTGTCTACAAAACACTCATCAGAACTGTATCGAACAACTCTATGGAAAATCATTCATTACATTAGTAGCCAGATTTAAGTCTGACACGGTCATTTTGGTCTGATCAAGTCTTAATCGACTTAATTTACCGCTAGAGAAAAACGTTAAGACCTGTTTAGACACTCAGACTCTGTTAAGATATATCGTGTTCAGTCAGATAAGTCGTGTCAATATAAACAAGACAGATTAATCTAGCATTCAAATAAGACTTGATTAGATCACGTTCATATCAAATAAGACCAAAGGTGAAATCCTGTTTAGTTGCTGTAAGATCGTGTTCAGTTGTGTTAAGATTTTAAATATTTTGAATAAAACGGGAGACACTTTATCTGTTTTTATCAGGGGTTACTCCCCCTTTATGAATAAAATATCTATATCTTTGTTGATATTCTTTTGTAGTCTTGTAATATGACTGTATAATTATTTCATTTAAAAAAGTATGCAAGCTTTAAAAACAACTCATTTATTTCCGATAGAATCTTTAACATTTCATTGGTTATATGAGAAAAGATTAATTGTTGTAACCGGAAAATGTGTCATAAAAACTTCGCAGTCATGCTTTCTAACAGAAAGTAGTCCTGTCCTGTTGTGTATGTATGCATTCCGCTTCTAAAGATATAATGATCAGTAATATATCTCAAAGATGTTCTTTAACTTTTTAATTTTTTCTAATGTAGAGTTATAGTTCTTATCTATACTTGTCAAAAAACGCACATTTTAAGTATATTATTTACTTTATATTTTAAAATATTACAGAGATGACAGATGCTTTGTGAAAGTTATTTACATTTTAATAAACGGATTATTTAAACGGATGATCATAAACTAACTAAATAATTACCCATTCGTGGACGGAAAAGTGAATTAAGTTCCATGTTTTATCTTTTATGTAAAATGTATAAGGTTACACCGGGTTAAATTAATACATTTACAAATAAAACAATTTTTTTTTCTTCAAATTAATGCAACAACAATATACGCATAGTTTAAACATTTAATTGATAGTTTATATTGACCATTATTTACATATCAATACCAATGTCGATAACTCTCTTGAATTTTTTTTATCGTCATTTTTTTTTTTGCACGAACAAAATACAGGAGTAAATCATATCATAGAAACATATCAAACAACGTTAGTTAAGACACGATTGATAAAATGTAATGTACGGTTTATATTTATGTTGCGTATCAGATTTTTGTAAGCACCAGTGTTACTCCTTATTTTGAAAAACAGTGAGACGCTTAGTTGCTATTTCGGAATTTACCACAAAGCTATAGAATAACGTAGCAAAATGACCGTTTGCACTAGTCATTTAAGGGACCGTTATAGCTTGCTGTTTGATGAGGGCCAAAGCTCCGTGTTGAGGCCGTACTTTTGACCTCTAATTAAATTATACCATGTGACGTGATGGAGAGTTTCCTTGGCACACAAACCACATCTTCTTAATGATATTAACCGGGAGTAATTTATAACATTTTCATTTAGATAAAAAACAATATATAAAAAATCAGTAAATTAAATGGATTTGTATCATATTGTTACATTCAAAAGTCTTTAATTTTGATTGATAGTATACAATATATGTATTGCATTGCTCTAAAAATAATGTCCAGTGTTAAATATTACACATCGATGACCACTTAGATTATTGACTTTATAGAAACTCATTTCCTTGGATGGTAGTACACGCGAGTATTTTGTCCTTTAAGGTTAGTCTGTCTGTTTAATGATTCATGGTTTAAGGAGAATTTTTCGTCATTTGCAAATAGATAAAAAAAAAAGTAAGGAAATTGCTTACAATTACATCCAGGCAGAGAGAAATATGTTATATTTTATTTCAGATTATTTAGTACATATATAAAATATTCTTAATCTTTTACAATTTTTAAATATAATTTGATAGCGTTTTTATGCAAATGGTAGATAAAACCTGTATGATCTAACTTTTTCAGAGGTCTGTGAAATATTGAAAATATGACGTTCCGGAAAAAATAAGTCGCTATAGGTGTCATACCACCAATTACTCCCTCAAATTTAGAACGAAAGTAGGCCTACTCGAAAGCAAAATAGTGCATTTGATGACATTGTTTACTTAAACTAACAAACAAATTGGCAGAAATGAAACTTTTGGTGTAAGAGAAATATATTAAGACCATTTTGAGCTAAAATTTACTTGTTTATGAGTTTGCATTCAAAATTGAGGATTAATGCACTCCATGGTATACTAATTTAAGATTTCCAGAAAACCTGGGGTTATTTTTAGTGGTACCTCTATTCGGAAGACCTTTTCTTTTTTATGTGATTTTAATTATCTGTTGAAAAATGGCATGTAGAAAGCTGATACATGTACGATTCATGATATACCTGGTTTCTATGAAGTGAAACTTAAGATAAAATATTTAGAAAGCTGTGAAAATTGTAAAAATTGGTTGAACAAAAAGGGACTTTTAATTGGTGGTATGACATTTATATAAAATGCTTGTAAAATTTCGTAACATGTGGTACGCTCATATTTAAATACCTTTCTGTTTTAATAAGAAAGTGAAAAAAATAGTTATTGAAATTCACCTAAAAAAAACGAATAGTGACTATCTAACTTATTTTTCAAATATCGAATACACAAACAAATTTCTAATTTATCCACGCTTTTGCAATTTGTTTTTACTGACATGTGTCTGCTGGTATTCGATTGGACATCAGTCTCAATGTAGGCGTAACAACCTATCACATTTATCCAATCAGCTGTCTTGTATGCGATGACATATGGTCCATATAGTTAAGTTTTTTTTATAATGAATTATAAATTGATTGCAAATAAAATTATTCATACACTATAGAACAAACAATATCCTGCCCGAAATTGACTTACAAGACACAATATTATACTTAATAACTATTTACAAATTAAGACAGCGTAAAAGTAAAATAATAATATTAATAACAATTACTATTTCACGGTAGAGCTCTGATTTAACGGGGAATACTATTAGTATGATAGTCCCAGCAATTTAACAAATTGATCATCGAAAGGACGGTTGTGGTCCAGGGACTTGCCAGTAAGTCTAAAAACCACATAGGCCGCTTTGGTGCACTAAGCTCTCGAACCTGCACTAACATGATGGAACTCAACACTATCGCGAATTTTCTAGACTAATAAAAAGTCCATGTGTTGACTTGTCAGATAAAAATAGTTTATATTAGAGAATAAACAAGTCATGAAAAGAAATATTACTATACATTGTTCGGACTTATTCATTAGCTTTGATACAGCGGAAGCAATAATATCGAGTGTAGCAAAGATAAAAAAAAACAATTATGCCTAAATTATATCTTTTCAAATGTTAGGGCAAAGCGTACGCAATGTCGTCTGGAATCCGACACTGACTGACTGACTAGTAAATTACGACAAAATTAAACAATTAACAACTTTGTAAAAAAGATAATAGAAAAAACGTCTTTTGTTTTTTAAACTGGGAATATTATAATACTTTGTGAACATAATATATCTTATATCAGTGTTTTAAAGTCAAAGACATATTAGATGAAAAAAAAATGAAACTTGTGCCAAAAAAAACCACCCTATTTTAGTATTACGAAATAATTAAAATAGGATTTAGATTAGATTTGTGTTCATTGGAATTTATAAAAACTTTTCTAAATATCTATTTCTTTTTAGGAACATTTTTAGATCGCAATTAATTAGGTTCATATATAAGTACAATGTATGTGGTACAGCTCACACCGATTAATATATCAGTATATTCATGGAATTGATCTTTACTCATGCAAATAACCCTTTCAATTATGAATTCTTATAAGCTGATTTTAAAGCACATACTATAGGAGATATGGGATATACTTCAATTTGACAGCAATCAAACGACAAAAACACCATTGGTAAATAAAGACCGCATGTTTAGGTTTCAACAAGAAACGGGTGTCTACACGAAATGCCAAGATCTAAATCGTCATGAATTTGTATAATACAATATTAAAAAAACAACAATATGGAACACATATTCTACATTTTCTTTATCGTTAGAGACACGTTTGCAAAGCCCATTATACGTTTACATACATTTTTTGACGGTTTTCCTTTTTTATTTAAAACCTACAAAAATTGTTCAGACTAGACAGCATGAAAGACTAAAAACACTTTTATAAGTCAGTGTACACACGGTGTTTTTCACAAACTGATAATTTCGTCGCCCAGGGATATGCATTTGACATTAAAAGTCCCTCAAAAGCTTTACAATACCCGGCTGTGCCATTTTTGTTCATTGTAGATTGAATGTGTGATATACATACACCAGACATACCAATACGGTACGTCTAAACACCACCTAGGCCGCAATGTTTTAGATTTTAACGAGAGAAATTTATGTATTACTGAAATATTATTACACCAGGGTTTTCGATATCACAAACTAGTCAAAACATTTACTAAATTTTATCATCGGTATAAGGACATCATTCGTAAATATAGCTCAACATGCAGACTTCTTATACGTTCAGGTATTTCACATCCAATTTTTTATGGAAATATTCTTTAAAAGCACAAAGGTGTCAGTATTCACCTCAAAAACTAACAAAACCATTGAATAGACTTATTAAGAAGGGATATAGTTACGATACTGTTGTCAGGTCATTAAATATTGCATATTTTGGCGTTAATATTGATTCACTTATAGGGTCTTTGCATCGGAACTAAACACATTTATTCGAAAACCAGTTGTTGGCATGACACGGGTTATGTTCTTCTCATATATGTTATGATGATATGATACTAAACCCCTATCGGGAAGGATTGTGCCTGATGTTCATATGATGAAATCATTATCTTTCAGTCAGTTAAATTGAAGTCTGGAGCTGGCATGTCGTTATTTATGTATTATTGTCATTTTGTTTATTTTCTTTGGTTACATCAGACTCGGACTTCTCTTGAACTGAATTTTAATGTGCGTATTGTTATGCGTTTACTTTTCTACATTGGCTAGATGTATAGGGGGAGGGTTGAGATATCACAAACATGTTTAACCCCGCCGCATTTTTGCGCCTGTCCCAAGTCAGGAGCCTCTGGCCTTTGTTAGTCTTGTATTATTTTAATTTTAGTTTCTTGTGTACAATTTTGAAATTAGTATGGCGTTCATTATCACTGAACTAGTATATATTTGTTTAGGGGCCAGTTGAAGGACGCCTCCTAATGCGGGAATTTCTCGCTACATTGAAGACCTGTTGGTGACTTTCTGTTGGTTTTTTTTCTATGGTCGGGTTGTTGTCTCTTTAGCACATACCCCATTTCCATTCTCAATTTTATCATTGATTTTATATAAGCAACGTTCAAACCAAAACAAGCGAAGTAAACGTGGAGTTATTGTTGGTTGAAATTTTTAGATGCATTGGTCAAATATCATTTATTTGTTTCCTTTTTCAAAGGTAATGCCAAGTGTGTGATCAAATAACAGAGTGGAGTGATACCGTAGAGCTGATACTAGTATACAGTACGATGTATATATAACAAATAAAGATTGCAAATATGGAATATAATTCCTTTTATTTCAAAATAGCCAACGTATATCGAGAGTTACTCCTTTAATGATATATTTTGTTCAATGCAATAGTGATACTTGGCAACAATATCACGTGGTCAGCACTGATGGTGTTTGATTGTTTATAGGCGAAAACAATCCTAAAAACTGTTGAAGAATAACACTTTATTCATGTTGTATTTTTGAAGCGCTTTTTGTGATTTACTGTCATCAACAACACTCAAAACCAAACATATCGAAAGCCATGTATGTGCAAAACATCAATGGCCCCCATCAATGCAACATAAGTTACATAATATGATCACACATGACATCAAATATTAACTTTATCTTATGTAAACTTTGAACAAAATATTGCAATCTTTTTTTCTCTCTAATTTATTGTCTGTATTTCGAATAAATGAATTTGAGACATCAATCATCAAATATTCGACGATTTTGGTTTTCCGAAACTTATGGTTGCATACATTTGAAAACGAAAGAAAGAGAAGATTACGGTCACTGTGATTCTATTCATAATATTATCAAACGTATCGACGTCATAATTACCTCTATCAATGTACATTCCTGAATTGTACAATATGGTAACATTGATATATGAAAAAGAAGATGTGGTATGACTGCCTATGAAACAACTATCCACTAAAGACCAAAATGACACAGACATTAACAATAATAGGTCACTAACGGCCTTATTTATGTAAAAAACATGAACGAAAAACAAATATTTAACACATAAACAAACGACAAACATTGAGTCGACTATCATTCGAGGTGATGTGTTCCAGCCTTAAACCAGAGCCAACAGAACTGAAATGCTTGTCTGTACGTTTTATGTTGATGATTATGATACATAAATAAGAATCAAATATAACATTCCTGTGCAAACGTTAAAAAGGCTACTTCTGATTATATATATTGAATAATATGCAAAAGAAAAAGCAAGATATATATTAGGAGGAAACGTATTTTACTTTTCTGGAAATAATTATTTGTTATTACATTTACAACGAATAAGTTCGATTTGTAGATATAAGACGATGTGGTATGAGTGCTAATGAGACAACTCTTTCTCCATTAAAGTCACACTTCATAAACGTAAACCGTAAACGTCAAACTACAGTATTCATCACGAAGCCTTTGATCACAACGTACAGCAAGCCATAAAGGACCCAAAAAATGAGTGAAATAATCCAAACGGAAATAACAACGGTTTATTCTATATAAAGAACGAAAAACGAGTAACTCTTATAAACCACATCAACAATCGAGAACTATTGAACATCAGATTCCTGAATTACGAATAATGTAAAAATGTGCCGCGGGTTTAAACGTTCAAATAGGTACCAACCTACGCCCATTATCTTTAACAATAGAGTAATATCCCAACATAAAAGAGATGTCTGTTACAGTAAATCGTACTGGTGAATAAATTGTTATTTGAGATATTTAAAACAATTATGTTCTACCAAGTTAACAATTAGTGACTTAATGAGATGTAATTATCAAAATAAACATATTAATAATGACTAGATAAAAAAAACAGCAAACAAATGGAACACAACGGTCATATTTCTGTCTTGGTATAGGTATGGAACGCGTAAAGCACATTAATAGATAATCACAGTTTATCGGCGACAATGATAGATTATCGGTCGACCATTATAGATGTACGGCGTAAAGTATACTTTACGGTCGACCATCATAGATGGTCTAATTAATGTGACTCGCGCGTAGACAATGATAGTTACTTCTTTGATAATGCATTTACAGTCGACAAGGTGAATTGTTTCGACAATGATAGTTAACCTCGACCAAGTGAATTAAAACACAAGTCGTAAATTCGATAATATTAGATAAAACCGGAAATGCTAGCCAATTGTAAAATCGATTTTGATTGGCGGTCAACTTTTTTCTTTGGAAGTTTATTCCTTGAAGTTAATTCCTTAAAGCAAAAGTTACCCTTTCTTAAACATGTTCAACAGGTGTTTTAAAAAATGAATTTCGTACTTCACAAATTGAGACATCCTTGTATTGACTATGATGGTAAAGTGCATCGGACTATTCGTGCAACAGAATGAACACAAGAGGAACATAGTTTCCAATTTTCAATCCACGAATATTGAAGCTTCTTGTAAAATTTAAAAGTTCCACACATAAATAAAGTTTTGTTTTCTCTATCGTTTACACAGTAAAATACCTTTTATTATCATATACATGTATATTTGTATTTTTTTCTCTAAAAGGTTTGATTTTTACAGGTAAATGCATATTACAGGTGGCTAGATTATCACATGTTTACCTGTTATATTGCTAATAGGTGTCAGAAGTTAAATTTCAAAAACAACTGGCCCCAATAAACGTTGACATAACAGGGAAAAAGAAGTAAAAGTTTTTTTAAGAATGTTATAATCAATTATAAATTAATTCGTGACTGTTCAACAGTAAGAAACAAATTTTCAACATTCATAAACAAGAAATCTTTAAAGATTTATGCTCTATGGTTATTTTTTTTTGTGTAATTATTTGGGTTTTTCTTATGTACAAAAATCTATATATCATTTCATATAATATTTTATGAAGTTAGTATCTTAACACTGATTAGGACTCCTAAGTGCACTAAGGACTTATAATATGACACTCTTGACAAGAAGGAGTACTATTACATGTTAAAAAAATATCCATGTTATGTTAGAAATTTAATGCATAAACTCAAAATAATAAAATAAACAGAATAAAAAATAAATGAAGTATTTAACAATGTTAAACTTGCCGGTTTTTCTGTGATTTTACCGAAAATCGATGAACCGCAAGACATGTGTCAAATTACATATCTGATTACTCTATTATCTTTAAAAAATGAAAATTTTAAACTTATTTGCATAAGAAAATATCTCAGACATTATATATGTTTAACATAGAAAATACTTTGAGATTCCGTGATTATTATTTTTAATAAGACATCTATAGATAAAAGCTAAAGTATACCTTGGTGAATTCAATGTTGTGATGTCACAGCAGATCTTAGAATACAGAAATTTGTTACTTATAACGATATTTTTATGAATTGACAAAAAAAAAAATTGTCCCGAGTAACCGCCCTTCTCCCCTCTATGAATTGGTATTGCCGAAGTGGGAGGCTAAAGTTTAAAAAAAAACGCGATCTAACAGACTACGGAACAGCAGACAGTGGATATGTTTTAAAGACACCGTCCGTTGGACACAAAATGATTGCACTGGATAATTTCAACTACCACATGATACCCTATGAATTAATTGACATACTTGAACTCGTCTTAGGAATATATTATCAGTGAACAAAAACGAATTCAGTAAATGTTTACTATAAAAACAGACAACATACTTGCTGTCTTGAATACAATTGTGGCTTGTATTGTTTAATTCATTTTTAAAGCAACATTTGAGCGATTGTTGGTTGCTTAACGTCCAGTGGCAAACATTTCATGCATATTCTAGACGAGAAGTAGTTTTAGAAATTATTAGGTTTAACAAATGTTGAAATGCTCTCATCATTTTTCAAAAGGATATTTTCTTAGCTATTAAAATTGGTACTTCATATATTTTTCTGACAGAATTACATATTTTGCTCCAAATCAACACATACGATTCTAATCACATTAAGAACATTGCCATTTTAATATTTAGGAACTTATTGTTAGGGTTCACCTGAGAAGGAAGGAATATAATTGTATTTATATATGTGTGTAGTTCATGATGTTCAAACTATATGTATACTAGACTATACTATTATTGTTATTGTCTTATTTATGTCATATAGTGTACTATGCTCTTTGTGAGCCGTTTTGATGGAAATTAAAATCTAGTTTTTTTTCTGGTAACTTAAGTCCCGGTAATTATTGATATATTAGGGCTTTTGAACCCGTATAAACCCGCTGCATTTGTTTGCACCTGCCCTTTGTTGTTCAGTTGTTGTCTTTTCAAAATTCTGAAAATGTAACTGTGTAACCAAAAATCTTTAGTACTTAAAATTTCAAGTACAAATCATGTACTATAAAATACAGGTACCTAAATATTACAATAATTTTAAAGTAACAAAAAAGTACTGAATTTTAAAAGTAGATTTCCAGTACTACAGATTTTTTGGTACAGAAATAGTACCTATGCAAAAATAGCTATGTAAGTGCTTCTCGTTTCTCGTTTTTCGTATAGATTAGACCGTTGAGTTTTCAGTTTGAAGGGTTATACTATGGCAAGCCTTTCTCGTCAAAACTATGTTTAAACCATTTTTCGTAAAATTTACACACTGAGAATTACAACAAAGCACACTGAGATTTAAAAACTTCAAAACGAACACTGAGAATTGAAAATTACACACTGAGAATTGAAAATTACACACTGAGAATTAAAAATTACACACTGAGATTTCATAAAGACGCACTGAGATTACAAAAATGAAAAACGCACACTGAGAATTAAAAATTACACACTGAGAATTGAAAATTACACACTGAGATTTCAAAAAGACACACTGAGAATAAATAAACTGAAAACACACACTGAGAATTTGAAATTACACACTGAGAATTTAAAATTACACACTGAGATTTGTGCGCACTTTTTATGCGCTCATATCTAATTAGCATACTTAATCTGAATCTATTACAAGCTTAAAACAACAAAGGGACAGAACTCGTTAGTCCTTCGATTTGGTTCCAAATTATTAATAAAAAAAACTTTAGAAATACAAGAACAAGAAAGATACCCACTTACTCTTATTACAAAATATAACCAAATGGTGAAAAACTTTATCAAAATTATAAGAACACATTGGAACAATCTGCAAAAGAATGCAGTGAAATTTTTACTCAAGTGTCTATTATAGCCGTAACAAAAACATAAAAGATTAACTGGCGAAATCAGGGAAACAGTTGGAAGACTTTTGAAAAGGGACACATGTTTAATTAATGGTAGTAATGATCTGAATTATAGGCAACAAACTTATGAATATGAGCGATGTTAAGTCTTGAAATTTATTACGAATGTTGGTTAAAGGAATCGCATTTCATATTATAATGACAAGAGTTCTTCAGATCAAGATATTAATCTGTTGAATTATTCATCTTATGAATATTCATTAGTAATTTGCATATTAATCTCAGTGTGTATTTTTGAAATCTCAGTGTGTAATTAACAATTCTCAGTGTGTAATTAACAATTCTCAGTGTGTGTTTTTCAATTTATTTCATCTCAGTGTATCTTTTTAAAATCTCAGTGTGTAATTTTGAATTCTCAGTGTGTGTTTTTTATTTTTTTAAATCTCAGTGTGTAATTTTGATTTCTCAGTGTGTTATTTTAGGTTTTTAAATCTCAGTGTGTATTTTTTTCGAAAAAAAGGTTTAAACATAGTTTTGACGAGAACGGCTTGCCATATTATACCCTAGCCTATAAGAACTTAAAATTCGGGTGTTTCCTCCAACTTTTTTGATGTAGCAGATAACAATTGATCTTGATCTTTAATGTAAAGTGCAAATTTTTGAGAGAAGTATAATTTTACTATGATGTGATTCAAATGTGTAAGACTTTTAATGTTAATACAGAAAATTATGTTTTTTCTCTTATTTACGGCTGTAACTTTTTTCAGCTTTGCCAAATAAGTGGAGATAACTCAGATAAAGTATTTTTACAATTACAGAAAGTGATGTGAATTTACCTATTTAAATATGTAGCAAAAAAAAGTTCGGTGACCATATTTTCTTTTTCTTATCTGAGAGCATGTTATAAGGCAGCAACCATTTGATTTTCCATAAAAATTTGTTTCAAGGTTTGGGAGGAAAAAAAATTTGTTTTTGACCCTGAGAAAAAAAAGAGTGTTTCACTCTCAGCTGCCACTATATGTAATTCTAAAATTAAAAGAAAAAAATTGTTTTCGTCTTTTCGCCAAAAAAAAGTTTGTCCAGAAAAAAAATCCTTGCCCCCTCCCCCGAAATTCAAATGGTTGCTGCCTATAAGAGCTATATACCGTAATTTTGATTACTTTTTTCTCAGTAAATTTTTAAATAGATATAGAAATAATGAGTGCAATTTAGAAAAAAGGAAAATTCATTTACATTCTTCACTCAAAACAAACTTGTTGATGGCGAGATGTTTCCACTAGTCTTTGAAATTTTACTAGGGAAGTCAGAGGACTTTAATTCAACATTCTCTGCAATATTGGATACTGCTAACATCCAACGTCAGGTTCACCTGAACCCAACAAATTGCTTTATTGATCACGAAGCTGTTGTCTAGATATATGCCAGATCAGCCTTTCCAAAAATAAGAATTAAAGGTTGTTTTCCAATATTCCCGTTGTTTGTGCAGTTAACATGACTCTTCAATAGCTAAAAAGAAGAACCAGACTTTCATAAAAAAAATTAAGAAGATGTAGTATGATCGCCAATGATTCAACTCCAAAATAGACCAATTAACACAGAAATTAACAACTGTATGTTACCATATGGCCTTCAATAATGAGCAAAGTCCATACCGCATAGCTATAAAAGGCCCCAAAATGACAAATGTAAAAACAATTTTTGCACGGAGTCATGACCGGAAAACAAATAAGTTTTACAGCAACAAACGACAACCACTGAATGGATCCTGACTTGAGACAGGCACAAATAGAATGTGGTGGGTTTAAACTTATTCGAAGACACTAAACCCTCCTAATATCCTGGGACAGTGATAAAACAGAACAACATAAGAATAAACTATTAAATTTAGTGAAAAAAAGCTTATATCATCAGTTGGGTACAAACAAAAATACATCTAACAAACCAAAAAACACAGAGTGCTATGACTACAGGATATTCATCAAGTGACTGCTATGATTGTAGATTATTCTTCACGTAACTGCTTTGACTAAAGAATATTCATGATATTCATCAAGTAACTGTTTCTACTATATGATTTAAATCAAAGTAATTTCTATGATTATAGGTTACTTATTAAGTACATGCTATGACTATAGGTTATTCATCAAGTTATTGCTATGACTATAGGTTACTATAGAATATTCGTCATTAAACTGCAATGACAGTATGATATTCATCAAGTAACTACTTTGACAATAGGATATTCATAAAGTACCTTCTATGACAATATTATATTTCTCAAGAAACTGCTATCACAATAGGATATTCATTAAGTAACTGCTATGATTGCAGGATATTCATCAAGTATCTGCTATGACGATAGAACATTCAAAAATAACCTGTTATGACTATATGATAATCAACAGTAACTGCTTTGCCTATATGATATTCGTCAAGCAACTCCTATGACAATTTGATATTCAACAAGTACCTGCTTTGAGTTAGTATATGATATTTATCAAGTACCTGATATAGCAATAGGATATTCATCATGAACTGCTTTGACTATAGGAAATTCATCAAGTACCTGCTATGACAATATAATATTCATCAAGTACAAGCTTTGGCAATAGGATATCAATCAAGTTACTGCTACGACTATAGGATAGCCATCAAATACCTACTATGACAATAGAATATTCATCAAGCAACTACTATGACTATCGGATATTCACCAAGTCCCTGCTTTGACTATAGGATATTCATCAATTCCCTTATTTAAAATACAGGATATTCAACACGTAGTTGCTATGACTATACGATACTCACCAAGTAACTGCTATGACAGTAAGAGATTCATCAAGTACCTGCTATCACAATATGATATTTCTTAGCTAACTGCTATGACTATACGATATTCATCAATTAACTGCTATGACTGCAAAATATTTATCTAGTAACTGCTATGACAATATGATATTCATCAAGTACATGCTATGCCAATAGGATATCCATCAAGTAACTGCTACCACTATAGGATATTCTTTAAGTACATGCTTTAGCAATAAGATATCCATCAAGTAACTGCTATGTCTATAGGATAGTCTTCAAGTACCTGCTATGACAATAGGATATTCATCAAGGAACTAATATGACTATCGGATATCCACCAAGTCCCTGTTTTGACTATAGGATATTTACTAATTCCTTTATTTGAATATAGGATATTCAACAAGTAACTGCTATGACAATAGGATATTAATCAAGTACATGCTATGACAATAGGATATCCATCAAGTAACTGCTATGACAATAGAACATTCGTCATTAAACTGCTATGACAGTATGTTATTCATCAAATACCTACTTTGACAATAGGATATGCATAAAGTACCTGCTATGACAATATCATATTTCTCAAGTAACTGCTACCACAATAGGATATTCTTTAAGTAACTGCTATGATTGCTATGACAATAGAACATTAAAAAAGAACTTGTTATGACTATATGATAATCAACAAGTAACTGCTTTGCATATATGATATTTGTCAAGTTACTCCAATGACAATATGATATTCAACAAGTACCTGCTTTGAGTTAGTATATGATATTTATCAAATACCTGATATAGCAATAGGATATTCATCATGAACTCCGTTGACTATAGGATATTCATAAAGTAACTGCTTTGACAATATAATATTCATCAAGTACATGCTTTGGCAATAGGATATCCATCAAGTAACTGCTATGACTATAGGACAGTCATCAAGTACCTACTATGACAATAGGATATTCACCAAGGAACTACTATGACTATCGGATATTCACCAAGTCCCTGCTTTGACTATAGGATATTCATCAATTCCCTTATTTGAATATAAGATATTCAACAAGTAACTGCTATGACAAAAGGATATTCATCACGTACATGCTTTGACAATAGGATATCCATCAAGTTACTGCTATGTCTATAGGATATTCATCAAGTACTTGATACGATAATATGATATTCAACAAGTACCTGCTTTGAGTTAGTATATGATATTTATCAAATACCTAATAAAGCAATAGGATGTTCATCATGAACTGCTTTGACTATAGGATATTGATCAAGTAACTGCTTTGACAATATAATATTCATCAAGCAACTACTATGACTATCGGATAATCACCAAGTCCCTGCTTTGACTATAGGATATTCATCAATTCCCTTATTTAAAATATAGGATATTCAACAAATAACTGCTATGACAATATGATATTTATCAAGTATATGCTATGACAATAGGATATCCATCAAGTAACTGCTACGACTATAGGATATTCATCAAGTACATGTTTTGGCAATAGGATATCCATCAAGTAACTGCTATGACTATAGGTTAGTCTCCAGGTACCTGCTATGACAATAGGATATTCATCAAGGAACAGATATGACTATCTGATATTCACCAAGTCCCTGCTTTGACTATAGGATATTTATTAATTACCTTATTTGAATATAGGATATTAAACAAGTAACTGCTATCGGATATTCATCAAGTACATGCTATGACAATAGGATATCCATCAAGTAACTGCTATGACTGTAGATTATTTATCAAGCATCTGCGATGACAATAGGATATCTTTAAGTAACTGCTATGACTATAGGATATTCATCATGTACCTGCTTCGACTATACGATATTCACCAATTCTCTTATTTGATGTAGGATATCCAACAATGATTCAACTCCAAAATAGACCAAATGACACAGAAATTAACAACTGTATGTTACCATATGGCCTTCAATAAGGAGCAAAGTCCATACCGCATAGCTATAAAAGGCCCCAAAATGACAAATGTAAAAACAATTTATGCACGGAATCATGAAAACAAATATGTTTTACAGCAACAAACGACAACCACTGAATGGATCCTGACTTGGGACAGGCACATATAGAATGTGGTGGGTTAAAACTTATTCGAAGACACTAACCCACCTAATATCATGTGACAGTGATAAAACAGTACAACATAAGAATAAACTATTAAATTTAGTGGAAAAAAGCTTATATCATCAGTTGGGTACAAACAAAAATACATCTAACAAACCAAAAAACACAGAGTGCTATGACAATAGGATATTAATCAAGTGACTGCTATGATTGTAGGTTATTCTTCACGTAACTGCTTTGACTAAAGAATATTCATGATATTCATCAAGTAACTGTTTCTACTATATGATTTAAATCAAAGTAATTGTTATGATTAAAGGTTACTTATTAAGTACATGCTATGACTATAGGTTATTCATTAAGTGTCTGCTATGACTATAGGTTACTATAGAATATTCGTCATTAAACTGCTATGACACTACGATATTCATCAAGTACCTTCTTTGACAATAGGATATTCATAAAGTACCTGCTATGACAATATTATATTTCTTGTGAAACTGCTATCACAATAGGATATTCATTAAGTAACTGCAATGATTGCAGGATATTCATCAAGCAATTGCTATGACGATAGAACATTCAAAAAGAACCTGTTATGACTATATGATAATCAACAAGTAACTGCTTTGCCTATATGATATTCGTCAAGTAACTCCTATGACAATTTGATATTCAACAAGTACCTGCTTTGAGTTAGTATATGATATTTATCAAGTACATGATATAGCAATAGGATATTCATCATGAACTGCTTTGACTATAGGATATTCATCAAGTAACTGCTTTGACAATATAATATTCATCAAGTACATGCTTTGCCAATATGATATCCATCAAGTAACTGCTAGGACTATAGGATATTCATCAAGTACATGCTTTGGCAATAGGATATCTTTCAAGTAACTGCTATGACTATATGATAAACTTCAAGTACCTGCTATGACAATAGGATATTCATCAAGGAACTATTATGACGATCGGAAATTTACCAAGTCCCTGCTTTGACTATAGAATATTTATTAATTCCCTTATTTAAATATAGAATATTTAACACGTAACTGCTATGACAATAGAATATTCATCAAGTACATGCTATGACAATAGGATATCCATCAAATAACTGCTATGACTATAGCATATTCATCAAGTACCTGCTATGACAATAGAATATTCATCAATTCCCTTATTTAAAATATAGGATATTCAACAAGTAACTGCTATGACAATATGATATTCATCAAGTACATGCTCTGACAATAGGATATCCATCAAGTAACTGCTACGACTATAGGATATTCATCAAGTACATGCTTTGGCAATAGGATTTCTTTCAAGTAACTGCTATGACTATATGATAATCTTCAAGTACCTGCTATGACAATAGGATATTCATCAAGGAACTATTATGACGATCGGATATTTACCAAGTCCCTGCTTTGACTATAGAATATTTATTAATTCCCTTATTTGAATATAGAATATTCAACACGTAACTGCTATGACAATAGAATATTCATCAAGTACATGCTATGACAATAGGATATCCATCAAATAACTGCTATGACTATAGCATATTCATCAAGTACCTGATATGACAATATTATATTCATCAAGTAACTGCTATGACTATAGGATATTCATCCATTCTCGTATTTGAATGTAGGATATTCAACAAGAAGCTGCTATGACTATAAGATATTTATCTAGTAACTTCTATGACAATAGGATATTCATCAAGAACTTGATATGACAATATGATATTCCTCAAGTAACTGCTATGACTATAGGATATTCATCCTTTCTCGTATTTGAATGTAAGAGATTCAAAAAGCACCTGCTTTGACTAAAGGATATTCATCAATTCCCTAATTTGAATGTAGGATATCCAACAAGTAGCTGCTAAGAATATAGGATATCCATCCAGTACCTGCTATGACTAAAGGGTATTCATCAAGTTACTGCTATGACAATATGATGTTGAACAAGTACCTGCTTTGACAATAGAATATTCTTCATTAAACTGCTATGACAGTATGATATTCACCAAGTACCTACTTTGACTATAGGATATTCATAAAGTACTTACTATGACAAAAAGATATTTCTCAAGTAACTGCTATCTTAAGAGGACTTTCATCAAGTAACTGCTATGATTGCAGGATATTCATCAAGTAACTGCTATGACTGCAGATTATTCATCCAGCATCTGCGATGACAATAGGATATCTTCAAGTAACTGATATGACTATAGGATGTTCATCATGTACCTGATTCGACTATACGATATTCATCAATTTTCTTATTCTAATGTAGGATATCCAACAAGTAGTTGCTATGACTATCGGATATCCATCCAGTACCTGTTATGACTATAGGTTATTCAACAATTACCTGCTTTGACTATAGAATATTCGTCATTAAACTGTAGTAACTGCTATGACAATATGATGTTGAACAAGTACCTGCTTTGACTATAGAATATTCTTCATTAAACTGCTATGACAGTATGATATTCATCAAGTACCTACTTTGACTATAGGATATTCATAAAGTACCTACTATGACAAAAAGATATTTCTCAAGTAACTGCTATCTTAAGAGGACTTTCATCAAGTAACTGCTATGATTGCAGGATATTCATCAAGTAACTGCTATGACTGCAGATTATTCATCCAGCATCTGCGATGACAATAGGATATCTTCAAGTAACTGATAT
This sequence comes from Mytilus edulis, assembly GCF_963676685.1. Lineage (NCBI taxonomy): Eukaryota > Metazoa > Mollusca > Bivalvia > Mytilida > Mytilidae > Mytilus > Mytilus edulis. The sequence goes on from NC_092354.1 coordinate 50,135,222, forward strand.
GACTATAGGATATTCATCATGTACCTGCTTCGACTATACGATATTCATCAATTTTCTTATTTCAATGTAGGATATCCAACAAGTAGTTGCTATGACCATCGGATATCCATCCAGTACCTGTTATGACTATAGGTTATTCAAGAAGTACCTGCTTTGACTATAGAATATTCGTCATTAAACTGCTATGACAGTATGATATTCATCAAGTACCTACTTTGACAATAGGATATTCATAAAGTACCTGCTATTACAATATTATATTTCTCAAGTAACTGCTATCACAATAGGATATTCATTAAGTAACTGCAATGATTGCAGGATATTCATCAAGTAACTGCTATGACAATAGAACATTAAAAAAGAACCTGTTATAACTATATGATAATCAACAAGCAACTGCTTTACCTTTATGATATTCGTCAAGTTACTCCTATGACAATATGATGTTGAACAAGTACCTGCTTTGACTATAGAATATTCTTCATTAAACTGACATGACAGTATGATATTCATCAAGTAACTGCTATGACTATAGGATATTCATCCTTTCTCGCATTTGAATGTAGGAAATTCAAAAAGCACCTGCTTTGACTAAAGGATATTCATCAATTCTCTAATTTGAATGTAGGATATCCAACAAGTGGCTGCTAAGAATATAGGATATCCATCCAGTACCTGCTATGACTAAAGGGTATTCATCAAGTTACTGCTATGACAATATGATGTTGAACAAGTACCTGCTTTGACTATAGAATATTCTTCATTAAACTGCTATGACAGTATGATATTCATCAAGTACCTACTTTGACTATAGGATATTCATAAAGTACCTACTATGACAAAAAGATATTTCTCAAGTAACTGCTATCTTAATAGGACTTTCATCAAGTAACTGCTATGATTGCAGAATATTCATCAAGTAACTGCTATGATTGCAGAATATTCATCAAGTAACTGCTATGACTGCAGATTATTCATCCAGCATCTGCGATGACAATAGGATATCTTCAGGTAACTGATATGACTACATGATATTCATCATGTACCTGCTTCGACTATACGATATTCATCAATTTTCTTATTTTAAGGTAGGATATCCAACAAGTAGTTTCTATGACTATCGGATATCCATCCAGTACATGTTATGACTATAGGTTATTCAACAAGTACCTGCTTTGACTATAGAATATTCGTCATTAAACTGCTATGACAGTATGATATTCATCAAGTACCTACTTTGACAATAGGATATTCATAAAGTACGTGCTATGGCAATATTATATTTCTCAAGTAACTGCTATCACAATAGGATATTCATTAAGTAACTGCAATGATTGCAAGATAATCAACAAGCAACTGCTTTGCCTATATGATATTCGTCAAGTTACTCCTATGACAATATGATATTCAACAAATACCTGCTTTGAGTGAGTATATGATATTTATCAAGTACCTGATATAGCAATAGGATATGCATCATGAACTGCTTTGACTATAGGATATTCATCAAGTAACTGCTTTGACAATATAATATTCATCAAGTATATGCTTTGCCAATATGATATCCATCAAGTAACTGCTATGACTATAGGATAGTCATCAAGTACCTGCTATGACAATAGGATATTCATCAAGGAACTACTATGACGATCGGATATTCACAAAGTCCCTGCTTTGACTATAGGATATTCATCAATTCCCTTATTTGAATATAGGATATTCAACAAGTAACTGCTATGGCAATAGGATATTCATCAAGTACATGCTTTGACAATAGTATCCATCATGTAACTGCTATGACTATATGATATTCATCAAGTACATGATATGATAAAATGATATTCAACAAGTACCTGCTTTGAGTTAGTATATGATATTTATCAATTACCTGATATAGCAATAGGATATTTATCATGAACTTCTTTGACTATAGGATATTCATCAAGTAACTGCTTTGACAATATAATATTCATCAAGTACATGTTTTGGCAAAAGAATATCCATCAAGTAACTTCTATGACTATAGGATAGTCTTCAAGTACCTGCTATGACAATAGGATATTCATCAAGGAACTACTATGATTATCGGATATCCACCAATTCCCTTATTTGAATATAGGGTATTCAACAAGTAACTGCTATGCCAATAGGATATTCATCAAATACATGCTATAACAATAGGATATCCATCAAGTAACTGCTATGACTATAGGATATTCATCAAGTACCTGCTATGACAATAGGATATTCATCAAGGAACTACTATGATTATCAGATATTCACCAAGTCCCTGCTTTGACTATAGGATATTCACCAAGTCCCTGCTTTGACTATAGGATATTCATCAATTCCCTTATTTGAATATAGGATATTCAACAGGTAACTGCTATGACAATAGGATATCATCATGTACATGCTTTGACAATAGGATATCCATCAAGTAACTGCTATGACTATAGGATATTCATCAAGTACCTGCTATGATAATATGATATTCAACAAGTACCTGCTTTGAGTAAGTATATGCTATTTATCAATTACCTGATATAGCAATAGGATATTCATCAAGAACTGCTTTGACTATAGGATATTCATCAAGTAACTGCTTTGACAATATAACATTCATCAAGTACATGTTTTGACAAAAGGATATCCATCAAGTAACTTCTATGACTGTATGATAGTCATCAAGTACCTGCTATGACAATAGGATATTCATCAAGGAACTACTATGACGATCGGATATTCACAAAGTCCTTGCTTTGACTATAGGATATTCATCAATTCCCTTATTTGAATATAGGATATTCAACAAGTAACTGCTTTGAGTTAGTATATGATATTTATCAATTACCTGATATAGCAATAGGATATTCATCATGAACTTCTTTGACTATAGGATATTCATCAAGTAACTGCTTTGACAATATAATATTCATCAAGTACATGTTTTGGCAAAAGAATATCCATCAAGTAACTTCTATGACTATAGGATAGTCTTCAAGTACCTGCTATGACAATAGGATATCCATCAAGGAACTTCTATGACTATAGGATAGTCTTCAAGTACCTGCTATGACAATAGGATATCCATCAAGGAACTTCTATGACTATCAGATATTCACCAATTCCCTTATTTGAATATAGGATATTCAACAAGTAACTACTATGACAATAGAATATTCATCAAATACATGCTATAACAATAGGATATCCATCAAGTAACTGCTATGACTATAGGATAGTCATCAAGTACCTGCTATGATAATATGATATTCAACAAGTACCTGCTTTGAGTAAGTATATGCTATTTATCAATTACCTGAAATAGCAATAGGATATTCATCAAGAACTGCTTTGACTATAGGATATTCATCAAGTAACTGCTTTGACAATATAACATTCATCAAGTACATGTTTTGACAAAAGGATATCCATCAAGTAACTTCTATGACTGTATGATAGTCATCAAGTACCTGCTATGACAATAGGATATTCATCAAGGAACTACTATGACGATCGGATATTCACAAAGTCCTTGCTTTGACTATAGGATATTCATCAATTCCCTTATTTGAATATAGGATATTCAACAAGTAACTGCTTTGAGTTAGTATATGATATTTATCAATTACCTGATATAGCAATAGGATATTCATCATGAACTTCTTTGACTATAGGATATTCATCAAGTAACTGCTTTGACAATATAATATTCATCAAGTACATGTTTTGGCAAAAGAATATCCATCAAGTAACTTCTATGACTATAGGATAGTCTTCAAGTACCTGCTATGACAATAGGATATCCATCAAGGAACTTCTATGACTATAGGATAGTCTTCAAGTACCTGCTATGACAATAGGATATTCATCAATTCCCTTATTTGAATATAGGATATTCAACAAGTAACTGCTATGGCAATAGGATATTCATCAAGTACATGCTTTGACAATAGTATCCATCATGTAACTGCTATGACTATATGATATTCATCAAGTACATGATATGATAAAATGATATTCAACAAGTACCTGCTTTGAGTTAGTATATGATATTTATCAATTACCTGATATAGCAATAGGATATTTATCATGAACTTCTTTGACTATAGGATATTCATCAAGTAACTGCTTTGACAATATAATATTCATCAAGTACATGTTTTGGCAAAAGAATATCCATCAAGTAACTTCTATGACTATAGGATAGTCTTCAAGTACCTGCTATGACAATAGGATATTCATCAAGGAACTACTATGATTATCGGATATCCACCAATTCCCTTATTTGAATATAGGGTATTCAACAAGTAACTGCTATGCCAATAGGATATTCATCAAATACATGCTATAACAATAGGATATCCATCAAGTAACTGCTATGACTATAGGATATTCATCAAGTACCTGCTATGACAATAGGATATTCATCAAGGAACTACTATGATTATCAGATATTCACCAAGTCCCTGCTTTGACTATAGGATATTCACCAAGTCCCTGCTTTGACTATAGGATATTCATCAATTCCCTTATTTGAATATAGGATATTCAACAGGTAACTGCTATGACAATAGGATATCATCATGTACATGCTTTGACAATAGGATATCCATCAAGTAACTGCTATGACTATAGGATATTCATCAAGTACCTGCTATGATAATATGATATTCAACAAGTACCTGCTTTGAGTAAGTATATGCTATTTATCAATTACCTGATATAGCAATAGGATATTCATCAAGAAATGCTTTGACTATAGGATATTCATCAAGTAACTGCTTTGACAATATAACATTCATCAAGTACATGTTTTGACAAAAGGATATCCATCAAGTAACTTCTATGACTGTATGATAGTCATCAAGTACCTGCTATGACAATAGGATATTCATCAAGGAACTACTATGACGATCGGATATTCACAAAGTCCTTGCTTTGACTATAGGATATTCATCAATTCCCTTATTTGAATATAGGATATTCAACAAGTAACTGCTTTGAGTTAGTATATGATATTTATCAATTACCTGATATAGCAATAGGATATTCATCATGAACTTCTTTGACTATAGGATATTCATCAAGTAACTGCTTTGACAATATAATATTCATCAAGTACATGTTTTGGCAAAAGAATATCCATCAAGTAACTTCTATGACTATAGGATAGTCTTCAAGTACCTGCTATGACAATAGGATATCCATCAAGGAACTTCTATGACTATAGGATAGTCTTCAAGTACCTGCTATGACAATAGGATATCCATCAAGGAACTTCTATGACTATCAGATATTCACCAATTCCCTTATTTGAATATAGGATATTCAACAAGTAACTACTATGACAATAGAATATTCATCAAATACATGCTATAACAATAGGATATCCATCAAGTAACTGCTATGACTATAGGATAGTCATCAAGTACCTGCTATGATAATATGATATTCAACAAGTACCTGCTTTGAGTAAGTATATGCTATTTATCAATTACCTGAAATAGCAATAGGATATTCATCAAGAACTGCTTTGACTATAGGATATTCATCAAGTAACTGCTTTGACAATATAACATTCATCAAGTACATGTTTTGACAAAAGGATATCCATCAAGTAACTTCTATGACTGTATGATAGTCATCAAGTACCTGCTATGACAATAGGATATTCATCAAGGAACTACTATGACGATCGGATATTCACAAAGTCCTTGCTTTGACTATAGGATATTCATCAATTCCCTTATTTGAATATAGGATATTCAACAAGTAACTGCTTTGAGTTAGTATATGATATTTATCAATTACCTGATATAGCAATAGGATATTCATCATGAACTTCTTTGACTATAGGATATTCATCAAGTAACTGCTTTGACAATATAATATTCATCAAGTACATGTTTTGGCAAAAGAATATCCATCAAGTAACTTCTATGACTATAGGATAGTCTTCAAGTACCTGCTATGACAATAGGATATCCATCAAGGAACTTCTATGACTATAGGATAGTCTTCAAGTACCTGCTATGACAATAGGATATCCATCAAGGAACTTCTATGACTATCAGATATTCACCAATTCCCTTATTTGAATATAGGATATTCAACAAGTAACTACTATGACAATAGAATATTCATCAAATACATGCTATAACAATAGGATATCCATCAAGTAACTGCTATGACTATAGGATAGTCATCAAGTACCTGCTATAACAATAGGATATTCATCAAGGAACTGCTATGACTATAGGATATTCATCTAGCAACTGCTATGACTGCAGGATATTCATCAAGTAACTGCTAGTACTATAGAACGTTCCTCAAGTTACTGCTATTATAGTATGATATTCTTGAAGTGTCCACTGTGACAATAGGATATTCATCAATTACCTGTTATGACAATATGATATTTCTCAAGTAACTGCTATGACTATGCGATATTCAGCAAGTACCTGCTATGACAATAGGATATGCATCAAGTAACTGCTATTGCTATGGGACATTTCTCAATTAACTGTTATGACAGTATGATATTTATAAGGTACCTAGTATAACAATAGGATATTCATCAAGTTCCTGACATGACAATATGGTATTTCTCAACTATAAACTAATATGATTATACGATATTTATCAAGTAACTGCTATGACTGCAGGATATTCATCAAGTAACTGCTAGTACTATAGAAAAATTAACAAGTACCTGCTATGACAATAGAATATTCCTCAAGTAACTGCTATGACTATAGGATATTCATCAAGTACCTGATATGACAATATGATATTCATCAAGTAACTGCTATGACTATAGGATATTCATCAAGTACCTGATATGACGATAGGATATCCATCAAGTAACTGATATGACTATAGGATATTCATCAAGTACCTGATATGACAATATGATATTCATCAAGTAACTGCTATGACTATAGGATATTCATCCATTCTCGTATTTGAATGTAGGATATTCAACAAGAAGCTGTTATGACTATAGGATATTCATCATTTAACTGCTATGACTATAGGATATTCATCATTTAACTGCTATGACTATATGATATTCATGAAGTTCCTGCTATGATAATAGAATATTTATCAAGTAACTACTTTGACTACAGGATATTCATCAAGTACCTGCTATGACTATATGATATTCATGAAGTACCTGATATGACAATATGATATTACTCAAGTAACTGCTATGACTATAGGATATTCATCCATTCTCGTATTTGAATGTAGGATATTCAACAAGAAGCTGTTATGACTATAGGATATTCATCATTTAACTGCTATGACTATAGGATATTCATTATTTAACTGCTATGACTATATGATATTCATGAAGTTCCTGCTATGATAATAGAATATTCATCAAGTAACTGCTTTGACTACAGGATATTCATCAAGTACCTGCTATGACTATATGATATTCATGAAGTACCTGATATGACAATATGATATTACTCAAGTAACTGCTATGACTATAGGATATTCATCCATTCTCGTATTTGAATGTAGGATATTTAACAAGAAGCTGTTATGACTATAGGATATTCATCATTTACCTGCTATGACTATAGGATATTCATCATTTAACTGCTATGACTATATGATATTCATGAAGTTTCTGCTATGATAATAGAATATTCATCAAGTAACTACTTTGACTACAGGATATTCATCAAGTACCTGCTTTGACTATAGGATATTCATCAATTCTCTTATTTGAATGTATTTACATGTACATGATTTGGAGCAGATTTTATTTTGCAGGAATAAATTTGTATTTCAGAAAGAAATTTATTCATAAAATAAGAAGGATTAGCATTTTTTTTTAATAAAATAGAAATTGGATTCCAAAAAAAAGGGAGGGCTAGATGGGTTTTTGTGGGCATTGAATGATTTACAAAGATAAATTGCATGCACGCATCATGATAGATGTAAATACTGAAGCTATAATTAGTTAGTTTGTTAGTTTTTCCATTTCAGTGGCATGAAAACCCCCCAAAATACTAAGCGTATAATTTCGACGAATACTCTCGACTTACAGTGTATGTAACATTTTGCTCACATTTTTTAAAATTTTACCCCGAACATTTTTCTGAGTAAAAGCAGTTTGAAGTGAATGTCAAAATTTGAACATGACCTTGTCCTTGACCTAATTTTCTAAGTTGGGACCCAAGGACCTTCAATAAAGCGACTCTATGTTTATACGGCTTACGGTTTATGAGTTTATATGCATATCACTTATATCAAATGCATAAGGGGAAAGAACTTTGGTGCAATCCAACTCATCATCTTGAAGATATAGCAAGCACTTTGGTAAAATAAATTTGTCGTAATTTTTTACGGTTGTGAAGGAGTAGTGGACACAAGGAAAACAGTGTTCGGGGAGATAACACTTACAATGTAAAGTGTACGGTTTAACAGGGTCAGTTTCAAAAGCGCAATAACTGTTCGATATTATATGCGAAAAAATCTAGGCGACATCTTGCGAAACCACAATACTACGTAAGAACAAAATGTGGCGGAAGAAAAACAATAAATCTCAGAACAAAACCAATAGGTCTTTCCACGGAAAAGTTTAAAGACCTAATAATCAAAACCAAATAAATGGGTCTTTCCACGGAGAGGTGGGAAGACCTAATAATCAGAACAAAATCAATAGGTCTTTCCACGGAAAGGTAGAAAGACCTAAGTAATATGATTGTCAATGAACTATGAAAGTTTTACTATTATTCTAGCAAATAACCTTATGTCATCTCCGTGCCTATATCATCGTCCTAAGAATATATGAAATATTTGCCTCTGAACGTTAATCAACCAATAATCGATAATTCATTAATATGTCAAACCATTGAAGGTAACATGGAAACTACGTACAAACTAGTATGATTGTCAATGAACCATAAAACTTATACTATTATACTACCAAACAGCCTTGTCTCTATATTATAGCCCTAAAAAAACATGAAATATGTGCCACTAGATGTTAAGCGACCACAATCAAGATTTCATCGCTATATCATTTCAAACCTTATACAGAACATGAAAACTAGTTATAAATCAATATGACTGTCAATGAACTATGGAAGTTATACTATAATACTAGCAAACAACCTTCGGCCATCACTATATCATCGTCCTACACATACATGAAATATTTGTCACTGGCATTAAAACAATCACAATCAATAATTCGTCGTTATTTCAAGTCAAACCTTAGTTGGAAACATGGAAAATAAATACAAATTAATATGATTGTCGATGAAATATAGATGTTATACTATTATACTAGCAAATAACCTTAGGTCATCACTATATATATATATAGCTATTTCATCGTCCTAAACATACATGAAATATGTTCCACTGAACGTTAAGCAACCAACAGTCAATATTTCATCACTATTTCAAACCATTGAAGGTAACATGGAAACTAATATGATTGTCAGTGAACTATAGAAGTTATACTACTATAAAAGCAAACAACCTTATATCATCACTATACCATCATCCTACACATACATGAGATACTTGCCACTGGGTTTTAAGCAATCAACAATATATAATTCTTCGCCAATCGTATCAAACCTTAGAAGTTACCATGCAACCTGATTACAAATAATATGATTGTCAATGAGCTACCTATGGAAGTAATGCTATTATAATACAACAGATCGTTGGCGTTTTAATGGGCGGAGTTGCCTTCCTGGAAATATTTTATATTGCTATATTTGACAATGACCATAATAATAAACAATAAAATAAAGCAATATCTTACAAAAATAATATCAAATTGCACAAAAGAACGAGAAATAATGGATTTAATATATTCAAAGAAGACGGTGAACAAAAACTATTTGAATTTAATTCTTTTACAAATTGCGAGAATTATTAGAAACAATAGCAACATGTACAAAATTTGTTTCTGAATATATTCTGTCTATAGATATTCATTGGTTATAGTTCTGCCAAATTAAAATATTTTGATTCTTTCAGATTAAGCTGTCTGCCTGTGAGGCTTACTTTCTTTTACAAATGTTTCACCGTCTATATGATTCTTTTTTGTTTCTCTTGATAAACTTTATTTAATTATGTACAATTAGATATTCACTAGACAGTATTTGTCGGCCTCTGATGAGGGTTTACCTTGGAATATTCCTGAAAGAACCCAAAACATTGCATATTAAATTCTATAGAATTAAGCAATATAAAGTACGTAGTGTCAGGTCAGAAATATTGATGCCATACCATGAATAAGTGGATTTATGGTTATTATATACACCAAACAAATAAAAAGCTACTTTCTCGGCATTTCTTTTAATTTAAAAATTAAAATCTGGTAATGATCAGTTGATATTGCAAGAAACTTTTCTGTACCGCATTTATTTGCTAAGGTTTGCTTCTTAATTACACAGTAAAATTATATGTGTCCGATTTTCCATTAATTAGTTCTGTAGCCCGAGTTGTGACTGGATTTACAGGTGTGCGATTGCGCAATTTATTGCCCTCCAATTAATCACCTGAAATTAAGCTGGAGGTGAAGTTCTAAATGGATTATCACTTGGTAATTGTTTTTACAACTAAACAAATTACTTTATTTAAACAGAAGCACTGGGCAATACTATGGTATTCAATCCGGAAAAACAATATATGTCACGGTACATATATATTATATATATGTGTGTCTCTGTTAATGATAAAAAAAAATGCACGATTTTTTAATATAAAATATTTGATATAAAAAAAAATATTTTGTTATATTAAAAATGATAAATGATGCATTAATATAGAAATTAGAAAGTAAATTATTCTACAACGACTTGCCATGTATATGAAATTAGTACCAGTTATAACTTATTAACTTTGTCACCGTAAAATTATTATAAGTATAATAATTAATAACTGTAAACTTGCATGTAATATAATTTCGTCTCAATTTTTACAGATAAACAGTATTCTAAAATACTATTAATTGCCGGTTGTTGAGATCTAGCTAGACGATCAATTTGACTTAAACGCGTTGTCATTTGAATCGATGGATATGATTGGACAAAATTAATTAGCATTGTCGATAACCTATTGTGATTGGGTACATATGAATTGCTATCGAAAACAGGGCGTAAATGCATTTACGAATCGCCCGTTAAACTGTAATTATCCAATAATGTGGTTCCCGCGTTCCTTTATTATAGATTGTCGACTGTTAATGCATTTATGATCGATAATGATAGATTGTCGACGATAATTTCGTAAATGCATTTACAACCGTAAAGTATACTTTACGCCGTACATCTATAATGGTCGACCGATAATCTATCATTATCCCCGATAAATTGTGATTATCTCATTTATGTGGTTCCCGCGTGCCATATATAGGTATTTGTTTATGTCAAAAAAAATGTGGCGGTTAAGAATTGGTTTTATAAATAGATAATCCTCTTACTTGTTAGACAGTTGCATAACATTCAATTCATTGACAACAATGTGTGGGCAAAATAAGCAGACACAATACGTAAAAAGCGACAAACATTGGAAAGCACCTGTCAACATTGTATTATAATCACTATGAAAAAAAAAACAATTGTTTCAACAAAAAAGCACAAAATGCTATGCAACTTATCAACACTGATAATAGCACAATGGCAGGATGCATAAGTCCTCGTCATAAGTGAAACTGTATTGCCTTGCAAACAATACGTATATATCGTTTACTGATACGAGAAAATTGTTGTTCAAAATAACTGTCCGACCAAGTAACAAACCTTACTGTATTCATATCGTTATGAATCAACAGAACAAACATTGATGATGTAAATATTGTCCCATGCAGATACAAAGTGTGACTTAGTAGAACCAAAACGGTATATATGTAGAACTGGATTTTTGAGTCAACAGCTGTCTGCAACATTATATCATCTCCTATGTTAATCGAGTGGTTATCGTGAAACATATTTAAGAGCAAACTGAATCGCAAGTGCCTAAAACATTTCTAAACTGTTCCTGCAATTAAACAATCTCAAAAAGTCTAGCAATACAGCGTTGTAACCAATCCCTCATCCGAACTGATATTGTATATTATCATTGACTCTAACGAAATATAACTCCACAATACAATTTCTCTTTTAAATTATGGTACGTGTTATAGAGTCACAAATGTCATTGCCTTCGTGAAAACATGTTTATTTGATTTTAAATATTATGCTTCAATTTCATAATCGATTCTGGTCACACTTTTATGTCCGTGGTCAAATGGTATTAAAATCTGGAATTTGTTCGTCACTTTCGACAAATAAAGTATAACAACTCAATGATCGAAATGAAGACGCCGATTGTAAAATTGTAAACTCTAAAGTCTGTCAAATCGTTAAAACGTGAATTTTTGACAAACGAAAATCATATTATATATATTTAACTATAATAAAAGAATGTAAATCAAAATATTAACCATCATTAACAGAAGATTATTTACTAAGAGACTAACTTTAATAAAAAAAACAGGGGAAAAAATCCGAAGTGAAATAAATTGAGAATGGAAATGGGGAATGTGTCAAAGAGACAACAACCCAACCATAGAAAAAACAACAGCAGAAGGTCACCGACAGGTCTTCAATGTAGCAAGAAATTCCCGCACCCGGAGGCGTCCTTCAGCTGGCCCCTAAACAAATATATACTAGTTCAGTGATAATGAATGCCATACTAATTTCCAAAATGTAAACAAGAAACTAAAATTAAAATAATACAAAATAAACAGGCCAGAGGCTCCAGACTTAAGACAGGCGCAAAAATGCGGCGGGGTTGCACATTTTTATGAGATATCAACCATCCCCCTATACCTCTAGCCAATGTAGAAAAATAAACGCATAAAAATACGCACATTTAAAATTCAGTTCAAGAGAAGTCCGAGTCTGATGTCAGAAGATGTAACCAAAGAAAATAAATAAAATGACACTAATACATAAATAACAACAGACTACTAGCAGTAAACTGACATGCCAGCTCCAGACCTCAATTAAACTAATTGAAAGATTATGATTTCATCATATGAATATCAGTCACAATCCTTCCCGTTATTGGTTTAGTATCATACATTCATAACATATATGAGAAGAACATAACCCGTCTCATGCCAAAAACTGGTTTTTGAATAAATGTGTTTAGTTCCGATGTAAAGACCCTATAAGTGAATCAATATTAACGCCAAATTATGCAATTTTTAATGACCTGACAACAGTATCGTAACTATATCCCTTCTTAATAAGTCTATTTAAATGTCTTGTTAGTTTCTGAGGTGAATACTGACATTTTTGTGCTTTATAAAGAATATTTCTGTAAAAAAATGGATGTGAAATACCTGAACGTATAAGAGGTCTGCATTTTGAAAACCTGCTTCACAGATTCATGGTTGCTTTGTAAGGCACATTTTCGCTTATCATTCCTTATCATACGATACAGTTACAGAGGAGGTAATGACGTTGTTAACGTAAATTTTTATTTTCCCGACGTCAAAGTATGACTTATTTGGAAAAAGATTCAGTTTTCGACTGATGTTTATCATTCAAACTTATTTAACTTGAAAACGAGTCCATTGACCACTCTTTTGCAAAATGCCATTTGGTTTGATTACGTAAAAATATTATGTGTACCAATTTTCATGAAAACGTAAATAGTGAATTTTGTTTAGCATGTGATAAATGTACATAAAAAATATGTTTTTTCTACATTCATGAACATTTGATAAATATGAGATATTTCTGAACAAAAAATGTATAATTGTTTAGGATACTTATAAAATACAGAAATTACAAATTATTTAATAAAAACAATTTGTGTTTAACTTAAAAACAAATATGCCTTTCTTTCGAAAGGGAAAATACGGCCACAAATCCGAATTTTGAGCAAATATACAAAATTTCGACATCATTTTACTCAAAAAGTAGCACATGAAGGTATATTTTTTATTACATATTTGATTCAATCCGGTAAAAAATAGTCTATATATCGAAATTGTTATCAAAATATAAATACCGGATCAAAACTGTATCGTATGCCCATAATTAGACACGGCTGCTATTGATATTCTATTTTACCTTATGTAGATTGTTTAGCACTCTTACATTTATAAATACAACATCGTACTTTAAAGCTGTCCTAGCTTTTAAATATAATAATCTTTTAACACATGCTTAGAAACTAATGCCATTTGGGACATTCTACGGAAAGTAAAAGGTTACTAAATACAGGTTATAGCTATTGGAAAGTAATATTGAAATAGAATACTATTATATTGACATGTTGCAAAGTAATGAAAAACTATTTGATTTATTAGTCTTATTATGAATTAATACATTGCAGTTTTTGATTATATAATAATTCTTCACTAATGGATCAGTACTTTTAAATATACGTTGATAATACGTTTTTGTTTTTTTTATGTTGCCGATGCAGTCCGTATCATGCTCAGACCTGTTTAGTGTCAATGTGATACGCAAGATTCGTCAGATAGAACAGAAATGATTATCATACATGTTTTGTGTTTATTTCTCTTGACAATGGCAAGAGGTAAGTTTATATAAATATACATATACATGTAGCTCTCTTGTAAACATTATCATGAAATAATAGAAAAGGGTATATTCCAACATATAAGTAAGAGGCATCATGGATACTCAAATTCATTTTTGTAAAATGAGAAATGTTCAAATCATTGTTATTACAAAATTTTTAAAGTTAAACACACATTTCCGGTAAATAGTCGGTAGGTCAAATTCATCAAAAGAAAAGGGAATTGTAGTTACTACGTTAGGAACATATCCGATAACATCTGTGAAACGGTTATTCCATAACGGTCAACCAACTCGTGATGGCGAACGTAAAAATGTACGAAGGGATGATTACCACTTTACCGTTTGGAACTCTTGATTAAATAGCTTTCTTGTGAGCAGCATCCTTATCATGATAGGAAATAAAAGCCCGGGAATATCGTACTTACTTGGATATATATATTCCGTATGCAAGAGCTGTTGGAATTTTGCAACATAGAAATTGAAAGTTCAGAATTGGAAGGTTAAATCAAGTCTTTTGTCGTAAAGTTTTGTTTTCAATCGACCCTCATTGTCAATTTTGTAAATTTCTTGATGTAAGTCAAAACATGAGGCAGACTTAACTGTATCTACTGTGTACTTCATCTCAAGTATGATGCGATATATGCGTTCAACATAGTTACCAAATTTTGAATTATTTAGTCAGAGAACATCATCTATATAGTGAAGAGTAAGGATATTTCTAACTTCTTATATTTCTTCCTTAGAAGTTAGTGTACGAAATCAGACTAATAATAATACAAGAAACAAGTCCTCAAGTTCCCATTATAATGCAGACAGTAAAATATATCTCTAAAAAAATAAAAGAATAAAATATTACTAATAGTTTTTTTCTTATTTATCTCATGGCTGTCTCGTAGACCTCTATCAAACATTGCTTTTTTTCAAAAGTCGATTTTTGTTTTATATTGTCCTTTAAAACATAATTTTGCCGATTACTTTTTTACTCTTATAAATATCGGCTGAACAAATCGGCTATTATTCTCGGATCTTCTAAGAAAAAAAGGCTGCATTGTATCTCATACACTCCATTTTGAAAATATTTGTCTACCGTATTTAATTTCTGAATAGTTTTGGAGTGATTCACTGTATCATGTTTTAAAATTAATTGCTGTTGTTAATATAAGAAAGGTTAAAATGTATCTCTTTTAGGTATATACTCAGACAAGCGGTATTTTACGCAAGTTTTCACACCATATTTGATTACAAATCGATATCCTATACAATACAACGTGACATTATATAGCTAGGGTAAGCGGTAAAGAATCAATTATTCATTAATCGGGTATCGGATCGGATCTGAGATGCCCGTACTATAATTGTGTTTGTATCTACTATCTTATCCTGTACGGGATATTTTCTAAATTCTATGATTCATTGACAATGTTCTCAAAATTCCGCTCAAGCCGATGATAGTGGCCGTCTTAATATATCATCGAGTAGAGAGTTTTGTTGCTACGTATTTAAGGTCTCATTGTGACTTTGAGATAAAGAAAAGCAATACAAGCGATGTTCCTTTGCTTTTTGTGTGTTTCTTTTCTTATTGTTGTTCGTGTACTGATTTTTAGTCATGAATAGATATAAAAAAAGAAGATGTGGTATGATTGCAAATTCAGACAACTCTCCACAAGAGACCAAAATGACAACTATAGGTCACCGTATGGCCTTCAACAATTAGCTATGCCCATACCGCATAGTCAGCTATTAAAGGTCCCGAGATGACAATGTAAAAAAAATCAAACGAGAAAACTAACGGCCTTATTTAGAATATAGTTCATTATATGCTACCAATGATAAATACACCATCTTTTACAATACTTTATATTCAAAACATATATATATTTTTTATAGACAGTTTTTTATATATAGATTAGACCGTTGGTGTTCCCGTTTGAATGGTTTTAAACTAGTAATTTTGGGGCCCTTTATAGCTTGTTGTTCGGTGTGAGCCAAGGCTCCGTGTTGAAGGCCGTACATTATCCTATAATGGTTTACTTTTTTTAATTGTTATTTGGATGGAGAGTTGTCTCATTGGCACTCACACCACATCTCCCTATATCTATATTGTATTAAACGTAGATTATCTTCTTAGTTGTATGCATTTGAAATATTATCATTCAAATTGTGATTTTAGGAAATGAAGTAGTTAACGTGAAATTGTGCATCAATTGTGATTCAAAACCATACACAGGTAACAAATATGTTATATGATAGCTGTCTTCTTTTTTCAAAGTAGAAAACAAAGTACCTTAATACATCCTGTTGGATAGCTACGCGGGTCCGTCTTATTCATGTATATATCATTTTAATAATCTTGCACGTATACTTAAGTCATTAATATGTACATGTATTAATAAATAATAAACTCATCATAGATACCAGAATAAAAATTTGTATTTACGCCAGATTAAACTGCTTTTTTTTTTTTTTTTTAATCTGATATTTAATAACACGTTATAAAAAATGTATCAAAATCAATAACAATCGACAATAACCAATAAATTGCCTTATCCGAATTTGGAACTTACATAATATGGCGGTGTTAAAACATTTGTCGGTGCCAAACTGTTGGGTAATCACTACTTACGAAAGAGCCAAACTCATCAAATCGATACAAAGCACAAAACAAAAAAACAAAAAAACCCAACATACCATAAAGTACAGATTTGAGAGTTCTCACAGTGACCGAAAACTACGACAGCAATTAAACAATCACTGAATTTAGTATAAATACGCCAATAACAATTTTGTTCTTTATAATTGCTTCTTTTATGTTAACTGCGGTTTAAATCTTATTATTTTTTTATCGAAGAACGCAAAACATCGGAGTGGGCATTTAGTCAAATGAGTGTATACTAGAAAGAGAAAAAAAAAGCAAAGTATACTTTGGTATAGAATTTAAAGATATATGATTTTAATGTAAGGCGGTATTAAGATCTGAAATTTTTTGAAGCGTGTCACAGACGAATTAACACCCCTCAATATGATACCCAAAATAATATTCTTCCCCACATAAACTATCTATAGGCGTGGAGCTGCACCTGATTTTTGCTCAGAACCATCCCCCATAATTGAGTTGGATGAAAATTTGACGCATGGGAGCCACATGCCAGCCACTCCTCAGTTCCCGATTTTAACCGAAATATAAAGTAATACCCAAACCCTTTCCATGGTGAATTGAAGAATCTGATGTTAGATTGTTGAGAGCGTCAGGGAAATGTGTATCACAAAGTGCTTCAGTGTAAGGTCAATATTTAACGTATTTGCTCTCAGAGGAATGTGTATCTCAAAGTGCTATAGTGTAAGGTCAATTTTCAACGCATCTGTAACGAAATATGATGACGGCACGTACATTTCAGAGCCGGACGTCGTAAAGGACGGTCGATCCGAACTAGCTTTTTTTCTGATTTTCACCCCGAAATACCCCTTAAACGATCTTGAAATTAACACATATTAAACTACACTGGTCATTACTTCTTTGTGGTAGGAAACAATACTCGTGGATTTTTGTAAAAGAAGAAAACGCGACACCCAACGATGCTGTCAAATATGGTCAGTTTTGATTGATGCAGACACATATTTTTGTTACATGAGTCAGTCTGAGGTATGAAAACTACTGATGTTTGTTCAATTTCCAATATTGCAGTTATTTATATATACTACAGTAAAAAAAATATAACTGAAGTACTGTTCAACTATATAGACTCACATAAAAAAAAAGCAAATATGGTCAGTTTTGGTTGATGCGGTCAAAAGATTTTATTATACAACTCAGTCTGAAGTATGAAAACTACTGATAATTGTTTACGATTCAATACTTTGAATAAAAAGAGGATATACTGGCACTATAAATTCATGCGAACAAATTTTGAGGTCATTGTTATCCAATATTGCTATATTATGTATATATTACAGTCCCTCTTGACCTAAAATTATAACTGAATTACAGTAACTGTACAGCTATATAGATTTGCAGAACGAAAGAGCAAATAAGGTCAGTTTAAATTGATGCAGTCAAAAGATTTTATTACACGACTCAGTCTGAAGTATGAAAACTACTGATATTTGTTTACAATTCAATACTTTGAATAAAAAGAGGACATGCTGGTACTATAAATTCATGCGAACAAAATTTTGAGGTCATTGGTATCCAATATTGCTATACCTTGTATATATTACAGTCCTGACTTGACCTAAAATTATAACTGAATTACTGTACAGCTATATAGATTTGCAGAAAGAAAGAGCAAATAAGGTCAGTTTAGATTGATGCAGTCAAAAGATTTTATTACACGACTCAGTCTGAAGTATGAAAACTAATGATATTTGTTTACGATTCAATACTTTGAATAAAAAGAGGACATGCTGGCACTATAAATTCATGCGTACAAAATTTTGAGGTCATTGGTATCCAATATTGCTATACCTTGTATATATTACAGTCCTGACTTGACCTAAAATTATAACTGAATTACTGTACAGCTATATAGATTTGCAGAACGAAAGAGCAAATAAGGTCAGTTTAGATTGATGCGGTCAAAAGATTTTATTACACGACTATTAAAGTCTGAAGTATGAAAACTACTGATATTTGTTTACGATTCAATACTTTGAATAAAAAGAGGATATGCTGGCGCTATAAATTCATGCGAACAAAATTTTGAGGTCATTGTTATCCAATATTGCTATAACTTGTATATATTACAGTCCCTCTTGACCTAAAATTATAACTGAATTACTGTACAGCTATATAGATTTGCAGAACGAAAGAGCAAATAAGGTCAGTTTAGATTGATGCGGTCAAAAGATTTTATTACACGACTCAGTCTGAAGTATGAAAACTACTGATATTTGTTTTCGATTCAATACTTTGAATAAAAAGAGGACATGCTGGCACTATAAATTCATGCGTACAAAATTTTGAGGTCATTGTTTTCCAATATTGCTATAACTTGTATATATTACAGTCCCTCTTGACCTAAAATTATAACTGAATTACTGTACAGCTATATAGATTTGCAGAACGAAAGAGCAAATAAGGTCAGTTTAGATTGATGCGGTCAAAAGATTTTATTACACGACTCAGTCTGAAGTATGAAAACTACTGATATTTGTTTACGATTCAATACTTTGAATAAAAAGAGGATATGCTGGCGCTATAAATGCATGCGAACAAAATTTTGAGGTCATTGTTTTCCAATGTTGCTATAATATGTATATATTACAGTCCCTCTTGACCTAAAATTATAACTGAATTACTGTACAGCTATATAGATTTGCAGAAAGAAAGAGCAAATAAGGTCAGTTTAGATTGATGCGGTCAAAAGATTTTATTACACGACTCAGTCTGAAGTATGAAAACTACTGATATTTGTTTTCGATTCAATACTTTGAATAAAAAGAGGACATGCTGGCACTATAAATTCATGCGTACAAAATTTTGAGGTCATTGTTTTCCAATATTGCTATAACTTGTATATATTACAGTCCCTCTTGACCTAAAATTATAACTGAATTACTGTACAGCACCCTTTTCATGGAAGATCAATGCATTTGAATGAGGACAATAAATTTTAGTTGGACCCTCCCCCCCCCCCCTTTTTTTTAAACTGCTGGATCCGTCCGTGGTGGTTTGGGCCGGAATAACGTATTACATAAAGGTCAGATAATTTTGTTATGTAAAACGAGTCATCCTGACTCCCCAAATGACAAATGTAAAATAAATGAAATAATAATGCCCCCCCCCCCCCCCCCCCCCAATATTAACGGCTTAATATATGTTCAAAAAATGAAAGAAAAACAAATAATTTATGTAACACATCAACAAAAGAAGATCACTGAATAACAGGCTCCTGACTTGGAACAGGCACATACATGCAGAATATGGCGAGGTTAAACATGTTCTCTTGCCGATTATAAATCTGAAATAAAACCGGCAAAATAGCAAAACTCTATATAATATTAATCGCTATTTTGCCGAAGCCTTTATATTAAAACTTATAAATCAATTCTAGCCGTAGAATTTATAAATCAATTTTAGCCGTAGAATTTATAAATTAATTCTGGCCGTAGAATTTATAAATCAATTCTAGCCGTAGAATTTGAAATCAATTCTAACCGTAGGAATGTTCTAGCTAGAACTGTCTAAAACTGTTCTAGGGTAGAACTGTCAGGATCAGTTCTAGCTAGAACTGTCCAAATCAGTTCTAGGTAGAACTGACCAAATCAGTTCTAGCTAGAACAGTTCTAACCTAGAACTGACAAAAAGGTGTCAGGTTGACAGTTCTACATACTGTTCTAGAACAGTTCTCCTGACAGATTCTGACAGAATTTATGAGAGGTTAGAACTGATCTCCACTGTATCACTAGGACTGGTCTTCACTCTTTCCTATATATATCGTAAAATAACTCGAGTTTGCTTTGAACATTTTTGTTACGTTCCGCTAAGCTTTGATATCTATTTACTATATTTCAACTTCGTTTAAATTTTCGCTACGTTAGTTGTTGAATTCGAGTTTTCAACAAAGGATCAATACGGTTTTTTTTTACATTTCCACTGCGTTTCCGATACGCTTCGTTACGTATACTCTCGTTTCACATCGCTTTCAAAACGTAACGTAGTAAAACGTAGCTCTTGAATCGTGACAGTGTGACTGGGGCTTTTAAAACGGGACCTGCTCCGTATGTTTTGAAAATTCAACAACAAACGTAGCGAAAATTGAAACGAAGTAGAAACCTAGTAAATATGTATAAAAGCTTAGCGGAACGCAACAAAACGTGCTTACTTACGTCCACTTGTATTTTTGTCCATCTGATGAGTTAAGCCTTTTCCAACCGATTTTTATAGTTCGTTCTTATGTTGTACTGTTATACCACTGTCCAAGGTTAGGGGGTCCCTCTAACATGTTTAACCCCGCCACATTATTTATTTATGTGCCTGTCCCAAGTCAGGAGCCTGTAATTCAGTGGTTGTCGTTTGTTTATGTATTACATGTTAGTTTTTCGTTCATTTTTTACATAAATAAGGCCGTTAGTTTTCTCGTTTGAATTGTTTTGCATTGTCTCATCGGGGCCTTTTATAGCTATGCGGTATGGGCTTGCCCATTGTTGAAGGCCGTATGGTGACCTATAGTTGTTAATGTCTGTGTCATTTTGGTCTTTTGCGGACAGTTGTCTCATTGGAAATCATACCGCATCTTCTTTTTTATATTTACTACGTATCGAAACGTGTAAACGCGTAGTGAAAACGTGGGTCTACACGTACTACATGTAATACGTAGCCAAACGTAATAAGAACGTAGCACAAACCTAGTAAACCCTAGTTTTCAAAATAACAAACTCCCCGGTAGTTCCAGCTCCGATCCGCATACAGGTCCGCATACTACTCTACCCAAATTTGATAAAACCTTCCAATTTTCAATACCTCTTTTTGGAACATCAAACAAAGAGCGCGTTCGCCGACTTTATTTATGCCTTCCGTTTAAACAAATGAATTATCTAAATCTTATATTCTGTCTAACAATTCTATTTGTCCTATGCCTAAATGTGCCATTTTTTTTCATTAATTAATACATGTCTGCATACACTTTTGTTTCGATTTCGGTAATTATTTTTTTTATGAATAAGGCCGGTTTTTTATTCTCAATTGAATAGTTTCATATTTCTCATGTGTGGGCCTTTTGAAACCGACTATACAATACGGGCTTTTATCATTGTTGAAAGCCGTACGATTGCTTATAACTTCTAACATCCACTGTCAACATATATTTGTTCCGCCTAACAGAAGTTCCAATGGAAACTTTGTTATAAACAATGTCATTATACATATTCCTGTTGGAACAAATATTCTTTACTACTTTATATTCCGTTAGAAACAGATACTGTAATATTTATTCCTATGCAAATAATATTCCAGAATATTTGTTTTTCCTTTTGGAACTTATATTCCGTGACACCACTTCATTTGAACTTCGTGATTAGTTGTCTCATTTGCTATTTTACCATATATCTCCTATATTTTCAAATATAAGAAATATGTTCAAACATTGAATAAAAACAAAAATTGCAAAAGAAGGTGCGCCAAACTGTCACATGAAAACAAAGATAATAAAACATAATTTTGCTTTCTCTTTGTTTAACGAAATGTTTCTTTGGCACCGTCTTAAATATCACAACTCTTTCGCTATGCCCATGTCTTAATTTAAGTGACCTTTAAAATTTCAATGTTGTATGTGTGCCAATTAGCCAAATTACCTTCCAAGTCATAATTGCCGGGTTTGTAATATTAACATTAACAACACGACGAGTGTCTAATGTAGATCCGAATCTGCTTACCATTTCTGATTACCTGATATCAACCAGTTTATGTTGGGGTTCGTGTTGCTACATGCAAGTCTTTAGTTTTCTATGTTGTGTATTGTGTACTATTATTTGTATATTTGTCTTTTTTGTCTTATATAGCCAAGTCAGTTTATTTTCGATCTATCAGTGTAACCGTCCCTCTGGTATCGTTCTCCCCTCTAAAAAAAAGAGTAAAAGTAAACCAATTAATTTCGAAGTACGGCCTTTGATACGGAGTCTTGGCTCACATCGAACCACAAGATATAAAGGGCCCCTAAAATGACCAGTGTAAAACCATTCGAACGGGAAAACCAACTGTCTAATCTATATAAAAAAAAAGGAAACGAGAAATATTAATGAACCACGTTAACAATAACCCGAATAATTCAGTCGTTATATTCCACTGATCTACGAAGGCTCGTGTGGGAGAAAATCGGACACGGAAAGGGCTTGAATTATTCGAGTTACGTCAACAAACGACAAACACTAAACAACAGGTTCCTGATTAAGGACACGTCAAAACAAATGCATCGGGTTTAAGCGTTTTAACAGGCGCCAAACTTCATTCTAACCTGAAACAACAATAGTGTAAAATAACTATGTTCCTACTAATTTTAATTGTATAGATTATTATAATTATGTACTTTAAATCCACTGTTCCTGGTTATTGGAAGGTTGAGCGCTTTCAACCAAAAGTATTCGCCACAATCTGTATATATATGCCTGTTCCAAGTGCATGTAAGGGTCCTGTTCCTGTTGTTCAGTGGTTGTCGTTGTTTTGATATACATTAGTATTTGTTCATGTCGGGTCATTTCAGAGCAGACTATACTGTATGGTTTTTGACATTGATGAAGGTCGTACGATTGCCTATAATTGCATACATCCACTTCAGCCGGCAATCATACCATATTTTATTTTTATATGAAAAGTAAACTGTAACAAATATGAGTTTGGAAAATATACTGACAGTTATTCTAATGACAAACATGATGTTTCTCGGGACATTTTCCAATTTCATAGTCATGGACTTTCTTTGATCTTAAATGATCGTACGGAGCATTTCGTATTGTTCTCTTGAACGCACAAGCAAGAACATTGCAAGCACCATTTTATCAACTAAGAGAAAGAGGTGCACCTGACCATCCTTGAAGTTCCTGTTGAGTTTTAAGATACAAAAAAAAGCTATTTAACTTAAAATGTGCTAAGAATAAATATAGACAATCTTAAGTTGATTATCGTGGTTTGAGGTACTAAGTCGTTAAAACTACGGAGGGATGTGAGTGCAGCATAAATGTTAATGGCTGTTAATCATTCGAAGATTAATTCTCGATCCAATCTATGGAGATCAGATTATCGTAATATGAACTTAAGCACTAAGATTGTTTCATGATACTGACCCCTTGATTTTTATTATACTATTTTTTTCATCAACAATGACAAATAATTTTAAAAATCGAGTTATTTCCCTTTTGCCACAGAAACAAAATATGCACAGACCTCAAAATAGTTGAAATATGATAATTAACTATATTCAACAAACTATTACCAATGTAATTTCAACTTATCGGGCGGAGCTTATGTTTTAATTTGCATAAGGACAGTCTATCTGAAGATGTGTGTGATAAGGATGATTGCCGTTAAAATTATTATTGAATTCTAATCACATATATATCAGTGTCACCAAACACATATCCTCTTCTTCTTAAGCTTTTTCTTCTATACAAAATAACTGAGTGTATGATATGGGACGAGTAACTGGACACTTCATTGATGAGTTTATCCCAAAACTCCTGTCTATAGATGGACTGGTCTTAAATTAGCGAACTTCTTAGACCCCGC
The DNA here is from genome assembly GCF_963676685.1 of Mytilus edulis. Taxonomy (NCBI): domain Eukaryota; kingdom Metazoa; phylum Mollusca; class Bivalvia; order Mytilida; family Mytilidae; genus Mytilus; species Mytilus edulis. The sequence continues at coordinate 50,160,029 of NC_092354.1, forward strand.
CCAGTCAAGTGAAATAAATCTAGTAATAATTATCAAATCAAAATTATAATTTAACTAGTAAAAGTTGTATGTTATAAGCATTAATTAAAATTGAGAATGAAAATGGGGAATGTGTCAAATAGACAACAACCCAACCAAAGAGCAGAAAACAGGCGAGAAAATCCTGCTACCGGAGGTGTGCATTAGTTTAGAAAAACACCAAATAGAAATACTTTGCAAAGTTAAACCTGGTATGTATGGCTACCACGTTGATTTGTTTTCTATTTTTTGTATGCAGCAAATAGGTAATTGGAATTCCTGTGTTACCGTAGTGACAATGTATTTCTCTAGCACTGTTGTCTAGTCTAAAAATCATTCTTTCCAACTGTAAAAATTATAAATATATATAATTTCGTTCTTATATATAAAAGTAAGAGCATTTTTTTCCGATTGTTATTGAGACAACAGTATAATAAAGACTAAATGACTATTATAATCAAGCCTTCGACGATGAACAAATAAAGCTAAACCGCATACTTGTATTACGACATCCCATTATTGTAAACGATCATTGTTTCGACAATGCGTAAGTAAATTTTATCATAAAAAACGACTCCGTTCTCGAACATATGTGTGGTTGTCCGTTTAGTTTCTGATTATTCTTCTCATACAGGCTGTTTGTCTCAGTGCCTTGTTGTTCATACAAATGATTATTGCAACTGCTCAGTACTAATTTTGTCCCGCTTTTTTTGTCAACTGCTCAGTACTAATTTTGTCCCGCTATTTTTGTCAACTGCTCAGTATTAATTTTGTCCCGCGTTTTTTGTCTCCTGTATTTTTGTTATACTATTTTTTTCGTCGACAATGACAAATGATTTGAAAAATCGAGTTATTTCCCATTTGCCACAGAAAAAAAATATGTAAAGGCCTAATAATAGTTTAAATATGATAATCAACTCAATTCAACAAACTAATCATAAAATTAAAATTGGAATTTTATTAGCAAAAATTGTATTTTATAAGCATTAATTAAAATTGAGAATGAAAATGGGGAATGTGTCAAATAGACAACAACCCAACCAAAGAGCAGAAAACAGGCGAGAAAATCCTGCTACCGGAGGTGTGCATTAGTTTAGAAAAACACCAAATAGAAATACTTTGCAAAGTTAAACCTGGTATTTATGTTTTCTATTTTTTATGCAGCAAATAAATGTAGGTAATTGCAATTCCTGCATGTGTTACCGTAATGACAATGTATTTAAAATGTATCTAGCATTGTAGTTCAGTCTAAAAGTTCATTCCTTCCAACTGTAAAAATTATAAATATAATTTCGTTCTTATATATAAAAGTAAGAGCATTTTTTTTCGATTGTTATTGAGACAACTATTATAATCAAGCCTTCAACAATGAGCAAATAAAGCTAAACCGCATACTTGTAACGATTCTGTCATGTATGTGTTGAGAATATTTTGATAAGAATATGTTTTAAAGTTCCCTGTATAACGTAATTGAAATGTATTTGCGTATGCGGTATGCAAATAGTTGTTACGTCATCATTATTATGTGTATACGGAATTCGAAGTCTATCTACAAGGAAATTGTTCTGCACATCAGTTTTTAGAATTCTATAAATACATGAACGAATGATTTCTGTATACACGAAAATGCGCAAAAATCCACATAATTGAAAAATTGAATACATGACAAACATGTATACACATTTTTTTATTGATCAGGTTGCACAATGGTAGTATAAATAATAATAATATAAAAAAGTAAATAGCAAAAGAAATAAAAAGAAATCAACAAAAATAAATAGAAATAGAAAATAATATTCCCGAGGTCATATGTTGTAGAACAAGGTGTGCTAGTGACCTTAAACGATATATATTGGGTCAGTAAATTCCTTAGGAAATGAGAGCAAGTTACTAGTACACTGTAACTAATTATATATTTTTTACATAATGTATGTATAAATCGTTTAAAAGTTTTCGTTACCGAAAGGGTAAAATTTGTTTTATAGATGTTTTCAATAATATTAAAGTAACATCATCCGCCTGCATTTCACGCTTAAATTCTTGCAAACATTACATTATATATTTCAAAAGACTGAACTTACATCTTAAAGTAGGTGAAAACAAACTAGTACCCACAGACGGATTATGTCAACCAGCCCAATATTAAAAATACCCGTAGCCAGGGGGGTTCGGGGGGTTCGGACGAACCCCCCCCCCCCCCCCCCTTGAAATCAAGTAAGCACTGTTAAAGTCAACGATTTGTTCAAAGTGGGACTGTTAAAGTCGAGTTCATGAGTCCAACGAACCCCCCCCCCCCCCCCCTTGAAAAAAATTCCTGGCGACGGGCCTGTTAAAGAAAAAATCTAACTTTAATTTAAAATGGTGTAGTGACATTATTACACAAGTTCTGTATCTAAGTGTCGATTTATTCTAAAGAGTAGACTCTATAGTTTGATTGATCTAAATGCAATCAGACGTCGGTACACAGTAAATTGCCTAAATTCTATCTTCCTTTCTTATACTTGTGACTGTATCATTCTCCGGAAGTAGACTAGCTTGTCAATACAAACAAAATTGCAACGAAATACCGATCATGAGGCACTAAGATAGTACTTCACTAAATCCTTCGAAACCAATCCATAACATGAAATAGAAAGATCTCTACTTAACCTTACAATTCATCACTCAAGTTATTTAAAAACATGATTTCATCCCGCTTCTTTATATGTCATGCATAAAATACAATCTGTTCTGATAGGGGAGTGTAGCGTATCAGAACATCGGATTTTAGTGAGATTGGCATAACATATTAGGAATTAAATTTAAAAGCATTAATATGATCAAAATGTTGCTGTCTGACTCCACAATAGCTTAATATATCAATTAAACAGTTTCTCTACAATAGATAATTTGTAATATTATATAACTAGACTTAAATTGAGAGAAAATATACAATATAATATATATGAACATACATGGCCATTAAAGACTAACAATTTTGTTACATTGTATGTTGATTTTGACTGTAACCCACATGTGCTATGGAAAATGCAAACTGACGATACAGATTTGTTTTTCGTCTTGAGGAAGGTGCATGAAATATTTAACACTGGACGCAAAAACATCGTCATATAATATTGTTATACACTAGTTATATTCAATGTTTTTTGTATCATGTTGATATGATTCGATAGCAGGATCATACTCGTTTATAGTGCGCAGCAGAAAGTACATAAAATTGAGAATGGAAATGGGAAATGTGTCAAAGCGACAACAACCCGACCATAGAGCAGACAACAGCCAAAGGCCACCAATGGGTCTTCAATGTAGCGAGAAACTCCTCAGCTGGCCCCTAAACAAATATGCATACTAGTTCAGTGCTAATGGACGTCATACTTAACTACGAATTATACACAAGAAACTAAAATTTAAAATCATACCAGACTGACAAAGGCCAGAGGCTCCTGGCTTGGGACATGCGCAAAGTTGCGACGGGATTAAACATGTTTTTTGAGATCTGAACCCTCCCCCTGTACCTCTAGCCAATGTAGAAAAACAAACGCACAATAAAACTCAGTTTAAGAGAAGTCTGAGTCCGATGTCAGAATATGAAACAAAAGAAAATAAACAAAATAATAATAGTACATAAATAACAACAGACTACTAGCAGTTACTGACATGTTTGTTCTGAAGCAAAGGTTTTGCACATTGCAGTGGAATATATGGTTACAATTGCAGTTCCAGTTGGCATTTATTGTAAGCCGTTACAGCAAATCTAAGTGCATGAAGAAGTATGAATCAGATAAGTTATGCACTGTCCTTTGCTTTTTTAAAATATAATTTAAATAAGTAGGCTAAAAAAGAAGAAGATGTGGTATGATTGGCAATCAGACAACTACTCACAAGTGACCAAATGACACAGAAATTAATAACTTTATTTCACTGCACGGCCTTCAATAGTCAACAGAGGTCATACCGCAAAGTCACCTATAGAGTCCCCGAAATGACATGCAAAACAATTCAAACGAGAAAACTTACGCATAACTTATTTACTAGATTTAGTTTGAACATATTTATTTAGAGTGGATTGGGAAACAAGTTTTGCAACTTATATAAATCACTTTCATCTTTGCGGGTGCGAGAGCTGCCTTGTAGCGGCATCAGCCTGTCTGTTGTCGAAATCTACAATTTTCGAAATCTACAAGGGTGTCTTTTAACATGCAAGAGATATGGCTCTCTCTTAACACGGGTCTGCCGTTTATTATCCCCTTACGACGGACTATCATCGTTTCCTCAAGACCATACTCGCAAATGGTGTCAAGGGAAAGCCGATAATTCAGTCCCTGAAATTTTAGTATAGAAACGGGAATCGAACCAGGAACATTTGTTTTAGTAGTCCGATGCACTAACCACTATACTACGGCTATCACCAGATTTTATTAGATAATGAACGGAAACAAATATATAACAGAGCGAGAAAGACATCGTCTTTGGTATACCAATAGATGTGTCAAAAAGTATCTACGTGACTGTGTTACAATCTCAAATCGATTGCATTCGGAAACAATTCATAATTTCAGTATTATAATGCCTTTTATGCATATTAAGTAGAGTATTGCAGGTTCGTTTCAATTCGGAACATTGCACTCATCATTTTTCATAAAATCTTTAGAAAAACGGAGTTTATGACATTGACACAAATGACTTGGACTGACTGACTACCCACAAATATTACAAAATGATTCGTTCATCTTCTACAAAAATAAATATGTTATACGTCATCACATGTATATTCGAAAAGAAAGATTTTGTTCCCGACACAGTTATCGTAAAATGTACATTCTGTATCATTCGATTGTCATCAAATATTAATTTCCCGCCCATTTTTCCATATTGTAAAAGTCTACATATCAATTTAGAAGCAATCAAAGTATAATAAATCTAACACTTCAATGCTAAACTGATCGATGACTGAACTTTTTTCATTTATAAGTTTTATTATGCATATTTGATACCATGAAAAGTGACGTTTGTTTTTCGTCTCATCTCATTTTCAATTAAAGGTGTGTTTCTTTCTTTGCTTCAAAGACCAAATGTTGCAATAATGCACCATTTAAAATTCAGTTAGAGAAAGTTTAATGCATTAAATATCTATAGATACGTACATGAAAACGTCATTTTGTTATAACAATTTGAAAATTGTATGTGTACGTGGGTAACTGAAAAAAAAGTAATTTAAAAGGGGAAAATAACTATCAAATATATAAATAGGTTTTATTCATATCACTTTCCCATTTTCCTTTTTTTAATAATTTGTTTTGGAAGAGGGAAATTGGGGATAGTGTAGAAAGGTTAATAAACTTTTTATCACTTTGTTTTCTTCGCATTATCCCTAAGATACCTTCATTTTGTTTCTATTTTAATGCGACCGAAACATTTTGAATTTCATAAGCTGTCCACAACAGAATGGGATTAAACAAACTGATATTATTATTAACATGGATTGGAGCGGTACAATCATTTTGTAAGTGTTCAATAGTGTAGAATATTTATTTGTGAAAAAACAAGATAAATTATTCAAATAATAGGAATGAATTTATATGTGTAGCGCATGTAAGTATATTAGATCTACTGGTATTTACAAGACATGATCATTTTACTTCAAAAAGGGAGGGGGGTGTATATGTTTTCGCCGTACGCGTATGGTCCGACTGTACTCGTATGGTCGGGGTAATTAACATTCTGTTACAGTTTACTTTTAATACTTCTAAACTGTTCATATGGTATGACCGTTCATTAAAAAGACGCTATCATATACTTGGTAATTTTATTATTATTTATAATAAAAAGATTAGCTAAAGAAAAATTAGAAGTTTCACAAAGTTAATTTGACTTAATTGTCAAAACTATGATAATAGATATAGGAAGATGTGGTGTAAACACATTTTATACCGATGGTCATTACCGATGGTCATTACCGATTTGTTATTACGAGTGAATACACCTTATCGCTAATCCCGGCTGACCCAGCCGCTTGAACTTTTGACGCATACAACAATCACTTTTCCATTGTGGCGTCAGATATTTTGTTTTGTGACGTCAAATTTTTACGGGAACCTGTGTAATATCCAGTATGGCGGACAAATAGCGATAAGGTGTATGGCACTATGAATATGTCGACTTAAATAATTAAATTTCAAAAATTTCTTTATGAACTGTTACACAAGAAGTCACTGGAAAGTAACATAGTTTATTTAAAATGTCTTGTGAATATGATGTATTGCAGTCATTTTTACGATATTTGAGATCTAGAACTTTTTATAAACACCATAGACATCAAAATGACCAAAGACCTCGGTATCACTTTACGCAGCTGCAAAAAGGCTAGCTTTTTACTCGCAAACAAAGGTGTACATGAAAAGGATCGTGCACAACCAAGACTTGCACATGCAAAAAAGCAATGATACCGTGTGGAAGTAAATGTCACCCAAGCCTACATGTAAGAATGTAACTAGAGATGAAAATTAACTATGGTATCAATATTTAATTTTTACGTAGCTTTTGAATTATAAAATAATCATATTGTTATGTTACCATAATTTTTTTTTAGATAAAGTTTTTGTATTATTGAAACGTTTATAATGTAATTTGAAATAAATACCTATATGGTCCAAATACTCATATGGTCCGGCCCGTTAATATTCTAACGAGTATTATATTCACATGGTCCGACCATACGCGTACGGTCGGCCCATACGCGTATACGCATATGGTCATGACCATACGCGTATGGTCCAAATACTCATATGGGCCGGAATAGGTATACATCTTTGAACGGACAATGAGAACATCGGTTACGAGAAACATAATCTCATTTCAAAACTTTAAAAATAAAATCAGCAATTAATTTTACAATACATATTCTAAAGATTCAAAATTGTATTAAAGGTAAGTTGTTTAATAAGAAGACATATAACATGTGCATGTATTACAGCGAACCCGTGGAGTATTTGTGAAAACGCGGGTATATGTGGAGATGCGAGTTGCAGTTACTGTATATGTCCTCATGGTTATACCGGAAACTACTGCGAATGTATGTAGAATTGGTGCAATCCTGCATGGATAATTTCTCCCGCAAAATTTATTCGAAGCATGACATATATTCGTTATTTTTTTTTTTTATGGAAGCACTATATATGTACGTTACTCTTTTGTTATCGAAGCTCACCATGATTACGTTATGAAGCATGACATATGTATGCTGTTTTATCTTATTATTAACTGTTGTTATAGAATAATGATGTTACAATTATATCATTTTCATGGGCGCATGTAAATTGTACATGTACAATATATTCATTTTTGTTTTATGGAATCACAAAATATTTACGTCTTTTTATATGGAAGCACGAAATATTTTCGCGAAATATCATTACGATAATGTGCATTGTTAAATGTATATGGCGAGGGCAATGGGCATAATTTTTTCGACGACTTAACAAATAAATATCGCCGGGATTGTTGCTCTGTAAGTAATTAAATTAAGATGTTTGTAAATGTTGCCAATATTTCAAACTTCACGGAATAATTTCAATGAAAACAAATTTTAGGGTTAAATTATCATAAATGTCCAAACATGATGTGCTATTAAAACACCATCACAATCGAATAATGTCATTTTGAATGTTAGATTGAGTTCAGGTGTTATTTTGATAATAAAAACTATAAAGACATTATAATGCAAGCTTGCAAAGCATTGTATATAAATGACTACAGGCGCATGGTCCATTTGCATTATTTGTCTGATTTATGCATGTGCGTTAGGTTCAGTCAAGTAATTTTTCGCATTTAAGATGTATCTTGAATGGTGTGTATTTATGGGCATTTTGTTTTCTGGTCTGTGCGTTCGTTCGTCTGTCCCGCTTTAGATTTAAGCTTTTGGTCGAGGAAGTTTTTGATGAAGTTGAAATCTAATCAACTTGAAACTTAGTACACATGTTCCCTATGATATGATCTTTTTAATTTTAATTCCGAATTAGAAATTTTACCCCATTTTCACGGTCCACTGAACATATAAAATGATAGTGCGGATAGGGCATCCGTGTACTGGGGACATATTCTTGTTATTGTATCTTTTAATGTTAAATTGACCGTATTTAAAATAAAATATTTACCTCATTTTGTTGATATTACCCTAAGCTTGTGTTAAACCATCATTGCACAGGTGTAGGGGTATTGACAACTGACAGAGACTTCCCAACACACCAGTCGTCGTGTGAATCTTACAGTGCTAGTTGTCAGCTTTTGATTTAAAACAAAATAATTGATTTTATAGTGTGTTCTTCTGTTGTACACCACGTGAAATGTACCAGGAGAGGAGAGGGTGGCTGCCTTTAAATTAAATAAACCGCCACATTCTGAATGAGCCTGTCCCAAGTCAAAAGCCTGTTTTTCGGTGGTTGTCGTTTGTTCCTGTCTAACCTTTGGTTTCATTCATTATTTTGTAAATAAATTAGGCCGTCAGTTTTCTCGTTTGAATTGTGTTGAGGCCTATCATAGGTGCCTATTTCGTATGGGCTTTGTTCGTTGTTAAAAGCCGTAATGCGACCTATAGTTCTTACATTATGTGCAAGTTGGCTTTTTGGTGGAGATTTGTCTCATTATTACATCCTTTTTTATGTACAGTGAAACCTGTTTAAACCGAACCTCTTTGAGACTTAAGATTTTGTTTGGTTTTGATCGATGTTCGGTTTTATCAGGTTCACGACGCATACAATTTGATATGACAGTGCTTAAGAACATGTTTGGTTTATACCGGTTTTCGGTTTATGCAGGATTCGGCTTTGCCAGGTTACACTGCAGTTATATATTTGAGATATGTTAACTACCCATTATTGTGTTACCTTTGCGTCTAAGGATTTCTATGATTCTCGTCAAAATAAGAATTCACGCACATTCCTTTTCAACGCTTCTCAATTTACAATTAAATGTGATCTTCCAAACATACATGTATATGCATTTACCCCCAAATAAAATAATAAGTTATGTATGTATACATGTAATTGCATCTGTTGTACATGTTAAACACATATGAATTTGATTATGTTTTTTTTTGTTTTGTTTTTTGTTTGTTGTTGTTTTTAGTTGTGTGTTTGGTTTTTTTTTGGGGGGGGAGGGGAGGGTCGTTAGAGTATCTAATCAAATGTTTGATTGCTTTGAGTACAGTGGCGAATATTTCATAGTATTGTAATTCCCTGCACAATCGAACACATTTTAATTTTTATGTTACTAGAAAGAAATATGTTATGTAATTTGAAAATTCCAATATAGTAAATAATAGATTGAATGATATTTTTATACATATTTGTATTTTAATATTTCGTCATTCACCCTGAATTTGTTACCTTTGTAAGCGGATGAGCACGCTTTAATCCGCGTTTATGATCAGAGTATCAATATTCCAGAGACACATAATAACTTAAGTAGGGATAATTATGCACAGATTTATGGAATTGGGTTAATCCTCCTTTCTAAAGCATTTAATCGGTCAATAATTTCAGTCCAACTACATGAACGAGTGCATTTGCTTCTAACATAAACGATGCAAACGGCTAAGCGCGCACATGTTTTGATCATTTTTTTCTAACATACGTTTGCAAAGTTAACGTAAACTTTGACAAACTATGCACTCGCTAAAAATGCGTCTACAGTTTGTCGTTCATCGTTTGTTAGTACAAACGCTATATTTGTTTCTAACATCAACCTAATTAAACGATGTATAAGTTTCTACGTTTGTAAAAAAGTGTGTTTACCAACAACATGTGCATGCATTATTGAAAGTTCAAACAGGGTCAGTAAAGACTTATTAAACGATGTATTTGTTTCTACATTTGTAGCGTTTAGAAAACAATGTTCAACAAACGCCACACAACGCTTACAAAATTTTCGTTAGAAATAAATGCACTCTATATACATTTGTAATCATAAAGCAAACAAGTACACTGTTTAAACCGATTCATTTAAGAATTGAATGCTTCTTTTTGTAAATTTATTGGGGTGTAAAAGCATGATTGTAAAAGCGTTGACCGAAGTACATTTTGTATGAAACGCTTTTACAACCCTATAAAGTTTCAAAAAGAAGCATTCAATACTTATAATTACATTTTTTAGCTATGATCACTAAAACACGAATTTTATATATTTTATTATTTAATTCACCTGTGCACTTTATTGTTGGAGCACGTGTTATCATGTCGAATGAAAAGTTGTATTGAGCATTACAACTGCTTACGGAATTTGTGATGTGCAGTTAGCCAATCAGAATAAAATATTATAATGTAATTATTAGGATATGTTGTGATAGTTTCATTAGGATTTTCATTTAATTCTAATGAAATTTTTGCAAATAGTAAAATGTTGATCACAATGTTATACCTTTGACTATCTGACTTGTCAAGCTTTTGAATAATGCTAACAGATATAGTCACGATTATGACACCTTTGACTATCTGACTTGTCAAGCTTTTGAATAATGCTAACAGATATAGTCACGATTATGACAAAGTTTTCTCGGCTGGTGTTCGTAGAAAACACTTGTCAGTATCATTAACTAATAATATTAAACAATCTAGGCGTTATTCTTAATATTATTAATGATACTGACGAATGTTTTCTACGAACACCAGCCTAGAAAACTTTGTCATAATCGTGATTATATCTGTTAGCTATATAATAATTGATTGTATGTAACAATGTGACCGCAAAGACATTTTCTCGTTTGAATTGTCAAACCATATTGTTATTTCGGGACTTTTGTCTTTTATAATTGAATTGACAAGAATATATAAAAAAGAAAGAAGATGTGGTATGATTACCAATGAGACAACTCTCCACAAGAGACCAACATGACACAGAAATTAACAACTATAGGTCACCGTACGCCCTACGACATCGCGGGTCCGTGACTGAATCAAAGAACCTACGCCCCATTTTAAGCCCGTTTTTTTTAAATTCGTATTGTCATTTAGCAAAAACGCGCTAGTTATAAGGTGCACAGTTATTCCTATATATGGTTTCAGAGGAGTTTCGACTCAATAAAATCGGTCTCTCCTTTCAGTAGTATAGATAATGCAGTATGGGTTTTGCTCATTGTTAAAAACAGTACAGGGACATTCCTTTGTCATTTGGTCACTGGTAAATTGCTGTCTCGTTTTGGCAATTATACTACGTTTTCAGATTTTTAAAGGCTATGTTTAAAAAAAGTCGGAAGATACAGCTAAGTCTTAAATTATAGCAATACCAGTGTTTTTTTTTATCTAGTCCGTTTAACAGAAATTAAATAAACATAAATATTTCAGATACTGCATTATAAATAATCAACCCTGATCACTTTCTATAACCTACATGTACATGTAATTCGTCTTTTTCAGAATCTAGAGGACTATTGTTTGTACAACAAAATGAAAATAACGTTAAGTCATTGGTTAAATTTCCAAATGCTTAGACCGTTTTAAACGAATCACAACGTTTTGGTGTACGTTTTTGAAAATATTACCCAGAATTCATTAGATTCGAAATAGGCGAATTGTCCACTGCTATCCTATTTCCTTAATGCTTCCGTTGAGTTCTAAGCATAGCTTATAATCTTAAATTTGTAGTTTTAACACAAACAATGCAACTATTCTTTCACCACTTATTTGATGTAAAGATGACAAAAATATTGATAATTAAATTAATAGTTTGAATTATTGTAATAGAAAAGCAAGGATATAGGGTATCAATCCATGACAATATCACTATTTACATACATGTATGTATTGCAAACTTATTTTCGCGTATACTTATTTCGCGTATAGCCCTTTCTAGTCCATTTCGCGGCGATTTAATTTCGCGATTCTCACATTGACTTGAAGTTGTTTAGTAAGAAATCATCAAATTTTTACCTATTCTCGATTATTTGTATATATATTTGCGATATTTTTCTACTCGCGAAAGTCGCGATAAAAAAAATCGCTCGCAAAAATAAGTTGGTTTACAGTATGTATTGCAGAAACACAAACAACGATTGCTTTGCTATTTGTATTGTTTTGATTGTGTTTTATGTGTCTTTTTTATAGACCAAAACAGAAATTAAAAAACGCAACAAGCAGAGAAAAGGCGATTGCATTAAAATTTGTTGTTTTTTGTTGTGTTTTTATAGTTTTTATTATGTTTTATAGACCGTAATACAGCATGTGATACAAACCCTTGCCAACATGATGGTACGTGTGTAATACAAGGGACAGATGAATTTGTGTGCCACTGTAAAGGGAACTGGCATGGACTAACTTGTGGAGGTAATATCGTTTACAGAGAGACAAAAGATAATAAAGACACATTCAAACTCATGTGTCGAAAATAAACTGACAACACCATCGAAAAATAGATGAACAACAGTTCATATCAGACAACATATGAAACTAAATACTTTGCAAGTAGAATCCCAAAAGCACATCGAGAATTATCTCATGAACCCCAGAAGATAAACAGATTATGCTCCACGTGTGGAGGCAGTATTAGTATAAATTAATCCTTAGCATTAAAATTGAGCATAGCAGTGGGGAATGTGTTAAAAAGACAACAACCCGATTATAGAAAAGACAACAGCAGAAGGCCATCAATAGCATTAACCTATTTGTAGATATCTGCGACTTAGTATTTCACCAAAAAAATCTGTACAATAAAAATACTGGCATTGAACAGATTTCATTAAAATTTCAGTATAATTAACGATCAATTTTCTGTCATAATTTTTTTTATAAAAAGAGCCCTATATCTGTAAACGTAATATTGTTATACTTTTTTTTCATAGATACTTTATTTATCATGTGATTTATTTTATCAGAGTTTCAGTGTCTATATAAAAAAGAAGATGTGGTAAGATTGCCAATGAGACAACTCTCCACAAGAGACCAAAATGACAGAGAAATTAACAACCATAGGTCACCGTACGGCCTTCAACAATGAGCAAAGCCCATACCGCATAGTCAGCTATAAAAGGCCCCGAAATGAAAATGTCAAACAATTCAAACGTGAAAACTAACGGCCTTATTTATTTTATGAAATGAACAAAAAACAAATATGTAACACATAAACTCACGACAACCACTTTATTACAGGCTCCTAGTATATACTTGTTCATAGATACTATATTGATCATATGATTTTTTTCTTACAGAGTTTCAGTGTCCTGTCTACAGTTGTTCTGCTCAACTCCCATTTACCTCGTGTTTTACAGCCCCTTGTGACGTACAGACCTGTCCAAATTACAAAAACGCATTTTGTTGGTAAGATACATTTGTAACAGAATAACATATTTATATGCTTCTTAGTCATGTATATGTTGTGTACAAGATGTAAGTTTGTACACATTATAATTTGTACAGGGTTTGTGTACAAGTTATAAGTTTTTTGACACATACCATCTTGCACCAGGTGACATAGGTTAATCTTCTAAAATGTACAAATTTAATGTCTTAATTTTAAATTTATATACTTCAACCTAACATTTAGTGTTAGTCTCTTTGTCCTTAAACTGGAAATGAGGATACCTGAATAGTTTAAATTTTAATTTTATTTTTCTCCTCATACCATATTCATACCAATAAAAAGTCTTGTTATAGTCTTATAATGTTTTTGTATCAATGTTTGGTAATAGACTGTATGATGAAGTTGTGAAAATATGACTGAAGTCTGCGAAACAAACAGACTGTATGCGTACATCATCCATTTGTATTAAGCAGTTCATAAAACACTGAGAACTTGTACACAACATATATATGATTTTGTGATTATTATCGTTTTAACAAGAAAGTCAAAAGAAAGAACAACAATTGAAAAATAAACAGCAGTGTGAGATTAATTAGGCACAGCATGCTATATCAAAAAAAAGTTGAAAACTCTATTTAAAAAGATGAGGCTCTGGATTACTTGATTCGTTATACTATTAATTGAGGCTCTTTTGCGACTGGTAAAAAAATAATTGTAGTAGTTGTCATGCTCTACGCATAATAAAGAAATCTTGAAACTACTGTTTGAGGGGTATGCATGTTTGCAAGATAAGACAACCTTAATAACATGCCCACACTGTACAATGATAGTCAAATATCTAGCCTTTCTTGCTGGCCGACTTAGTATTCAAGCGCTTGTGTCTATATAATTTATTGTCCATTGTTTCTCGTTTTTTCATGGACGCGAAATAAACTATTAGTTACTTCTTCAAACAAAAAATCGTAGAAAGATAGGAGCACAAATATCATTTTAGATTTAAATCTATAGCCATACTCTCCTTTAACCTGTCTTATCATCGGTGATTCCTTGAAAAGAAGGTTTCATGTTCATATATTAGTAACACGTACAAACAAGAAGATGTGGTATGGTTGCCAATAAGTCATCTATCTACAAGAGACCATATGACACATACATATGCAATCGAATGTTGACGTACGGCCTTCAACAACGAGTAAAACTACCGTATACTACTAGTCAACATGTTCTTTTCATAGTATAAGTCTAAAAATGGCAAGTGAACCTGCACCACCAGTATATTCCTTTTCTCTTAATCGTCTTCAGGTAAGTCAACAGGAAACTGACCTTACCTCTTTGTTGTATCCGTTTATTTATTGTGTACATGTATCTTAGATGTGGCAATATATTCCCAGACAGATTCATTGCTTATATATATTTCTAGTAACAATTATTGTGGTGGATGCAATGCCTTTTTCTATACCAGCGGAAAAGGAATAAAAATACCTTCAGCACAATGTGGATGTAAGTAAAATAAAATTATCATTTATTTCGACTGCAACACTAAAGTAGGAGCAAATGGTAAACGCAACGAGGAGGAGACACTGTGAACTCATTTGATGCACCTGAGTTCCCCCGGTTTCTCTAGGGTTTCGTGTTGCTCACTCTTAAGTTTTCTGTGTAGTGTTTTGTGAACTTTTGTATCTGTTCGTCCTTTTCTTTTTTCTGTTTTGCCATGGCTTTGTAATTTTTTTCTGCGATATATGAGATTTGTAAATTTCCTTTTTGTATTTCTGCCTCTTTACTGAAAAATATGAACCATTTGAAATCACAAACAAATATATAATAAAACCATACTAACTTTATAGCATTTAAACATTTTAAGTAACAAACATATGTTTGATGAAAATAATCTTTGTTGTTTCAATATTATTTATTGTATATTTAGACATCTTATTACTGCTAAATACTGTCTTAATTATAACCTCTGCCCAGATTTTTTGAGACTGCATTTCTTTTTAATAGTATTCGTTATTTCATGTATTTAAAAAATATTTAGTTCGATGTTTTACTATTTTCCAGCAACACAAGTAACACAAGTTTCGACAGATCCATGTAAACCTAATCCGTGTCACAACTATGGACTATGTGTCAAGAAAGATTACACTTTCGAATGTAAATGTCCAGTTGGCTGGATAGGACCAACTTGTCAAGGTATGTAATATCTCGATTTTTCAAAGGTCTCTAATTCATTTCGTGTTCAGAACCTTTTCTTTTTGGTTTCTTTCTTTGGGGGGTTTAGGGGGGTGTTGGTAGGGGCTAGAAACTGCAACCTCCGAAATAAAACAACACTCGTTTGATTAGCACCACACTTATCCAGACAGCTATTTCTAAAATTTACCAGATTCTGAAATAATCGATGCCAAATATTTAGTGCCAGTCAGCTTTAAGCTTGCAGTCACTAGACCGTGTTACACCTAGTGCAGACTTTACTGAACATAAATATAAAAAGAAGATATGTCAAACAAACGAAATTCTTACATTTTGCACGGTTTTTGGAACTTTTTACATTTTTACAATATACATATTATTTATCTGGAATAACGCCCCGTTTTATCAATCATGGACTGCCCGGGAATGCAGTACCATGTATAATTTGTTAATTTCTGAGTCATTTTGGTCTCTTGTGGAGAGTTGTCTCATTGGCAATCATACCACATCTTCTTTTTTTTATATATAATGTATGTATGTATGTATGTATGCATTGTATTATATATTATATATTCTCTTCCCAGGATTACAACCAGAAGAAAAGAATTACTGTTGGCCTAACCCATGTAAAAATGGGGGCGTGTGTTACCAACAGTTTAAAAAAGACAACTTTAAAGAGGACGGTTACAGCTGTGTGTGTATGGGTGGTTACAAAGGCATTAACTGCGATCGTATGTACTTTTTTTTAATAATAGCTATATTGTGGATTCATTATTAATTTAGTATTCGTTGGATATCAATTTTAGTGGATTTCGTGGGTACATGTGAATAACGAATTCAAATTTTCAACGAATAACATATTTTCAATTGGCTGTAAATACATATATATTCAAAACCACGAAATCAAATATCCACGAACATGCAATTTTTAAGCAATCCACGAAAAATGATACCCACGAAAATAACTGAATCCACAGTATTGTATAAGTGTCTTTGCATCCATACATGTATAATATATGGATAAAAACATATGGTGTGAAAAACAAAAAACAACATTTTTTCTTGTAAATACAGTAATTGTTATAATGCATAGACATACAATATACTTTTTCTTTTTTTTTCTTTCAAAAATTGACGTTTCTGATTACGCAAACAACCCAACATGTGTAAAACATGGTGTTAAAAGCAAAGAACCACCGTATATATAAGAAAATAACTAAAACGATCTTAACTGTCCCCAGTGTACCTAAACAGGCTACAGTCATACATGTACAATAATGGCATGCTGTCATTACGATGTCTAGAATCTAACATGGATGAGGGTAACTAATATTATGTTTTTGGAAGGTTTTTTTTCTCCATACCCATAACTTATTGATTTTAAGTAAATTAACTGTATACTGCTGTTATTCTATCAATATCATTGAGCCAAGTGCACTATGTTAAATTATGTTAATTATTTTCTACATATATGTGTCGGATTTCATCTTCAGGTAATTCCTTTTTCAGAATCTAGTAACCCATGTGATCCCAATCCTTGTAACCATGGTGGAGTATGTACTAAAACAGGTGATAGTACTTATACATGTACCTGTACGACTGGATACTGTGGTAAAACATGCAATGGTAGGTTGATTAAATTAGTTGGTGGTAGGACATTCTTTAAATTAATGCTCAAAAGTGTAAATAAGAACCATATTTCGCGTATCAAACATAAAATAAAAGAACTCGCCAAGGAATTTGTTCTTGTCCCGGCTGACAAAGCTGCCAATAATACCATTCTTGTTTGACGCAAATTTTACATTGAGTTTCTACAAATGGAAATCACGAATTCACCTATATTTCAACTGACTAAATTTTTGGAAAACGACATCTGTAACAAACATAAACGTTTAGTTACTTCTTAACTGGCTAATTAGTCTTGTATGAATTTTTATTTAAGTTTCTTGTGTATATTTGGGAGTTTAGTATGACGTACATTCTCACTTAACCAACATACATTTCGTTTAGGGGCAAGCTGAAGCACGTCTCTGGGTGCGGGAGTTTCTCGCTGCATTGAAGACCCATTGGTGGCCTTCTGCTGCTGTCTGCTCTTTGGTCGAGTTGTTGTCTCTTTGACATTTTCCCCATTTCCATTCTCAATTGTATCTGTATGTAATGTTTATTGCTACTAAATACTAGATTATTGTTATTATACAGCATTAACAATGCAATCGTTGAGGTTGCTTTAACAACATATGAACCATATTTATAAATGTTGGAGAGGTGTCAAATTGACAATCATACCACATCTTTGTTTGGTTAACGTACTTGGAGAAATAGTACATGCATAGTACATGCACAATCAAGGCGACAACTTTGAAACATACAATAATAACGAACCCTTTATCGCACAGACTGACACATTCAGAAAATACTTTCTTGCTAGCTCTCTTGTAAATAAAAACGTACAAACAAAATCGAAAACACTTCATAAAGAATCGGAGTCACAAGATTTGGTAGGATGAAAAAGTGTTACGCCATCTTATAAAATGTACATGTATTGATCATTTTCAGATATCGCAAACCCCTGTGACCCTAACCCTTGTAAACATGGTTTTTGTGTAGGATCAACTGATACCGGTGCCTATACATGTATTTGTCCAAAAGGTTATTATGGTCAACTATGCGAATGTAAGTAAAATAATATATCCAGTACTGTATGTTTTAGTTTTCGTTTAATTGTGAGCATCATCTGTACGGCCATTTATCATCTGTAACTATATATTTGTTACATGACGCAACGGTCAGTTAATCATACACTTAAGAAATATGTTAGTAGATGATGCTATTTGTGTTTTCGTCAGGACATATCTAAGCTTTCTGTTTTTTGGTCTGAATATAGCTTAAAGTTTTAACGTCTATTATTTAAACATAAGTAAAGCATGCATTTAAGGAGTAATTCATGGCGTTAGCTGGATCTTTTGATAACATCAATTTTATTCTAATACAAAAAAACTTCTTATACTATAAATATATCAAAATCATCTTTTTTTTCTGATTTGTACTTGTTATGAAATTTGCTTTAACCAAAATAATATTCTATAGAAAACAAATCTTTCGGTTGTCATAGACATACTTTTAATTCCTTAGCTACTAGTATTATATAGTTGAAATAATTAGAACGTTTCCCGTTTGTGGAAAAAGCAATGCACGTTATAAACGGAGTCGATGCCGAAGCATTTTTTTTTCTATTTCAAATGATATCAGATGTCAACTGTTCTTTGAATGCACAACCTATGATCAAAGATATATATCTCTGATGTATTAAATTAGTTGTTCTATAACGTTTTACAGGGAATCCATGCAACCCATATAACCCATGTAAAAATGGCGGGACTTGCCACACTGATGGTACAAACTGGTCCTGTAAATGCCCCAAAAGATACTACGGATCTGAATGCTCAGGTAGTGATCAAAGGATTAGTTGTAAACTTTAGAGTTTAATTTTGTATGTTAAGGAAGTTTGCTGCTCAGTTTCAAAATAAATAGCTTTCCGAAACACTAGTATAATATTATATTGATAGGGGATTAGTTGAGGAATCAAAAAAGCAAAAACAAATATAGGGGTCAATTTGCTTGCTTTCGAGATATTAGCCATTGGAAATTTGGCAGGGATTTGTTATCTCTTGACTTTTCATAGCTTTATGATTGGCCAGTTAAAGTTCTCAAAAACTATTAAAAAATAAATTAGGTTTTATAAGACTTTTACAAATGGCTTATAATTATACATGTACAAGATCTATAAAAAGAAAAATGGGGGTCAAAGGCCAAAACTGTTTTAGGCATTCAAATGGATAAAACCAGAGGATTTCTAAAATCTGACAAAGATTACAAAACATAACAAGCAAACATCCTTAAGATAAGAAGATATTGTACGATTTCCAAAGACAAAGGTCAAATGACGTGAAAACTTGTAATAGAGATGATATTGGAAATTGGAAATATGTTTAAGAGACAACAACCCGACCAAATACATGTAGCAAAAACAGCCCAAGGCCACCCAGGCGTCTTCAATACAGCAAGACAATTCCGCACCAGAATAAGCATTTATATTGATCACTTATTAACAATGTGAGGTACCAGTAAATGAATACGCAAACAAACACAAAATATTTAAAAAGGACTCGTAAATTGAATTAAATGAATACATGTACAAATGTACCTTTATTGTAAGGGGTACATGTACATAAGAAGCTCTAATATCCTAACAACAAGCACATTTGCATGCACTTTGAAGCTTTACTAACATTATAGCGGATAATTAATTTGTGTGTTACCACTTGCTTATGATGAATGTACGATTAAATGACTCGTAAAGTGAATAACATGAAAGAACATAAAAAGCTCCAATATCCTAGCAATAAGCACATTTGAATGAACTTAGGGAGCTACCATTTGATTTGTATGGGGGGGGGGGGGGGGGGGGGGGGGGGCTAGGATGACAAATTTTGTCCTGCATTTTATTTAGCTGTAATCTCTGTCCTGCCTTTTTATTTTTCACTCTGTTTGGTCCTGCTTTTATTTTTTAGTTTATCTTGACTTTTTTTACCTAAATTGTCGTCCTGACTTTTTTTTTTTGGCAATTGTCTCATCCTGCCTTTCTTTTTTACTCAAATCTCCTGTCCTGCCTATTTTTTTTCAAATTTCATCCTAGCCCCCCCCCCCCCCCCCCCTAAAACTCAAATGGTAGCTCCCTTAGAAGTTCTACTAATATAATAACAGACAATTTGTGTGTTACCACTTATTTATGGTTAATGTATTACCCATTCAATTATTGTTTTAAGAGGAAGAGAAGTGTCCAGTAATACAAAGTGGTACTGCCGGTACTTGTGACGAGAAATGTAGTAGTGACGACACGTGTCCTACGGGACAACTGTGCTGTTCTAATGGATGTGGACACCAATGTATGGGAGGAGCTTTAGGTTGGTAAAATAAAATGTTTGTTTTTGCATTTATATTTGACAATGCTTGAAAAAGTTCAATTACAAAAAAACAAAAACGTCAACAGTGGAAGTGTTGTCGGCCATGTTAGTATTTGGAGATTGATCATAGTTACGCTGTCTGTAACTGTGGCAACACCATTTGTGGTAGGCAATGAGAAGCAAAATTTGCAATTGCATACATAGTATTCTATGATAAGCTATTGTAAAAAAAATCAGAGTTTTCCAAAAAGGAATTTATGAAACATACTATACAAAATTGAGGAGATGTGATAGTTTTACTAAAGACAACTATCTACCACAAACCAACGGACAAGAATGAACAATAATATAAATTACACATTTAGCTGCCAGCCTTGTTTGAATTAAACAAAAACTTTATATTTACTAATTAAGGCATCATACTAGACTTATTTTGCGCCAGACACACATTACGCCTAGCAGTGGCGGATCCAGAATCAAAATATATGGAAGGTCTTAGAACAAACAAAAATACGAAATTGCACAGCTTTTAACAACCGAATATTCCAAAAACGATGTATATCTGAAAAGTGTCGAATTGCAGTATATTTTGATTAAAAAAGTTTACGACAATACTTATGTATTGAGAACAAGAATATTTTTTAATGGATAAAATTATACATTCATTTGTATGAAATGAACGTTATCGTCTTCTGTATTTTGACAAGCATAACAAAGGAGTAGGTCCGGTAAGGGCCGATTTTGGCCTCAAATTTCAGGTTCATCTAAAGAAAGATTTTGGACACTTTTTAAACACTAAAGTGTCTATTTCAATTGATTCGATTTGTTTATGCGAAGGATTTTAACTGATTTAGTCATTAAAAACGCTCTGATTCAAGCTTAAATATGAAAATTTCTATCAAATATGCCAAAAAAAGTCACTTTCCAGATAGTTTTTGTCAAAAATGAAAGTGGCCGCATCCGTGTTCATCCTCAACCTTTTTTATGTTTTGTATTATTATTAAATACAACTTACATTTCAATACTATGAATGAACACGAATGCGGCCACTTTCATTTTAGACGAAAACCGTCTAAAAATTAACTAAAATGCTAAAATTTTGAAGATTTCAGTAATTTAGCAAGACTTAATGATGCTAGAACGCGATATTTGTGCATTGTATTGTCAAAAACAGCTCATATTTATGTAGAAGAAGCATTTTACTTTCCAAAATATAGCTGAAAGATTACATTTTCACAATTTTCTAAAACTGCTATATTTTGGGGCCAAAAAGGGCTCTTACTGAACCTACTCCTTTACACATTATTCTAATAATATAATTGTATTTTTATACTAGCTATACCATATTATGTGTTCTGTATTCATATAGCATCACCAGGTTCCTGTGATTACAACCAATGTGCTAACGGTGGAACATGTATTTATTCTAGTGGTACCTACTCGTGTAAATGTCCACAAGGCTATTCGGGAATCCTCTGTGATATATGTATGTATTATATTTATTTTTGGTTTGTATGTATGTGGCTTGCCTAAATATACGTATGCTAATTTGGTCCAAAGATATGGAGTAAATTTACTTTCAATGTAATTAACTTTATGAGTTTTTTCGCAGAGTGACAGCTCGATCAGTTCACTTGATGATCTAGAAATGATATGGCTCGATTCGAAATAGATCAAATGTATTTACTAACTTACAGAACTGGAATGAATCAAAGTTCGACATGTTGTTTAGATAAACCTAGATATAATATATTATGTTGACCTCAGCACATTTTTTGTTAAGCTTTGTCGTGGAGTTGCTGTATTTTTTAGAAAATGTAACACAAAGTCATGATTTATAAAAACCAAATGTTCAATTATTGCTATAAATGATTTATAATTATACACACACGCTCAAACTTTGGCATAAGAACGTATTTTTCTATCGAAAATAAAGTTGTTTTGTTTTGTTTTTAGACAACAACCCATGTGATCCAAATCCATGTAAACATGGCGGGAATTGTTATACATCCGGGCAAGGAACTAGTTATTTCTGTGAATGTGCCTCAAATTACTATGGAAACAACTGTGAAAGTAAGCATTGCATTTTCGAATAATTGTATTTAGAATTAACACAGTTTGTATTGTCAAGCAATCACATCAAAACAACGTTATTGTTAATTGTACTAAACAAGACATGCACCATAATAGATCCTTTTATAATTGAATAAATTAACGGGGACCTCAAAAAAGACACTCACTGACTTGTCTTTTTGAAACAATGTCAAATATAAACAAAAAAAAACATTTTTTAATCATAATACTCGTTCATATCTTCTTAAAACACTTCATGGAACGCAAGTTGCCTCATGAATATTAGCTTTCAATTTCTAAGTAGTAACATTCCAGCAGAACCTGCATATGGTGTATATATCTCACAATTGATACGATATTCCCATGCTTGCATTTCCTATCATGATTTTTTTGATAGAGGGTTGTTGCTCACAAGGAAGCTTTTAAATCAGGAGTTCCAAATGGTGAAGTTGAAATCATCCCTTTGTAACTTTTACGGACGCCATCACGAGTTGGTTGACCGTTATGGAATAACCGTTTCCCAAATGATATCGGATATGTTCCTTATGGCGTAACTACAACCCCCTTCCCTTTCATGAATGTGACCTACCGAATTAGACTGTTTACCGGATTTGTTATCTCATAATCAACACGACGGGTGCCACATGTGAAGCAGGATCTGCTTACCCTTCCGGAGCACCTGAGATAACCCCTAGATTTTGGTGCGGTTCATGTTGCTTAATCTTTAGTTTTCTATGTTGTGTCATGTGTACTGTAAATGTTTGTCTGTTTGTCCTTTTCATTTTTAGCCATGGCGTTGTCAGTTTATTTTCGATTTATGAGTTTGACTGTCCCTCTGGTATTTTTCGTCCCTCTTTTATTGACGGCTCATGAATAATCACGCTGGCTGTTATCGACGGCTAGCTTCACACTAGTAATGAACACTTAATGATTTTTATATGATTCATTTTATAATCAGGTTTCAGAAACCATTTGAAAACAGAGATAATTGCTTACATTTTGAAAGAGAAATATTTTACCCAAAAAATCAATTACCCACATTTGCATAAAGTATAAAAGTATTTAAATTTGAAAATTTAAGTGCATATATATATTATTTTAAAAGATTTAAAATATTCAGCAGACATTCAAATCTCGAACAGTAATTGTCCATTCTAAATTTATTCAGGCAAGACTGATTATGGTTATAGACTAACTGGTACATAAATGAAGGAATGGACATGTTAAACGAATAGATTTTGTCTATGTTTGTTACATTTTAGTGTTATGTCGTTGTTCTCCGTTTATATTTAATGCGTTTCCCTCGGTTTTAGTTTGTTACCCCGATTTTGTTTTTTGTCCATGGATTTATGAGTTTTGAACAGCGGTATACTACTGTTGCCTTTATTGATAGATAATTTTTATGTTTCATTGTACTTTTAGCTTATAATGATCCATGCAGTTCAAATCCTTGCAATAATGATGGAAGCTGTCAGCGTGATGGTATCTATTACAAATGTACATGTAAAACGGGTTACACTGGTCCTAGATGTTCTGGTAAGTTGAAATCAATAGTGACGTTAGGGAGCTACCTTTTTTATGGAGGGACGGGGGCGCTATGGTGAAATATGATAAAAAAAAAAAAAGGCTAGACAGGAGTTTTGAGTTAAAAAAAATCAGGATGACAATTGTGTAAAAAAAAAAAAAAAAAAGGCAAATGAAGTGAACAATAAAAAAGCAGGACAGAGATTACAACAAAAACTCTTTTTTTTTTTAAATAAGTGATTTATCTAAAAATAAATATCTAAGGAAGCTACCTTTGATTTTAAGGGGGCCAGCCAATTCACTCTGAACAGTATAATCTTCACTTGTGTATCACAATGTAGAATCACTTGCCGACAGTCGTTTAAGTCTAGCATGAAACACATAAATTTGTAATCCCCATTGACGTTTAATACTAAACAGAGGTTTGCTAAATATATATCCCATTGACTTGACGACATATTTTACAGCAATGATTATGTGTTCCTAATCATTAATGTCAGGTAAATCTCTGTGTCTTCATTCATTTTGGAAACATTGGTTTTTACATGTTTAATCTATTCGTAATATTTGTCAATTTTAGGAACAAACTCATTTTCCTTTATTCATTATTATTTGTTTCAAAGAAGCATGATTTAACGACATTTTCTATCCTAATCAATTTGAATGTAAAAGGTCAATAATCATTTCCATTTTAATCTTGATACTTTCTTAAGTCTTTGTTAAGTTGATTTGTCTGTAATCCGTGCACGTAAATCCTAACAACCTATTATTTGATACTAGTACATGATCAATCTTAAAGACTTTGGATTTCACAAATATACTTATCTTCATTTTGTGTATTTTCTTTAATAGGAGAGATAAATTCATGCTCTTCTCAACCATGTAAAAACGGTGGTACATGTCATACAAATGGAGCATATTACTACTGTACCTGTAAAGAAGGCTATAATGGAATAACCTGTAACGGTAATATTTGTATTGGATGGACATGTTAAAAAATAATCATAGATGTAAAATTATCGAGGAAAATTCAGATGGACCCTAATAAAGATTCCAATGTGTTTTAGTAGTTTTCCTTAATGACGTTATTTTGTTTTTGAAAATTGGCG
Source organism: Mytilus edulis (assembly GCF_963676685.1). Taxonomy (NCBI): domain Eukaryota; kingdom Metazoa; phylum Mollusca; class Bivalvia; order Mytilida; family Mytilidae; genus Mytilus; species Mytilus edulis. The sequence continues at coordinate 50,185,191 of NC_092354.1, forward strand.
TACGGTAGTGTTCAATTTTATCTTAAATCAATTTATGCAATTAAGAATGCCTCCAATATATGCCAAAGAACAAGAACAAGGCTACCACATGTCTCGAAGACTTTAACATATATTATTTGTCAAAAGGACCAAAAGATATAGTAGTGTTAAATTTTATCTCAAATCAATTTATGCAATTAAGAATGCCTCCAATATATGCCAAAGAGCAAGAACAAGGCTACCACATGTCTCGAAGACTTTAACATATATTATTTGTCAAAAGGACCAAAAGATATAGTAGTGTTAAATTTGATCTCAAATCAATTTATGCAATTAAGAATGCCTCCAATATATGCCAAAGAACAAGAAAAGGCTACTACATGTCTCGAAGACTTTAACATATATTATTTGTCAAAAGGACCTAAAGATATAGTAGTGTTAAATTTGATCTCAAATCAATTTATGCAATTAAGAATGCCTCCAATATATGCCAAAGAACAAGAACAAGGCTACCACATGTCTCGAAGACTTTAACATATATTATTTGTCAAAAGGACCAAAAGACAAACAATTGCACACAAAACAGAAACTGTTAAACTAAAGAAAGAGCAACACAAACACCGCCAAATACTATGTCATTTTTTCTAATGCTAGTTATTACATTGGTCTAAGATATATAGAACAATAATAGTAATCTTTAGAGTAAACTTTGTATTTGTATATTATTATCAGATGTTGTCGATTCTTGCTATCCAAATCCATGTAGAAATGGCGGTACCTGTACTCGAAAGCCATTTAATGAGTTTGTATGTCAATGCAGAACTGGATATACTGGACTAGTATGTCAAAGTAAGATGCTGTTTATATACATGTTGTTTTTGTTATATAAAATGTAGCTTCATTATAGTTTTTAGTTGCACGTTTCAAAAGACTATTGCAAAACTGAACAGTATGTTAAGCTATAAGACTCATTGACAGTGGCATCACTTATAACAGTAGTTTCACGATTCGTATGTGTAGTGGAGTAGGAGAAGGGCATCTTAAAAAAATACTTATCAATGTTTTTGTCAACTAGGGTGTTTTGTAGTACATTTTTCAATATATATTATATAAACCGTGAAGTCCCTTTTTATATGGTTGGCCAAACAAGAAGAACTTGTTGAAATCCCTGTTATCTTGGCGTATTAAATTAGTACTAACGAAAATGTTATACGTTAGAACAATATTTTGGAAGCTAGTAGCTTCTACATTTTATGTAATTGTTTTGGTAAATTTCGTTCTTAAGGAATGACTGCAATGATTTATCTGTCTATGAAGAAATAACATCAACCATTCTGAACACTCTGAATAATGCGTTTACTCTGACATGACCCGTAACGGTTTATATAAAAGTCTGAACCAAATGACAACAATCATTCCTTTAAATTTTATTTTTATGCCCCATGTATGGGTATTATTTTTTCTGGTCTGTGTGTCCGTTCGCCCTATTGTTCGTTCGTTCTTCCATGCGTTAATCCGTTCGTCCCGCTTCAGGTTAAATATTTTAGTAAGGGTAGTTTTTGATGAAGTTGAAGTCCAATCAACGTGAAACTTAGTACACATGTTCCATATGACATGATCTTTCTAATTTTCATACCAAAATAGAGATTTTACCCCATTTTCACGATCCACTGAACATAGAAAATGGTAGTGCTGATGGAGCATCCGTGTACTATGTACACATTCTTGTTAATTCCATGTTTTGTTACGAAATAGAAGTTCCAAGTAGAAGAAATATTCTGTAACATTATTTCCAATGGAACAGATATTACAGTATTTGTTCCTTACAGAATAAAGGGTATATAATATTTTTTCCAACAGGAACAATACAATACATTACAAAGTTTTTTATTGTCAATTATGACACCCAATAATTTGAGCAGTACAATTAAGTTCAATTTCATACAAGTGATTACATATTAATTACATTGATTATTTAACAATTAAACAAAGTCAAGTCTTTTTCAACCAAATAAATTCTGCAGAAAAGATATATATATATATATCTAGTTTTACAATATAATATAGATTGACAAACTACCGGTGATTTAACTGTATCTAGAATTAATTTTCTCTCTTTGAATAAAGTACACAATAATAAACATGTATGTTTATTACAAAGTTTCCAATGGAACTTCTGTTAGGTGGAACAATAAACATTGGCAGTTTAAGTACCTAATCTTGAAAAAAAGGTTCGTCCCGGTCACGACAAAATTATATATAGAAGCTGATATACAAAACACTTCCTGCAAATCAGAAGACGTGTTACAGCTTAAAATACATTATTTGTGTATGCAAATTAACATATTGAGTGCTTGATTTATTCATATTTTTTTATTTATCAATTCAGCATAGCTAAATGAATTTGAATTATATATTTCTAAATCATTATGGATTGTACTGATGTAAACTGTACTGTGTCTATATTTGTAATATTAATATTCATTGTAAGTGTAACAATTTATTTAGATACTGAAGTCTCGGATCCTTGCAAGGAAAATCCCTGTCAAAATGAAGGATACTGTGTAGTTGATGGTCACAGCTATTGGTGCAGATGTAAAACTGGTTATACAGGATCCACATGTGAAGGTAATGTAGATATTGGTACATACACAGATAACAAGGGGATATAATTTACTTAATCAATTCTCGATATTTAACATTTATAACAAGTAACTTATTAAATTTGATCTGTATCTCTTTACAAATTGACTGCTCAAGTACACAGCAATCTATCTGAAAATTTCTGTAGATGTGTTACGTACACTTCAAACAAATTATGTTTGATATAACATTGTAACAATTATTTCTTCAGTCCCTCCTACCCCATGCAGAACCCAGCCATGTCAAAACGGAGGAACGTGCGAAACTAGGCAAGACGGTAGCTACAGTTGTCGATGTACGGCAGAATACTTTGGACGGACATGTACTGGTTAGTCTTGATGTAGAGCAGAGTACATTTATTTACATAATCTAAGTTTTAAACGCCCTTAGGCAAAGTTGATAATATATGACATTTTACATGAGATGTTTTAACACAATTGATCTTATTGTTATAAATGAACCATTTCCGGTAAATATAAAGCTCCATGAGCTAGCTATCGAGTTAATAAAAGTTGTCTTTGAATCGTTAACAGATTCCTAACATTTACATTTGTATCGTAGCAAAAAAGACAAGGTTCTTATCACATTAACATGGGGATTTGCATTATCGTACAGTTTTCACTCTAATTTTTTTTAGAATTTAAAAAGAAACGTTTACGTTCTGTGTATTTACATATTTTCTGGAATGCATTTTTTCTGATTGAGAAAAAAGCTGTAGATATTGATTTCATGTTTTTTTTCAAAAATGCATATATATGCCATAAGTCAAATTTGCATTCGTTTGTTAGTGTACCAACAACATCAATGAAAATTTGTACACAACGATTAATAATTGTATCCAAAGTTGACATTAGCAAAATAATGGTTTAAAAAAACATTGTTCATTAGAAATACGTGAATTAAAATGGATGAATGATACATATCAGGAAGATGGGATTTTAGGTGAATGAAAAATCAACACAACAACACCAATGCGCTAAGAAAAAAAGTTCTGTTTTATATTTAATTTCATATATTAATCTGCAACTTTCAATGGATCTTGTTCTCAGATATTTGAATCAATTGCATAAAGTTTAATTTAGTAGTAAAATAATTATAAAGTATATTTTTTCTGTAATTGTAGAACGAAATCCATGTTTTTCAAGTCCATGTAAAAATAGTGGACATTGTGCGATTCGCGGAAGCGACCCCTTCTGTGAATGTATTCCGCAGTGGACAGGACAATTTTGTGAAAGTAAGTCATTGTAAAAACCGAATACGTGGATTAATATCAATGAATGTCCAACAATTGCATAGTTTTTCTACTGGTTTATTTCCCGTTTTCATTTGAAATCAAAATCTAATTGAAATTGTGAAGATCTGTCCCTAAAAAAAAGTAATAGTAGTCACAAAAAAATAAAAAGTGTTATAACACAAAATATTCAAATATTCTCTCAATTTAGAAAGAACATTTAAGATGTTTGATAAATGTTGATATAGAGTGTGTATTTTTTTTTAATTACAAGAGTCTGAAGAACCTCTGGTATTTTTTTCAATTCAACTAATGTTATGTCCCTTTATTATTAAGGTATTTTAAGGATGTTTCTTGCAAACTGATTAATCCATATTATATTAGGGGACATTGACGTACATTATTTATTATATTTTAAAATTGATGTCAAATTGATCATTCACTATTAAATAAAAGGCAGACCATTTATTCCTAAGGACCTTTCAATAGCATTAGTTAAAAATAAACTCGCATCGTCATGGCAAAAATAGAGAAATACCATATGTCCTTAACAAATGCACTTGATCATTTCCAAGGGAATATACAAAAACTGTTTATATGCATTTATTTCTTATACAATATACATACTTTTAATCTCCATTTGCACAAAAATAAACGGCGGATTTAATCGGTCATTGAAAAAGTAAATGTATGAAATGGTTTTTGAAACATTATTTCCAGGGAGCGTTGTTGTTTCACAAAACGTTTTGTATGCATTTGTGATATCCATAAAACATTTGTTAAAGTCTTTCCTTAAATTCATCCATCAGCTCAGTGATACCTGCATACGAATATGAAAGCAAGTCGTTTAGATATGAGGATATCAACGCTGTTTGCTGGACATTGTAAACAAGTTTCTGTTAGTAGTCTCATCAATGACGTTCACATAAAAAATGTAAAAGGTAAAATAACCTACAAAAAGTCTTAGACAAATCAAAAAATGAACATCTTAAATAGAATTAAACATCCTTTTCAGCTCCGAACACGACACCTAACAGTTGTGATACTAATCCATGTCAAAATGAAGGAAAATGCAGCTTAACTGCAGGTGGATATTTGTGCACATGTCCTCCGACACATACGGGCAACCAGTGTCAATGTAAGTATACTATTTTTGAAGATTTGTTTACTTTTTTTGTACAATTAGAACTAATCATCAGCTATTTACTTGCACGAAAAGCACGAAAGGTGTCAAATGTAAAGCAGAAACTGCTAACCCTTCCTGGATATCAGGGATGGTATTCTTTTTTATTTGACTTTGTTACTCAGTTGGTGTCTCGTCTTTCTAGTTATTGCCTTTTGCCATTGAGTTTTTGGTTTGTCGTAGACCTCATAAGTGTAGAATGACACATTTGAATATATTTTTTATCATAGAAAGTGTACATTGAACAAAATATATTTTATTTACTTAAATAAATGTCGGTTTCTCACTCCCGTCAAAATTAATGTTTTCTGGATGAAATCATTGAGTATATAACTTTCAATAATTGCACCAATAGTTTTTTGTTAGTAAAAAAGACATAACAGGTGGGGAAATACTGATTTAGAAGTAATTTTCAAGGTCACTTTTATTTAACATGGATGTTTAAAGAAAAATCTTTCTGCATTAGGGCCAAAAGCTCCTTATCATATTTGTGGAACGGACGGTTAACTGATGTATGATATAGTGTTCGGGTAATGAAATGGATACACATTGATTATAAATCCGATAAATTAAATGTAAATAATAAAATGATGAACAAGAATAGAATAGAAAATAAATTGTTGAACAGCAATCCCCAAATAAAATTAAATACTTCACGGGACGAAATATATGATATCAATACACATTTTGTGCATCAATTAATCTTGAACAAAGATATTATTGAATAAACACTCTTACATTAGAGACATTACAATATAAAAGATTACTATATAGAATCGGATATGATCTAGTATCAAATTTGGCATTCGGTATCTTATTCAGTTTCTGAATTTAGTGCAAGTGTTTAAAAGTATGGTCCCTCTCTGCATTATTAAACATTTTATACTTTTTGTCGTCGTGAAAATATGATTAAATGAAATGTCTTAAAACACTTTACTTTACAGAAAAAAGTTAGAGGAGGATTTACAACGTTTTATTAAAATCAAAAAAAGATTAAGGTCATAATTGACAGTTAGACAGTTTTTTTTCAAACACCAAATGACTTTAATTTTATGTCAATTTATAAACGGATACTAATTAATAGAAAAAAGTAAAACGATTTAAACCAGAAAAAACAACGGCTCATTATTGTACAAAACAAATTTGACGGCAATCAATGACAACAACTTAATACGTTTCTCTTGACTTGGTATTTCCACACTGGCAAGATCATTTGGATATAATTTAAGTTAGATTTGTATTATTCAATATCAAATCTTTTAAATTAATGAAAGTACCTCCTGAATGCACATCTGTGAATCTTTGTTTGAACTTGGAGTAACGGTTAATTTTGTTTTGTCAGCACTTTAACTAATTTATTAGGTCATAAACTTTGAAGTATTTCACTCTGGAGTACCACTTCAGATTTAGAGACATTTAGACATTTATTGTCGAAACGCTCATATGATGCGCCATACATTTAGCTCTGCCATTGTATTAATACATTATAAAAGTATCTTTAATGCAATGGTTGAAATTGCAAGATAAAAACATATATATCTGTGAGTGAGGCTACAATGATGATATATATATATCCCTTTGTATAAATAAGTGCATATAAATAGCAACACATGACATAAAAATATAGAAGGGTGTGTCTGTAAATAATGTTATTGTGGTTTACAGTACATGTGTTTACTTAATTTACAAATGCATCTCAAATGTAATCAAAAACGTCGTTTGTCGTACACGAGTTTCTTTTTGAAATATCATGTGCGACGTTTAAATAAAATGTGAAAAGGCTAATTAATATACAAGACGTCTTAAACAAATCAAAAATTAACTTGTTAAATACCTTCTTTACAGTTCCGGTGTCGCCACCTAATGCTTGTAATCCTAACCCTTGCCAAAATCAAGGAGCATGCAGCATAACTACAGTTGGATATGTGTGCACATGTCCTCCTACACATACAGGCAACCAGTGTCAAAGTAAGTCTTTTATTCTTGACCTTGTGACTCTGTACGATTAAAACTTACATTTATCACCAGATACGTACTTGCACGAACAAAAAGACAGATGTTAAATGCAGTGCAGAAAATGTCTACTCTTCTTTGACACCAGGACATATCCATAATTGTTAGTGGGGATTGTGTTGGTTCGTTGTAGTCATCTGTCCATTATTTATAGTATTGACTATGCTGTTGTAGAAGTTTTGAATGTTTTTAGTTTTTTATGCCCCAACTACGATAGTAGAGGGGCATTATGTTTTTTTATCTGTGCGTCGGTTCGTCTGTTTGTCGTACCGTTTGTTCGTCCGTCTGTCCGTCCGTCCGTTCGTCCGTTTGTCTGTCCCGCTTGAGGTTTAAAATTTTGGTCAAGGTAGTTTTTGATGAAGCTGAAGTCCAATCAACTTTAAACTTAGTACACATGTTCCAACATTGCGATAAGACGTGTCATGGTACTTGTCTATCCCAAATTCATGTATTTGGATTTGATGTTAAATTTGTTATTCTCGTGGAATTTTGTCTGATGCTTGGTCCGTTTCTGTGTGTGTTACATTGTAGTGTTGTGTCGTTGTTCTCTTATATTTAATGCGTTTCCCTCAGTTTTAGTTTGTTACCCCGATTTTGTTTTTGTCCATTGATTTATGAGTTTGAACAGCAGTGTACTACTGTTGCCTTTATTTATGATATAATCTTTCTAATTTTAAAGTCAAATTAGTCTTCTGACCCAAATGTCAGGGTCCACTGAACATAGAAAATGAAAGTGAGAGTTTCAGGTTAAAGTTTTTGGTCAAGGTAGTTTTTGATGAAGTTTAAGTCCAATCAACTTGAAACTTAGTACACATGTTCCCTATGGTATCATCTTTCTAATTTTAATGCCAAATTTGATTTTTTTTACCGATTTTCATGATCCATTGAACACGGAAAATGATAGTTCCAGTGGGGCATCCATTTACTTTTGACACATTCTTGTTTTTGGTATTTGATAAATAAAACAAATCTGTATGTTTTTCAATCTGTTCAAATTAAAGTTTTCTGGATTACATCTTTTACAGTAACTGTGGATTTATTTATTTTCGTTGGTACCAATTTCTGTAGATTGAGGAAATTTTGCATTTTCTATATTTGATTAAGTCAATGTCTACATAAAGTACTATAGAAAATGTGTATAATGCGTTGGACATTGGAACTCGTGGTTCCTGGGTCATCACAAAACCATAAAAAGTGGTATCCATTGAATAATAATGAATCCTCAGTAGTTGCCTGGAATAGTTACAGCAGCTCATTCAGCAATAGAAAATACATACAAGGGATAAAAAGATACTGATTTGAGAATTTCAAATCACATTTATTTAAAAAGATGTCCAGTTATCCTCCTTTAATTGGAAATGGAAGTTACATGGATTTAAAGTATGGTGTAAGGGAAAGAGATATGGGAATACATTGAGTAGTACATAACCAATAATGGTAATATCAAACACGAATGTAATTAAAAATTATATACAAAAAATGGAAAAAAACATCGGTTTACCATGTTAACAGCAATTACACAAACAACATTTACTTCATCAGACGACATTGATAATTTCCCTACTGATAATGTGAATCATTCAATGGTATAGCAAGACACTTTACAGACAATGTTGAATAATGAATTATAAAGATCAATCAAAATCTAAATATGAATAACATGTGAAAGCTATTATACAGCAACGGAATGGTGCTACATGTGGAACAGGATTAGCTTACTCTTCTGGAACACCTGATATCACGTCCAAAATTTGGTGGCATTCGTGTTGTTTAGTCTTTATAGTTTTGTTTAATTTTATTTGACTGTTTGTCTTTTTCTTATTTTTAGCAATGACGTTGTTAGTTTATTTTTGATCTTTGAGTTGCAATGTTCCTCTGGTATCTTTAGCCCCTCTTTTGCCTCTGTTATCTTAGCTTGTGACATCCGCATACAATATCATTTTGTTGAATGTTAACTTACCCTAAATATGACATAGTTATCAGAACACAACATAAGAACATATTGTCAAAGTCATAAAAAAACTTGACCATACAGATCAACACCAGAGACAACAAAAAACTACACCAAAAGACTGTAGACACACAAACTGATCTAATAGTGTCTGTGTTTAAAAGACAAAAAAAATAAATCATATTAACACTACACTGTACGATAATAACACGGCCAAATACAAACTAACTGCAAAATATAAGAAAAAAACATTAGATTTGTCAGACACTGGTTTGTGTATTACAAGTCAGACAAATGGTCTGAAATATGTTGGAGAAACACATTTCTGTGTGTTTTAGTAAAATTCCCTTTGCTATAGATGATAATTGTGAACATATTTGTAAATCAATTTATAAATACTTCGAATGAATAACATAGATGTGTTTGGATTGCCATTAAACATGGTCACACAAAAGACATAGCAGAACAATTACGTCACTTACTATAATCAAAACCAATTAAACATTTTTTTTTATATTTTAGTTCCCGTTAGCATAGTTAGTCCATGTGTTCCAAATAGGTGTATGAATGGGGCGAGGTGTGAACATACAGGAGGTACGACTTTTCGTTGTACCTGTACAGCTGGTTGGATTGGCCAACTATGTGATAGTAAGTATTTTTTAGTATTTCAGTAATTATTGCATAGACTATATCAAGTGACTGTCTGACTTAATATAAGGCAGTGTTGAAAAAATAACAAACACAATCTCTTTCAAAAATGAAATTAAAATTTTCATTAAGTTAAAAAGTGTGTAATAATGTACGAATATAACATTCCTTTCCGCTTCCTCTATTTGGTATTTCAAGTTATATAATTAAGTTGAAATACACTAGCAATTTACAATTAAGGGGACTTCCGTAACTTGCTATAAATCTAACCAAAAGTTATATACAGATTAGGCGAATTACCAGACTCACTGAAACAAAAGACCTACCATTTGTAACTCAGGATTGAAAAAATGAACATTATAATCTAATTACCAATCAGCTACTGCATGATTGCATACCTCTACATAATAATCGTTTTCTTAATGAATAACATGACGGTTGTCATATAAATGTGGAACAGGATTTGCAGTCGCTTTTCGATTATCTGAGTTCACCCTCGTTTTTTAGTGGGGTCCTTGCTGTTCAGTCTTTTGTTTACTATGTTTTGTGTAGTATGAATTGTTTCTTTCTTTTATTTAGTTATTTTTTTTACATGGAGTTCTCAGTTATTTTTAACTTATGAATTTTAATGTTCTTTTGGTATCTTCCGTCTTTCTTTCCTGGACAAAACAAATATTTGCATGACTTATTTTAATATTTCACATGAAATGAAGGTGGCAATGATTTCAACCTAGTACTTTATAATGCTATTTTTACTGATATTTGAAAATACGAAATGAAAAAGTTTTAAAGTAGAATTTCAAAGATCGCTTATATCAAACATAACCTGAAAATTTCTATAAAAGTGTTACGTGCTGATACATGTATAATTCAGTGCTAAATTCCTAATTACGTCAGTCCCTCTCAATCTTTACAGTGTACATCCACATCAAGACGTAGGAACGTGCAAAACATAAACCATGTGGTAGCTACAGTTGTCGATTAATGAGTTGGAATGTCCTTTTTTAATTCTGACCCTTTTCGAGTTATCATTACACTTTACATCTATTCATTTCACACAGTTTGTCCTTTTTGTCGAAATCTAATAGCACTTCTGAAACTAGTTTATCAGACACTTTGACTGGCTGTATTTCGATTGGTGGATTTTACTTTTAATCAATTTATGGTATTTAAACATTGGTGAGATGTTGTTGGTGTATTGAATATTTAAGTATTTTTTGGATTACATGAAAAGCAAATCAGATATCGCGTTAGTTAAGATCTTTTTGAAACGTAGTTAAGTTTCAAAGTGTCATTTTTCTTGAGTCTTTGCAGATCACTTATTTACATTTTATCCCCATTTGAAATTTTTAAACTGTTAGTAAAGAGACTAAATGACAATCATACCACATTTCCTACTAAAATCTAACGTCTTTTTGTGCAGTCTATGTTCCTTCTAATATTGAATGTAAAGAAGAAAAAATGAGTGAATGTATGGGTTCTTTTTTGTTAGCATATTTATGTACACTTTAAAGAAAAGGGGAAAAAGTTAGTAAATCATCAAATCTGCTGTTAATAGAAAAAGATATATACTTTTAGGACGAAATAGATGTTTTTCGAATCCATGTGCAAATGGTGGACAATGTACCAATACTGCAACGGGATTTGTGTGTGCTTGTACTGGCCAGTGGACTGGACCTACATGCTTACGTAAGCTGTCACATTAAATAAATGTGTGTTTTTCAGTTTGTCATGCAGAACTTTTATATAACATTTTTTTGATTCAATTGAAAAGTCTTTTGTAGACGAAACGCGCGTTTGGTGCAAATACTAAAGTTCAATCTGGTACATATGATGAATTTATATTGACACTAAGATACACGATTGTATTTTATATTACATTTCTTCAATAGTTGTGTTTATGCTCGTCTCTCTAAAGAAATTATCAATGTTCGTAAAGAAAATTATGAAATACTTAAACTAATCATACCAATTGTCTTTTTTAAATGTTATAATATTATATGTATTTGTGTTTCGTTTGTTCTGTCTCGCTATGTATTATCTTATGTTTGTAATTATATTTCTTTTTTAAATACCTGTATTTTTCTGAGGTTATGACTAAAATCTTGAAATTTTTTAAAATCTATACCACTCTACTTTTTACTTACTTTTTAAAACTAAGAGAATATTTAAACGTCGACAATTATTGCTTATTGTAATGAAATTAAATCATACTGGCTGCTCAAAGCGAAATATTATTTCACTATTTTACTTACGATAATGAATGAATACAAGAAATCATATTTCAATACGTGTATATATCTCGTAGTCAGTGCTCTTTTAATGTTTTTATGGCCCCGCAACGAAGTTATCGGTGCCATATAGTTTTACCCTTGTCCGTAATCCCGTCATTTCATAATTCTGTCATTCCGTCATTCCGCAACAAACCATTGTACAGAGTTTTTTTTTCTAAACGCCGTTTTGGTATGTGAGTTACTCATGATGAGTTACAGATCAAATTTTAGTTTTGTTCTGCTCGGCTAATTTTTGCTGTAATTTCGGGCTTTGGACTTTGATAAATTTTTGAAAATCACAGTTTAACAGACCTTTTTTTAAATGCTTTCAGATATTCGGCTGATTTATGGTATGTGAGCCAACCATGATGAGTTACATGTCAAGTTTATGTTTTGTTCCCCTGCTAATTTTTTCCAGAATTAAGGGATTACAACTTTGAAAATAGTTGAATATCACAGTTATAAGGACTTTTTTTATGATTTTTGATATGTGAGACTACCATCATGTTTGTGTCCACATGTAATATTGAAATTTTCTACTTTTTGAGAAGGGGCCATTCTTGTCTTTTTGACACATCTAGTTTTACTTCCCTTCACAATTAAAAATAAAAAGTAAAAAAAATTTTCATGACTTGTCATGACTTGTCACAGACATTTCCTTATATAGAAAATAGGAATTAAATCAGTGTTGATCTCTTTTTGATAAAATGATTTTTCAATCAGTTGTAAACATGACATTATGTAAAAGCTATAGTCTGATAATCTAAGGTATATATCATATAATGGCTTTAATCATACGTTATCGTAGCATCTCTCTTAACAGCAACACATTTTGGAATTTAATCAAAATGTCTACCATGATCATGCACGATAATGTAGTAATTAAATCTGTATTAAATGATCATACAATATTCTCCTTACAGTTGCATCAACTGATATTTGTACAGCAGATTATTGTTTGAATGGTGGGCACTGTAATATCCAAGATGATTTCACACGCAGATGTAGTTGTATAACAGGGTGGACCGGCATCAGATGTCAAAGTGAGTCACTTGTTTTGATTGGAAAAAGGAAGTAACACACGCCCACTAAACGAAATGAAAAAAACAACCAAATTAATAACAACACAGTATCAAACAAAATACAAAATAAATTAATTTTCACTTGATTCACTGATTGGTGATTGATTTACGAAACATCAACACTTCAAGGCTAGAGCTATTTTAAATATAACAAAAAAAAAAATTCTTGACAACATTCTAATAAACAAAATAAGGTAAACTTAGGGATAATTAATTTTGAGTACTATATCAGAAAAAAACAGTACATACATTTATTTTTTATATCTTCAGATTGGAAGTGAGTTTTGTTATGCATTGATTTTTGTCGGTCTTCACTCCCAATTACTCAATAAGAAAAAAATGCCTGTACCACGTCATAAATATGACAACTGTTATCCATTAGTTTGATGTTTTTGAGCTTTTTATTTTGCCATTTGACAACGGTCATTCCGTTTTGTATTTTCTGCCGCGTTCTTTTTTTTTTTAATAATTTTACTGTTGATGCAATACTGTCAGACCATTCCAAAACTTATCTTAAATAGTTCTCTCCTCAAGTATTCTCAATTTTTCAAAAGTTTAAAATATAAAATAAATCTCAATGCACTCAATCATTTGCTTCTAGATGAGGTAATCTAATAATAAACTCAACTGCTCTTATCTTTAGGGGGAATACTGACGAACTAAGGTAATAATTTGTTAAATTTTAATAACATAATACAAATCATACAAATTGAATGAAGATGTTTCATATCTTGTTTTTACGACTCTTTTTTTGTTGTTGCTGTTTAGCGATAACGGCAGACAACCCGTGTATTAACAACCCATGTGGACCTGGAGGTACTTGCAGACAGGAATCCTCCGGACTTAGTTGTACCTGTCCTAGTGGAAGAACTGGGGATAGATGTCAACGTAAGTATACCTCTTCTTCTTTTCTGTACCTTCCTCCTGCTAATGAGGAGCACATCCAAACGGATTTAGTTGTACCTGTCCTAGTGGTAGAACTTGGGATAGATGTCAACGTAAGTATACAAAACTGGTTTGTAATAACACGAGCAACACGACGGGTGCCACATTTGGATCAGGATCTGCTTACCCTTCCTGAGCACCTGAGATCACTCCCAGTATTTGGTGGTTTTAATTTAAAAAACAGTAAAGTTGTTATCTTTCGCCCCTCTTTTGTGTTTCATAACTTACTTATGTTGTTTAGTCTTTAGTTTTCTTTGTTGTGTCTTTTTACTATTATTTGTCTGTTTATCTTTTTTAATATTTTTTAGCCATGGAATTATCAGTTTATTTTCGATTTAAGAGTTTGACTGTTCCTCTGATATCTTTCGCCCCTCTTTTTTGTTTCATTCTGCAATTGATTTGTTTAATAAACAAATACTGGCGTACATATTACACAAAGTGATTTTTCTTTCATTTAAAAATTTACCCTTGCCTTTTGTTCCTTTTTCTATGCTCCTTTTATAATTAGATATAGGAAGATGTCACTGTGGTGTGAGTGCCAATGAAACAACTCTCCATCCAAATAACAATTTATAAAAGTAAACCATTATAGGACAATGTACGGCCTTCAACACGAAGCCTTATCTCAAAACCGAACAAATAGCTATAAAGGGCCCCAAAATTGTTAGTGTAGAACCATTTAAACGGGAAAACCAACGGTCTAATTATACATGTATGCATTTACATAATATTTGTTATTGATATACACACATAGTGATAAGTGAAAAGGAAACCCATGGTAAATTCCCGGATATATATTTTGCAGTCGATTTGAAATAATTTATTAATGGACTTCAGCTTTAATAATAATATTATAAGGTTGACAATGAGACAAATCGACACCCGAGCAAAATTTACTTTGATCATTGTATCCTTTCCTTAGTGAAATTCAAAAAACATGCAAATAATTGGAGAAGTTGTAAATGAAATCTATTTTATTTTTACGCTAACTTTTTCGGTAAAATTTTATAAATAGCTGCTTTATAATGGGCTTATGGTTATAACTTGATTGACTAACATTTACCGTGTCTACGTTATACCGTTTAAATATACAGCGTCTACAGAAATATATGAAAGATATATTTTGATTGTTATGACGATACTCAAATTTGTATAATCTGGTTTTTTTTAACTTCATAACTGAATGTTTTTATAAAACTCTTACGGAAGTCACTTTGAATTATTAAATTTATTTTTGTTTGTGGTAAGTGGTTTGATATTGCTAAAATTCGTCACCTAAGTAATCACATGCTCGAATTTCAAGACTTTCATCACTGAAATGAAAATACGTATATTATCTTACTACAATGTGCTATTATAGAACGAAAGAAAACACCCACAACCTCAGGCTGTGCAAAAAGGGCTAGACAAAAATGTGTTCATTGTCCATCTCAATTTTTTTTAAATTCGGACCTGAACAGAAAGTGTATAAACTCAGAAATGACGATTATTATACAATATAAAAACAGATATATAAAATTTGTAAGTAAGACAATTGTGGCATAATAAACAATCAGATATCTTTTGCATCTTTAATATATATCTATCTCAAGTCAGCCATTATGAGTTTCATTGTCCATTGTTCGAATCGCAAATAGACCTAGGCCAGTGCTACAAATTCTCTATTACCTCTGTACCATATTGTCAACAATTATCAAATTAAAAACTAAAACACTTATTTAGATGCAACAGGTTCAAAGTAGTTACATAAACATCAATACATATTTACATGTAGGACCAGCTATTTATAACGGTTGTGTTAATATTGAATTACTTTTTAAGATGTAGCAAGTCTCTGTAACCCAGGTCCTTGTCAAAACGGAGCCATATGTACTGTTTTTGTCTCAACTGAGTTATGTCGCTGTCAAACTGGTTGGAAGGGAACACATTGTGAACGTAAGTATAAATATATAGATCATACATTGTTTAATCAGAATTTAACGTAAAACACTTTCTACAATTGTTTATTTAGAGCACAGGAAATAAACTGTGTATGTTAATGTCTGATAGTCGGACCAAATCTCCAAATGTTTAAAACAAATACTTATCTTATTACAAATAGAATGTAGGTGTATACTTTTACTTCTTATTATTCATGTTGTTGTTATTATAATTGAAATTTGTATAACTAATCCTGTTTAATATTCTCATTATAAATATATCCTGTAACTACTATTCTTATTCTTATATTTATAAGGTATTTCCACTTTCCGTTGAAAACCTTTAGATTTTGTTCTGAATATTTGTTTTCCTTCTGCATATTTGTTTTTCTTGCACAGTTCATTATTTGTCATGATGTCGCTTTGATATTTGGTATATGATATCGAACAGTTTATGCGCTTTTGAAACTGACCCTATTTAGCCGAACAATTTTCTTGTAAGAGTTATCTCCCCAAACACTGTTTTTTTTTGTGTCGATTACTTCTTGGCAACCGTAAATGATTGAAACAAATTTATTTTACTAAATTTTTCGCTATACCTTAAGTATGTTGAGTTTGGTTTTCACCAAAGCGTTCCGGAGACTCCATGTATTTATAACTGGAAAAACATAAGTTATAAAGACCTAGGGTCTTTTGATTTTAGGTCCTAGGTCCAAAAAGAAGGAAAATTATGTCCAGGACAAAGGTCAAGGTCATCTACGTAATTTTGATTTTTCGCCTATTTTCACATTTTGTTTTAAATTATATAAATTATCGACAGATTGTTTTTTTTCTAAATTGTTAGTTGCGACATTTTGTAACACAAACATTTTGGTTGAAAGAATATGCTATCATTGAATTGGAGTTTTCTACGCTCTGATATTTAAAATAACACTTATGGTGATATAACTCAGACGTAGACTTTTTTTTTATTTGAGGTCCTTGGTTTATGACCTTGAAATTGAGATCAATGTCATTAGTTAATTTGACGTTCTAGATTTTGACCTTTGATTTTATTTCATGTTGATACATGATAAAGCCATGGGATTTTTTGCAAAAGTTGCAAGCCGTTTGACCTTGGAAAAGCCAACCGTAAGTGACCTTGTGAAAACCGGAAGAAGCTACTTGTTGTACTTGTGCAATGTACAAGTATTCAGAACCATATATTTTTGGAATCAGGTGTCAAGTAAACTATCGAATAATACTGGAAGAAACATTTTTCAAATCACAAACAACTATTATCTCCCTTATTTAAAAAAGAATGTCTAGAAATAATATATAATACAATCATAAGGAATCATTTGACGCTGGAAATACCATTTTAAACGGAATTTTGATAAGTTTGTATCAAAATAGATCGTTCGGGTAGAAAGACCATCAATTGTTCTCTGAACAAATGTGTTTTGCAAGATGTTGCTGATATGTTTGGTATAAGATAATTCGCAACATTTATGTTACAATTCGGCTGGTGGACTATATGTTCGAGGTTTTCAACATATCAGAAGTCAGTACTTAGGTATCGATGCGATTTACAACAAACATTTCTAAAATTTCCTATTATAAGTTTTAAACTTAAAGAGACTGAGGTTTGAACTTAGAGGTAAAGTTGACCTTACATGGATTTGGCTATTTTGAGGTACATCTCTTCAAATGTTTCGGTTCTTAGACATCGTTGTCTTTCAAATATATACGGCCTTGATCCTTCATGATACAGATGTTTCCATTAAAGCGCTTAAAACGCATTACATTCATAACGTGTTCTTCTCATCTGAATACTTTTGAAGATTTGTACGAATTAAATTGCCGACCAATGTTTTTCTTGTGATTGCATTTTATCCTTTTCCAATTTCGACTTTTGCTTGTTTTATCTCTTCTGACATTTTTAAAGATATATACTAAAGAACTAGTGCAAACGGTTCTTGTCTTTATGATAAAGGTATGATTTGTTTGCTATAAAACAATAAAATGACAACTTATAGGATTTTTTTTACTTGAAATATTTAATCTAAGGCTAATTGATAAACCTTGGTACATATAAAAACCAAAGTGTCCTTTTGTAAAATGTTGGGTGACATCTGACCATGATAAAATTAAGATGGAAATGGGGAATGTGTGAAAGAGACAACAATCCGACCATAGAACAGACAACAGCAAAAGGTCACCAATAGGTCTTCAATGCAGCGAGAAACTCCCGCACCTGGAGGCGTCCTTCAGCTGGCCCATAAAAATCTATCTATACTAGTACAGTGATAAGGGACGCCATACGAAAATCCGAATTATACACAAGACTAACAAAGGCCAGAGGCTCCTGACTTAGAACAGGCACATAAAATGCGAAGGGGTTAAACATGTTTTTTGAGATCCCAACCCTCCCACTATACCGCTAGCCAATATAGAAAAGTAAATGCATAACAATACGAACAGTAACATTCAGTTCAGAAGAAGTCCGAGTCCGATATCAGAAGAGGTAACAAAAGTTACATACACGAGCGAATCGTACAAGTTGGGATATATAAACACCGTAAGATGGTGACAAGGGAACGTCACCATCTAAAAATGTATAATTAACGATAGGAAATGAAAAATCATCTCTTTTTTCTTAAATTTTTGTATTAAGCTTTCTGTTAATGATATAGATATCAAGATCGAGGAAAGGGCAGTGGTCATTGTTAGTATTAGCTTTATTTTAAGTCCGTTCAACAGGATACATTTCTTTATTATACATACTGAAGTCGTATTTATTGAGAGCCAATATATCATTCAAATATCTAAAAGTATTATTAAATTGTTGTACCAGATGTTGTTTCGATGGGTCTTTGCCGATTTCAGTCATAAATTGTAACTCATAGCAATACAAAAGCAGGTGCACAATAAGTGGTCACAGTTAGTCCCCATTGGTTTTTCGATAATCTTGCAGAAGGACAATTGGAAGTGACAGTTAGAAAATGTTATTGCAAATGCTGTATTTGCAATAGTTTTATTGGAAGATGCACCTTTTAAAAATTTAAATTGAGAATAGAAATAGGTAATGTGTCACAGAGACAACAACCCAACTAAAAGTACAGAAAACAGCCGAACGATGAAACCATATATATAATATTAAAACTTAAACCTATCATTTAACACCAGAAGTGACATAATATAAACTCCATGTAGCTAAGTATCTTTTTTATAACAGGCATAACTTATATGTAAACCAGATATGTTTCGACTAAGTGTACCAATACCAATCTTTCTAGACCAGAGGTTTCATTTTTTTAACCGGTAGTTTGCAATTGTATAGTATTACCTTATTTTACGCAAAAGTATATGGACAGTGTATAAACTAGTTCAGCGTGAAAAGAAAACCAACTTACAAAACCAATAGTAACATTTACGTATCAAGAAGTAGCAAAGTATCTCCCTTGTTTCAAACAAATCGAAATTTATGTATGAAGAAACCTATGATTGGACCTCAATGTTTACTTTGTCAAAACTTAAAGCAGCTTCTAAACACTTTTTTGATGTGGTAATTTAATCAATTTTGATTATTTTGATTATTATTATTATTAGTAGTAGTATAAGTAGTATTAAGATTATTATCATAAACATATTTTTAACACGTAGGTGTCGATCCATGCTCACCAAGCCCGTGTACTCAATCATGCAATGATGTTAATGGTCGAGCAGATTGTGTAGATAAATAGAAACATACAGGTGAGTCACCAATTCGATAAAAAGCTACGTTATATAAAATCAAAATACTGATTTTTCGTCTCAACATCGTGTACATATGAAAAAGTAATATCACAACATTAACGAACTCCGAAGATAATTCAAAACGGTTTACTATGAAACTGCAAAACCGAAAGCCTGAACACATCAAACGAATGAATAACAACTATCATATTCCTGACTTGATACAGGCATTGTCGTTCGTAAAATTGTAATGGTGAGAATGATAAGTATATGTTCTATGTTTCACAAATGTAGTTTTCTATAAAAACATTTTGAATAATAATCTTCTACATTCTTAGCCGGTTTATTTTGGGGTTCGTGTTGTTCTGACTTTTTTTAAGTTGTGTTGTGAAAATTGGTGTTTGTCTTTTGGTTTTGGTTATACTTTTGTCATGTCATTGTCAGTTGAAATAAGAAGATGTGGTATGGGTGTCAATGAGACAACTAACAATTCTAGACATGATATGCCAAAACAATTATCTCTGAAAGTACGGCCTTCAACATAGAGCATTAGCTAAGTTTTTTGTTGACTTATGAGTCAGAATAAGCGTTATATTTCGCCTCCCTTTAACTGCAATCCAGACCTCGTATGATCAAGTGGAAACAAATGTGGTTATATATTAGAATTGAATCATTCGAATTATGAAAGATGGCTGCTTTACAAATCAAAACATAAACATGTCAAAAGTAAAATAACAAAAAGTCCGAGAAAAATTCAAAACGGAAGGTCCTTAATCAAATAGCAAAATCAAGAGCTCACATGAACAAACGGATAACAACTGTTATATTTCTGACTTGGTAGTATCATTTTTTAAGAAGAAAACGGAGGATTAAACCTTGTCTTATAGCTAGTCAGAATAAGTTTTTATTTGAATGACATAGGGGATCATAATAATGTTTGCCCTCGTGTAGTCTGTTTGGTTAAATTTTACATTATTTCAATAAGGTCAGTAGAGAGCAAGGAAAGGAAAGTGTTTTCTTGTTTCTGAAGTCATTGGCCAATCAGAGATCTTCTATCTTATCGTGCAATTATGTAAGAAACACATTCATATATGTAAGCAGGCAAATATATTCCTGTAAAAAGTGAATTCACAGAATAAACACATTGTATCCAATATTCAATTTATTAATATTGCTACTGTTGTTTTGTTTTCTAAAATTGTTTTATGTTAAACACAATAAATTCTCTTTTTTCAGATCAGACCTTGTTAGGCTTTCGACGAAGATATTAACCAGCTAAACTGTGACAAACTTTTTTTCTAATTTATTAGCATATATGATGTACTTTTAATTATCAATGTATCTACAATTACTTATGAACTTTATATTCTTATGCTTTAGACATAATTTTTGCTCTCCGTGTTTGATAATATAGATGTTCGCTACTCGGTTTCAAAATAACAAGCTATCTAAAATACTGTTATAAATTGATAGTATTTAAAAAAATAAATAAATCAAGTAAAAAAAATTCAAGGTCTGTGTGCTTGTTTTCGAGATATAATCCAGTGAAAATGATTCTCTTTAGATTTTTCTTACATTTGACATAAGCACCTGTTTCATTTCAAAAACTAAGAAAAACATAACTATGATGTCATAACATTTTCAAATATGGCTGTAACAACTATATGTAATATTACTATCAAGAGAAAAGAAGAAGTTAGTGGGTAATTTGTTTTTTAATTACACTACATGCATAATATCAGAGAATTCAGACTATTTGGCATTATTCGAAAACAAGAGTAGCGAACATTCGTAAGTATATCAAGTTGTTATACCTGCTCTACTTTCAATAAAATAATAACCAATGCAGATTCTTGCTGTTCATTTACTATCATTTTGCCACTAAATTGAATTCAAGGTTGACAATGATAAAATATATGCATCAATATGGAAAAGCTGAAAAACAAATCTATTAGAAACAAAAAGATTACCTCTACCAGATTTCAACAAAATGATACACACTCTTGTGCAGCGCTCTTCGATATTTCTCTTTGTTACCCACACCGTCAAATGTATCTCTCCTCGTAAGGGTTTTAACTATCTACATAATCAATAGCGTCTACATCATATATCTTCTACAGTCACATTCGGTTTAAAATAAACCATTATATTGTATAGGTGCAGCCATTTTATAAAGATCATGGTATTCAGAACTTAGAGTATGGCTAATACTGATTGGTCGATGTGTGCACCTGTTTATTTTTTATCATTAAAGACTGCATTATACCAAAGGTCAAATAAATTATTTTCATGATCCCTAACAGAACTGTCTTTTCAACGCTAGGATGAGACTCGTGTTTAAAGAAGACTGGAGGGGACAATAAATTCACCAAAAATTTAAACATTTGGATTTTCATAACAACCTTTATTTACTACACTATAAGTTATTACTGTATGATAAATCAACCTAAACAATAAGTTCTTTTTGTTTATATCATTGCAAAAGCTCCAAATTATCTCCCTTTGGTGCAAAAATTGGTTGCATAATTTCATTCAAATAAACAATTGTCAACTATAAGCGATTTCTGTAATTTAGTCCTTTTTTATTTCGATATTACATCTACATGTATGTCTCCTATTAGTTCAACAGAAATCAAGTACCTTAACAAATATGTTTGCTGCTTTCGAAGGCAGATTGTGAGCTTAAATGAACGGTGATTCCTTTTGTAGCTAACCTGGCCCGAAGGGTCAAGTGAGATTTTCCCATCACTTTGCGTCCGTCGTCCGTCGTCGTTAACTTTCACAAAAATCTTCTCCTCTGAAACTACTGGGCCAAATTAAACCAAACTTTAATCTAGTTTAAAAAATGTGTCCGGTGACCCGGCCAACCAACCAAGATGGCCGCCATGGTTAAAAATAGAACATAGGGGTAAATTGCAGTTTTTGGCTTATGACCCTAAATTGGTAATTTTAAGGAAATTTTACTGTTTTTGGTTATTATCTTGAATATTATTATAGATAAAGATAAACTGTAAACAGCAATAATGTTCAGCAAAGTAAGATTTACAAATAAGTCAACATGACCGAAATGGTCAGTTGACCCCTTTAGGAGTGATTGCCCTTTGTAGTAAATTTTTAACCATTTTTCGTAAATCTTAGTTATCTTTTACAAAAATATTCTCCTCTGAAACTACTAGGCCAAATTAATCCAAACTTGGCCACAATCATCATAGGGATATCTAGTTTAAAAAAATGTGTGGTGGTACCCTACCAACCAACCAAGATGGCAGCCATGGCTAAAAATAGAACATTGAGGTAAAATGTAGATTTTGGTTATAACTCTAAAACCAAAGCATTTAGAGCGAATCTGACAGGAATAAATTGTTCATCAGGTCAAGATCTATCTGCCCTGATATTTTCAGACAAATCGGACAACCTGTTGTTGTGTTGATGCCCCTGAATTAGTAATTTTAAGGAATGTTTGCAGTTTTTGCTTATTATCTTGAATATTATTAGAGATAGAGATAAACTGTAAACAGCAATAATGTTCAGCAAAGTACGATCTACAAATAAGTCGATATGTCCAAAATTGTCAGTTAACCAATTAAGGAGTTATTGCCCTTTATAGTCAATTTTTAACCATTTTTTTTAAATTTTAGTATTCTTTTAAAAAATCTTCTCCTCTGAAACAACTGGGCCAAATTTACCCAAACTTGGCCACAATCATCATTTGGATATCTAGTTTTAAAAATGTGTGGCGTGACCCTGCCAACCAATCAAGATGGCCGCCATGGCTAAAAATAGTACATAGGGGCGAAATGTAGATTTTGGCTTATATCTCTGAAACCAAAGCATTTAGAGCAAATCAAACAGGGATAAATTGTTCATCAGGTCAAGATCTATCTGCCCTGAAATTTTCAGACAAAACAGACAACCTGTTGTTGGGTTGCTGCCCAGAATTAGTAATTTTAAGGAAATTTTGCAGTTTTTGATTATTATCTTGAATATTATAATAGATAAAGATAAACACTGTAAACAGCAATAATGTTCAGTAAGTAAGATCTACAAATAAGTCAACATGACCAAAATTGTCAGTTTACCCCTTAAGAAGTTATTGCCCTTTATAGTAATGTTTTAACAATTTTCATAAATTTTTGTAAACTTTTGTAAATTTTTAGAATATATTTTCCACTGTAATTACTGGGCCAAGTTCATTATAGATATAGATAATTGTAGCAACAAGAATGTACAGTAAAGTAAGATCCACAAACACATCACGATCACCAAAACACAATTTCGTCATGAATTTATCTGTGTCCATTGTTTAATATGCACCAAGGTGAGCGACACTGGCTCTTGAGAGCCTCTAGTTTATTTCTACAAACGTTTTGAGTCATGGCAAAACACGTACGTCATATAAATAAAAGCTAATTCCATGCAAAAGATAATTTCATTACTTGTTCACTTCAAATTCGAATAATATCTTATTAAAGTAGCACACTACAAAGATTTATAACTCCAATTCCCTAGTTTTAAAATGCTGCAACTTTCTTTATGATGCTTGAACATTTATAAAAGTTGAATTAATGGATAGCTATATGTTACAGATTACTCTTTCAAATAAATGCAATTTTAGTATTGAAAAATTATGTAATCATTTATAATGTTATAATTCTATTGAAATTAACAACTTCATGGATACCCCAAGAGTGTTGATTTTATTATATGTAGTTTTTAGAGCCATTATCTACAAAAGAGTGTCTGAGATTTCGGATATGTATAGAATGTATAGATCTCATTTTACACCTAATCAAACATTTTCTACTACTTTTATGTGGTAAGAATGTTTACACTAATTAAAGATTTATGAGATCAAGAAATACGATAGCGATAATTTGAGACACCTCTTTATAGCTCCTGCTGTTGTGATTAAGATTGCGTTAACTTTCCTGTATTGTTATATAGATGATAGAGCTTAATTCATTCAAGTGAACTGAATAATATTTGGCCATTAATTCCATAATAATTGATTACATAATGATTGCATAACAAACATATTGCATTCATTTGAAAAATTATTCTTGTATCTATCTATATATACCTCTTTATAAATTTATATGCATTATGATCAAGTAGTTAGCAAACAGATGTCACAATCGTAAGCTACGACAGTTTGAATATTGACTAATTTAATCATTAAAAGTACATGTATTAAGATAAAAATATAAAAATATTTCCAATTCAGTGCATTAATATATCTCCAAAGTTTGATTTAAATTTTTAAATCATCCATCCATTAACATTTTCTTCATGCATTCTTTTCTCTTCCTGCTTTTACTGATAACAAAGAAATTTAAAAAAAAATAATGAAAAACCCCACATCAAACGAACGAACGATCAGCTAAAACAAATCATATCAATCAAAATTGTACACAAAATGTAAACTTTATCATGTTCATTACAAACTTGAACAATATAACGATTTATCGTGGCAAAGAAAATAATATATTTGTGAAATCTTTCTGTAACTCAGAATACATATATATATACTAGACATGCAATTAGAAGGTGGCATGGGATTGTTATATACACATTTGAAAAGGAAAGAACCAATCACCCTTCTGTCGCACTTTTGTGATGATTGCTTTCCTCATAGTTCGTACTGATTGACTTTCTCATCAATGACGAAAAATGAAATACAAGAGTACATACTGACCAAGTTATTATATCAAACAAATGTCACAAACGTACATCTAGACAGTTTCAATACTGACTAATTAAATCATTAAGTACAAAATATAAATATACAAATATTTTCAATTCAAAGCACTAATATGTGTTCAAAGTTTGTTTTAAGTTTTAAAATCATCCAACCATTATCCATTTTTTGTTCATGCATTGTTTTCTGTACCCTCTTTTACTGATAGCAAAGGAATTGAAAAAAACATGATGAAAAACAAAACAAAACAAAAAAACAACAAACGAACGACCGAGCAACACATTAGCATTAGTAGTAAACATTACACCCAGAATATTAGCAATAGATTATCCGCTTTTCCACCAAAACATACAAAACCCAACCAATGTGGAAAAAGGTTACATTTTTACCAACACAACATATAGGACTCGGAGATGCGATGAGGACGCTGAAGTGAGATGGTCACTCTGAAGTGCGATGGTCACGCTGAAGTGCGATGAGGACGCTGAAGTGAGATGGTCACGCTAAAGTGCGATGATCACACTGAAGTGTGATGTTTTACACCGAAGTGCGATGGTCCGTACGCTGAAGTTCAATGGTCTGTGTGACGCATGATCACTAGTTTAACCTCCTTTCTACAGACGTTTACTTATCTTTATAAGTAGATTTTTAATATTTAAAAAAACATTTACATTCATTATTGTCTATTGTTGTCCTTTATTCAGTTATATTCTAAATGAGAGATCGTACTCTTCGATTTCCTACATGTGGACATAATTCTGGATTATCATGTTATCTAGGCATATACGTTGTACCTCTTATGAATCCCTCGTTTATAACATTTTAATGAAGAGAGTTCGTCTGCAGACCCAAATATATTGAAAGAATGTTACGCACCATCGTACGATAAACAGAACCTTTTGTAGATTACCTCAATCCACCAAAAAATACTGTTCGTTTCGCGTAGTTTTTAAAGTTATAAGACCATTATCATATCTGTTACTGCTAGCAATCCTTTTTTATTTAGTTTTTCATTGTCATTTCGCTAATATAATTAGTTTCTTTTGTAACCTATTCTACCATCGAACTGTAACTTTTCTTCAGCTGACCTTGACTGCGTGTATTAATGTCTTTTCGTTTAATCTACGTTGACTACATGTATAGGGTTACGTGGTTGATTTCTTACTCATCATGTTTAAACCCGCCGCAATTTTGCGCCTGTCCCAAGACAGGAGCATCTGGCTTTTTTGTGGTCGTGTGTGTTTTTAAAGTTTAGTTCATTTTTATGTTAAGGAGTTTAGTATGACGTTCAATTTCATTGAACTAGTACACATTTTAGTTTAAGGACCAGCTGAAGACCGCCTTCAGGTGTGTTTTTTTTTTCTCGCAGTTTTGAAGGCCATTTGGTGGACTGCGGTTGTTTTTTGTTACTCTTTGATTGAGATGTTGTCTCTTTGACACACTCCCCATGTCAGTCTCTATATAACATTGATCTATACATCGATAAGAAAAACTTAGCAAATGAGGTTTGTGTAGACCATCGCACTTCAGCTTAGCTATCATCGCACTTCGGCGTGATCAAAAACGCACTTCAGCGTCAAACCATCGGACCTCAGCGTAAAAGAGGGACGAAAGATACCAGAGGGACAGTCAAACTCATAAATCGAAAATAAACTGACAACGCCATGACTAAAAATGAAAAAGACAATTAGACAAATAATAGTACACATGACACAACATAGAAAACTAAAGAATAAGCAACATGAACCCCACCAAAAACTAGGGGTGATCTCAGGTGCTCCGGAAGGATAAGCAGATCCTGCTCCACATGTGGCACCCGTCGTTCTGCTTATGTGATAACAAATCCAGTAAATAGTCTAATTTAGTAGGTCACATTCATGAAAGGGAAGGGGGTTGTAGTTACGAAGTAAGGAACATATCCGATATCATTTGTGAAACGGTTATTAAAAACGGTCAACCAACTCGTGATGGCGTCCGTAAAATTTACGAAGGGATGATTTCAACCTCACCATTTGGAACCATTTGGAACGCTTGGTTTAATAGCTTCTTTGTGAGCAGCAACCCTCTATCAAGAAAATCATCACTTACCCTTCCGGAGCTCTCAGATTAACCCCAAATTTTTTGATTGGGTTCGTATTGCTCAGTGTCTAGTTTTATATGGTGTTCCTAGTGTATTTGTCTATTTGTCGTTTTAATTTTTAGCCATGGCGTTGTCAGTTATTTTTTCGATTTAGGAATTCCTCATGTATTTTTTGCCCCTCTTTTATCTCATTGACAATACTACCAAATTTTATTTTATATTGATTATCGTTTGATGTTATAGAAAATCACAACGGAAAAGGAAAATTTGGTGTAAAACCGATCATGTAATAGACATTAACCAGATTGAAATAGACAACAGCATATGATAACATGGAAGCGGAACAAACTATGAAAATAAACTGAAACACAAAGTAGTCTTTAGAAAACAAAAGTATCTGCAAATTCAATTTGAGGTGTTATTGACGGTAGTGAACTATTGTTTCAGACTGGATACCTCATTCAATATGTAAGTTTAAAACAAAAAAATATTAATAAGTATTTTCCTTCATAACATTTGGTTTTTACCAGATATTAAAATGATTTATAAGGTAAAGGTTATCATTTTTTAGATTGAAAACTTGGTTTTTGAAGTTTTGTTTATAGAACGTCGATTTGGAAATTTTTTGGAGAGATGAATAGTTATGATGAAGGTTTATAATAAAAATAAAAAACAAACCGACTACAATTCCTTCTTTTGTATGATGACTCAAATATATTGATCTTATGTTTCCAGTGCCATTTAAGATCTTATTATAATTTGGTTTCTTGCTTATATTTTCAGTTACGTGTTAAACTATCACATAACTTTTATATATGTCGACTTTTGAAATGCAAACATGTCTAGCATTGTTTACGATAGAAAGAGTGCTGTTTCACTTGAATAAAGATTCAACACATTTCTAAAATAGTTAATTTCGATTTCGAATGTCTATTTATATGCATAACATGTAATTGTATGATTGGTTGTATGTTTGTGATGTGATTGTTTAAAAAAAGGCCTAAATCAATGCGTCATGTATAAATGACTATATAAACTGCTGTTATTAGAAAATAAACGTTTCAAATTTAATCAGTAAAAGCGACAATAATGAAGTCATTGATTCTCACCATGACAGCTCTTTTGGGAATGTTCTTTGTTCCAGCCATTGAAAGTAAGTTTTTGATGTTTAAATTTATATCAGAGCTACACCATGTGGAATACTTTATCTAAATTAAGGTGGTACCCAACACTTTAACTAAAATTAATTTGGCTCGTTTAATTTTCATAAAATTTTGACAAAGCATTTACTTTGACCCTTTTACAAAACTATAAAAATTTCAAAAAATTTGAACCAACCGTTTTATCAGAAAAAATACACTGGTTATATAGCAATTTGACAAACACCAATTTTGATCATTGAGAAGCTTAATAGTCCTTTTGCAACACAATGTAATTAAAACGTTTAGCTGACTTTACAGAGTTATCTCCCTGTAGTGTTGGGTACCACCTTAAACTCAACGTATCAAACTTTTTTTCTTCAATTTTTATTGCTGGTCACAACGAAGGAAAAGACTATTATTTGATTTTGTGCGTGGATCAATAAACAAACGTGGGCAGTGGTTTAAGAAGTAACTACTGTAATAACTAGCCAGTCAACACCCATCGTGTAGAACGCATTATGCGGGGTGTCTGCTATGATTGACACGGCGTGGAGGTTTCGAAGCGGAGAAAAACGGTATAAGTTATTTCAAGTATCGAAACTTCTTTTTTGAGAACTGTTAGTGCCAAATAATGTATTGCACGGAAGATGATATCATATGATATGCTTAAAAATAAGCATTCATTACTTCACATTGATTAACATAAAAATACTTTTAGTGAAAAGAAAAAGATGTCGCCAAAGACCAACTGTTGGTAAGTAATCACTATGTCTACTTTTTGTTTATCCAATATTGTCAATATATCAAAACTAGAAACTGTCATACAAATCTGAGAGTTATGATTAGCTAGCTACAAAATAATGTTTAACTCAGCAGCTTGTCAAAAAATTTCGGGACTTGAGATGTTGTTCGGTTTTGGCAGGTATTCGGTTTCATCCGGTTAACCATGAATAAAATGTGATATTATTGGTCTTCGGAACAAGTTTGTATTAGACAGGTTTCCGGTTTATTCAGGGTTCGGTTTAATCAGGTTTCACTGTAGTTGCTATGTTTCCGTTCCATTGTTTGAATAAGTCGAGTATAAATTGATAGAAGTTTTTAACGACCAGGCTTTAAGTCGAGTGTTTGATTGGGGATCTATATTGTGATTTTTGATAATACGTTTTTAATGTGTAATATGCTGATGACTTCATATAACATAGTTCACCTATATATATATTTAAATTTAGAACACTTGTTAAGTTATACAAACAAGATTATGATATATTTCCTTCAAATATAATTTTCCAAAACTTTGACTTTTTGAGACTTTAAAATAAACCCCAGGAAAACCTAGAAATATTGTTTTTTAATTCGGTCTCAAAATAGTCACTGTAAAGGTTAATTAATAAGTCTAATAAAATTACACTGATCGCAAAACTAATCCAAATCATAATCAATGATATGGTTATTCAAAAATACGTTTTCAACTTTTCATTTGGCAGGAATTACAATTTTATTTTGGCATATCTTGCAAGACTTCGATTCACTAATTTCAGATTTACATTGTCCACAGCATAAAATGTTCCCAATTTAAGGAATACAAAACACGCTTTATGTTGTTTTGTTGTTGTTAATTGAGAAACCATGTCGTAATTGCTTGGTCAGTGAACGATTCCGTGGGGGGGGGGGGGGGGGCGAACAGATCGTACACTTCGTAATAAATATAGCATTGTTTTAAAGTATATAATCATCATTTTTTTCCCTTGCTACACTATTTCATCCTCTGTATATCATAACTGAATAGTGAATAAGTGGACATTTCAATCTAATGCATCGTAAATTATGTATATATAATAATATATAGGTACAAACCGTTCGTGTACATTAACGCCAACATTTGTCATTTTAAAATGAAAATAAATGTTGCAAAATAATGCTCTAGAACTTTTAACGATAATTGGTTTGAATAATGTAACTAAAATTTTTTTAAGACACTTTATAAAAATCATTTTTTCATGAGATTTGAAATTTGTAATTTTCATGAGATTACATTTTTTGATTTCACGAGGATATTAAGAAAAATGATAATAAGTTTGTGTAAAAGATAATTTAAGGTAGCACAATACAAAGATGTTATACCTCCAATTCCCCAGTTTTAAATTGCTGTAACTTTCTTTATTATGCTTGAAATTTATAAAAGTGGTATTTATGGATAGCTAACAGATTACTCTTAGTATTATACAACAATTATGTAATCAATTATCATATTAAGTGTGTCTAAAAACATTTACAAGAAATTGCCACTTTCAATTGAAATTAGCTATTTCATGAAACTCCCGAGAAATCTTATTTTATTATATATTGTTCCTTAAGCCATTATCTACAAAACGGTGTCTCAGAGTTTGGATAGAATGTATAGATCAAGCTTTACACATAATCAAATATTATCTACTTTTATGTGGTAAGGATGTTGATACTAATTAGAGATTTATGAGAGAATGGAATACGATATCGATAATTTTAGACACCCTTGTGTAGGTACTGATGGTTGATTAAGATTTTGTTAAAACTTCTTGTGTAGTTATAGGTATGAAAGAGCTAAATTCATTCAAATAAACTGATCAAGATGTTGCCATTAATTGCATAATAATTGATTACATAATGCTATAATTAACTGTTGATCATTATGTCATCAATTATTATGCAACTAATGGCAACATCTTGGTCAGTTCATTTGAATGAATTTAGCTCTTTCATACCTATAAGTACACAAGAAACTTGATTGCATAACAAAAATTAAGCATTCATTTAAAAGATCTTTTATCTATCTAAATATACCACTTTTATTAATTTATATGAAAAAAGTAACCAGCAATTTAAAGGTTGGAGAATGGAAGTACAAAAATTTTGTATTGTGCTACCTTAATTGATCAACAGTTAATTATAGCATTAGCATTAATTTTGCTTGTTTTAGAAAAAGAAATCATATTTCAATCTTATTCTAAAAACCTAATATTAGAATCGCTGACCTTTAGCATTTTTCAAGTTGACTTTTGATATCAAAAATGAAAAATAATCTAACGTGGAGGATTTTTCATTTTGATTTTTAATATAGAAAAATGAAAAATCCTCTAACGTGGAGCATTTTTCAATTTCACTTTTTATCTTGAAAATGAAACTGCTCAATAGAGAAAAACAAAACAAGTGATGAATTGCCATTTAACTTCGCTATTGTTCTTTTAAGAACGAGCAGGTTTTTGTCTGTGTGTAGTTTGGTTAAGTATAATGCCATATCTTTGTCTTTTTTGGGATTTTAAAGAAGTTTATGCCACTTTTTATATTAGATATGGTGATGGTAAACTAGAGTGAGTGTGTGTGCTTGTGTGTGTTTTATTTTTGATTTGATATGATTTCTTTTTCTAAAACAAGCAAAATTAATGCTAATGCTATAATTAACTGTTGATCAATTAAGGTAACACAATACAAAATTTTTGTACTTCCATTCTCCAACCTTTAAATTGCTGGTTACTTTTTTCATATAAATTAATAAAAGTGGTATATTTAGATAGATAAAAGATCTTTTAAATGAATGCTTAATTTTTGTTATGTAATCAAGTTTCTTGTGTACTTATAGGTATGAAAGAGCTAAATTCATTCAAATGAACTGACCAAGATGTTGCCATTAGTTGCATAATAATTGATTACATACTGATCAATAGTTAATTATAGCATTATGTAATCAATTATTATGCAACTAATGGCAACATCTTTATCAGTTCATTTGAATGAATTTAGCTCTTTCATACCTATAACTACACAAGAAGTTTTAACAAAATCTTAATCAACCATCAGTAGCTACACAAGGGTGTCTAAAATTATCGATATCGTATTCCATTCTCTCATAAATCTCTAATTAGTATCAACATCCTTACCACATAAAAGTAGATAATATTTGATTATGTGTAAAACTTGATCTATACATTCTGTCCAAACTCTGAGACACCGTTTTGTAGATAATGGCTTAAGGAACAACATATAATAAAATAAGATTTCTCGGGAGTTTCATGAAATAGCTAATTTCAATTGAAAATGGCAATTTCTTGTAAAATTTTGTAGACACACTTAATATTATAATTGATTACATAATTGTTGTATAATACTAAGAGTAATCTGTTAGCTATCCATAAGTACCACTTTTATAAATTTTAAGCATAATAAAGAAAGTTACAGCAATTTAAAACTGGGGAATTGGAGGTATAACATCTTTATATTGTGCTACTTTAAGTTATCTTTTGTTGTTGTTATTTTGTGTTAGTTAAAAAAAAAGGATAAAAACTTTTAGGACAAGATGCATGTTCTGAAAATCCATGTGAGAATAGTGGAGTATGTACCAATACTGCAACGGGATTTTCGTGTGCTTGTACTGACCTGTGGACTGGACCTACATGCTCAAGTAAGCAGTTTTATAACCTAAATTTGTACTAAACAGATTGTTATACTAAACATTTGCATAGTTCCAATTGGACAGAAGACCACATATAATATTACAACAAACTGCAAATACTGTGTTCATTAAAAGTATGTATGCGGTCTTTGCCATATATCACCTTATTTATAGGTATTTATAGAACCAATGTGTGAATGGGAAGTAAAAATCAGAAGATGTGGTTTGTGTGCCAATGAAACAACTCTCCAACATGTCCAACGGAGTCCCAATGTGTAAAAGTATAAATAGCTAGTACCGCTATAAAATTCGTTTACTTGAACAAATTGGTACGTTACACTAATAACATCAATGTTTATAAAAGAAAACAACACAAATGCTGAATTGTAATTAAACTTCACTATTTTTCGTTTAAGAACGATATGGATTTCGTCTGTGTGTAGTTTGGTTAAGCATCATGCGACCTTATTTTTTTTTTAATGAAAAACAACAATTAATCTGATTGAAATTAAAGTATATTTGTCTTGTTTGTATTTGACTGAAGTTTATGGGATTTTTCTCGTGGGATTTTGTCTGATGCTTGGTCCGTTTCTGTGTGTGTTAGTTACATTGTAGTGTAGTGTCGTTGTTCTCCTCTTATATTTATGCGTTTCCGTCAGTTTTAGTTTGTTACCCCGATTTTGTTTTTTGTCCATGGATTTATGAGTTTGAACAGCGGTATACTACTGTTGCCTTTATTTATGCTACTTTTCATATTAAATATAGGGAAGGAAAGATAGTGAATGTGTGTGTGTTTTATTTTTGTTTGTTAAAGTGTGTATTTGGTGGGTGGTTGTTTGTTGGTGTGCGTGTGTGTTTAAATGCGTTTGTGTGCATTTTATAGAATTTAAAAGAGAGAGAGAGAGAGGTGATAAGGTGAGCTTTAACAAAAAAATGATTTTTTTTTTTGTGTTAGTTAAAATATAAGGATAAGAATTAAAACTTTTAGGACAAGATGCATGTTCTGGAAATCCTTGTGAGAATAGTGGAGTATGTACCAATACTGCAACGGGATTTTACTGTGCTTGTACTGACCTGTGGACTGGACCTACATGCTCAAGTAAGCAGTTTTATTTTCTAAATTTGTACTATACAGATTGTCATGCTCATCATTTGCTTAGTTCCAATAAGACAAAAGACCACATATATTATTACACCAAACTGCAAATGCTGTGTTCATTAAAAGTATTTGTGCAGTCTTTGCCATATATCACCTTACTTATAGATATTTTTAGAAACAATGTATGGATGCGAAGTACAAATCAGAAGATGTGGTATGTGTGCCAATGAGACAACTCTCCATCGGAGTCCCAATGTGTACAAAGTATAAATAGCTAATACCACTATAAAATTCGTTTACTTGAACAAACTGGTACGTTACACTAATTACATCAATGGTTATAAAAAAAAACGACGAAAATGATGAATTTTGATTTAACTTCGCTATTTTTTGTTTAAAAACGATATGGATTTCGTCTGTGTGCAGTTTGGAAAAGCATCAATCCCCTTATTTTTTAAAAAAAAATTGATGAAAAAACACAATAAAGCTGATTGTCTTGTTTGTGATTTTAATTAAGTTGATGATACTTTTTATACTAAATATAGGGAAGTAAAGATAAAGTGAGTGTGTGTGTGGTTTTTGTTTGTTTGTTTGTTTGTTTGTTTGTTTGTTAAAGTGTGTATTTGGTGGGTGGTTGTTTGTTGGTATGCGTGTGTGTTTATGTGTGTTTCTGTGCATGTTTGAAAGAGAGAGAGAGATGGTGATAAGGAGAGACGCATCATCAAAATAATATGTTGTTCTTTTGTGTTAGTTAAAATAAAAGAATTAAAACTTTTAGGACAAGATGCATGTTCTGGTAATCCATGTGAGAATAGTGGAGTATGTACCAATACTGCAACGGGATTTTCATGTGCTTGTACTGACCAGTGGACTGGACCTACATGCTCAAGTAAGCAGTTTTATTTTCTAAATTTGTACTTACCTTATCATTCGTATAGTTCCAATAAGACAAAAGACCACATATGATATTACACCAAACTGTAAATGCTGTGTTCATTTTAAGTATTTGTGCAGTCTTTGCCATATATCACTTTACGTATAGATATATATATATAAACAATGTGTGAATGGGAAGTAGAAATCAGAAGATGTGGTTTGTGTGCCAATGAGACAACTCTCCATCGGAGTCCTAAGGTGTACACAGTATAAAATGCTGATACCGCTATAAAATTCGTTTACTGGAACAAACTGGTACGTTACACTAATAACATCAATGTTTATAAAAGAAAACAACACAACTGCTGAATTGTTATTCAACTTCGCTATTTTTCGTTTAAGAACGATATGGATTTCGTCTGTGTGCAGTTTGGTAAAGCATCATGCACCTTATTTTTTTATGAAAAAAACAATAAATCTGATTGAAAAAAATAGAGTATATTTGTCTTGTTTGTGATTTTAATTAAGTTGATGCTACTTTTTATATTAAATATAGGGAACGAAAGATAAAGTGAGTGTGTGTGTGGTTTTTTGTTTGTTTGTTTGTTAAAGTGTGTATTTGGTGGGTGGTTGTTGGTTGGTGTGCGTGTGTGTTTATGTGTGTTAGTGTGCATGTTTGAGAGAGAGAGAGAGAGAGAGATGGTGACAAGGAGAGACGCATCATAAAAAATTATGTTGTTCTGTTGTGTTAGTTAAAATAAAAGAATTAAAACTTTCAGGACAAGATGCATGTTCTGGTAATCCATGTGAGAATAGTGGAGTATGTACCAATACTGCAACGGGATTTTCGTGTGCTTGTACTGGCCAGTGGACTGGACCTACATGCTCAAGTAAGCAGTTTTGTTTTCTCAATTAGTACTAAACAGATTGGTATACTAAACATTTGCATAGTTTCATTAAGACAAAAGACCACATATGATATTAAATTAGAATGCAAATGCTGCGTTCATCAACATTATGTTTGCGGTCTTTGCCATATTTCACCTTACTTATCATGCTTATAGGTATTTTTGTTATTTTACTTTTGCTTGAAAAAAACTTCATACCAATGTATTGTTTGCTATAAAAAGAACTGATAACGTCAAAATTGATGAACTAGTAAATGTTGAAAAGTGTTCGTACGTTGTTCGAGATGCACAAAGACCTAAATCATGCAACGTACTTTAATTATTTTTAAGTACTGAAAACCTCTTAAATTTGTCAGCAATTATTGAATTAAAAGATAATGGCAAAAAAAAAACAAATTCATTTGCAAAAACTGTTAATAAGATACATAAACATCAAGATCTATTTATTTATCATGTTTGTTGCTATTTATAACTGTTGTGTTTTAAAATAATAAATTCTTCAAATTATTTCAGATGTAGCAAGTTTTTGTAACCCAAGTCCTTGTAGGAATGGAGGCACATGTTTTGTTTTTTTTCAACACGGAGACATGTCGCTGTCACAGCGGTTGGAAGGGCCCCCATTGTGAAAGTAAGTACGAATACATCAATCATACATTGTTCAATTTGAATGTGAGCTACCAAATGTTACTCTTGAAAAAAAATTTTATTTAGAATAAAAGAAATATTATTGTATGTTGAAGTTCGATAATCGGACCAAATAATCAGTTAAATCTCTAAACTTTTCAATTTGTTGAAATCTTATTTATTAGAGTAAATATTTGTATCCTTTCATTTCTTACTATTGTTCCCAAACACTACAATGATAACATATAGGAGTTATTTCCCTTGAAATTGATTAATCTGAGGTTTATAGAGAAACCTTGGTCCATATTAAAACCAACATGTCCTTTTGTAAAATGTTGGTTGACATCTGACCATGATTACCTTTCAGATATACAACCGGAAGTGACATTGAGTAAATCTTCCAGCAGATGCCGTATTTGTACTACATTCATGGAAATGCACCTTTAAAAATAAAATTGAGAATAGAAAAAGGGAATGTGTCAAAGAGATAAAAACCCAACAATAAAGACAGAGAACAGCCGAACGGGGCACATTAGATATTAAAACATAAACCTATCATTGAAGCCCGATAATGACATAAGATAAACTGGATGTATCTAATTATCTCCCTTATTACATGCATAACGTATGTGGAAACCAGATATGTTTGGAATCATTGTACAAACACAAATCCTTTTAAACCAACCGGTAATTGACAATTATCTCCCTTAATTTAGGCAAAATAATTTGGTTAACCAACATACTAGACTTATAGTGACATTTACGGAAGTATCTCCCTTGTTTCACAAATAATCAAAAAAAAGTATATTATTATTATTATTATTATTATTTTCATTATTATTAGTAGTAGTAGTAGTCTTATCATTATTATTATTATAACTAACCAAATTTCTTTTACACGTAGATGTTGATCCATGCGCACCAAACCCGTGTTTACAAAATCAAATCTGCTATGATGTTAATGGTCGCCCAGAGTGTAGAAATTAATAGAAACATATAGGTGAGTCACCAATTCGATAAAAAGCTACGTTATATATATTTAAAATGCAGATTTTCGTCTCCACATCGTTTAATAACAAAAAAGTAATAACACGAATATACCGAACTCCCCGGAAAATTCAAAACGGAAAGTCACTTATCAAACTGCAAAACCGAAAGCCCAAACACATCAAACGAATGGATAACAACTGTCAAATTCCTGACTTGATATAGGCGTTTTCTTTTGTACAATTATAATGGTAAGAATGATGAGAATATGTTCTTATTTTACAAATGTAATTTTTTATAAAAATATTTTGAATAATGATCTTCTACATTCTTATCCAGTTTATTTTGGGGTTCGTGTTGTTCTTATTTTTTTTTTAAGTTGTGTTGTATGTATTGGTGGGTTTGTCTTTTTGTTTTGTTCATACATTTTGTCATGTCGTTGTAAATAGAAATAAAACGATGTGGTATGAGTGTCAACGAGACAACTAACAATCCTAGTCATGATATGCCAAAACAATTATCGCTGAAAGTACGGCCTTTAACATAGAGCATTATCTAAGTTTATTTTCGACTGATGAGTCAG
Organism: Mytilus edulis; assembly: GCF_963676685.1. NCBI lineage: Eukaryota > Metazoa > Mollusca > Bivalvia > Mytilida > Mytilidae > Mytilus > Mytilus edulis. The sequence goes on from NC_092354.1 coordinate 50,223,198, forward strand.
AATTACCGTTACATTTCGCCTCCCTTTAGCTGCAATCCAGACCTCGTATGATCAATTGGATAAAACTATGGTTATCTATTAAAATTGAATCATTCGAATTATGAAAGATAGCTGCTTTACAAATCAAAACATAAACATGTCAAAAGTAAAATAACAAAAAGTCCGAGAAAAATTCAAAACGGATGGTTCGTATTCAAATTTCAAAATCAAAAGCTCAAACACATGAAACGAACGGATAACAACTGTCATATTTCTGACTTGGTAGAAAGACATAGGAGATTATAATAAGGTATGACCTCGTGTAGTTGAATTTTACATCATTTCAATAATATCAGTAAAGGTTGCTTTGAAAAGAAAATTCTTGTTTCTGACGTCATTCACCAACCAGAGATATTCTATTTGATCGGGCACTACTGTTATTCTCTGTAAGAAACGCATTCGGAAACGTACGCAAGTATACGCATGTATAAATTGAATGCATGTATTAAACGCATTGTTATCCATTATTCAATTTATTTGTATTGCTTATTTTGGTTTGTTTAAAAAAAATTGTTTATGTTAAATGTTATCAATTCTCTTTTTCAGATTAAACGTTTTGAAGCGTTCTACGATGAGATTTAGCAGTTAAACTGTCAAGAACTATATAGGCATATATTATGTACTTTTAACTCTTCACCTTTCTACAATTCCCTTATACTTTATATTCTTGTGCTTTATATATATTAACACAAATGACTTTAATTTGCTTTCCTTATTTGACATGTTATCAAATGATATCAAGTTATTACACTTTTTCTACTTCCAATAAAATTCCAACTAATGCACAGACTTGGTGTTGAGTCAGTTTTATTTTGCCAATGATTTTGATTAAAATTGCCAATGTTAAAATGTATTCATCAATACAGAAAAGCTTAAAGCAAATGTAATACAAACAGGAAGATTCATCGATACCAAATTTTACTTAAATCATACACACTTTTGTACATCTCTCTTCAATGCATTATAATTAATTATTAATTATAAATAATTGAACAGTTATTGATTGTAATCACCCAAGATACAATTATTCTAATAAAGCTGACAATGGTTATAGGGAATATGTCAAAACGACAACCCGACCAAATAGCATTTAAATAAGTTCTTTGACTGATTAAAATGTCAGAGGTCTTCGGTTTTCGTGTTGATTAGCCTTTGGCTTTTTATGATGTGTATTGTATAATGTTATTTGTCTATTTTGACTTTTTTCATGTTTTGCTATGGCTTTGTCCGTTTATGTTTGACTTACATGTACGAGCTTCAATGTCCCTTGGTATCGTGTGTCTCCTCTATAAAACTAATCATAACAGTAAGTACGATCAGATATTCTTTTTGAAATAAGTCAACAATTGAACATATATACACATGGAAAAAAGTATTGCAACACCTTGATTTTTTAAAAATTGAAAAATCAGTCTCTTATTTTGGATGGAATATGATAAAATATTTGTAAAATAATATCGAAACGTAGTTAATGATAACATTGGCTTTAAAACGAACAAAAAATGTATGAAAAAAAAGGTTTTATCGAACCAAAATTTTTATAACAAAATGAAGTGTTTTTTGTACAAAAAAATGCATTTTACAAGTTTTACTGTAGTCGAACTTTACAATGTCAGACATTTCAAAATTAATCTTTAGATGATTGTTCACATCATGGTTGGTCGATATACGCCAAATAATGAGTACTTTGTGCGCAGCTTCCATTCAAACGGATAACCGCATCTTAATGTCTTCTGATTCCTGCCATAAGTCGACTCATTTGTTGCTAAGCTAGCAGCAACCATTCTTGACACAAGGTATTGTTTATTTCATGACCTGTTTGAACTGGGGTGTCCTTTCGTGCACTTTACGCCCATCAGTGTCCCATATATGCTCAATATGGTTCAAATTCGGGCTACGAAAGGGCCAAGGAAGATAAACCGAATTCCATTGGAACAATGGATCTTCCTCCACAACGTTAATTTCCAACTTTGGCGAGCTCTGCACAATATTGGATACGGGCATCTGTGTGTCTGTTCGTAGGCAAAGGTCCCCGAAATGGTATTATCGCACGATAACCAGTAGCGATGAGCCGATCTTGAACAGTTCTTGCTTAAAGGCTCCTGTATGGTCATTATTCACTTTTTAGGATTGTATTTTTTGCAATGGGTTTCCTTCTGACCAATCTTCATTATGCTTAATTTTCCCTAGCAGATGTTATAGGGGATCTTCTTGACCTCGGAAGGTCTTTAACATCGTTTCTTGCCTGGATTTTATTCTCAAAACGACTTATAGTGGAATGGAGATGACCAACAATACGTGCAATTATCACAGCGGCATACCTGCTTCCTCATGCTGGATATCTGCCATCTTGCTGCAGTTATGAGTTGTGGATGACCAATTACAAGGTGTAAATAACATAAATTTATAAACTTGGTTATTTTAAGTGTTGAAAACAATGAGGATTAAAACATCTGTTTTAGTGTTTACGAGTACAGTATAGCTGCCTGTGCAGATAAGAACTGATAGAGTCGATATTTATTGATTAAACTCAGGTGATATTTAAACAATGTTTAACTAGTTCTATTTCAAAAAATCATTTAATAAAAAAATAAAAAGTAGTTTCTGAGACAGTTTTAAGCAATTACCATTTATTGCTTTTGAGACACGGCGGGACATGCGAACCCCCCCCCCCCCCCCCCCCCCCCCCCAAACCCTGTTTTTTTTTTACAAATATCACTAAAATAAAATGTTGAATCAAACCAAAAAGTATACAGATCTTTAGATTAATATAACAAAGAAGTGTGTACAGTTTCCAGCAATAATCATAAATTGTTTTTGAGATACGGCGCGACATGTAAAAAAAACCTCCCCTTTTTTACAAAATACTCAATAACTAATAAATAAAATTTTGAGTCATCATTAAAAAATTACAGATCTTTAGATTAATATAAAAAAGAAGTGTGTAAAGTTTTAAGCAATAATCATGAATCGTTTTTGAGATACGGCACGACATGTAAAAAAAATCCTCCCCCTTTTTTACAAAATACTCAATAACTCAAAAATAAAATTTTGAATCATCACCAAAAAGTATACAGATCTTTAGATTAATATAACAAAGAAGTGTGTAAAGCTTTAAACAATAATCATAAATTGTTTTTGAGATACGGCGCGACATGTAAAAAACCCTCCCCATTTTTTACAAAATACTCAATAACTCAAAAATGAAATTTTGAATCATCACCAAAAAGTATACAGATATTAAGATTAATATAAATAAGAAGTGTGTAAAGTTTTAAGCAATAATCAAGAATGGTTTTTGAGATACGGTGCGACATGTGAAAAAAAACACACCCCTGTTTTAGTTACAAAGTGCCGTAACTCAAAAAGTTTAAATCTTTTTTTTCACCAAAAAGTATACTGATCATTTGACCATCATAAAAAAACAACTATATTAAGTTTCATGAAATTTAGATAAGTCGTTCTCATGTTACGGTGCGCCATGTTTACGCCGGACAGACAGACGGATGGACGGACGGACGGACGGACGGACACTGGACATTTGTATACCATAATACGTGCCGTCAAAATTTTGACGGGCGTATAAAAACGATTGGTATAATAGTTATAATGTATATACACGTACCACAGGGCATTTTCTCAGTTTTAGTTTGTAACCCAGATTTTATTTTCTGAATCGATTTATGAATTTCGATGTTGCCTTTATTTATCTGACACAAATAGTCAACAGTAGAATTTCAGGTACGAACCGGTCCATAACGTAAAGAAGATAAATCATCTTTTTGTTTTCTGCATTGGAAATTATCACATCGTTCCTTTATATTGGAACATATTTCAAAATGATAAACCAATACACGTAAAATTATCAAACAAGTCATGATAAAATGGACCTACTTTGAGGACCTATATAACAATTGCATACAAGTATATATCATACTTTAAATCTGACAGCAACATATATTCTTATTGAGTGTTAACTTTTATGTTCATTGAAATCTCAATAATTCCGATGTTTAATCGAATGTGACACTATTTTTGTTATTATTCATAGTATAACTAATCGCCGTATTTGAATATCAAAAATAAGACAACGCGTGACCGAACGACGCATTGTCTTATTTTTGATATTCAAATACGGCGATTAGTTATTCTTTTTATTACATTGGCAAATGGCTTTTTTTTATGAAATTAATGTAGAAAATGTAAGGAACTTTATCTTTTTCCTACGCATTGACAATTTGTTTTTATCCGACGTTATCGACGTTTTGACAACGCCTATTATTATACCTTACGTATATTTCAAACAATTCTATTGGGTGAAACGTAATCACGTGACATGGAATAATTCAGTTAATTTTCATTCAATTGAAGGAAGGACGAATAACCCTAAAGAATTTACACCAGCGGTGAATAACCTTTTGAGTTTGTTTATTTGTACTTGAGTTACCTCCCATAAAAATGACGTCACAAACGTAAATAAACAAAATGGCAACGTTCACGTTACACTGGAAGCCCATCGAGAGACGAGGAAATACGGCATTGGACATAGATAGAGCTGAGAGTGGCAGCAGCCGATGATGTCTCTTATAAACGGTCCTTTTCAGGGTCATCAATATTTTACAAAAAGATTCTACTTTTGTTGTATATTCGAGAAAATCGAACACAAATGTATTTTCAAACGTCAGTCTGTGTTCGAAATGCACTTCCACTGTTAGTTCGGTATATTAAAACAATTGTGGCCCCTTAGAATCGATGAATATCCAAAATTGTCAACCCTCAAAAGTTATTTCACTTCGGGCTGCGCCCTCAATGAAATAACCTTCTCGTGTTGACAATTTTGGATATTCACCTCTTCAACGGGCCATAATTGTATATTGTTATATGACGTCAGAGAGTGAACTAACCACGTTTATTTCACATGTGAAATTATCGGTTTTTATCTAACTGGGAAATCAATGTAATTCATTGCAACCAATGTAATTTTTTTTTTATCAATCATTCAACACTAGTCCTAAAATATTGTTTATGTAACTTGGAGTATATTAAAAATAATTTATCAGTCGGCGATTTTCAAGTAAGAATTAAAAGCGTGTACGATCATATTCATTAAATAGATAGCGATGGCGTGATCGTTATGGCGTAGCCGACACTGTCGAAAACTGGATGATGTTGATCGTTTTACTGCACTGTTGCACTTTGGGCGGTATCAACAATAGTTTTCCTGATATCTACCAAAAAAAAGGACATTGATTTGAATTGTTTTACTTTGTCATATCGGGGCCTTTTATAGCTGACTTTGCGGTATGGGCTTTGCTCATTTTTGAAGGCCGTACGGTGACCTATAGTTGTTAATGTATGTGTCATTTTTGTCTCTTGAGGACAGTTGTCTCATCATAGCCAGAAATTAGTAGTGGTTTTGCTAATTAATATTCATAATATGTAAATGAGAATTGTACCACGTGATAGTACTTTGAACTGGACTGGCTTGATAGGCTTGATATCATTAAAATCTTTAAAACACGGATATTATAAGTTGCCCGTCACAGAGTCCTTATTTACAATCACTTTGATATTTCCGTAAAGTTGTCAGGCGGTCAAAATCAAAACAATGAACGCGAATTTAGTGAATTTTTCGTGCCTTCGTGAGTTTATTCTTCTTGAAATAGTGACATTTTAATTTTACGTGGGAACCTAGAGTTCAACGAATACACATACAAGGTTTGGACTTGCTTATTCTTTGGAAATTCAAGTCTCATATTTCACCCCGGCAACCTGTTTTTGTAATGACCTTGTAAGCCAATTTTCAACACGAAGTTTGCAAATTTGACGTTTCAGCCATTTTAGCCTGTATTTTACACTGCAATGTTAAAGGCCTCTCGCTTCGATTTTTAAAATAGCTCAGGAACCTGTATTTTTGCAACAACAGTCATTATGTTTCGTTTAAATGGTGTATATTGTTGTGTATATTCATTTTCTGCCCCGGCAACCTGTCTATCACTTAAATTAAAATTAAAACAGACATTTTTTCAAAATTCCCTATCATTTTAATGTAATTTCCGTGACCCGTATCCGATTTCTTTAGTATAATACTCAAATAAGCAAAGTGGCGTTGATTTCTGGATATGTTGGCAATCATACCACATCTTCTTTTTTATATACACAAAGAAAGAAATTATTTTTTTACCGAAGAGTTATTCCTTATATCGTCTTGATATCACACATTTTTGTTCGTTTCATGCAAATATTTTATAAACCGCTATATATGCAGGTTATTATCCCCTGGCCGCTGTAAATGACAGGTGCATACAGTGGTACCCTTGACCGTCCGTGGGTCTAACAATCTTTCCATCTGTTCATCTTTCTTGATTTTTTTTTTGTCTGTTCATCCTTTGTTGGTTTGTCTAAAGCTAAAGCGGGATCATTCGTTTCCTCATGTACACATTCTGCTTTTATTTTCAAAAAAAATACGATAAGCAAAGAAAATATTGATATCGAATGGGTGAATTGTGAAGAATCCTGTTTCACATTTGAATAGAAAGGACATATGTGTATTGCACCTTGAGATATTGTTTTATTTTCCGGTCGGAATGAATAATCATTTCCTGGTAGGTTGTGTGGTATGTTCTGTGCATGTTGATTTGCCTTTTTTAGGACAATTCAACAACCCTTTACGATATCGATAACTTAGTTGCCTTTCAGTTGTCAGGCTGAGATGTTGCCCCTTTCGAGCAATAACTAGTTTCGAAAAAGCGATGCATAGCGATCCTACATTCCGTAGTCGGCGTCGTGTTCGTCGTCGTCGTCGGCGACGGTGTCCACAAGTATTCACCCTTTGGTTAAAGTTTTTTTCGAAATTTTAATAACTTTCATAAGCTGTCCTGGATTTCAACCAAACTTGGACAGAAGCTTGTTTATAACACTGTGCGGGACAAATTTGCCATTCCGGTATCGGCAAATCTGACTTTGTCGGTTTACAAGATATCAAAAAAAAATTTGCCCAGTGATAGATTATTGAAAAATTAAAAAAATGCCATATGTCCCAACTTGTCACTGTTGTCACTCTTGTCACTGCAGCTGATTAAAAGTACATTTCCCATGGGAAATTTGATAATTCCCATGGGAATATTAGAATTTCCCATGGGAATATTAGAATTTCCCATGGGAACATTGAAAGTTCCCATGGGAAAAATTACTTTTCCCATGGGAAGTTTAGAGTTCCCATAGGAACTTTAAAGTTCCCATGGAAAAAGATGAATACAAAAAGTTCCCATGGGAATTAATTCTTCCCATGGGAACAAATTTTCTTCCCATGGGAACAATTTTTCTTCCCATGGGAACAATTTTTCTTCCCATGGGAACAATATTTCTTCCCATGGGAACAAATTTTCTTCCCATGGGAACAAATCTTCTTCCCATGGGAACAATTTTTCTTCCCATGGGAACAATTTTTCTTCACATAGGAACAATTTTTCTTCCCATGGGAACATATTATATTACAATACGAACATAATTTTCCATTTGAATTTTTTTCTTCAGAAAAATTACAATTTGTTGCAAATATTGGACATATGAGAATAAAAGAGAATATACTTCTGCCTTAGCTGGATGGAAAGCTGTAGGGCATAACAACTTAATAAAAGTCTCAGAAAAGCAGATTTGTCTCTGCAATTCCGCTGAGTGCAAAAGTTGTTCACCTTAATTTTGGAGTGAAGTCCAAATGAAGTTGATAACTTGGTTGGTATTGGTTCTCTGATATTTGTCCTAAAAGATTTGGCTCTAGCACCACTGTTGAAAAATTTCCCTAAAGGAAAAAGATTTCCTTCAAGACATCAAATTTCCTCTAAGGCAATTTCTGAACATCAAATTTCCCTTAAAGGAAATGTTTTCCCTTAATTTTACTTGTTAAACATTTCTTCACTATACCATGTATACAAACAGTATGAATATAATTATTACAAGACTGTATAGTTGATGCAAATGATATTCAAAACTTTCATAAATGTTTGACTGAACATTTTAATGACATTGAAAATTGATAAATTCTGACTGTTTAGATCTAGGTATTGTTCATACTTTTTATAAAAATTTAACTTTGATTTATAATTATTTTTTGTAGCAAATGATTCTGTTTTCTTTGTAATTGTTTCAATGCAATACATTAATAAGCAACCAATTTGAATGTCATACCATTTGTGGTGTTCTAAAGAATTTGTTTATATATTTGCAGATCAAATAATAAAATAAACACTTTTCGTGTTATTTTAAATTCAAATTTTCTTCTGTTTCAGCATGTGTACAGTTATTCAATCCACTACGTAAGAATTCATTGAATACATTATTCCATTCACTTAATATTTTCCTTCAATTCTAAGGGAGCTACCATTTGATTTTTATGGGGGGGCTAGGATGAAATTTGAAAAAAATAGGCAGGACAGGAGTTTTGAGTAAAAAAAAAAGGCAGGATGAGACACTTGCAAAAAAAAAGTCAGGACGACAATTTAGGTAAAAAAAAGTCTGGATAAACTAAAAAAAAAAAGGCAGGACCGAACAGAGTGAAAAATAAAAAGGCAGGACAGAGATTACAGCTAAAAAAAAATGCAGGACAAAATTTTTCATCCTAGTCCCCCCATAAAAATCAAATGGTAGCTCCCTAAGAGAAAACATTTTTGCAAATTGTTCTTCAATGATCTTCCGTATATTTGATATGAGGCAGCGATGTAAATGAGTGGATAAAACTGGTGTTCCTTTTTTCAACAACAAAATAGTATTTGTTCTGCATTCTCTTTTCTTTCGATTAATATATATAATATGTTGTTGCTTTTATGCAATAGTGTTTTTGTGCATCTATGATGGAACTCCAATTTGTTTATCGGCATTATCATGTGATAATGATGAAATTTCCTGTTTCTTTTTTGCAGGAAAGCACACATTCCAGTTCAAATTAATCCAATTATTCACTTTGTAAATAAATTTCAACTTTAAGTTTCCTCTTCAGTAATAACCTATTGATCATGAAAACCAAGATGTCTGATCACCTATAAATACACAAAATAAACAAATAAAATGTTATAAATGGAGAGAGAAACAGCAATACATGTTTTTCATATGTATCTTTCTTTATTAAAATACATTAAGTAAACTTGAACCTCGCGAAAAATTATTAGCTGTGATGTAGACTAGAAAGTATAAAACACAAAATAAAGTAGTTGATTTACATTAGTCCAGTCTGTGTTTGCAGGAAATTTACATCATTGGTTGCCATATTCCTATTGTGCCTGTCCAAAGTTCAGAGCCTGTAGTTTTTGTAAGTTTAGTCTGACACTAAAATTTAGTGGTTGTTGTTGTTGTTGTTGTTTCATACCGGTCATATTTATTTTTTGTAATTTATTTTGTAATAATATAGGCAATAATAGTTTGGATTGTTTCAATTTTTCATCTTTGGGTCTTTTATAGCTGCCTACTTTGACTATAGGGTATGGATTTTCTCATTATTGAAGGTCGTCACAGGCCTACAATTGCTTTCTTAAAGCCATGATAGTTTCATATTTAATATACCACATCTTTTAATTTTTATAGTTATCATGATTATCATCTTTCAAGTTCAACAACTTTAAAAAAAATAAAAGTGGCCTTACCATTTAGGTTTAGTTTGCTTCTGCAAATTTTAAATTGCCTATCATTTCTGCTGTTTATAATTTCTCTGTATCTTCTATAGTTCTTGTCCTATACATAAAAAAGTAAAAGTTATTATTGAATGGCATCTTGCATCAATACTTTTTTTTGCTGTTTAATGTACATGATGTATATTAATGTGTGTTTAATAAGAAGAGTGCACACGCTGAAATGTCTCGCCTTCTTTTACTAATCATTGATAATATGTTGATAGTCCTAAGTATAAAGCTTTATCACAACTGTGACATAAACTTAACATTAACCAAGATAAATAAATAAAGACTAATGAACCATGAGAATGAGGTCAATGTCAGATGAACCATGCCAGGCAGACATATACAGGTAACAAGGCTTCAATACAACAATTATAGTTGACCTATAACTTATAGTTTAAGAAAAATAGACCAAATCACAAAAACACTGATCAGTGAACCGTGAAAATGAGATCAAGGTCAAATAAAACCTGGGCCACTGACATATAGATCATAAAATATTTCTATACACCAAATACAGTTGACCTATGGCTTATAGTATTAGATAAAGACCAAAACTCAAAAACTTAACTTTGGCCACTGAACCATGAAAATGAGGTCAAGGTCAGATGACATCATCCCACTAGACATGTACACCTTACAATCATTTCATACAACAAATATAGTAGACCTATTGCATAAAGTATGAGAAAACCAGACCAAAACACAAAAACTTAACTATAACCACTGAACCATGAAAATTGTAATAAATAGCATAGACACCTCTTAGTTTTGAGAACAACATGCATTAATTGTGCAAGTATAATCATTGATAAATCATGCACAAGATTGACTTTTTTAAAAAAGCCTATATATTGAAATTTTCGGAAAATATTGCATGCATTTATTAATATGACCAATTTTAAGAAATGCACAAAGATGTGAGATGATTTATATAATTGTAATTTCAGGAATTTACAGTAAAGGCTTTTATCCCCACTGCATTTTGCACTTTTCCCAAGTCAGGAGCCAGAAGTTATGGCCTTTGTGACCTTTGTATGATTTTTATTTTAGTTTCTTTTTTTTATATTGAAGATTTTAATACGACGTCCATTATCACTCAACTAGTATACATTTTTGTTTAATGGCAAGCTAAAGCATGCCTCACAGGCAGGGATCCAGGAGGGTCTGAGGGTTGGACATGTTGGAACCCCCCTTTCTTCATTGTTCTTTATTGGACGATCAATGCATTTGAATTTTAGAATTAACACCATTCGAACGTATATATATTTCAAAATTAAGATGCTGCAATGTAAAATCCAAGTAGAGCTGGGAAGATGGTATAAGTCATTCCAAAAGAAGAAAGGACATGCAATCTGTGTTTAACTGCAATTGGCAATGAATTCCATTATTTATTTGAATGCAATTCTTTAATAGTTAAAAAATATCAGAAATCAGCATATTCCAGAGTACTATGTGAAATTTCAGAGTTAAGCAAAAATGAAAGGACTAACTGCCATTGACACATATTAACTTAATACTTAGAAATGTGTCTATAGATATTCATTTCAAAGTTAACTAAAATATTATAATGTTAAAATATTATAATATAAAGTAATTTTCCATTTTTAATTGTATGTGATTGTATTTTGTAATTTACCTCTTGTTTCACATCTCAATGTGACGGAGTGGTTTTGAAATAAAGCATATTGTATTGTATTGTATTGAATTGGGGACATGTAGTTGGACCCTCCCCCCCCCCATTTGTCTTTGGTTAGGAACCCCTCCTTTATATGGCTGGATCCACCCCAGCCTCGGGTTGTGGGATTTTCTCATTGCATTGAAGACCCATTGGTGCCCTAAAAATTTGGCTGTTATCTGCTCTTTGGTCTTTTGATACATTCCCCATTTCATTTAGATTTTATATTCAGTTCTATTATAAATGTTAGACTTCTTGTTGATTTGGTTTCACATTTCGGCTTCGTCAGAGGAAATCGTCCCAGAAATAAAATAGCCTTGCAAGACGTCATAATTATTTGGACTAGATTTTCACCACCATCAACATTGTAAAGCTTGTCGCACTGTGGAAGAAATGAGTTTGGCGCGTTTACTAGTCCTATAACATATGAATTCGCATTCTTATTCAATTTTTAACGTTATACTGATATTTTCATTTTTTATTTTTTTTGAAAGTCCTATAACATATGACCTCGGGGGCATTATTCACTATTTCTATTTGCTGTTCTGATATTTTCTTTTTACTATCAATGTGCCACCCAAAAAAATAAAAAATGAAAATATCAGTATAAAAACGTTAAAATTGAATAAGAATGCGAAGTCATATGTAATAGGACTGGCACATTGATAGTAAAAAGAAAATATCAGAACAGCAAATAGAAATAGTGAATAATGCCCCCGAGGTCATATGTTATAGGACTACTCTTTGGCCAGATTGTTATGTCTTTGACATATTCTCCATTTTCATTTTGAATTTTACCGTATGCTGTTTTGATTATTCTGTTATCTATTTTACTTTGAACTGTTCGAAAGATTGAAGATTTCTTTCCCAGAAAAAAATACTTAAGTTGTATTTGGCAAACCGTTTCTGACCTTTTTTTTGTCCAGAATTCTCGACAACTTCCTACTTTTCTGGCCTTTTAACTTGTCTGATTCGGCGGAAGTTACTTGAAATCCTCTTGGTGACGAAACGCCAATAATTGGGTTTGAATGAGTTTATTTCATTTGAACAACTAGAATGCCTGTTCTGGTAAGTAGTTCAATTTCAACTCAAATCTCCCCGAAACAGAAAAAAGTTATGTTTAGCAAAACAGAAAAAAGGTTACACTGTATCATGTCGTTAAAGTGCAAAATCGTGTAAGTTCAATAAGTAACGAGCAACAGCTTATTTGCATAAGTTTAAATTCTAGTAAATTTCTTTTATGTATATGATACATGAGGATTTAAGTCTAATCTGGGATTTCACGTAATTCCTTAAATTAAGGATCACACGTAAGTTACTAGTATTGTTATATATACATGTAATACCTAGATATAGATAGGTATTTCGTGTACTATCTGGTATTTTTACTTTAATAGTTCAATAATTGAGCATAACCTTGTCATGATTTTGTGTTATTTTACAAAATTGGACAATATTGAAAATAAAACGGTCATAAAATATTTCTTAAAACAATTTGTTATACTGATTTTACGCATGCATTTAACTGGTGCTAAATATTATAGCTGTCTTGAATTGATTAATTGTTATTTCACGCCACTTTCACCATTATCGTGGCGGTCAGTTTTTATTGGCAGAGGAAGCCAGAGTGCCGGTAGAGAACAACCGACCTTCAGCAGGAATACTGATTAAGATCCGTGGAAAGCACACGCCCGTCGCGCAGTGTTCGAGTTCGCAACTACACGTACAATGGCAGACCAATGCTACAGTAGTTTGAACACATAGACCACTGGGCCAACATTCTCAGGGTGTCTGACAGTAGGGGGTGTACCTTCATTTCTATATTATTTTCAATTTTAAGGCCATTTTTCTCTTTTCCTAATACTGCTTGTCCGTACATGTAATTCTCAATTCTTTATACACCTCGTAATTCTCAATTCTTAAAATGTTACTCTCTATTCTCAATCACATTCTAATAAATTAGAAGAAATAGAACCTTTTGATACTTAATCGCATGAAATAACTAATTTAACTTCAACAATTAAAACCGAAAAAACTGCCTATCATTAAGCCGGATGATGTTGGTGTTTTATAGGACCTATGTAGTGTTCAGGAGGCTGTTGATCAGTGGTTTATAAGTGTTTCTCGTATCTCGATATTAGGTTTGGGTTTTCCTGTTTGAATTGTTTACACTTGTTGTTATTGTGTTGTTTTGGTGACAGTAATTAACTGTCGAGAAAAGACGCTGTGATCCATGCAACATTTACTATACGTATTATAATGGCCCTTAGGGAGCTACCATTTGATTTTTATGGGGGAGGGGGTGGGGGGGCTAGGATGAATTTGAAAAAAATAGGCAGGACAGGAGTTTTGAGTAAAAAAAAAAGGCAGGATGAGACAGCTTGCAAAAAAAAAAAAGTCAGGATGACAATTTATGTAAAAAAAGTCAGGATAAACTTAAAAAAAAAAAAAAGAAGCAGGACCGAATAGAGTGAAAAATAAAAAGGCAGGACAGAGATTACATCTAAAAAAAAAATGCAGGACAAAATGTTTCATCCTAGCCCCCCCCCCCCCCCCCCCCCCCCCCCCCACCATAAAATTCAAATGGTAGCTCCCTTACTAATTGGGAACATTATACATTGTACGGCGAGACACAACACATCACAAGCTCAACGAACCGATTGGAGATTGTCCATGATTAACAAAATGTGTATTAAAACAGGATGTAAATCTAGCTCACTGAAGTGTTTTTTAATAAGGCAAACGTGTTGTGCAACTTATGGAGTTATCTGTCATGCCGGAACACTAGTCGAATAATTAAACCTCAGTATGCTTTTTCTACATAAAAAAGGGAAATATTTGTGATATTTAATTCCATAGACTATTTGATTAGTTTCAAGGATTATTACACCCGTCAATAGCTTTATCAACTTCGCTAGCCAATAGCTATGATCCACTTCCCTGCTAAGTGGATCGTAACCCTTGGCAAGCAAATATGTAGTTTTTTAAGCATACATCTTTTTTCTTTGATTATTGTTCATTGATTATTCGTGCGGTGTTCACTTTTACGCATACAACGTAGAAACATAAAACTACGAAATATCGATGCGGTAAAATCTGAATGGGTCTGTTGTCATAATTTCTAATTAATATATTACTTTTCTGGTGCATTGAAAAAACAAAAACAAAATGTACGCGACATATTTATGGAACTACAACGCTACAACTACATTGTATGGGTCTATATCGTCGTCATCATATTCTGTAATTATTGTTATCTACCGTAAACACGTTAAAAATAATAAAGGGAAAATAAATAATTCCCATTTTGGCCCAGTTTTGATATTAACTTTTTACATGAAGAATATCTACATTATTTTGTACAATAGGGTATACAATATAGTTACTTCAATTTGTATAAAACAGATTTTCTCCACATTATTTGGTACGTTTACTTCTATAACAGTCTTATCTAAAGATAATGAATGGTTTAATTAAGCGTGCTCAAATAATGAGACACAATTTAACTTTAAAGATGTTTCTCTGAAAATACAGTATATTTCCTTTTCTCGTTAGACTTGAGTAAACAAATATATAATATTTATTTATCTTTTGTAGAAGAAATTAGGTAATATCTTCAAAAAAAACAAAGAATTGAAAGAAGACATAAACAAACGGAAGTTGGCATCCGTGACAGGTATGAATTGCAATTTTTTGTACTCTTAAGTGACATTTTATTTCCTTAATTATGACGAAAGAAGATTTGGTGTACAAAAATGTATATATCAAGTATAAATGAATATTCAATATGTCTATGCATGGTTGAGTAATTCTATCTCTGAAAAAGATATATGTTTCACATGTCATTGCATGGTTTATGTCTCTATATCTTTTATCAAATTATACATGCATGTTCAATATGCCTATAATTGTTTAAGTCATGTTATTTCTGAGGAAATTACATGTTCACTATAACTATGGTTTAAGTCGTTCATCTGTGAGGAAATTTTATGTTCAATATGTATATATATATATGGCTTATTAAAGTCATACTTCATGTATCTCTGAGAATTTTTTTTAAGAAGTTTCTTCCCTTGCAATTTCAAACTGGAAACATGTACTATAAATAATTTCTTTGCAGATTTTTGTGCCAGTAATATCTCTGTAGATCTTAATCCATCCCCAAGAAAAAAACTATGTACAGAAAATAAAACAGACAAACATGATGGGAAAAGGAAAGGTCAAATGAATGAGGTATATTTGAAGTTTTTGTGTTGACTCGGTCTTGCTTAATGTACAAACAAATCCCTATATACTGGATATCACTTAAAATAATCAGCACCTACTGTCATGTTTTCTAAAGATTAAATGCATATATCACAACGTTTATTTCTGTTCTAATCATATGTTAACATGTTGCTATACTCTGTAAAATTTAAAGATTACAATGAATTACTTCTTGTTTAGTCTATTAAACTATATATTTGGTTGATAAATATCAGTTCTCTCATTATGCCGTTATGCTTTTTTATAATCTCACGCTGACTGTGCAGAATATTGGATACCCAAAACTTTTTCTTATAATTAATACGTTTTATGTTATAAAAAATACTTGGTTCATATATTTTATAGACATTTTGGGGTTTATTTTATGAAGGAAAAAAACCAAGTAATACCTTTTACATAAAAGTCAGTTGCCTGGCAATTAACTATGTTCATTTTGTATTGTTTTATTAGGAAAACGCGGAGTACAAGAACGGAGAAAAGGTTTTATGCTTTTGGAAGCAGGACCAGAAGTGGTATGAAGCTGATATCATAGAAAAAAGGAGTAAAGATGGGTGTTGTCTTCAATACAACCAACTTTTAGCTCTAGACAACAAACAATACATCACCAACAGTATCAATTTACCTTTGATCGATATTTTAAGTAAAAAAAAATATTTAGAAATTAGAATACAAACGGTATTCGTTTAAGTTGAAAATTATATAAACACTTTTTTCACCTGCATAGCCGTTAAAGTCCAATACCGTAGATTATAGAATGAAATTCTTCCCTCAATTTTCTTTGATTCAGTAACGTTATCAATTAAAATAATCTAAATAACTTATATAATAATATCATAATTCTAATGTATATTTTTTTTACAGGATACTTTGTTAAATTTGTACTTGATGGAGTAGAGAGAGTTCTCAAGCAAAAGGACATAAAAAAGAAGAAGACTGGAAAAAGATGATACTTTTGCTGTCAAAATCCATATAAAATGTTAATAAAAAAAATGTGTATACATTTATTAACGTTTGTTATATGTTTGTATTCCCCTGTTTCGAATGGAGGAGAACATAAGTTTCATTTATTTCAGAAACTTCTCTCAATTAATTTTAAAAATGTGATATCAAGCCGCATTTCATCAATTTATACACTGTCATGCACTTAAAAAAAACAATGCTCCTCAACTTTTCTTACTTCTGGTTAATTCTTAATAATAATGGTTCTGTAGGAATTTTTTGTTGCATTCCTCCCGGAAATCACACATCAAGGTCTTCGAAATTTTTAATGGTGTTTTATGTGAGCCTTATATACATCCATCACTTATCAACTTCCTGTTAACCAAATGCATAAAGCTGCCCTTTTTTTTTAGAAGTACTTCAAAGTTCAACTGGTTAAGTTTTAAGACTCGTTAGTGTATTCCATTCTCATCTATGGATCGAAGAAAACAATTAGTAGCTCAACTTCATTAACGCTCAGATGATGTAGTATGATTGTAAATGAGACCAATCTCGCTACAAAAGACCGATTGACACAGAAATTAACAATTATAGGCCACCATACGGTCTTCAAGAATGAACTAGGTGACACAAAATTTCAAGGAGTATCAATACTCTCAAGGTAGAAACCTTTTTAAATGAGTATCGATACTTTCAAGATAGAAACCTGTTTAAATGAGTATCGATACTCTCAAAGTAGAAACCTTTTTAAATGAGTATCGATACTCTCAAGATAGAAACCTGTTTAAATGAGTATCGATACTCTCAAAGTAGAAACCTGTTTAAATAAGTATCGATACTCTCAAGATAGAAAACCATTAATAAGAGTATCGATACTCTTCAGGTAGAAAACTGTTTAAAAAGGTATAAAAACACTCAAGGTAAAAAAAAAAAGCTGCGTAAAGAGTATCAATACATCCATGGAAGAAAACTGTTTAAAAAATTATTGGTACTCTCAACGTTGAAAACTGTCGATACTCTCAAAGTAGAAAACCGTTTTTAAGAGTATCGATACTCTAAACATGTTCAACACACTTAATGTAACCTGTTTAAAGGAATATTGATTCTCTTGAGGTAGAAAACAGTTTCAAAGAGTATCGATACTCCGTCAAAAATAAACTTATTTAAAGTGTAGATGTTAAAAAAATGCTTCTAAAATACTGCTTCTCATGGACCATAAAACTTTTTTACCGGAATTTTCTAAGGCTGGAGGTAGACAATGCTTAATTGAGTATCGCTACTCTTGAAAATATATTTGCAAAATTGTTTTATACTCTTTAGCAAAAAGAGCTATAACCTAAGAGTGGCGATACTCTATGGTATTATACTTGTGACGTATAGTACTAGACAGTACTCTGGAAGTCAAGACATACAGGAACCGCATATGACAAAGAGCGTCAATACTCTTTAGATAAGACACTTATAAAGAGGAGATGTAAATTAAAGTAATCGTATTTGAGTATCACAACTCTCGTACATATAAAATGATAACTTGATAATTTTGTTTGCATTGATGATAATTTTTGTATTTAATTTTCCTGTTGGACCGTGAAATCAATACGCATTTCTAAATGAAAAAAATCTAATACACAATGTTTCAGCACTCATTGAGTTGGAAATATCAAAACTTGACCAAAACGGGAATTATTTATTTTCCCTTTTTTATTATTAACGTGTTCGTAGTAGGTTTTAGTAAGTGAATACCTGTCAACTGTCACTATTTGCGGGGGATTTCACTCATGGAGGCTCCTTATTGGAATTTTGAAAGAGCAATTTTGTCCACAATTTAAACAAAACAATTAATTTTACAATGACTTTAGGCTTATAAAAGTATGAAGAAGCCAAAAAAAACAACATTAAAATGAATTTGTTGGACCCTTTGAAGGTGTTTTTTTGGACTATGCCAACCATCTTGCACGAAAAAAAAAAACATGGGCATTTTGAAAAGTTGGCAGGTATGTAAGTGGTAAATACATGCAATAGAATTCCTGCTTTTAATTACAGCAAATAGTGCATACATGTATATCGCATGGTGAAGGGAAATACTTTTGTTAGAAACGGGTTTATACAGGAAAAACATAAAAAATCAAAATTGATTAGCATACTTGTTAGACTTTTATTATAAAATCTCTAAATAGCACAGATTTCGAATAATTAAGTGCAGGTATTTATGGCTATTTAATATCAGGGGATAATTGTAAATTTCATCCTTGTCTGGTAAATTTCATCCTTGTCTGGTAAATTACATGTAATAACAGTATTTATAGACGTAATGACATGTAATCCCGAAAATAATTAACATAGCACGTTACTTCTACTATCGGTAATCCCTAATTTCGCTAAATCATATATATACAAATAAGCTCAAGATTGAGGTCATATTAAACGAGTTTCCGGTAAAAAATAATCAAAGATTTTAGGTACGAGACAAAAAACAAAAAAACTAAAATATGATTTTTATGGCCCTGCAACATAGTTGTCGGAGCCATATAGTTATACCCTTGTCCGTAATTCCGAAATTCCATAATTCCGTAATTCCGTCATGTCGGTGACATATAGTTTTACCCTTGTCCGTAATTCCGTAATTCCGTAATTCCGAAATTCCGTAATTCCGAAATTCCGTAATTCCGTCATTCCGCAAAAAACATTATATGGAGTTGTTTTCTAAACGCCTTCAAATATTGGAATAATTTTTTATATATGAGTTAACCATGATCAGTTACAGATCAAGTTTAAGTTTCGTTCCGCCCCGCTAATTTTTGCCGAAATTACGGGATTTGGACTTTGATAAATTGTTGAAATTCACAGTTGTGCGGACTTTTTTCTAAACTCTTTCAGATATTGGGATGATTTTTGGTATGAGAGTTAATCAAGATGAGTTACAGATCAAGTTTAAGTTTTATTTTCCACTCGGCTAATTTTTTCCGAAAAATTACGTGCTATGGACTACGATAAATTATTGAAAATCACAGTTATACATGTACATGTACAGACTATTTTTCTAAACGCTTTCAGATATTGGGCCGTTTTTTGGTATGTGAGTCACTCATGATGAATTACAGATCAAGTTTAAGTTTCGTTCACCTCCGCTAATTTTTGCCAAAATTATAGCTTTACAACTTTGAAAATTGTTGAAAATCGCAGTTATGCGGACTTTTGTTCTATACGCATCCAGATTTTGAGCTGATTTTTTATATGTAGGACTACCATTATGTTTGTTTCCACATGTGTTATTGAAATTGCAGATATTTTAACTTTTTGAGACGGGGCCATTTGTGTCGCTTTGACACTTCTAGTTTTTTGTTGAATTATTAAGGAAAGTGAATGTCCACATGTGTTATTGAAATTGCAGATTTGTCAACTTTTTGAGACGGGGCCATTTGTGTCTAGTTTTTTGTTGAATTATTAAGGACAGTGAAATACTCAAACTAAACTTGCTACTTCAAGCGAATTACTATTTCACTTTCATTAATTTGCTTGAAGTAGCTAGTTTAGTTCGATCTTGACGATATTATCTAACAAACATCGATGATAAATTATTCCGTATTCAATTAACCATCCATTTTACCCCCTTTTAAGTGCAGATGATTCAAGTATAACCTAAGCGTGATCAGCTATTAAGTGATAGTTTTTACTAATCAAATCAGTATATAATTGGAATGCTAGGGTGAACCCCCTTCTCAACTTGATTCAGATGTTTGTTTGGATTAATGGGTAATCCAAGCCGTGCAGATTAAATGATATTCATGTTTACCGATTTGGTTGGTCCAATACATAACAAAATTAAAAATTAAATAAAATAAACCGTTT
Organism: Mytilus edulis; assembly: GCF_963676685.1. Lineage (NCBI taxonomy): Eukaryota > Metazoa > Mollusca > Bivalvia > Mytilida > Mytilidae > Mytilus > Mytilus edulis. Next base: position 50,243,634 of record NC_092354.1, read on the forward strand.
GGTTGTTTCTGTGAAATTTATTCACAATTTGATCTAAGTTGTCCGAGTGAACTTATAAAACGACATAAACGATTCAGAAGTTTCTATATTATTTGATTGCTGTCTTATTGGGATTTGTATCTCACACAATTTTGGTTTCGTGTAATGTACTTTTGAATCGGTGTTAGACAAATTTGGAAATGGTTGTTGAGTATAGATCAATTGCTCTCCTTTCCCTAATGAATATGATTTGTTGAAGAGACATGTACTAAAATTCACATTGCAAAGTTAACAACAACAACAAAAACTGTTTTCCAATCTTCCGCTCCACCAAAATTTGTTTACATACATAATAATTATACATATTCATTCTGAAGACGTGTCCTATGATACATGTAACGAAATCAGATCGCACTCCAAACACCTAGTTTAAAAATGTGTGTGTTTTAACACTTACTTTATTACACACACATGCATCATCAAAATCGATTTAAAACTGTCTTCAACTGTCGTATAAATTCCACTGAAAACAAAAGTAATCCGAATCATGTTTTAGCTCTTTTGGAAATTTTATGAGATTACAAAAAAATGTTTTATTTAAATTGCGTAATTGCCACGTCAGATTAAAACAGAGGGACGAATAAGGCGTACGCCCCTTTGTTTTGATAATACATAATTGGGGGAGATAACTGTATGTTAAGCACTGACGGCATCAATTTTGGATTTGGTGGCCGCAAATTAAGTTTTCCGGCGACGTTATTACGTATCCAGTAAACGGGTATTTGCGACCATCAAATCACCAATTGATGCCGTCGGAGCTTAAAATACGATGGATCAAAACTGCGTATACAATTTATAAACTAGATACCCTAAGGCACATTTAGTTTAAATTTGAAGGTATTTGGCCCTGTAGTTTCTGAGGAGAAGATTTTTAAAATAGTTAACGACGACAGACGACGACGTCAGACGACGGACGACGACGGACGCTAAGGTATGGCTTAAGCTCAGATAATGCCTTTCGGGCCCCAATTAGCTAAAAGGTGATTTACAGCTGTTTGAAAGAGGACCAAAAGTGACCATTTTTTTGTTTATCCCCGTCACCGTTTGAGTGTTGAAATAAATGGTATGACCGGTTATCAGGTAAATTTTAAAACAAAACTGTATAATGTATTTACTGTATGTTGTTTTGTCTGTGTTATTTCTTGCGCGTAGTAGTATGCATGATCCCTGACACAACTTAGGGACGACATCAAAAGTTCAATGAAGGATAAAAAACTTAATTCAAATAGTTTTTTCACTGACCCCCCTACCCCCTATTAACTTAATTTGGGAAAAATTGATTGACCCATATGGATATATGTAAAAATCAATGTCGGATAACCAAATCTTGCAGCAGTTCAACCCCCCACCCCCAAACTATTTGAATTAAGTTTTTTTTTATCTTACATTGATCTTTTGATGTCGTCCCTTTTAAGTACATGCACAATAAGAAATACAAAAGCAATAGAACGGCGTTTGTCTCTTCAGGTTTGAGATGGCCAATATCACCTAGTGTGCAGCGTATCACCATATCTTAAAAAAATATACGGACAAGAATCTTCTTATCTTTATATTTATTGTTAACATCTGTATCGTTTGGTCTCTGGTTGGAAGTTGTCTCATCTGTAAGAAAACAAATCTTGTTATTTTGACGTTATATCAAATTGAGAATGGAAATGGGGAATGTGGCAAAGAGACAACAACCCGACCATAGAAAAAAACAACAGCAGAAGGTCACCAACAGATCTTCAATGTAGCGAGAAATTCCCGAACCCGGAGGCGTAACACGTATAAATACAATGTATCATACAAGTTGAATCAGATGACATTTTTAATTATAGACATAACTATTGTTCTTCCTTGTGCTCGTTTGATAAATATTATACGAGACTTTTGATTCTAATTCACCTGATGCTTATTCATCTGTCAGATTAAGGAAAGTTGATTCTATATTTTTTCTTTCTTTTGAAGAAAAATTATCACTTTGATGTTTATTTCTGTATATCTTTATCTTTGTGATAGCGATTTTGCTATCAAAGTTATATATTCGAATTTCACTTTTGAACAATCTGATCAAGATTGCTAATAATACTTCTCAAAACAAGAATATCATTGTTCTATAATACATGTAGGTGTGTTTGTGTTTGTCGGTTTAATTTCTTGCGTTTAATTGTTATTCAAGGTTGGTATCTGATGCTAAGTTGTCTTACATTTAAATAATTGTAAGTTAACTCTATCCAAACTTACACAAAAGCAGAGAAAACAGCGCCAGTTTCGGTGAAAATAATGTAATTTCCCCATTCCAAATTTAAGATGGTCGATAGCACCAAGGTTCATCGTATTGCCATAGTTTCTCAACACTAAGAAAAAGAATTGAAAAAATTATAAGCGTCTGTATATATATCTTACAAGTCAGACGGACGAACTTCTATTGGTCCTCGCATTTATTGCTAGTCTTGAGATATACATATTTCAATTGGCATACAGTAAACGTATATGCAAAAACACAATTCGTTTTTTATATGTTGCAGGTTTTTTTTATTTTGATTTTTATTTGGAAAACATTTCATTGATATAGATTGAACATGCATCAAATATGTGCATGTTAGTAAGATATTTAATTAATTCATTCATCTCAAATGTTAAAATCACTATCTGGAGAAAAGATGGTTTCCTATTTAGTAATCGAAAAAGGAAAGCAAGTATATATTGCTGACAAAACTAATGACACATTTGTATGTATGTAGTATCCTTAGTGAAAACTGACTGAAGCTGAGCTTGTTAAAGCCAGGCCGTCAAAACATTTGATCCTTTTTTTGTTATATCTATAAATACGACGATGTGGTAGATTTTGAAGCAGAGCAAACTGTGCACCTTATAATCAGCATAGCTCTATCAAATGACAAAAAAAATCTCAAAATCCAGGCTAAAGTAAGACGCATGTACTGTTCCTCGGTATGTTTTAGAACATTGTAATACGTGAGTGTGTTACGTCAATAATCAAACAACCTTATATGAATGTCTTATTATACGCCCGTTTACGGTATGTATTACGGTATACCGTTGTCAATCCGTCCGTCTGTCTGTCCGACAAACTATTCTTACATCAGTAGCACTGATCGAAACACTGAAGTCTTTATTCTAAAAATGTACGCACGGTCAACGCTATTACAATCCTATGAAGTTACAAAGAGAAGTATTCAATACTTTTAATTACATTTTTTTACTATGATCATGAAAACAAGAATTTTATAATTGTTGTATTCAATTCACCTGTGCACTTTATTGTGGGACCACGTGTTACCATGAATGAACAGTTTTATTGAGTAATGCAATTGCTTAAGGAATAAGACGTGATGTGCAGTTAGCCAATCAGAATAAAGTTTTATAATGAAACATATAAATATTTGATAATGATACACTATGTTATACTATTGTGTGATACTGTAAATAACTCTACTCATCAATGTGAGAGGGTTAGCGCTATAAAACCAGGTTTAATCCACCATTTTCTACATTTGAAAATGTCTGTACCAAGTCAGGAATATATGACAGTTCTTGTCCATTCGTTTTTGATGCGTTTTGTTATTTTATTTTGCCATGTGATTATGGACTTTCCGAATTGATTTTCCTCTAAGTTCAGTATTTTTGTGATTTTACTTTTTACTCCTGAGTAAGACAAATTGAATACGTACTTGATAATTGTTAAATATGTGATAAGTTATAGATACAAAATGTATGTCATAGCTTTGGGATATTTTGTCCGTGTATCGTATTACAAATTATGTACCATACGAGACACATAATTGACATTCATAGAAGTGACGTACACCCACAACATTTGTTTTAATGACTTAATAAATGCATACGCTTTTCAGTTTGCTGTGCGCATTGACGATGAAGGTTTTTCCTGACGGCTTAATATCACTTGCACGGTTGGCTTGTGCGCATTAGTAATTTTAGTCAAAATTATATATAAGATTTCGGACAGAGTCGGTTATTGGAAGATAAACTATTTTACGTAAGAACAAAACCATCACGATGGAAAGCAACGTTTTAAATCAATAAAAAAAAAAACACACACACACACATATTACGAACTATTTAACCCTATTAAAGCTACATGTTATTTCTTGACGGGTGCCACTTAGGAATTGGTAACTATATGGAGAACATGCACATAAGCTCTTGTTTTGCGAGGTTTGTTTTTCAAAATAGTTATTGAATATTGTGACCGCATTTGTTTTTTTTTTTCATTTGTCAACAATGGAATTTTTATTCTTTTCAATTTATGTTTTGTTCTCTATTGACCGTTACCTCTCTTTTGAAAATGAGGTTTTTGATTAATTAACTCTTCTTTCATTTGTAATTTGTTTCTAAAAATGACAATGAGGCAAATATACGCCATTTTTAAAAGGAGGTGGAGTTTCCAAATCCAGCCGTACATGTATATCCCCATACAAATGCCTTGATCCTTTCCCGCAAAAAAGGAGGTTCTAACCCCGATCCCATCCCCTCCCCCGATCCTACACTGATGAGGCAATTAATCATGATAAATATATGTTTTAAAATACGTAACTGTATTGTGCAAAACAGTACTGATTTAACATGCAACAATTTAAATTAAAAATGCATGGTTAATTAACATGCATAATCGGTATTGCGTAAGATAGAAATTTTGATGACCTTTTTTTTTTATCGTGCATTGTGGTAGCTTTATTGCACTTGTTTTAATATATACTAGATCATATCAACATTTGCCATATGGTTAATAGAGATATCGTGTTTGAAACCTACGGGTCGACTCATATGATAGATTTAATCTTTTCAATTGAAATAACAGCGAACTATTCCTTAGGCTTTGATTGTACACATCCGCATAATATTTATTGTAAATTGGTCACCTTTTGCGATCAATTTATTCATTTTCCAAGTTAGCATTTATTAGTTAAAACTTTGTCGTTGATGTAACACGGAAACTTTATCTACTAATATCAAAATTTAATAACAGTGAGTACAGTCATGAATACATTTTTGTTGTGTATAAAGGTGGGAGGGGTCCCAACTTAATATGTATGTCCCCATTTAAAAGCATTGATCGCCAATAAAAAAGGGGGAGTGCCAACCCCCGGACCTGACCTCACCTGTGATTCACCACTTTAACATGAATAAATATGTACGAATACGTTCTAAAATATCATCATTTAAAATTGGGTTATGTGGTTTTGCTTACTATAGTTTCTTTTGTTACCTATTTTGACAGCGGACTCGGACTTTGTTAGACTGGGTTCGACTTTGCATATTGTTGCGTGTTTGTTGATTGCTTATAAGGTACAGGTAAAGGGGAGGGTTGAGCTCCTACAAAGTATGTTTAAATCCAACGCAATTTTGCGCCTGTCCCAAGTCAGAAGCCTCTAGCCTTGACGTCATAAAATTTTTGAGTCAGTTTTTTGTACTCATTATCCAAAATCCAACATGTTTCGAGCATGATTTTTGTGCTCCGAGCACTGAGCAAAGTTTTATGACTTCAACCCGTGGTCTTTGTTAAGCTTCTATGTTTTCTTTTACGGGATACGGGATTTACTCGCTTTGTTGAAGACCCATTGGTGGTATTGAGTTGTTTTCTGTCCTATGGTCGGTGGCCGCAGCGCTTTTATAAATATTTCTTCTTTGCATTACGAACGGTCAATGTCAAATAGTTGAAAGTCAAATTTGTATAAAATGTAGATGGTGAAGACTTAACTGTGTAAAGAGTTTGTATTATTTTAATTACATTTAATATTTATCAGCGCAAAAACTTCACATGTTTCATTTACAATTGGATAAAACGCCTATATATAACTCTCATTTATCCTGCTATGCATGTACAGCAAGCTATGTTATTTGGTATGAAACCATAAAATTGAGAATGGAAATGGGGAATGTGCCAAAGAGACAACAACCCGACCATAGAAAAAAACAACAGCAGAAGGTCACCAACAGGTCTTCAATGTAGCGAGAAATTCCCGCACTCGGAGGCGTCCTTCAGCTGGCCCCTAAACAAATATATACTAGTTCAGTGATAATGAACGCCATGATCTGTACTAATTTCCAAATTGTACAGTACAATAGGCAAAGGGAAATAAGTTAAATGTGTGAAATAATTAACATATCAAATAACTAATTGGCAAAAACACCATGATTAAGGAAAAATGTATAAGAAAGAAACCAAGCTGCTACTAGTATTTTTTCAATTTAGACAGTCACAATTGTCAAATCAGCGGTCGTCGTATACACTTACTCGCAACACACACTTAATATAAGGGAGCGACAATTTGATTTTTAGCGAGAGGGGTCAAGGATGAACAAATTTGTTCTTCATCTTTTTTAAGTTGTAATCTCTGTCCTGCCTTTTTCTCTCACTCTACTCGGTTGTCTCTCTCTATTTTGTTTTAATTTATCCTGACTTTTATTTACATAACTTATCATTATACCTGTTTTTTTGGCATAGTTGTTCATCCTACTTATTTTACTTTAAACTCATGTCCTGCCTAAAGTATATAGTTTTTTTTTACATAAAAATTTACGTAGTAATACATGTAATACATGTAACTTGAATCAGAATAAAACAGTCAACACGAAAAAGTCATTTACCTGCAACACAATTTTTATGTACACATGTTTAAACAAACTAATCTTTTTTTTTTTTACATAAATAAGGCCGTTAGTTTTCTCGTTTGAATTGTTTTACATTGTCTTATCGGGGCCATTTATAGCTGACTATGCGGTATGGGCTTTGCTCATTGTTGAAGACCGTACGATGACCTATAGTTGTTAATGTCTGTGTCATTTTGGTCTTTTGTGGATAGTTGTCTCATTTGCAATCATACCACATCTTCTTTTTTATAATTAATCTATATGAATTATAAAAATCAACCTTATACAAATGAATACCAATATAACTGATTACCTATTTCGGATTTTAAAAATCTGAACGGTTGTATAACGTATACTAAACTGTTTGAAAATTGAGTTGTTATAAGAACAAATCAAAACAAACTTACATTTCGTTCTTGAATGTCACTAAAACAATCTACATGTAAACCTGAGTTTTTGACGTGCACTTTCATACAGTCGATTTATATCGGACGGAAGTCATATGGTAGATAGAAAGAAACATGGTTACGGATGCATGCTGCTCTGTTTCAATATACTTAGCTTATTTAACTGTTATAGGACTGTTATACATTGATCTTATATGATAAACGGCACTACATGAACTAGTCAAGTAGAAATAATATAAGATCCATGTACTTGTTTTTGAGGTTTTGTCCCTTAAAAATTTGTCGGGACATGATTATCTCTAGATTTTTCTTCTATTGAATATAAGCACCTTTTAATGTCCCTGCAACTAAAAATTGAAGGGCTTATTGTTTTACAATGTACCCCTGTCCGTCCTTCTGTCAGTCCGTCCGTTCGTCCGTCCGTTCATCTCATTATTAGTATATAGTCGGAAATCTGATGTTCAGTTGTTGTCGTTTGTTGATGTGGTTCATAATTGTTTCTTGTTTTTTTTAATATATTAGACCGTTGGTTTTTCTATTTGAATGAATTTACATTAGTAATTGGTGGTGCTCTTCATAGCTTGCTGTTCGGTGTGAGCAAAGGCCCCGCGTTGAACACCGTACTTTAATATTTAAAGGGTGTGTCTAGTTTTCTATGATGATTTATGAAAAAATTGGCAATCTTTGTATTTATGTGTATTAGAAACAAATAATACTGACTTCTGATATATATTGTAGACAGATGAAACAATGGTTAAATCAATGTTGATCATGCTGTTATTGGTGACAGTGACATGCGCATCCGCATTTCCGGATAAGAGAGCGGCAGTGTGTACAGGGTCCAGCGGAACTATCTATTTCGAGAATTTCTGTGGTTGTATTGGAAAGACCCGATGTTGCTGCAAACAATCTGGAAAAATGGAATGCCATAGTCATCCAAACTGTTATCATAACGCATAAATCTTTAATGTTTTATCTGAATTTGAATAATATGAATTATTTTGTTTTAAAGATGATAACGAGCAAACTAAAGAAGTAACAAATAATGCCAATACAAAATTATAAAAATAACACATAACACATAACAATCATCGCTACCATCACAACCGCCAACAAAAACAACAACAACAACAAAAAAGCCAAAGTATAACATACAAACAGATCAAAACAACACAAAAGAGGTAAATAAAAAAAACTGTCAAATTGTTAAAGCAGAACAAATAAAATGGAGAATGGAAATAGGGAATGTGTCAAAAAGACAACAACCCGACCAAAGAGCAGACAACAGTCGAAGGCCACCAATGGGTCTTTAAAGCATCAAGAACCTCCCGCACAGGAGGTGAGTTTCTCAGCTGGCCCCTAAAAATTGTATACTAGTTCTGTGATAATGGACGTCATACTAAACTCCAAATATACACAAGAAAATAAAATCATACAAGACTAACAAAGGCGATATGCTCCTGGCTTGGGACAGGCGCAAAAAAAGCGGCAGGGTTTAACATGTGTTTTGAGATACACTGTTTGTCATGAAAAGAAAGACATGTCATTCATACATATAATGCAGCTCATCTAACTATTCATACATATACTATCAAACAACAACTTACAGGATCTGCTTACCCTTCCGGAGCACCTGAGATCACCCCTAGTTTTTGGTGGGGTTCGTGTTGTTTATTCTTTAGTTTTCTATGTTATGTCGTGTGTACTATTGTTTTTCTGTTTGTCTTTTTCATTTTTAGCCATGGCGTTGTCAGTTTGTTTTAGATTTACGAGTTTGACTGTCCCTTTGGTATCTTTCGTCCCGCTTCTTTTACAGCAATTCAGTGATGTAAAAATAGCATTATTTGGTCTAGAGGACGAGACTAACGGATATACATGAAAAGTCGCATCCATTTTGCCTATTTAGATCATATGTGGTAAATGTGAAAGACATAGATAAAAAAGGTAAAGGTACTCTACGTTTTTGCTTTAAAAAGGCAACCAGAGGATTCTTTAAAAATGTAGAGTTTTTTAATGTAGGCCTACAGATGGTGTGCTACTCTCAGATCACTAGGCGTTTCAATTTAAAGCCGATGTGGCTTGATTCAGTGGCGGATATCGAGAGGGGGGTCCGGGGGTTGGAACCCCCCTTTTTTTGGCCGATCAATGCATTTGAATGGGAGCATATAGTTTGAACCCCCCCCCCCCCCCCCCTTTTTTTAAAATGGCTGGATCCGCCACTGTAATTAATATATATATATATATACATTCGGAGCTGCCAGACTAATTGTACTACCGAATGTAATAATTAGATCAATTTTCACTATAAAACGGTATTTTTTTCCCACATGTACATTCTAGTGGTGGTCACTATTGTCATTGCCCAGTACTGCATGATTACATCAATTGTCACTTATTGTTGTTTGAAATAAATAATAACACTACTAGGAAACAACAATTATTTAAGGAATGACTGTAATATTTGTTCTGTCTATAAAGAAATAACATAAAAAAGGTTGATATTAAAAAGATAAAAGACATCTCATTTTATATCTGAACTTATATCTCAGGCTAATGAAAATCTAAATATTGACCAATTATGGAATAAATATAAAGAAGGTAGTAATAAAATAATAGATGATAATGTGCCAAGAAAAATAACTAATTTAAATCTAAGTACACCAACCCTTGGGCAAATAGGGATATAGACCATTTATGTAAAAAAAAAAAACCGTAAAGCTTACAACAAAGCTAAAAAAAACTGGTAAACAAGAAAATAAAGATAAATATAAAAAGTTAAAAGCTACGGCTCAAAGAGAAATAAGGAGAGCCCAGAGCACGTACATGCAAGAAATAATTAGCATCTGGAGTGTCACCATTAAGAGGAAAGGATGGTTTATTATATAGTGAGCCGAATACACAAGCTCGCTTCTCAGTTTCAAAGTAATTAACTCTTCGAAACACTAGTTTATATTAATAAGAAATTAATAAAGGAATCCAAAAAGCATAAAACAAATATAGGTCACCGTGCTTGTTTTCGAGATATGAGCCATTGCAATTTTGGCGGGAAAATATTCTCTCTTGACTTTTCATAGCTTTATCACTGACAAGTTAAAGTTCTCTAAAACTGTTAAAAAGTATAAATTAAAATTTTATAAGACTTTTACAGATGGCGTATCACTATACCTGTTAAAGAATTTCAAAAACAAAAATGGGGTTCACCTTGCAAAATTTTTCAATGCATTTAAATGGATAAAACCAGAGGATTCCGAAAATCTGACAAAAAATCAAAAACATGACAAGCCAGCTTCCTTCACTGCAATATGTTGCAAAATTCTAGAACACATTTTAACAAGCAACATACAAAAAAATCTTACAATTAATAACATATTAAATGATATTCAACATGGGTTTAGAAATAAAAGGTCTTGTGAGACCCAACTTATCATCAGCATACACGATCTTGCAAAATCATTGGGATATGGTAACCAAATAGATGTCATACTTTTAGATTTTTCCAAAGCTTTCGATAAAGTCCCCAATCAAAGATTAGCCCAGAAATTAGAATTTTATGGTATTAGAAATCAAAATTTAAAGTGGATAAATGACTTTTTAGCTGACAGGCAACAGCAAGTACTATCAAATGGTGTTAAATCTTCAAAATTCGCTTTTGGCTCTGGTGTTCCTCAGGGAACAGTTTTAGGCCCAACATTATTTTTACTCTTTATTAATGACCTTCTCGAACATGTAACTTGCAATGCAAGACTTTTTGCAGATGACTGTTTATTGTATAGAAATGTAAATAATAGTTCTGATGCACAATTACTTCAAAAAGATTTATCTAGTTTAGTAAAATGGGAAGAGGACTGGCAAATGAATTTTAATCCTGAGAAGTGTTATGTAATTCTTATTTCTAAAAAAAGTAAACCTTCCGCTTTTGATTATATATTGCACAATCATGTTTTAGAAGCAGTAAAAGACAGTAAATATTTAGGCGTAACTATAAGCCATGATCTTGATGGGGGAACACATATAAACAATATTACCTGTAAGGCAAATAAAACCTTAGGTTTTCTTCGTAGGAACTTGAAAAACTGCACACGTAAGGTTAAAATCTTACGTACACATCACTTGTCCGTCAAGTCGTCGAATACTCTTCCCCTGTCTGGGATCCGTACAAAAAACAACACATCACTCAGGTTGAGCAGGTACAGCATAAGGCAGCCAGGTTTGTCTTCAATGATTATAAAGACAGATCACCTGGAGCAGTTTCAAATTTAATTAAATCTTTAGAATGGAAAAATTTAGAAATAAGAAGGAAAAAAGCTAGATTAACTATGCTGTATAAAATAAATTGGGGGTTAGTTGAAGTTCCTAAGGACAATTTAACAATATCTGATAGACGTACTAGGGGGAAACATAAATTTAGGCAAATATCAACAAATAAAGATTTCTATAAATTTTCTTTCTATCCTCGCACTGTTTCGGACTGGAATACACTACCTGAAGCAATAGGTATGTGTGACACCCTGGAATTATTCAAAAGTGGCATATCCACTCTAACATTTTAAGGATCCACGGCAACTTATTAATCTACAAAGCCACTGTACATAAGGCAGCAACCATTTGATTTTCTGGGGGGGAGGGGGGGTGGGGGGCTATGGTTTTTTTTTCTGGACAATTTTTTTTTCCGCCTGTGTCGAAAAACAATCTATTTTTTTTCGCGACAAGTCGAAAACAATTTTTTTCTTTCAATTTTAGCATTACATATAGTGGCAGCTGAGGGTGAAACAAACATTTTTTTTTCTCAGAATCAAAAACAAATTATTTTTTTTCCAAAAACTGGAAACAAACTTTTTTTTCCAAAAAAAAACATAGCCCCACCCCCACCCCCCCCCCCCCCGAAAATCAAATGGTTGCTGCCTAATGTATATATGTTATTGTTAACTATTTTTCTTTGTCATATTATTTTTAAATTAAGTCCATATGTACATAGCACACAAGTTCCGGGAAGTTTTACACTCCTACCTAGGAGTCTACTCCCGTATTCGGAAGAAGAAGGGATACCGCAGCTGGCCAATATCAGTCTTATGTATGTGCATGCATTTTTCAAAGTCTTTTAATTTTGATCCAGTTGGTAATCAAACAGATGTATTGTGCACAACACTTTTAATATTTTACATTTTGTTGTTGATGGATCTATTGTCACCAGACTATTTCAATGTTTGTGGAGCACAATGCTATTGATAATAATAATTGTTTTGAAGCGCAGATGGACGATGTGTACGAAATACGTATTCTATTTGTAACGGTATCACATTCCTTGTGTAATGTCTGTCCTATTGTCCACCATATTATACTAACAATACGATTATGCAATTATACCTATTGGCAGCAACGTTGACGTCACTTATCAAAAGGCAAAATCAAAAGTTCAAACACATAAAATGCATGGAAACAACTGTCATATTCCTGAATTGGTACAAATACAATGTATAGTCCTTTTTTCCTTTAATTTGTGTTAGGTATGCTGGCTTTATCATTTCTGTTTATAAATTTGCTCATTTCCAGAAGTCGGGCTATTTCGAAGAATAACCTGGTTATGTATCAACAAAATTTCAAAGGGATATCTAAACTCATAAGCACAACTTGTCACCATCTTACGGTGTTTATATATCTCAGCTTGTACGATTCGCTCGTGTATGTAACAATGTTTTAGATTTTAACGAGAGAAATTTATGTATTACTGAAAAATTATTACACCAGGGTTTTCGATATCACAAACTAGTCAAAACATTTACACAATTTTATCATCGGTATAAGGATATCATTTCTAAATATAGCTCAACATGCAGACTTCTTATTATAGAATAGAATTATTAAGAAGGGATATAGTTACGATACTGTTGTCAGGTCATTAAAGATTGCATATTTTGGCGTTAATATTGATTCACTTATAGGGTCTTTGCATCGGAACTGAACACATTTATTCAAAAACCAGTTGTTGGCATGACACGGGTTATGTTCTTCTCATATATGTTATGTTGGTATGATACTAAACCCCTAATGGGAAGGATTGTGCCTGATGTTCATATGATGAAATCATAATCTTTCAGGCAGTTTAATTGAAGTCTGGAGCTAGCATGTCAGTTAACTGATAGTAGTCTGTTATTTATGTATTATTGTCATTTTGTTTATTTTCTGTGGTTACATCTTCTGACATCAGACTCGTACTTCTCTTGAACTGATTTTTAATGTGCGTATTGTTATGCGTTTACTTTTCTACATTGGATAGAGGTATAGGTGGAGGGTTGAGATTTTCCAAAAATGTTTAACCCCGCCGCATTTTTGCGCCTGTCCCAAGTCAGGAGCCTATGGCCTTTGTTAGTCTTGTATTATTTTAATTTTAGTTTCTCGTGTACAATTTGGAAATAAGTATGACGTTCATTATCACTGATCTAGTGTATATTTGTTTAGGGGCCAGCGGAAGGACGCCTCCGGGTGCGGGAATTTCTCGCTACACTGAAGACCTGTTGGTGACCTCCTGTTGTTGTTGTTTTTTTTTGTTTTTTTTTGTTTTTTTTCATGGTCGGGTCTTTGTCTCTTTGGCACATTCCCCATTTCCATTCTCAATTTTATCATATATCGAAGATAAATAACTTACAGGGGACCTGAGCACCCCGGTTTTTGATGCGGTTTGTGTTGATTTGTATTTAGTTTTCTGTGTTTTGTGTAGACTGTTGTTTGTTTGATGTTGTTTTTTGTCGTTGCAAGGTAATTTCTTTTTATCATATGGACTTGATGCCACAGATCACAAAAATAGAAAACATGCAGAAGAATTCGCACAACAAACACAGGTAGACACAAATCAAAATGGAAAAATTCAGACTTATCATCATACACTCAACCAAACATTTGGTGTGATCCCCTGCGTGCGCAGAGTGTGACACCCTTCCGATTGCTCATATCGCGGATTTTGATGGTGGTATCAATACTTTGATATCCTTAATTTAATCGTTCAATACTTTTAGACTATTAAGACGAGAGTCAATTTCAGAGATCTTTCATCAACGCGCTTTTAAGATTTCCGTGCTGTGAGATTTTTTAAAGCTAATTTAAAAAATATTACAATAACAAAGTTGATTATAAATAAGATACGTTTAATTTACCCACCGTACAACATGAACAATAATTCACCATTTCATTTTTCATTTTACATTAATTTCGTACTATCATTATTCTCAAATGCTATGCAAACGTTCATCAACGTATACTTCCAATTCCGTTTTAGACTTATTGTTAAGTTGTCGAAGTCGTCGATACGGTGTTTGGTAGCTTTACGTTACTAGACATACTAGAAATTGTTAAAGGCGTTGGTGGTTGAGTTGTATTTGAAGGTGTCGTTTTATTCGATTGAAAACATTTGCACACAAATTGACAGCGTATCTCTTTGATTCTGAAAATATATATGAAAGGGTCTAACAAAGGATTGAGCAAGAGCAAGTTATTGGTTGCTCGATTAATATCTCCATTGATATTATCATTGACATTGATGTAGAGACCATATAAAGTTCTGGGTAAAATTGAACAAGCTGTCACAACGATGATACAGCTTAGGGTAATCAGGTTATACCGCATTCGTAACGATGCTTTTTTTCTTTGTTGAATTTGTTGTTGAGTTAAACTCTCAGTTTCATTTACCAAATATCGATTCTTTCTGATTCTCCAAATCACAACGATGTAACAGCATGCAATCAATAAAACAAAAACTGCATTCGGGCCATCTATAAAAAGAAGAAAGCTTTTCTCTGTGTTGTATTGTGGTCCGCATGGCATTAGTACAAAGTCGTCTAGTAACTCCAAAACACAACGTGATAAGTCGTAAACGTGTATAACTACAAATCCTACTCCCATAGCAATATTGCTTGTCAAAATATTCAAAACTCGTTTTGGTGTTGTAAATGTAGCATTCAACCGATGTAAGCACATGCACAATGTCATCAATAGGGAACATTGAATAGCGGCAGGCAATAAATGAGCGAAGACTAAACAATGGTTTTGATGAAAACCATCAAGACCTATGTCATGCGTATTCATAATAACGGTTAACCAAACATACTCAATCATCAAACATGCATCAGTAATGATCAGAAGAAAAGCCATTTGAAAAAATCTGTTCTTTGCTAATTTTCTTGTTTTTGCTAACATTACTGCTGCCATAACATGAACTCCAAATAATGTTATACATAGTGCTATAATAAAGAATCCTTTCATTGTGAATAGCAAGATTAAAAGGACAACTTAGATGAATTGTCTAATGTGTAATCTACATTCTCGTTTGTAAAATAAGTAGACAATCTTGCTCGTTAATTGTAATATAAACAGCCAATCATAACGGAGATAACTGTTCACGTAGACTTCAAATTAGAAATATAATGATTGTAATTTTCATGTTGCGCTAGTTAACTTTAATGTAATGTGACCAGGTGGAATAAGGCTCAGATAAATTGAATGCAGAACGTTCATATATTTTAAATAAATACAAGATAGAAGGCAACGACAGATCTGAAGTAAACAGATAATGACAAATAAATACATTTTTTACATATAAATGCATATGAATATATCATTTGTAGCAACTAATGTATATTATGTTTAATTACACAATTGCAAATAAATAATAATGCAAAATACAGTAAAAAAAAACTCTGAATGTAAACAATTTGTTAATCAATGCTAATGAAAACTGTTCACTAAAGTAAGTTGACCATACTACTATATAAAATAATATACGACATTAAAAGTTCATTACAGGTAAATAAGAAAATATAAAGTTTGAAATGCAATTAGCAAACTAAATAAAATTTTAAAGTCAAAAACATTTAACCATAAACTAATTAAAAAACAACCCTTAAATGTAAATACCTTATAATACTGGCTACGGCTCTTAATACTGTTTCTGGTGTTTCTTATTCTCGCGCTGACAATATAATTAAAAAGTACAATATATCTAGTCAATAGGTGAACTGTTTAACTAGATAAAAGCAAATAAAACAACTATTAAGTAAGGTAGTTTGTCCAATAGCCAGTGGTGAGTAAATATCAAATAGCCCAAATAGAGTATTTTGAATTCATTGAACCATATAATACAAAATATGTTCAATATAGTAAGATCATTATAGTATAGGGTAAAATAGATATAAACTAAGTACAAAGTTTGGAATAATATCAAATAGATAATATGTATATAAATGAACTTGTCCACATACTCCCCAGCTAAGTATTAATCGTCTCGATAATGCAAATGTCTATATCCACATACTCTCTTTACTATCATAATAGATAACACACAAAAATAGTACACAAAAATTAGAGACAAAAATAAGACACACAAAAATAAATCATAATTATGTACAACAAATGTCCTGAATGAATTTACTTAAAAAAAATAGAATTTGGAAGTCTATTTGGATTTGTATGTTTCCCGGCAGTTATTTTAGTTGTTCGTCTTGGCAAAAACATATCATCTGAACTGTCTGATTCACTGCTGTTATCATCCACAGATTGTTGTATATTACATTTAATGACATCACGACGATTCAAAGTCCTTGAAACCCCAGCGCCATCAGTAGGTTCTACAGTGACGGTGTTTTCTGACAAACGTACTACACGATAAACAGTTGAGCTCCAAGTGTCTTGTATCTTATTTCCTCCATGTATCCCACGGTTTCTAATATAAACTTTGTCATCGACACAAATTTCAGGATTGAAAGGTTTCTCATCATGTTTAGTCTTGCGGTATTCAGCACGATCTTTTGTCTGCTCCTCACCTTTTTCGTAAGCATATCGTAAACGATTCTGATGCGCAATAATCCATTTATTTAACGATTGATCAGTTTCATCAGTCTGATTTGTTCCAAGTAAAAAGTCAAGTGGCAATTTAGGACTACGACCAAACAATAAATGATAAGGACTTTAACCTGTTGTTCAGTTCTGTGACACATTGTACGAAAAGACAAGTTCTGGTAAATACTTTGGCTTTGAAGTTACAAAAGGAAACTTCGCCAATATCTTTCAAATAAAATTAAAAAAACTCTCCATCAAATATTATTCTGTAACTTGCATGCGGCCAAATTCAATTCGGTTGAAATCATGGTAAAATTTCCGGATACGAACGTATTCCGGCTTCAAATGCACAGGTAAGTTAGAGTTATCTCGCTTATAATGTCCTTTAATGACATTTCTCCAAAATTTACATTGGTTAAAAGAAAGAGTAGATCAGCAGGTTTAAAAATTTCAAAAAATCTAAGTTATCATTAAGTGCAGCAATTATCATGTTTAACCCATGAACAAAGCTTATATCCATTACCTTCGTTAACTGTCTCAGATATAATCTAGCTTTTCTTTTGGTGTAAATAAGGCAAGTGATTAGCTATTTCAGATGAATCAGCATTAGGTCAAATTATGTTATATATAAGTACCGAGTGACGTCAATTGATACTACATAAAACTAGTCTTAACAATAGAAATATTAACTTCAAAGACAAATAATAGAATAAAATGAGAAACAACGTCAGTACCTGGAATCTATTCTTCATGATCATTGTGTATTTATTGTGAAGTTTTTAAGGAATATTCATTATTTTTTATTCAACAAGTTCTTGGTATCTTCCTATAAACTTATTTAGAAGAAAGACAAGACGCTATTTTACGTAACCTTGGTTCATCAACTTTCTACTCATACACTAGTTACGGTTTAGAAAGTCTGAGTAGCAAATGCAACCTCTTGAATACCGGTTGCGTTGGGATAGGTATCCTATATGCAGGTGAAGTGTGTATGTTTCTTATAAGGTGAAGGAAATTGATAACGTCAACGTTAAAGTCTTCTTCTTTGTAATAGATGCTGGTACGGAGATGACTGTGTATGTCAAATTCGAGGTAAAAGTCTACAAATGAGAAATATGAGTCTGGTGTTTTTTTCAATATTTAGTTCTGGAGTTTATATTATATGACCCAAACCAGAAAATGTGTGATTCTTAATGTAAAAATCATCATCAATATATCTGAACGTAAAAATAAATGATAAAAGAGCGGCGATAGATACCAGATGGAAGTTCAAACTTATAGATCTAAAATAAACTGACAACGCCATGGCTAAAAAAAGAAAAGACAAACAGACAAATAATAGTGCACAAGACACTACACAGAAAACTAAATACTTAGCAACACAAACCCCACCAAAAACTGGGGTGAAAAAGAGACATATTCTTTTGAAATTAAGATTTGGTGTTGTGTCTTAATTTTAATAGTCAATAATTCAAAACGTTTTAGCACGGTCCGTTAGTATCATATTCAGAGATGGAAATATTGTTACAACAGTCTCTGTCTTTTGAACTCCAAGCACCGTTTTGAAATGACGTTTGGTTTCTGTTTTGTTGAAGCATGTTTTAGTTGTGAACACTTAATAGAAATTAAATTGTCTTTTATCAAAAAAATGAATGAACGCATTAAATAAGGGCAGTTTGTCATATCTAGAATTTCTAATTTTTTTGTTTAATAGTTAGAAAGTGAGTTTCAATATTTCATATTTTTATGTCCGGGTCTTTTAAAGCCAACCGGACGTAATGGTGTTTCTATTTGTTAAAGACCGTGCGTTTGCTTATAATCGTTTTATCAACTTTAAATGTTGGTAGATGGCTATCTTATTGACAATTATACCACATCTCTCAATTTTTTATTAAGAAGATTTATTATATGTACTTATCTAAAGATGAGTTTTCTGTCTGTCACCAAAGAATGATATGGTTCAGAACTACCAAATATTATTTAAAGCAGCAACATATGTCTCGGAAATGAAATTTGTTTATTTTTTTATACCGTACAATAATAATAAGTAAATGCATCCGTTTATTCCGTACAGATGTATCTAATCAACTTGTCCTTTTAAACCCTTCAGAAAACATACCAAAGAATAATGTTAATTTCGTAAGTGGATATTTATCAATTTCATGACGTCGTCCATGTTGTTGTTGGTTGTTTTAAGTTGTTGTGGATGCTTGCATAGTTCCCGAAGTCGTCCATACTGATTTGGATTGTTCTAAGTTTTTGTGGACGCTTGTATAGTTCCCGAAGTCGTCCATGCTGATTTTGATTGTTCTAAGTTTTTGTGGATGCTTGTATAGTTCCCAAAGTCGTCCATGCTGATTTTGATTGTTCTAAGTTTTTGTGGATGCTTGTATAGTTCCGGAAGCCGTCCATGTTGATTTTGATTGTTTTAAGTTTTTGTTGATGCTTGTATAGTTCCCGAAGCCGTCAATGCTGATTTGGATTGTTCTAAGATTTTTGTGGATACTTGCAATTGTATAGTTCCCGAAGCCGTCCATACTGTTTCTAAGTTTGAGGAACAGCAGGTGTCGAAGCAGTTGCTGGTTGAGTCGTTGTTATGGTAGTAGGCATGGTTTTGTTTGACCGGAAACATCTTCTAGCAAACTGACTACGTATTTCCTTGATTCTGAAAATATAAATGAATGGGTCCACCAAAGGATTGATCAAAAGCAAATTGTTGGTAGCTCTAACGATTTCAGGATTAATATTATCACTAACATTAATGTAGAGACCATAGACAGTTCTGGGTAAAATTGAGCAAGCGGTCACAACGATGATACAGCCTAAGGTAATCATGTTAGACCGCATTCGTAGCGATGCTTTTCTTTGCTGCCTAATTTGTTCCTCACTCACGGTCGCGATTTCCGTAACCAAATATTGTTTTTTTCTTATTCTCCAAATCACAACGATGTAACAGCATGCAATCAACGATACGAAAATGGCGTTCGGAACATCTACAAACAGGAGAAAGCTTTTTTGTGTGTTATATAGTGGATCGCATGGTAAGGGTACACGTGTTCTCAGTAGTTCTAACACACAACGGAATAAGACGTACACGTGTACAAATAGAAATCCTAGTCCTATAGCAATGTTGCTTGTCAAAGCACTTAAAACTCTTTTTGGTGTTGTAAAGGTAGCATTTAGACGATGGAGACACATGCAACTTGTCATCAATAGGGAACATAGGATTGCAGCAGGAGAGAGATGTACCATGACTATACAATGGTATTGGTGCGGACCATCAATGCTGAGTTCATTAATATTCATTGTAATGACCATCCAAACATACTCAATCATCAAACAGGCATCAGTAATGATCAGATAAAAAGCCAATCGAAAAAATTTGTTCTTCGCTAATTTTGCTGTTTTTGCTAAAGTCACTGCTGCCAAAACATGAATTCCAAATAATATTACACATAATGCTACAATAAATACCCACTTCATCTTGAAAAGGTAAATTAATGAAATAGCATAGATCAGGTTTCAATCTTATAAAACCCAGGTAATTATTGATCATAATCTAAAAGGCCAATCATATCGGAGATAAAATTTGACGTAAGCATTAAATAAAGTATATCGTATTTTCATCTTCACTTAACAATGCTTAAGTAAGTCTCTATTTATCTAATTAGGTGAGTATGGTTCACAAGACTGATCTCTACTAATTCGCTAATACTAAGTATCAAAGTTATTTATTTCAATAGTGACGGTACTTCAAATTATTTTTATACACAATGTACATAATGTGAATAGGAAATGTTGAAATATGTGCGTACAAGAAGTGACTAAAATTTTGCTATTAGAGATAAAGTATTGAATTCAGTCATTAATGTTAGATGTACTTTACATCATCAGCTCTCTAAGAATGTTTTGAATTGTGCATAATTTCGACAAATCTCTTTCAGTGAGAGGTTTTGCTAGCTATGGGGTCAGGTTCAGTTGATCATTGTCTACATAAAAAAAATGCCTGTATCAAGTATAACAGTTGTTATCCATTCGTTTGCTATTTTTGAGCTTTTGATTTTGGTATTTGATTACGGACTTTCTGTTTTGAATTTTCCTCAGAGTTTAGTATTTTTGTGATTTTTTATTTTTATACATTATTAGATGGATATATACTTGGTTCTATTCAAGTATTTAACAAAGTCAAATAGAAGGAAACATAAAATGATTATGTTAACATATACAGACAATTTATACAAATGGAAACTCAAAATACGATGAAGATAATTAAGGATACAGGAAATAGATTTTTATGAAAATTAAAATTAAAATATAGAAATGTATGCATAATCCAGAAACATTATTTTAACTAACAGAGCAATACAAGTAATATGATAAGCTTCCGGGTTTCTTTGTTGAACTTGATTATTGTCTATCTAAACGGAAATTGGAGCACACACTTTATAATCTTTATATCCTTTTTATTCTTTATATTTCTTTGTTTTTGTCAAGATTTATAAAATCTTCTATTTCTGAACATTCATAGTGAAGGCAGCCAGCGAAACAGAATTGAGAACTGAATTTTTAACATTTATTTCTTGTTTTGTTATGAAAGTCTTTGATCGTGCGTGAGTGCCTATTTTAGGATACATAAATGTACTTTATATTGCACTGGTACACACTTTGTGGATGAAGTACCAATTACGTAACATATGAATACAAGAGTATGCATGATACAGAAAACAAACATTGTAAAAGCGTTTTCTGTCCAATTTCCTCGTCCAACCCATCGTCAACAGACACGTTCACAGTATAAAAGCTGATAGCAGATTGCATTAATAGTCAGTCAAGTAAAAACTGACACGACAAATATTGTCTTTATTAGTTGAATGCTCCATTCACACCTTCATGATGAATGTTCGAATTTTGACATGATATATTGCAAAAGTACTAGGAATTGTATTTGTACACAGTTCGTAGTATTGTCATGTACGTTTGAGCTTTTAAGACTACCGTAATAAAATCACAAGAAGACTTTTCAAAGAGAAAACTTTTGAGTATAAAAAGATTCACAGTATATACATACACTCACAACGAATAACTCAGGACCATTTAGTGGTGTTTATGACTTATACACTATATATGGTTAAAACCGATAATATAAACAGGTATATAAAAGGATAAAGTGTTTTTGAATTGTGTTCGTGTTCATTATAGGTTAATTTCAATATGAGTATTTAGGCGAAATTTTGGTAATGATGTTACACATTTTACCTGTGAATGCCTGTGTCATATTTTTCTGGAAAGACATTTGTACAGCATGGATCCTGTATTGAGGTAATAGCGCTGGTTTGATAATTTTTGTTGTCCGACCTTTAAGAACGTCATTATCGATGTTGTGTAACATAAATTAAGTAACATGTGTTCAAAGGGGTATTACTAGAACTTAACTTTGAAAATACAGATTTTTAAACCGGAATCGTACCGAAATTTAGTCATTGTTGATATCACAAAAAATGGTGAAGCACGGGAAAGCATTGTGAGACGACACCGAAAAGGCTATCACAAGTTTAATTGAATTGGTCATCGAGCACGCAGTGTTGAGAATAGCTAAAGAATAGCTAAATCCACAATTTCGAGGCTTTTGACGCGTTGGCGGATGTGTGGTTATACGAAAAATGTGCCTCGAAGCGAAACGGGCAGAAAACACTATGTCACGGATCGTGAAAACGTCTCGCAGTTCAACCCTAAAGGATATCACAAAGGACTTAACACTCGTACACCTGCAAAAGTATCCAGACGAAAATTGCATAAATTAGGTAACACCAGACGACCCTTCTCCATGGTCAGTGCAATGAGAGCACCATATAATAGGAGGAAACCATACAAATATAGTTAAAAAGGTCCTTGATAATAGATACACAAATTGACTGGGTTTGAGTATTATAGTAAGTTTATTGTCCCTCTATTCCACGAGTATCCTGTCAATATCATACCAAAAGAGACAACATACAATAAATGTTGGGACTAAATCAACTATCGTCACATAAAAAGCAGAAACACAACCATTCTGCTTTACGTTTGATATTCTGAATGCTAAGGCTACTTCCCGCACTGCCGTCAACATTAGAAACAATAGGTAAAACGTGAAGTCATTACCCTTGCGTCAAAATAGTGTATTCTTTATTTATTTATTTTAATCGTTTAATGAAAGCAGGGAAGGAAATTCTTTTTTTCTGCACAGAATATCTTATAATTGTACAAATATTGATAATGTGACAGTACAATAACCTGAACATGTTTATTAAACATTTACACATAAACCGTTAATATTATTTCTTTTTATTTTTATAAATCAGTTTTCATTGGTAAAATAAAGGCAACAGTAGTATACCGCTGTTCAAAACTCATAAATCCATGGACAAAAAACAAAATCTG
Organism: Mytilus edulis; assembly: GCF_963676685.1. Taxonomy (NCBI): domain Eukaryota; kingdom Metazoa; phylum Mollusca; class Bivalvia; order Mytilida; family Mytilidae; genus Mytilus; species Mytilus edulis. The sequence continues at coordinate 50,266,940 of NC_092354.1, forward strand.
GGTAACAAACCAAAACCGAGCGAAACGCATTAAATATAAGAGGAGAACAACGACACAACATCGAAACGCAACACACACAGAAACAGACCAATCATCAGACAAAACACCACGAGAATAACAAATGTAACATGAAAACCAAATACATGAATTTGGGATAGACAAGTACCGTGCCACGTCTTATCTCAATATCTCAAAAATAAGAGAAAACACAAACGACTCAACGTTAAAATGCAACACAAAGAGAAACGAACAATATATAACAATGACCATCTTCCTGACTTGGTACAGGACACTTTTAAAGGGGAATAAAAGTGGTGGGTTGAACCTGGTTTTAAGGCATGCCAAACCTCGCACTTTAATGGCAAAGTTAAATATAACATTGAAATGACAACATAATATTACAGGACTACAATACAAATAAATAGGAGAACATATTAGACACAGAAAAACATGATTAATAGATAACAAAAAGCATCAGGTTTAAAATTCAATACGCCAAAAACGCGCCTTGCCCACACAAGACTCACCAGTGACGCCCAGATATAAAAGATCGAAAGTGAAAAAAGTACAAAGTTGTACAGCACTGAAGATCAAAAGTTGAAAAGGTTTCGCAAAATACGGCATTGTTTTTATGCCCGGGATAAGAACATTCTTATTATATAGAACAATTCATGCTATTGCAAACAGTAAATTTTATCAAATGAATATGAAAGAGATATACACAAAGAAACTAAAGTATTAACTAATTACAGAAAACTAAACCTGAATACATAACGCCTATATATAAAAGATCGAACGTGAAAAAGGTACAAAGTTGTACAGCACTGAAGATTAAAAGTTGAAAAGGTTTTGACAAATACGGCATTGTTTTTATGCACGGGATAAGAACATCCTTATTATATAGAATACTTAATGCTATTGCAAACAGTAAATGTTAACAAATGAATATGAAAGAGATATACATAATGAAACTGAAATATTAACTAATTACAGAAAACTAAACCCAAGTTTATCACAAAATAGACACACATCCGAATCAGTCCAAGCGTCAACGTAATTAAAAAAATTGTGACGTCACATACGATGGCGAAAAGGCAGAAACGTTATGCCACATTTGAATTTATGAAATTTAGAAACAGCATGACGTCACATATGAAAAACTATCATTCAAAAATGAGATAGAATTAGGATTGATTTAGAACTAAATACTGATAATTCATTTAAACAAAATGCATATTGCAATACTTATTAATAGCAATTAACTGTAATATATATATGTCCAGTTTGTTATGAATCCAACTTCAAACGTAAATAATCGTACAAAATTTAATATAATTAATAAAGAGGAGGTGGTTAATTTTTCTATACGTCATACCTAAATATATAATAAGAAGACGTCAACACATTTGACAAAATCTGATGAGAATTACAAATATAACATTAAACATGTAAACTAAATACATGAATTTGGGATAAACAAGTACAGAAACACGTCTTATAGTAATGCGAATTCACATTCAGCAAAACGGTCACAATCGGGAATAAGTCACGTTTGGTAATTAAAAGATTAGACGACATAATGACAACCCACAATCTACCATGTGGTAAAAATGTCCTTAGCTAGTTTGGTTAAAGAGACATTATATGGATCAACCAATTCGTGATGGTGTCCATAAAATTTACGGAGTGTCAATTTTAATCTGTCCTCCTCATAACTTTGTTGGAGCAGTTTCTGCGTAAGGAGCACACTCCTGTATATGAAGTCCGTATAGTGTGAACAAGCACGTGAATAACGTATCAATTGTGATATGTAAACACCATACGAAGGGGCAGAGGGTATGTTACTGCTGAGAAATGGGAAATTGATAATTGGGAAATAAAAAACACGGACATAGCGACATTCGTGATCTTTTTATTCCTAAACTCATTTTCCTAGAAGAATTTGTATGATCCAATTAGTGTGTAATTTTTGGTTTGACGTGTAGATTTGATTTCACACCTGCTGTTTCGCTGTAATTTCTTTAGCTTATGAATTAGTGTATAATTGATATTCATTTTTAGGTAGAACCATGATAATGATAATAACTAATTTGTTTCCGTAAATCGTATATACCTCCTATTTACAAAATGCATTACATTTACAATAATTATGGCGTAAAGTACATGTATGTCCATGTTCACCTTTATATGTATATTTCGTTCTTATCACGTATCAAGTGTTATCAAGCAACAAGAAATACTGCCATTAGAACATGTCTAATTGTGATTTATAAATTGGATGTAATATTATTTTTTTGTAATATGATTAGAAATAAAGGGATAAGTGAAAAAGCTTTGGTGATTATGATCACTGTATCACATGAAAGTCTCATTCACATATACTATATAACCTGTGTAATCCAACAGACTGGTGGACCAGAAAAAAATGTTGGATTAAGCAGTGTATCCGAATACTCATTTTTTTCTGCAAGAATAGACATATTTTGGGATCGTGTCCATGTGTCTGTTAAAGCAGGTTGTTGGAATACTCAGGTGTCGGATTATGCAGGTTACGCTGTATTAACAAAAGGAATGATATAAATAATGTATATTTAAATTCGCCAAAACCCCTAAAAAAGTTGTATTAAGTACAATTCCATTTCATTTAGAATATATCTAATCTTTCAATTTAAAATTGTCATGTTTTATTATATGACTCTTTACAGTAGGGAGGACAAAAAATAGCCAGGAACAATGATTCTAATACAATATTAAGGACACAATCTGAGTGTCGGTATGAGAAAAAAAGCATATTGTACATGTTCTTGATACCACATATTAGTTGTATTGATTTCAGCCGACAAGGACAATTGTTGTTAATAAACCAAAAACTCAGCATTTATGATTCATTTATACAGAATTTAACTGATAAATAGTATCATGCGTATCATTGAAGTAGTGCACCTAAACAACGAACTAAACTAACTTTAAAACAGATAACAATTTTAAAAAACCGAAAAAAAAAAATGAAAAAGAACTATTTCACAAAACACTGCATAGCAAACTTAAGATGAGTAACATGAATCCCACCAGCCACAGGAAGATAGCAGGTGCCCCGGAGGGTTTACAAAATCTTGCTCAACAAGTGGCTCCAGTTTCAAATTGTAGTTTTTTTAATTGATTGTCTCCGTTCAATTGAACACATATCTCTGTAATAGATAGTTAAGGAGTGTTATAATGAACACAAATACAGTAAGGGTCCTTTTACAAATAAGTTTGAGCCATCTTAGCGAAACTAAATACAGTAACTAGAATATAACTTATATCACTTTTATTTTCCAACCATTTATTTGCTTTTGCATTCCTAAAGCTAAGTATTGGCATCGGTAATCGAGTGGTCTAAGTAGTTACTATTGTAATCGAGTGGTCTAAGTAGTTACTATTGTAATCGAGTGGTCTAAGTAGTTACTATTGTAATCGAGTGGTCTAAGTAGTTACTATTGTAATCGAGTGGTCTAAGTAGTTACTATTGTAATCGAGTGGTCTAAGTAGTTACTATTGTAATCGAGTGGTCTAAGTAGTTACTATTGTAATCGAGTGGTCTAAGTAGTTACTATTGTTATCGAGTGGTCTAAGTAGTTACTATTGTAATCGAGTGGTCTAAGTAGTTACTATTGTAATTACTAGCCTGTCACTACTAAGGTTGTAAGATCGATCAATGCTCGTGCGGGTGCAATCGACTCCAATCTTAATTGACTAGGATCGTCAGTTTTACTTTCGACGGTCGGTAGTTTTCTCCAGGCACTCCGGCTTCCTCCACCAATACAAGCTGGCCCCCATGAAAAAGCCCTTAAAGTGGCTTTAAAACACTAAAATATCAAAAATCCAAATTCTAAAGCTGAGTTAGGGGACCAAGTTGTACTTACAGACTAAAGACAAATTGAATACAGTAAATCAGGATTATCCAGCCTGAGGTAATAATACAGAAAAGTATTTTAGACTATAATTCAAATCTGTCAGCCTTATGAAGGTAGCAATTACTTGATTACTATGTTTTCTGCTCTTTGGTTGGACTGTTGTCTCGTTGACACATTCACCATTTCTACTCTCAATGTCATTGTGCAGTTGGATTGATGATGATTTATGAACAAGAAGCTCATTTTTGTTTTATTAATGGATTTTTTTTAGTTGATATACACTTATTTCTCTAAAGTGGCAATTGAATTAAATATCGGATGAAATGAGCATCAACAACATAAAGTGACATTCTATACATTGTTTGACAATTTGATTTAGGGTTTGTCACAAGGAAATGGTGTTTGATGGATTTCCAAAAGACACTGTCATTTATTCGCCAAGGAATATATATTACAAATATTTCTAAATGAGGAGTTTCCTTTAATATCTGACAAAGACACACTAGTGTTTGCGTAATTGTTCGGTTATTGGTTTGTTTTTCCCCTGAACGAGCTTGTTTAAAAATCAAATGAGTGTATTAATAGAGCAGCTGTATACAAGAGACTGGATATACCAAAATGATATCTTAATGGAACACAGTCGATGCATCGTAAACAAACAAAAAAAAAAAACAAAAAAAACAATGGCAGACAGAATAAAAACACATCATAGTAAACTAAATATTTAAAACACGAATCCGACCAAAGACCTTTGTGATTTCATATGCTCCACATCTGACGTCCATCTTTTATTCTTTTTTTTTTTTTTTTTTTTTTTTAAAGTTTCCAGACAATATATCAATTAGACAACACACCTGGTCGGACTGGGAATTAATTCCTCTAACATTTCTTATCTAACCGTAAGACTTAACCAAAGTTATTAAGAATCGGTCATGCATATTCTCTTAGAAATTAACCGAATATGAAACTAATTTCCAAGTCAAAGGATAAATAAGACTGTTTCCCGTAAATACACAGTAAGCATAGTAAGATGCAATTTTGTTTGATCATTTAATTTCAAAACATATTTTACAATATACTTACAAGTATTTTTCCACTGGCTTGTTTCGTGTGTTTCTAAGATGTGTATGCAAATCGTACAACAGCTTAAACGAAACATGTCGCATATTCAGTTTAATGTTTCAATCAAATTAAAAGATACTAAACAGTTTGCCTTATTGTAAAATGAGAAATAACATGTTTTAATGTAAAGGAGCACTGCTTAGGTTTGTATTTAGCTTTGTTCTGTGTCCACATGTGTATTCCTTTAAGGACTGTCGAAGTACTCTGTGCCTTTATTATAGATTGTTCTAGATTTTATTATTGTGATATTGTTAAGTCAATGATCATTTCTATATATAATAGTATTTTTTTACTTAATTACTTCATGGGAAATTAATTTTGATTTGAAGTATATGTAGATATAATTAGAGTTATCATTCTTTTTACGTATGTTATGTGTTACTTCATGAGATATTAATTGTGATTTGATGTATGTAGATATAATTAGAGTATCGTTCTTATAACGTTTGTTATGTGTTATTTGAGATTATTGATAAGATTATAAAACTTATTATTTTTATATAATTTAAGCCCCGGTCACAACAGATCGTAACATTTTTTTGCGTGGAAGATCTTTTAGGTAGTAGTCGTGGCACTGCCGTGCAAAATGTCAAAAAAATATTTCGAGTGGTCACATCAGCCACGACATATTCACGATGATTCCACGATGGGTAAACAAAAAAGTGTAATTATACTGTCGTGGGTTAGTCGCAAGTCGTTCGTGCGACAGTCGTACGACAATCGTGAGTTGATTGGGGCTATGATTTTAGGTTTTCATGTCCTGGGATGGGTGTGTTACTTTTCAAAAGACTTGGGTTGACCGTCTATTTTACAATTTGAGTGTTAATTAAAGGACCGAGCAGACGTTAACAAAACATTCAAAGTTTTATAAAAACTGGTTTTATCTAATGTTCTGCCTTTTCAGTATTAATCAACAACGCTATAAAGAAATTAAGAATCACGTAACTGGATAGGTAGTTAGTTGTCTTTTGACATTTCTTATGATTTTGGATCATTTCCTTATACTCATTACTTCTCTGGACTCATTTGAAGCTTGAAAAATTGAATACTATATATAGTAGTATAGAAAATATATAATTATTGTTTTACTGTCAAACCAATTTACGTCCATGAAGTCCATACTCATTTATTTTTCCTCAAAAACAAGAAATAACGACGACAATAGGCTGTTACTCCCCCCATTGCAGGTTGGAACCATACGAACCTTCTCCCTAAAATAACTCACGTCAGGCGAACCTAATAGAGGCATGATGGTTTTAGATGTTTTATTTTTGCGTGAACCCTGAGAGGGTTCACGCTTATATATTTGCGAGTTTTGGATGTGTCTATGACCACTCAATATATCTCGACCGGAAGTCGGAATACAATTGTCGGAATGTCTCGAAAGTTTTCGATCATTTTACACGTCAGGTAGTTATCTACGTCTTTGATACGGTCCCTTTATGGCTATAGGCTACCAAGTGACATTGTATATTTTAACAATCAAAGTGCATTTGGAATATAAAACAATAAAGACTAAGTTGCTGTCAAAAAAACGTTTAAATATTAGAACCTATTTGTCTTTTTACGAAACATATGTTTTTTTAATAATGTGAATGTTTATCAAACATCAAGTACAATGATAACGCAATTATAAAATGCATGCTACTTGTTGTGTGTGTGTATTGTTAATAATTCATGCTACTTGTTGTGTGTGTATTGTTAATAATTCATGCTACTTGTTGTGTGTATATTGTTAATAATTCATGCTACTTGTTGTGTGTGTATTGTTAATAATTCATGCTACTTGTTGTGTGTGTATTGTTAATAATTCATGCTACTTGTTATGTGTGTATTGTTAATAATTCATGCTACCTGTTGTGTGTGTATTGTTAATAATTCATGCTACTTGTTGTGTGTGTATTGTTAATAAACCTGGGAATAGTTAATTGACATGCAGTGATCCAGAAGAAACTGATTATTTTTGAACGTTTAACATTTTAGATTTAGAATTTCAATCACATCATTGGAAAATAAGGTCGGATACACAGTGGTCGTAGAACAGAAAGATAATCAAACATAGGGATTTTTCTGTATTTTTTTTTTTATCTAATTTCATTAATATACATTGTGTATTAGTATTTTATTAATGAAATTAGATAAACAAATGTACTGAGACTGTTCATTGTTAAGGTTGAACGATACTCTAATTATATCTACATACATCAAATCACAATTAATATCTCATGAAGTAACACATAACATACGTAAAAAGAATGATAACTCTAATTATATCTACATATACTTCAAATCAAAATTAATTTCCCATGAAGTAATTAAGTAAACAAATACTATTATATATAGAAATGATCATTGACTTAACAATATCACAATAATAAAATCTAGAACAAACTATAATAAAGGCACAGAGTACTTCGACAGTCCTTAAAGGAATACACATGTGGACACAGAACAAAGCTAAATACAAACCTAAGCAGTGCTCCTTTACATTAAAACATATTATTTCTCATTTTACAATAAGGCAAACTGTTTAGTATCTTTTAATTTGATTGAAACATTAAACTAAATATGCGACATGTTTCGTTTAAGCTGTTGTACGATTTGCATACACATCTTAGAAACACACGAAACAAGCCAGTGGAAAAATACTTGTAAGTATATTGTAAAATATGTTTTGAAATTAAATGATCAAACATTTATGCCTTCACTCCCTCTTAAAAATTTTTTTGGAGTATCATTCGAAATTTGTAATCTCTTATGGTCCATCTAAACCGAGTTTGATCCTTCACATTTAAGGAGCACATACATTTTTCCCTAGAAAATAATCATAACTAACGATTAAGTTTCTAAAAACAAAATTGCATCTTACTATGCTTACTGTGTATTTACGGGAAACAGTCTTATTTATCCTTTGTCTTGGAAATTAGTTTCATATTCGAAGAATATAAGATGGACGTCAGATGTTGAGCATATGAAATCACAAAGGTCTTTGGTCGGATTCGTGTTTTAAATATTTAGTTTACTATGGTGTGTTTTTATTCTGTCTGCCATTGTTTTTTTGTTTTTTTGTGTTTTTGTTTACGATGCATTGACTGTGTTCTATTAAGATATCATTTTGGTATATCCAGTCTCTTGTATACAGCTGCTCTATTAATACACTCATTTGTTTTTATACAAGCTCGTTCAGGGGAAAAACGAACCAATAACCGAACAATTACGCAAACACTAGTGTGTCTTTGTCAGATATTAAAGGAAACTCCTCATTTAGAAATATTTGTAATATATATTCCTTGGCGAATAAATGACAGTGTCTTTTGGAAATCCATCAAACACCATTTCCTTGTGACAAACCCTAAATCAAATTGTCAAACAATGTATAGAATGTCACTTTATGTTGTTGATGCTCATTTCATCCGATATTTAATTCAATTGGCACTTAAGAGAAATAAGTGTATATCAACTAAAAAAAACCCATTAATAAAACAAAAATGAGCTTCTTGTTCATAAATCATCATCAATCCAACTGCACAATGACATTGAGAGTAGAAATGGTGAATGTGTCAACGAGACAACAGTCCAACCAAAGAGCAGAACACATAGTAATCAAGTAATTGCTACCTTCATAAGGCTGACAGATTTGAATTATAGTCTAAAATACTTTTCTGTATTATTACCTCAGGCTGGATAATCCTGATTTAGTGTATTCAATTAGTCTTTAGTCTGTTGGTACAACTTGGTCCCCTAACTCAGCTTTAGAATTTGGATTTTTGATATTTTAGTGTTTTAAAGCCACTTTAAAGCACCGCTTTTGGGCTTTTTCATGGGGGCCAGCTTGTATTGGTGGAGGAAGCCGGAGTGCCTGGAGAAAACTACAGAACGTCGAAAGAAAAACTGACGATCCTAGTCAATTAAGATTGGAGTCGATTGCACCCTCACGAGCATTGATCGATCTTACAACCTTAGTAGTGACAGGCTAGTAATTACAATAGTAACTACTTAGACCACTCGATTACAATAGTAACTACTTAGACCACCTGATTACCGATGCTCAAACTTAGCCTAAGGAATGCAATAGCAAATAAATGGTTGGAAAATAAAAGTGATATAAATTCTATTCTAGTTACTGTATTTAGTTTCGCTAAGATGGCTCAAACTTATTTGTAACAGGACCCTTACTGTATTTCTGTTCATTATAACACTCCTTAACTATCCATTAAAGATATATTTGTTCAATTGAACGGAGACAATCAATTAAAAAAACTACAATTTGAAACTGGAGCCACTTGTTGAGTAGGACTTTGTAAACCCTCCGGGGCATCTGCTATCTTCCTGTTGCTGGTGGGATTCATGTTACTCATCTTAAGTTTGCTATGCAGTGTTTTGTGAAATAGTTCTTTTTCATTTTTTTTTTCGTTTTTTTTTTAAATTGTTATCTGTTTTAAAGTTAGTTTAGTTCGTTGTTTAGGTGCAATACTTCAATGATACGCATGATACTATTTATCAGTTAAATTCTGTATAAATGAATCATAAATGCAGAGTTTTTGGTTTATTAACAACCATTGTCCTTGTCGGCTGAAATCAACATCAACTAATATGTGGTACCAATATGCTTTTTTTCTATCATACCGACACCCAGATTATGTCCTGTTTTATTAGAATCATTGTTCCTGGCTATTTTTTTTCCTTCCTACTGTAAAGAGTCATATAATAAAACATGACAATTTTAAATTGAAAGATTAGATATATTCTAAATGAAATGGAATTGTACTTAATACAACTTTTTTAGGGGTTTTGGCGAATATAAATAGACATTATTTTATATCATTCATTTTGTTAATATAGCGTAACCTGCATAATCCGACACATGAGTATTCCAACAACCTGCTTTAACAGACACATTGACACGGTCCCAAAATATGTCTATCCTTGCAGAAAAAATGAGTATTCGGATACCCTGCTTAATCCAACATTTTTTTCTGGTCCACCAGTCTGTCGGATTACACAGGTTATATAGTATATGTGAATGAGACTTTCATGTGATACAGTGATCATAATCACCAAAGCTTTTTCACTTATCCCTTTATTTCTGATCATATTACAAAAATAATAGTACATCCAATTTATAAATCACAATCATACATGTTCTAATGGCAGTATTTCCTGTTGCTTGATAACACTTGATACGTGATAAGAAAGAAATATACTTATAAAGGTGAACATGGACATACATGTACTTTACGCCATAATTATTGTAAACATAATGCATTTCGTAAATAGGAGGTATATACGATTTGCGGAAACAAATTAGTTATTATCATTATCATGGTCCTACCTAAAAATGAATATCAATTATACACTAATTCATAAGCTAAAGAAATTACAGCGAGACAGCAGGTGTGAAATCAAATCTACACGTCAAACCAAAAATTACACACTAATTGGATCATACAAATTCTTCTAGGAAAATGAGTTTAGGAATAATGAGATCAAGAATGTCGCTATGTCCGTGTTTTACCAATGAAAACTGATTTAAAAAATAAAATGAAATAATATTAACGGTTTATGTGTAAATGTTTAATAAACATGTTCAGGTTATTGTACTGTCACATTATCAATATTTGTACAATTATAAGATATTTCTGTGCAGAAAAAAGAATTTCCTTTTCTGCTTTCATTAAACGATTAAAATAAATAAATAAAGGATACACTATTTTGACGCAAGAGTAATGACTTCGCGTTTTACCTATTGTATCTAATGTTAACGGCAGTGCGGGAAGTAGCCTTAGCATTCAGAATATCAAACGTAAAGCAGAATGGTTGTGTTTCTGCTTTTTATGTGACGATAGTTGATTTAGTCCCAACATTTATTGTCTGGTGTCTCTTTCGGTATGATAAAACATATATTGACAGGATACTCGTGGAATAGAGGGCAATATGTTCATAGGGGACAATAAACTTACTATAATACTCAAACCCAATCAAATTGTGTATCTATTATCAAGGGCCTTTTAAACTATATTTGTATGGTTTCCTCCTATTATATAGTGCTCTCATTGCACTGACCATGAAGAAGGGTCGTCTGGTGTTACCTAATTTATGCAATTTTCGTCTGGATACTTTTGCAGGTGTACGAGTGTTAAGTCCTTTGTGATATCCTTTAGGGTTGAACTGCGAGACGTTTTCACGATCCTTGGCATAGTGTTTGCTGCCCGTTTCGCTTCGAGGCACATTTTTCGTATAACCACGCATCCGCCAACGCGTCAAAAGCCTCGAAATTGTGGATTTAGCTATTCTTTAGCTTTTCTCAACACTGCGTGCTCGATGACCAATTCAATTAAACTTATGATAGCCCTTTCGGTGTCGTCTCACAATGCTGTCCCGTGCTTCACCATTTTTTGTGATATCAACAATGACTAAATTTCGCTACGATTCCGGTTTAAAAATCTGTATTTACAAAGTTAAGTTCGAGTAATACCCCTTTGAACACATGCTATTTAATTTATGTTACACGACATCGATAATGACGTTCTTAAAAGTAGGACAACAATACAGGATCCATGCTGTACAAATGTCTTTCCAGAAAAAAATGACACAGGCATTCGCAGGTAAAATGTGTAACAGCATTACCAAAATTTCGCCTAAATACTCATATTGAAATTAACCTATAATGAACACGAACACAATTCAAAAACACTTTATCCTTTTATATACCTGTTTATATTATCGGTTTCAACCATATATAGTGTATAAGTCATAAACACCACTAAATGGTCCTGAGTTATTCGTTGTGAGTGTATGTATATATTGTGAACCTTTTTATACTCAAAAGTTTTCTCTTTGAAAAGTCTTCTTGTGATTTTATTAAGGTAGTCTAAAAAGCTCATACGTACATGACAATACCACGAACTGTGCACAAATACAATTTCTAGTACTTTTGCAATATATCATGTCAAAATTAGAACATTCATCATGAAGGTGTGAATGGAGCATTCAACTAATAAAGACAATATTTGTGTCAGTTTTTACTTGACTGACTATAAATGCAATCTGCTATCAGCTTTTATACTGTGAACGTGTCTGTTGACGATGGGTTGGACGAGCAAATTGGACAGAAAACGCTTTTACAATGTTTTTTTTTCTGTATCATGCATACTCTTGTATTTATATGTTACGTAATTGGTACTTCATCCACAAAGTGTGTACCAGTGCAATATAAAGTACATTTATGTATCCTAAAAAAGGCACTCACGCACGATCAAAGACTTTCATAACAAAACAATAAATAAATGTTAAAAATTCAGTTCTCAATTCTGTTTCGCTGGCTGCCTTCACTACTTATTTGAAGGTTAAGAAATAGAAGATTTTATAAATCTTGACAAAAACAAAGAAATAAAAAGAATAAAAAGGATATAAAGATTATAAAGTGTGTGCTCAAATTTCCGTTTAGATAGACAATAATCAAGTTCAACAAAGAAACCTGGAAGCTTATCATATTACTTGTATTGCTCTGTTAGTTAAAATATTGCTTCTGGATTATGCATACATTTTTATATTTTAATTTTAATTTTCATAAAAATCTATTTCCTGTATCCTTAATTATCTTCATCGTATTTTAAGTTTCCATTTGTATAAATTGTCTGTATATGTTAACATAATCATTTTATGTTTCCTTCTATTTGACTTTGTTAAATACTTGAATAGAACCAAGTATATATCCATCTAATAATGTATAAAAATAAAAAATCACAAAAATACTGAACTCTGAGGAAAATTCAAAACAGAAAGTCCGTAATCAAATACCAAAATCAAAAGCTCAAAAAAAGCAACCGAATAGATAACAACTTTCATACTTGCATTTTTTATGTAGACAATGCTCGACTAAACCTGGCCCCATAGCTAGCTAAACCTCTCACTGAAAGAGATTTGTCGAAATGATGCACAATTCAAAACATTCTTAGAGAGCTGACGATGTAAAGTACATCTAACATTAATGACTGAATTCAATACTTTATCTCTAATATCAAACTTTTAGTCACTTCTTGTACGCACACATTTCCTATTCACATTATGTACATTGTGTATAAAAATAATTTGGAGTACCGTCACTGTTGAAATAAATAACTTTGATACTTAGTATTAGCGAATTAGTAGGGATCCGTGAACAATACTCACCTAATTAAATAAATAGAGACTTATTTAAGTAAAGATGAAAATACGATATACTTTATTTAATGCTTACGTCAAATCTTATCTCCGATATGATTGGCCTTTTAAATTATGATCAATAATTACCTGGGTTTTATAAGATTGAAACCAGATCTATGCTATTTCATTAATTTACCTTTTCAAGATGAAGTGGGTATTTATTGTAGCATTATGTGTAATATTATTTGGAATTCATGTTTTGGCAGCAGTGACTTTAGCGAAAACAGCAAAATTAGCGAAGAACAAATTTTTTCGATTGGCTTTTTATCTGATCATTACTGATGCCTGTTTGATGATTGAGTATGTTTGGATGGTCATTACAATGAACATTAATGAACTCAGCATCGATGGTCCGCACCAATATCACTGTATAGTCATGGTACATCTCTCTCCTGCTGCAATCCTATGTTCCCTATTGATGACATTTTACATGTGTCTCCATCGTCTAAATGCTACCTTTACAATACCAAAAAGAGTTTTAAGTGCTTTGACAAGCAGCATTGCTATAGGACTAGGATTTTTATTTGTACACGTTTACGTCTTATTCCGTTGTGTGTTAGAACTACTGAGCACACGTGTACCCTTACCATGCGATCCACTATATAACACACAAAAAAGCTTTCTCCTGTTTGTAGATGTTCCAAACGCCATTTTCGTTTCGTTGATTGCATGCTGTTACATCGTTGTGATTTGGAGAATAAGGAAAAAACAATATTTGGTTATGGAAATCGCGACATTGAGTGAGGAACAAATTAAGCAGCAAAGAAAAGCATCGCTACGAATGCGGTATAACATGATTACCCTAGGCTGTATCATCGTTGTGACTGCTTGCTCAATTTTACCCAGAACTGTCTATGGTCTCTACATTAATGTTAGTGATAATATTAATCCTGAAATCGTTAGAGCTACCAACAATTTGCTTTTGATGAATCCTTTGGTGGATCCATTCATTTATATTTTCAGAATCAAGGAAATACGTAGTCAGTTTGCTAGAAGATGTTTCCGGTCAAACAAAACCATGCCTACTACAATTACAACGACTCAACCAGCAACTGCTTCGACATCAGCTGTTCCTCAAACTTAGAAACAGTATGGACGGCTTCGGGAACTATACAATTGCAAGTATCCACAAAAATCTTAGAACAATCCAAATCAGCATTGACGGCTTCGGGAACTATACAAGCATCCACAAAAACTTAGAACAATCAAAATCAGCATGGACGACTTTGGGAACTATACAAGCATCCACAAAAACTTAGAACAATCAAAATCAGCATGGACGACTTCGGGAACTATACAAGCGTCCACCAAAACTTAGAACAATCCAAATCAGCATGGAAGACTGCGGGAACTATGCAAGCATCCACAAAAACTTAAAACAACCAACAACAACATGGACGACGTCCTGAAATTGATTAATATCCACTTACGAAATTAACATTATTCTTTGGTATGTTTTCTGAAGGGTTTCAAAGGACAAGTTGATTGGATACATCTGTACGGAATAAACGTACAATGCATGTACTTATTATTATTGTACGGTATAAAAAATAAAAAAAATTCATTTCCGAGACATGTGTTGCTGCTTTAAATAATATTTGGTAGTTCTGAACCATATCATTCTTTGGTGACAGACAGAAAAGTCATCTTTAGATAAGTACATATAATAAATCTTCTTAATACAAAAATGAGAGATGTGGTAAAATTGTCAATGAGATAGCCATCTAAAAAGGTCGAAACAAATTGGAATATGAAGTGAACTAATTTATTAAGTTTTTTTTAAATGTATTGCTATCGCATTTTTATTAGGGCACATTTCAAAATCATTATCAGTCAGGGGCGTTAATTAAACAAGTAACTTTTTTTTAGTTACTTATATAGGTAGTTTTTGTTTTTCAAAAATATAAAATTACTCAATAGAGTTATTTCTCATTTCAATAGAAGCAGGGACTAAATGTAGTTTTCATGAATTTTTACATCATTTTATATCATAGATTTAAGAATTTGTAAGTTTTAAGAGGAGAATAGACATAAACGGTTACCTTAAAATTAATGACAAAAATGTTACTTGAATAAGTTATTTTATACATCTTTGAAAAAATTAGTAATAACACTTATATAAGGAACATATGTAATTGTTTTTGGTTACAAATTATATATAACTTCAAGTCTTAAATAATTCATAAGTTTCTATCTATTTATATCGGTCTACCTTCAAGATTTTGAAGGAAAACGATATTTTAATAGTCCCAAGAGACCAACCTTTGACCAAGAAGCGTCGATATCAAAGATAAGTGCGTCAGAAAAGCAATTAGTGTTTTAGAAGGATTATATTTTAAGACAGACTAGATATCATAAACATACTATGTATACACAAGCCAGAGTCTGAGCTTGATTTGCTATGTGATATAAAAGCTAAACTGACGAAAAAAGGTCATTTATTCAAAATCATAAAATGCAAAAAATACATTTTGCAAATAAAACATTTGACATAAAAGTTCATATTTAATATGAAATAATAATACATAATTAATACGAAATTATATCAACTTCTTTCATGTCAATTGAATAAATGACAAAGAATAGCAAAGGTGGGGAGAAAAATCTGCCCCATAAATAAACATATGTACATATCTACTTCAAAAGATAACACGAAGGGCGGTATGTGGGTGGGAATTTTGAACAAATTGTCTGATAAGAATCACAAGTTAACACATCAAATGCTGATGATAAAAGGAAGCGACGACAATACACTCACACGTGAATTCGTACTGACCCGCAAGATCATTGACCAATAAGAAAGATGCATTGGTCATAAGTGAAATTTCTCTGCACGTGAAAACATGTTATCTAATTTCAACAATTTATCGTTTAATTAAGTAGGACACTCTGACCCTTTGACCAGACTAGATACATCATACATTTACAGTATTAATAGCTCACTCTTTTATTTAGTTAAGTCGGTTAGTAATAACCAATTAAATCAGAATTATCTTCTCTGCCGTCTTAAATTATTTTATTCCGCTTAATTTCCAATTAGCAAATAAATTGCTAAAACTAGTAAAATTTGTATAATTGGTCACCTATAAAAATAATATTTAGAAAAGTTACTTATATAATTAATTTTTAAAATAGCCTCGTTTTCAACATAACTTAAATAGGTAATTTAAAAAGTTACTTGTTTAAGTAATGCCCCTGACTGATTATGTTAGCAATCAATGTTTCTATGAAAATTGTACGAATAATTTATTATATGTATATTAACAAATATAGTTGCGTATTTGATTATTATTATCGTTAGATATATAAAACAGATCGCATTATACCTCTTATTTCTGATTAAGTTGCCTTTAATTTGCTGTCCTTTCGTTTGATGTGTTTGAACTTTTTATTTTGCCATATGATAAGGAACTTCCCGTTTTGAATTTTCCTGGAAGTTTGGTATTTCTTTTTTTATCTTACTTGTTTTTAAAAGAGAAGGAGCTACAGAAGCATGCAATAGCACATATTTGTCTAAAAAGGAATATGAATACTAAATTATTTGAACTATTTGAAGAATTTGATGAAAATGTCTATGTTTTGGTTGATTTTATTCCTTAACTCTTCAATAATTCAACCTGCTGTTTTTACCTATTATTTTTAGACAGAAGTTAACCGACCAAAGGTCTACAAATATTTGAATTTTTCTTTTTTAATTCAAATTAATGTTTTATCACATAAGACTTATATATTTGTGATTGGTAATCTTATTAAATATCAGACCGTGCTGTGTTTTGGAAACTCTTTGAGTTCAAGCTAGGAAAAAGTAAATTACAAAAATGTCCGTAATCAAATTGCAAAATCAGCAGCTCGACTTTTATAAATGGTAGTTCTGATAATGAGGAAAAAGAGAGACAAACGTGAAATGTACCAATAGGATATTCAAACTCACCAATAGAAGACAAGATACTACTCGGGAGGGGGACATGATATACCTTGTTTCATTTGGGGTCGAATTTTTCGTTTTTCATGTCGTGTTTTTGTAGAATGTGGTGTTTTAGCTTTTTTTTTTAATTACTTCTTATACATTTTATTACTGTATTCATGTTTTTTAAAATACCCTTGATATTCTTTTTTACACAAATCAAGCGAATTGAACACAGATTAGTGCGTGTACTTTTTAATAGTCCAAACTGAGTGCTTCCACATGGTTCTATGTGAAAGCATCCGACAAGTTCAAATGGATATGATTTATAGATGTTCATGGAAAGAGAGACACTGAACTTTACCTGTTAGATTTATTGTTATAACCTCTCTCATGATGTATTTAGTCAGGATTCTACTTCGTCAAAATTATCTGCCCATTTTTACAATCGTAGAAATGGAAGCCATTATACATGTAGGGATGACGCACTGCCAATTTTGCTCTTGAAAACCGATAATTTTATCCACATATCACCATTACGATCCGTGTATGTCAGTTGTATTTTAAAAGACAAATGTATCTACTAGCTAATGAGCACCAGTTAATGATCTTGTCGGCATTGATTCAACTATATACTATTGTATGATCGATTGTCAGGTAGAATTTTCGAAAATCCTTAAACATTTAAAAAAATTCTAATACATATTTCGAGGAAGGGCAGACTGAAATTTTTCAGTGGTTGAAGATTATAAACCCTAGTTATCACACACAACAAATTATATTTTTTCAAAGATATGCATTTCATCATCCAACTTAAAAGACTGTCGTCAAGTACTTTTAGTGAAAACATAGCTATTCGAACACACCTACTGTGTTTTTGTGATTCATAAGATAGGTATTTCACTTGACCTATATATTTCATCTTTTCGTACTGTGATTTTTTATGTTATAAAGTCAACTTGTAGCTTTGATATATAAAAATGATAGAATCTGAAGCAAGATGGTATATCAAATACTCTTGTTTTGAACGTTTTAAAGACAAAATATACACACCAAACATGCCCTTACATAAAAAGAAATGCACTCGATTTTATATTTTCGATACAATTGTTACCCATTTTTTGTAATTTTATCTTGAGTCACATAATGGAAGGGCAAACAAGGGGAAACTTACTACTAGATTGATATGTTCTCCGTCCGTGGCAAACAAAAATAAAAATCGGAGGATATGCACTTTCTACATCCAACTTGGTAATACCCATGTCGTCGACTTGATATCTAATTGTTCTGCATTACTATGAAACAGATAATTTGAAAACTTATGCAAATGGTGTTTTTAAAATAAAACACTTCGTGATTGAGAAGAAAATTGTCATTCTATTTGTTTCTATTAACTTCTAATTGTTTTGTTACTATAGTAAATATTACAATAAGCATTTATCGCCTTCTCTAACAAAGAGCTTCGATTTTTCAATCACGAAAAATTGTTAAGACTTACTATGGAATAATGCATTACATTGGATCAATATTAGAACATTATTATTCGGGAAACAAAATAATTTTCTTATTCAAACAAATGTAATATTTGTTATTCTGTAATGAATATATTTTCTTTTTTATTCTTTTACAGTCAAGATCTTCCTGTTTGTTTCCTTAATACGTCTTATGAGTTTTCATGTAAAAAAAATGTAAACACGATGCCATCCTAAACCAAGATCAAGCGTTAAGCATACCATCTTATGGTGTTTATATATCTCAACTTGTACGATTCGCTCGTGTATGTAACAAAGTATTAGATTTTAGCGAGAGAAATTTATGTATTACTGAAACATTATTACACCAGGGTTTTCGATATCACCAACTAGTCAAAACAGTTAATAAATTTTATCATCGGTATAAGGAAATAATTCGTAAATATAACTCAACATGTAGACATCTTAAAAGTTTAGGTATTTCACATCCAATATTTTATGGTAATATTCTTTACACAGCACAAACATGTCAGTATTCTCCTCAAAAGCTTACAAAACCGTTAAACAGACTTATTAAGAAGGGATATAGTAGCGATGCTGTTTTCAGGTCATTAAAGATTGCATATTTTGGCTTTAATATTGATTGACTTATTTGGTCTTTGCATCGGAACTAAACACATTTATTTATAAAACAGTTGTTGTCATGACACGGGTTATGTTCTTCTCATATATTTTATGATAGTATGATACTAAACCCCTAACGGGAGGGATTGTACCTGATATTCATATGATGAAGACATAATCTTTCAATCAGTTTAATTTAGGTCTGGAGCTGGCATGTCAGTTAACTGCTAGTAGTTATTTATGTATTATTGTCATTTTTTTTTAATTATTTTGTTACATCTTCTGACATCGGACTCGGACTTCTCTTGAATTGAATTTTCTTGTGAGTATTGTTATGCGTTTCCTTTTCTACATTGACTAGAGGTATAGGGGGAGGGTTGAGATCTTATAAACATGTGTAACCCCGCCGCAATTTTGTGCCTGTCCCAAGTCAGGACCCTCTAGCCTTTGTCAGTCTTGTATGATTTTTAATTTTAGTTTCTTGTGTATAATTCGGAGTTTAGTATGACGTCCATTTTCACTGTACGAGTATACATATTTTTCAACGGGGCAGCTGAAGGACGCATACGGGTGCGGGAGTTTCTCGCTACATTCAAGACCCATTGGTGGCCTTCGGCTTTTGTCTGCTCTATGGTCGAGTTGTTGTCGCTTTGACATATTCTCCATTTCCTTTCTCCATTTAATAATATAAATCTAAATCTCTATTTGATAAAGAACAAGGTATGATAAGGGGCGTGTTAGCCCCCTTCCGGAATAAGTTTATATATAGATCATTGATAACTTTTGTATCGAAATTAAACAAAACAATGATTTTGTTTGTGTTCTGTTAAAAGGAAGGTTGCTGCGCATAAAGTAGCCAAATCATCACTTATGCATTGCTTTTCCATTACAACTAGAATTACTCAAAATAGAACTGTTGTTTAACAATGATTTCGAGTTGCAAATGAATAGTCATTTTAATTTTAGTTCAGTAAATGCTTAGCGACAACCTAGCAACAAAAAATAGTTTGCTTAGCAACGTTTCAAAATTTTGTAAGTTCTGCCATATGAGGTGTAAATTTAGCATTTTTTTTTAATTTTAAGACATCTGCACCAACGTAGCCCACTATGCCATTTTCTTAATTCAAAGATACACAACAGTAGAGTTGATGGTTGAACATTTTAGGATGGTCTACATTGGCGCTGATGTAAAAAAAAAATGACGCCTCTAAACATGATTGAATTGTAGATTTTGTACCTTTTCAACTTTCATGGCCTTTTCAAAGTCGTAGTTTTTTTTAATACTATAGCACATAAATACAATAACGGAATCGAGCCACGGTAATTAGATACCACCCAAAATACATGTTGACTAAACAGTAAAAAAATAAAAGTACCAGAAAGAGTTATAAATCAAACACTATAAGAGTTTATTAGCTACTATCATGACTGTATTATATTATTAACAGATCGACTACTATTGTGATCAATGAAGTGAACGAATAACACATAATGTTTTGTACGTTTTTCAGAGGTAATCTGTTTGCTTTATAAAAAAGTAAGAATATGAGCTTTTTTGGGTTGATAATAGATTCTTGAAAAAAAAAACAATAGATTGTGGTCCGATAGATAAGTTAAATTTATTGAACCTACCGTATCAAAAATATAATATTACAGTTATATCCTACATGTTTACCCAATCATCTTTCTCAATCATCTTTGAAAAAACATATCAGCATATAAACTTTCTATATCAAAAATGTATTAACAAAAATGATTTTGCAGTTATTTCATACAAATTAACCAAATCATATTGTTTTTTGAATCCTCTCAAGGAAACAAATCAAAGTATTATGTCAATTTTCTTTAAGGTATAGTTGTATATTTCCCGACGTCGTCCATGCTTGTTTTTGTTGTTCTAAGTTTTTAGAAATTCCAGCAGATGTTCAGGCAGTTGCTGGTTGAGTCGTAGGTGTGGTTCTGTTTGATTTTAAACATCTACTCACAAATTGACGACGGACCTCTTTGATTCTGACAATGTATATTAATGGGTCTACCAAAGGATTCAGCAGAAGCAAATTATTCGTAGCTCTGACGATTTCTCCATTAATTGCATGAGTTAAATTAACGTAGAGACCATAGAGAGTTCTTGGTAAAATTGAACAAGCGGTCACAACGATGATACAGGTAAGGGTTATCATGTTATACCTCATCTGTAATGCAGATTTTCTTCGCTGCTGAATTTGTAGCTGACTTAGGTTCCCAGTTTCAGATCCCAATTGTAGAGTCATTCTCATTCGCCTGATAACAACAATATAACAGCATGCAATCAAGATAACTAAAATTGCATTCGGCACATCTACAAACAGGAGAAAGTTTTTCTGTGTGTTATATAGTGGTTCACATGGCATTGGTACATTGTTGTCTATTAGCTCCAACCCACAACGCAATAAAACGTAGACGTGTACAACTGTAACTCCTATTCCTATAGAAATATTGCTTGTTAAAACTTTGAGAATTTTTTTCGGTGTTGTAAATGTTGCATTCAGCCGATGTAGGCACATGTAAAAATTCATTAACAGGGAGCATAGGATTGCAGCAGGACCGAGATGTATCATGACTAGACAATGGTATTGATGTCCACCATCTATACTCAACTCATTCGTATTCATTATAATGACCATCCAAATATATTCAATCATCAAATAGGCATGTGAAATGATTAGAAAGAGAGCCAACCAATAAAATCTATTTTTCGTTAGTAATCTTGTTTTTACTAAAGTCACTGCTGCCAAAACATGAACTCCGAATAAAGTAATACATAACGCTAGAATAAAAACCCACTTCATTCTATAAAGTAGGTTGATTATAACAACTAATATTAGTGTTATATTTTAAAACAAATGAAAGTTCGCTTCATCAGATACTAAAAGCCAATTATATTGAAGAAACTCATAGTCGTTAACATAAAATACTTGGTATCGAGTTCAAGTCATTTGTATTGGTCGATGTCTGTGTGTCTTTTGTAATGAGTTTAATGATGGCAACTCTGCTTTCATTGTTCTCATATCATTTTCAGTAAGAAGTATATATTAATGCATGTCATTACTTGTACGCCAATTAGTGTTCGATTGCCAATAAAGTAAGAAACATAGAGTCATATATCTATGTATTAATTAAGATTCATTCTGCACCTGTCTGCTGATGTTAAATAAAGTATTGAATTGACAATATATTTATATCATGCTTACATATTGTCGTACTTTACCAAAGCTTTACGATGTAAACGAATAATAATCCTATTAGAATAAAAAAAAAAGATTCAAGTTATATGATATGTTTTTGTTTGTTATTTACCTGTCATAATTAAAAGCTATTCATTTTCTTGTAGATTAATATTATAAAGCCTTTAAATAGTAGTTGGGTATGGTTTCAGAGTTTTTGTTATCTCATTTTGCATTTTTTTTAAACTATATTCTAAGTTTTATTTAGACTGCTTATTTTAATGTGTGTGTATATACGTTATTAAAGTTCATAAGAATATTTAAAATTGAAATAAATTGATAAAAATAGTTTCTCAATTTCTATCTAAAATATAAAAAAAACGGATTATGAAAACGAACTTTATCGATTCCTCATATCAGAATTTTGCATAATTTCACACTAATATTTTAAAAGTATAAGTACACTACAGACAACTGTATTTGAGTGTGATACAAGTGAGAGGTTTAGCTGCTATAAAACCCGGTTTAATCCAACTTATCTATATAATAAAATGCCTGTTATCAATTCGTTTGATTTGATTGAACTTTTGATTTTGCTTTCTGAGGATAGAGTTTCCGTTTAGAATTGTTCTCAAAGATCGGTATTTTGGTTATTTTACTTTTTCGGTTCATTTTTCGAATCCACATTGGTGTTGGTGGATCATTGTTTGAAAAAAATTGATTGTTTGTGAATAAATTATCCCACACTAGATGGTAATGAAACCCAAAATCATTCGTTTCTATTTATCTGAATTTTCAGAGAAATATACTTCTAAATAATGTTCACCAAGATCACAAAAAGATCAATACCTAAACATATAAAAAAAGAAAGAAATATTAGCTCAAGTCAGTAATACGACAGTATTTTTGCATTCGTTTGAAAAAAGTAAAATCACAAAAACACTTAACTTAGAGGAAAATCAATTCGGAAAGTCCATAATCACATGGCAAAATCAAATAACAAAACGCATAAAAAACGAATGGATAAGAACTGTCATATTCCTGACTTGGTACAGGCATTTTCAAATGTAGAAAATGGTGGATTAAACCTGGTTTTATAGCGCTAACCCTCTCACTTTGATGACAGTGTCATCAAATTCCGTTATATTTAGAAAAAAAATATTAAATTCCGTTAAATGTTTGAGCCTTCATTTTGTGATTTGTCAAATGACTTTCCGTTTTTGAATATTTCTTTGAGTTCGATTGTTTGGTACATTTATTCAGACAAACTTTATCGACAATTAAAAAATAAATGGTTACTCTTTTTCATCGTAATAAAATCTTTCATAATAACAAATATTCAAATGATAAATGTTAATGCTTTTGTAAAATTTATTTTTCTTGCTAATTTAAAAGTTGGCAATAACATGAATAACCGGTGTTACATACGTCCATTATGTGTAGAGATGTAATACCACCAAATCATGGTACGTCACATCCGGTTGCATACGAAAGTAGGCCTAAAAAATATTCCCTTGAATTTGACAGTTGTATAAAATTAACCCTGCATTTCAATGCACTTACATTTTTCTGAGTCGTAAATATATATGTTGGGTGTCTGAAAGCGTCATTCTTTTTTTATTTGATGGTCTTATAAAATATTTTGGAACGTTAAGGTTACATAGTTACCAAAGCAGGTAACCAGTAAATAACAGTGTAAAAATTGGGTTGTTTACTTCCGGCGGTGGTTACTTTCTTATATGCAATGAAATGTAGTGTGACATTTTCACTGTATCACTGGAAAGGATTGAACTTTACACATGCAAAGTATTTCTTTGGTTGAAATAAAGGTAAATACTGTACAATTTTTTTAAAAGTGCCAATTTAACAAAGACTAATAGGGAAAAATCAATGGTGGTATTACACCTAGATTAGAATTAGTACTTGTGTGTCATTGTATTAAAAATCTCTCGAAAGAAGAGAATAAAAAAATATTATACAATTAACTTATTTTTTATAATCCTGGTTCAAAATCCTAGCGGATAGTCTTAAGTGGAAATGTATCTGAATCTTAATTTTCATATAATAAACCTAATCTAAATGATCTGATTGGAAATACTATACTGATTATACGTCTATCTATATCAATTGAATGTACAAACAGATGGTCAATTTCATGAAGGTTTTTAGCTTTCATTTATGTTTGTTTAAATATACAAGTTAATATACCAAATGTTTACAATATCATTTTGTATTGTTTAGTAAGTAAACGTCAGATGGGATTGTGTTTTTCTTTTAGATTTAAAAAAAACATTTTTTGTAAAGAGCAGATACGAGTGAAAGGTTCAAATGCTCTTCAACTATGTATGGTTTTTTTTTGTCTTTTTAACTTGTTTTGATTTGTTTAATTCGCCATGTGTTGCATAGTGCCAAGTCAGGAATATAATACAAAATACATGTGTCTGGTTTTTTTTTTAAATTCCACAAACCAACGTACTGTAACCAAAATGAAAGTTACACAACTGGTTATAATTCGACCAAGGTAATGCATTAAATGCAATGAATGAAACTGATTAAACCTTTATATTATATAGATAGGAACACGGTTTAAATCAAAATCAATTATGACAAAGTTGGCTGATCGTAGTTGTAAAGCTAGTTTACCGCTGCTAAATTGTATAGTTTCGGTTTCAAACACTATTGTCACGAACTAACTATCAGGAAGTCTAGAGCATGTAGTTTGCAGTACCTTACATCTTGCGTTTCTGTTTCTAAATAGGTGATATTAAGAATGTCAAAAAAGAAAACAACTGCTAAATGCTATCAACGTTTATGCACGAAAGTACCTTATTTTTGAAAACGCGTATAAGGCCAAATGGTCAAATTAGTTCAACTACTGCATCACTGCTTGTTCACATATAAGGTGTGAGTGTGAGTCCAAAAAAAAAAATCTTACTTGACTGAAATTGTCAAGTTTTCTTACGAACATCGGTGGTATTTAGAGAACAGGCTTGCCTCTGAAATCAATAAAAACATGAAGCAACAGACTAGTCGACATTTTTGAAATTGTGTTACTTACTTGATACTTGTTTTGTTCAAAAGTATATATATAATGAATATTCTATTTAGGTTTCTGTCAATTGTGTTTCGTAAGGGGAATAAATCTATGACTTGAAGAAAGATCTGTTAAAATGAAACAACGATAACGCAAGACGTATTCTGATCTTTCATGTTAAGACTTATTAACTACTGTAATTCAGTATTTTTCCGAGAAATTCACTCGGCTTCAGTTGACATATGTTCAATCTCATTTCATAATGCTTAGCTATCCCAAAAAACAAAAAAACAAGAAACGTCTGCAAAATACTGCTATAATGGTCCATAAACGAGAAAATATCAGACTTACGACGTATAATTTAAAATAGAATTAAAATTGTTTTATACAACTCAGCCTTTCCAGATGATGTAAAAGAGGAAACCGGACCGTTAGAATTGAGGGTTGTTCGGTACGAAAAATCTAAATGCTACTGCTGGTGGACGTTTCGTCCCCGAGGATATCCACAGCCCAGTAGTCAGCACTCCGGGGTTGACATGAATATCTATCATATGTTTTTTTTTTTTTATAATTTCCTGTTATCAAACTTAAATTATTAGAAAACTAAGGATTTTCTTATCCCAGGAATAAATAACCTTATCCGTATTTGGCACAACTTTCTGTAATTTTTGGTCTTCTATGTTCTTCAACTTTGTAATTGTTTGGCTATTTAACTATTTCGATTTGAGCGTCACTGATGAGTTTTGTGTAGACGAAACGCGCGTCTGGCGTATTAAATTTTATCCTTGTACCTTTGATAATATTTACACCACTGGGTCGATGTAACTGCTGGTGGACGTTTCGTCCCCAAAGGTAACATCCGCCCAGTAGTAAGCACTCCGGTGTTGACATGAATATCTTTTATAAGGTCATTTTTTTACATTTCCTGTTAAAAACTTCAATTTTTTAGGAAACTAAGAATTTTCTTATCCTAGGAGTATATAACCTTAGCCGTATTTGGCACACCTTTTTGGAATTTTGGGTCCTCTTCAACTTTGTCACTGATGAGTCTTATGTAGACGAAACGCACGTCTGGTGTATTAAATTATAATCCTGGTACCTTTGATAACTATCTACTAAACATAATAATTTTCGCCATTGTTTTAATTGCTTATATCTGAAAAACAAACGCAGACTATTTATTTTCTGTAATTTTTAAGAGCCGTTATTCATAAAGCATTACATTATAACAGATTATTACACAATGTTGATTGCTCTATACTTTTTTTTTAAATTTTAACCTTTTATGTCAGTTTGTTTTGTTCACCTGTTTTTGTCAATATAATGGGATTTTATGAAACTTTCATTCAAATGAGAGGTTAAAATAAGGGTGTTAGTTTTCTCTTTCGAATTGTTTTACATTTTCATTACGGGACCTTTTATAGCTGACTATGCGGTATGAGCTTTGCCTATTGTTGAAGGCCGTACGCTTGGAAGAAGACTATATAAGTTTGATTAACTTGTGTATCATCCCTTTTGCACATTTAAGCAAATAAATAATGTTTAAACTAACTAATTTAAGACCGAACAGTGATTTAAAGTTGCTAATTTTTGTGTCATTTTGGCTTCCTTGAGGACCTGTCTCATTGGCAATCATACCACATCTTATTTGTATATTTAGTTAGATATAAAACCAGGTTAATTCCACCTTTGCTAAATATTAAGTAAATTGCATATACCAGGTCAGGAATATGACATTCTTTTCTAATCGTTCCTTGTGTAAAGGCATTTGATTTTTCCATTCGATTATGATCTTTCCTTTTGAATTTTCCTTGAAATTCAGTACTTTTAAACATTCAGATGCACACATCTAGTGGTTTTGAGAAAGGATTGCCTTACATATCGAACAGATTACGATATCTTCAGAAACAATTGATGTTGTAGTTATCATATCTGTGTATTTGACAATTACAAAAGGAGGTGGAGAAAAGTCTATCACCATATATCTAATTCATCAAAATTAATTTATGGCAGTTAGGGTCAGTTTATAATTTCATATTACGACATGCTAGATGATTTAAATTTTCAACTTGTTAATTATAAATTCTCGTAGGCAATATTCAAGCAGTGCTTGTTTATGAAAAATGTAAATCTATACATTAAGATAGCACATGCCTTTTTTCTATCATATTTTCCCTGGTAGATGGTTGGTGCTAACATTAACAGTTATCATTAAAGATAAACATTTAAAACGGTAAGTGTGAAGTTAACCTTCGAAAGGTCAACGATGCCTTTAACACGACTGGTGCCACATGTGAAGCAGGATCTGCGTACCCTTCCGGATAATCTTAGATCCAGTTTTTGGTAAGGTTCGTGTTGCTTAGTCCTTGGTGTGTTATGTTGTGTCTTGTGTACTATTATTTTTCTGTTTCTCTATTTCAATTTTAGCCAGGTAATGTCAGTTTATTTTCGATCTATGAGTTTGACTGTCCCCCTGGTATACTTCGCCTCTCTCTTTAACATATGGTTTAGTGTATGTTATGTAATGTGTTTATAAGACAACGGGATGTTAACCCGATCCCTTCCCCTTTTCCACGACTGTGACATTACGGAATTCGGCTTACGTAACACAAATGTCTACGCACAAAAGGTAACATGATGATGCCCCTTGCACATAAATAATAATCTGCTTCGCTTTCGAGTGCAGTGATTTTCATTTGAGATATCAAGTCATGATTAAGCTTCTGGTATCATTTGTTTTCATTATTGTTTCAATATTCGTCGTTTGTTTAGGAAGACGTTTTAGCAGTATTTTAACAAACTGTTCCATTTGTATATTCCTCTCACTTAAGTTTCTTGATTGAAACTTGGTCAATCTTCCATTCATTTTTTTTTCTTGATCGTATATGTTTTTTTTTTATTGAGATGAAAAAGTGATGACCATTTAGTGCCAAATTAAGTGTATACACATTATATAAGTACTAGTATGTCTTGACGTGATATGAAGTTACTTTCTATTATGAAATGGATAATTAAGCAGTAGCATTATGAGAAAATCTTCACACAAAACGCACCAAATATAACAAGAACGGCCCACAGCACCGACAATTATCTGAAACCGAACATCAAACTACAAAGGGCCAAAAGCCATTCAAGCAGGAAATCTAACGGTCTAATATAAATGAAAAAAAGGATCAAGAAACATTTTGAAACGACATTCTCTAAGGACAACCATTGTACAACAGATTTAACGCATTATAATAAACTACTCCATTCAACTCAATTCTGATTTAAACTTTTATTAATTACCAGCTGGTACCAGGTTTATGACACTAAAAAAGAATAAAGTACATGTTTGAAAATGTCAGATGAAAGCAGAACGTTATATGTGACGTTTCTGTTAATTTCAAGAAATTACAAACATGGGTTTCAATATATTATATTACAGAAACACTGTAAATGAAAACAGAATTTTATACATGTGGTGTGTCCAAACCGCAAATAAAGTAACATTAGGAATGCTTAAACAACAATTTCTGAGTCCTGGTACTTTACTAAGTTGTTTTTATAAGCTAGTTGACGACAAATGTGCAAAAAATGCCAGAAACATTAAAGTCATTTTTTTTCTGTGAAAAATGAAATGTTACATTTTTATCGATAATATAGTGAAGTTTACTTGTCTCTGTCAATTTTAAGAGCCATATTGTCATTTTCTGTGTTTTCTTCTGATTGTTTTTGGTCATATTTAGTGTTTATATTGTTTAATCATTTGTCAGACTTATTTTGAATCGTTTAAATTTTCTCACAGTTACCATAATAATTATACGGGATTGGGTTTGTTTATTGTTAAAGATGACCTTAATTTACTGACACAAATGTACTTTTGGTTGATAATCATCATTTGAAATCATGCCACATCTGATTTTTTTTTATATCATACCAAGACAAAATCATTGCATTCTTAGATGTCTACTAGTATTAGAAGTGGTTTCGATATAAACCCATGTTCAACCCATCATTTTTCGCGACAAAATTAGTGTACCATATCAATAGTGTGGCAGTTGTGCTTCACTTGTTTCGTTAATTGATAGCGTTTCATTTTTCAATTTTGATTGACTGTTCCCTTTTGAATTTGCCTTGAAAATGTAGCAATATTAATTAATTTACATACGTTGAACAAGCTGTTCCACAGAAAGTTGCTAAAAATCCGTGAACAAGGTTGTGGCACTCAGTTTCACAGGCTCCTTGTGCCATTCCTAAATGGGCAAACTGCTCGACCTCTTGAGCTACTTTATCAAGTCCGAAGGTGTCCACTGTAAGTAAATTAAAGATAATGAAAATATTATTTTAAAAATTCATGCAAGGAAATGACAATTTAAAGTGAACTGTTAAGGTGGTTTTTTTTCCTTCATTTTGTTGGTAATTACAGTCTAAATTTTTGATAGATTTAAGAATATATGGTTTGAGTGCCAATGAGACAAATCTCAATCAAAGTCACATTTTATAAATGTAAACAATTATAGGTCAAAGTACGGTCTTCAATACGGAGCCTTATGTATTTTACTGGTAATATTTCGTATGGGATGTGTTAATCACTGAGGAGAACAGTTTTATAATTTTTCCATCGCATAATAGAGAGTATGGTATGAGGACACGAAGTTCTTAACATGATAGTTGATCTTACAAAGCATTTTCCAGACAGAGTCAATTTTTAACAATATATTGTTTGTGATATTCTGTGCCTATCTGGTATTTATAAAAGTGTTCATATTTTTCTGTTGGTGTGTTTTTACAGATGCAAACACATTTGTGATCGTGAGTCCCTTTGTTCTACGTTATTAACGAGCCGCAGGTTGCATGTCATCAAATGATTCATCAGGCACTGGTATACCAACGTGTTTATAGTGGCATAACTAGGGTTTTGGTATTGTTACTGAAAACAAACTGGTGTTTTTTTATGCAATTAACACAATCAATTTGTGATGACAAAGTCGACACTGTGATACCCATGGAAATGACTGCTTTTTTATACTAGAAACATGTTTTAACCATATTTCCATGTACACCAATGTCAACATGTTAGAAAACACAATTTTTTTTCAATTTCACAAACAGTCGAGATGCAGATGGAATTGACGCAATAGAAGACGACCATATATTTGTTTGTTTCTTTATTTGTAAATGCACAAACATACAAGTCTTTACCAATTGCAAATCACAGTAGCCCGTTTACAAATTTTACTATAAACAATTGAGATGACTTGTTATTAGGATATATCGTACCAGGCTTCACAAAATCAACAAAATCTTATGGAAATGATCCAACCGAATAAAAATACAGAACAATGTCTGTGTTCATAAGAAACGCACAACGTGATACTTAACTGAATAACTGGCATATAAAGAACTCATTTCAATTGGTTCACAGCATTTGTTTATGATAAGTTTGTAGGTCAGTAAATAGTAAGGTAAATAAAAGAAAATATATTTTGAAACATATACATGTAACATGTCATAACAACATCAGTTACAAATGCATTACTTAAGAAATACTTTATTGTAGTTTTAACATGGGTAGGCATTATATTCGTGTTATTTTAGCCCTCACTATCGCGCGGGCAAAAGTAATCACGAATATAATGTCTACCCATGTTAAAACTACAATAAAGTATAGCTTGCATCAATTATTTCGATTCTGATTAGGACAATTAAGGTAATTTCTATGTCCGATGCGTATAAGTTTAGAGTGTTTGTTTAGGCTCTTCCATGAACCTCCTTTTTTGTTTCTAAACAAGCAAACGACAGGCAATGTGATTTTTCAGAGGGAGGAGTTTTTGAACAGA
This sequence comes from Mytilus edulis, assembly GCF_963676685.1. Lineage (NCBI taxonomy): Eukaryota > Metazoa > Mollusca > Bivalvia > Mytilida > Mytilidae > Mytilus > Mytilus edulis. The sequence continues at coordinate 50,298,222 of NC_092354.1, forward strand.
CAACATGAACGGTTATCTAAATTCAAATATGTCAATTTCCAAATGCAACACATTAAGGTCATAATAATGGAATAAGTAACGACCTGTGCATCATTTAATAGTTTGGAAGTTTTTCAAGTTGATGTAACATATTAAATGAATGACAATTTGATTAAACTCATTATTCTGCAGTGTTCAATATACGCATGTGCAATTTGTTTTTATTGGATTTAGAGCATGAGTTTATTCACCGAGCGAAAGTCATATTAGAATATTTGTGTACATACGTTATATATATGTTATAAGCGTTTACAGAGTTATGTTCTTTTCGTTAACGATGACCGATTATACAACACAGATTTGTTATTGTTATTGTTTTAGCAAAACTTACAAATGAATCTTTCGTTGGGAGCACAGAACACGAATGGCAACAAAACAAGTAGAGCAAACAGGTATTTGATTTTGAGCTACAAAACAAATTATAACCGATAAATATTTATACCGCATTGCATTCTCGGAACACAATTACAACCGGAACATTCATGTATTCGAATAAAAGGATTAGCACTTGCTCCTGTTTAGTAGAATGTTCTCAGTTCCATTTAGAGTATCTGCAAAACTTCATTAGTGCTAAAATTAATTAAACTGAGTAAATAAACTTTTAGTCTTCAATGCTTCGTATTTTATGTGGCCTTTTTTTTGTTGCTTTTTTAGATTCGAGCGTTACTGATGAGTTGTTTGTAGACGAAACGCGCGTCTTGCGCAAATACTAAATTTCAATCCAGATATCTATGACGAGTTTATCTTAAATATCATTTGGCAGTGTCAGCCTTCATCTTTTTAAACTTGAATATATTTGTTTTAGCCAACAAGTTGATGATCTAACTTTTTAAAATCTAGGTTTCCCCCTTTATTTGCTAATTTATGAATAAAAAATACAGAAGTAAAAAGGAGTTTGAGGTAAATTTACAAGTAAAATTGTATCCACATTACAAACTATATTTGATTGTTATAAAAAAAAAAAAGTAAAATCACAAAAATACCGAACTCAGAGGAAAAACTGATCGGAAAGTCCATACTCACATGGCAAAATCAAATGACAAAACATCAATTTAGATTTGTTCCAAGAAAAACCATTTGATATATTTGTATATTTGTAAAGACATTGTCAAGTATTTTGCGCGTAAAGTTGTACCAATAACGTAAACAAACACACTTAAGGATTCGTTACATAGTTTTACAATTTTACAGAAAGCAGTGTTAGCAACTACTTATTATTCAAAAGCAGTGTCAGCAAAAAATACACATACTTTAAAACCTATGGATTGGCTAATCTTAAAAATTTTCAGATGTAGCATGATTTCAAATGGAAATTGATTTTGTATATTTGTATATATGCTGTTTCAATGATAATTGCATAATTAGTTAGGGAACATTAACACACTATTGCATTTTTATTATTATTCTATATAAAACTTGTAATCAATTGCAGGCTTATGACAAGCAATTCGTAAAATAACTGTACATGTATATTACAGAACCTTCAATATCACTAACGTAATAAGTGATACGATGACAAAAAGGTTTAAAAGTTCAAAACATGCAAAACAATTATCAATTGCAAATGAAGCATTTAAATATTCAACTGATAAACTATTTTATACAACCAGTAACATAATTGGTGAAATGCTATTTGCGTTAACAATTTTGCTGAGGCATTCAACACAACTCTTTGGATTTGTTTGCCTTCGAACTGTTCTCGATATATCAACACGATCAAAAGCATTTGAAAGACGTTTCAAATAACAATAAACACAAATAAGATACAGGTTGAAAGCCTTTGTCTGATTTTGCAAAGAAAAAGTGACAATTTTGTTTCGATGGATATAAACTCATCATAGATACCAGAATTAAATTTTGTACTTACGCCAGACGCGTGTTTCGTCTACAAAAGACTAATCAGTGAAGCTCGATTCCAAAAAAGTTTAAAAGTTCAAATAAAATATGAAGGTGAAGAGCATTGAGGACCACAATTCCTTAAAGTTTGCCAAATACAGCTAAGGTAATCTAATCCTGCGGTAGAAAAGCCTTAGAATTTCAAAAATTAAAAAGTTTGTAAACAGTTTATTCATAAATATGACCATATTATTTATAATTCATTGATTAGAGAATTGTATATGCCTCCTTTTATTATTTTAAACACGATGCTTTTAAAAAAATGCATTTTTGAGCTCAGATAAAAGTAATAGGTAAACCAAAATCTGACAGCAGACATATTTAAAAGAGAAGTGCAACATTCTTATTGTTGAACAGAAAATCGCATTGTTCAGAAAAATATATAAACGATACTGTACTTCACCGGTTTGTGACTTGTCGTATCTGATCAGAATGATAATATTCGTTCGAGATGTCCTTCTTATATATTATGTTTGTGGGTTCTAAATATGATTAGAGTTCAATTTTAGCACGACCAGTATGAGAACACACATCTGCACTAGTAGTAAATTAAGACATATTCTTGACCATTTGTAGGTAATCTATGTATATCGATTCAAATATATCTTTGTTTAGCTAGCTTGATGTAATCGAAATGTGGCCCTCTTCATACAAACAAGTTCATAAAGGAATTTGCATCTTTTAGATACATTTGTTTTATGGAATACTTGTCCTGATTGATAGTTTAACGATTTTAAGATATCCTTTGATAAATGTATATTCGTCACAATTTAATCACATGTACATGAAGAACACGAAGTTTTATTTAGCACCAATTTTATAGTTTTATTGTTAATATTCACCCCACATGTACCAAGTTTTAAAAAGTTTTATTGATATACAAGCAATTTTGGGTATTCCGGGATCCTAAACGGAAGATTATACCGACAGAAGAAGAAGTATACTTAACAACAAAATTATGTTCATTTACCTATGTATAATATGACGTAATTTTTTTTCAAAGTTGATTTTTTTCTGGAATTGTTAAGCTTTTCACAGTGGTATAATACTTTAACTTTTATTATTCATCATTACCTTTTATTAAATTTGTATTCACATTGTAATATAGCTGAAATTTATTCGTTCAGTGTTTGTTCATTTGTGTGACTACGTTTTTTGATTGAGTTAAGCAATTGCAACTGATATTTTACAGGTGTCTTTCTGTGTTGTGATGTTATACTATTGTTTCAGATAAGGGATAAGGTTTGGTACCATTGAAACGTTTAATCCGGCTGCAGTTGTTTGCATCTTTCCTAAACCAGGAATGTGATGTTCAGTAGTTGTCGTTTGTTGATGCGTTTTTTAAGTTTTTCTGGTTTCTGGATTTTTATATAGGTTAGACCGTTTGAATGGTTTTACAATATTAATTATTGGGGGCCCTTTATAGCTTTCAGTTCAGTGTGAGCCATGACTCCGAATTAAAGACCGTACCTTGACCTATATAATGGTTTACTTTAATAAATTTTGACTTGGATAGAGAGTTGTATCATTGAAACTGATACCACATCTTCCTTTAAATATATTATTGTTGAACATCTTCACCAGTAGACTGTACACTCATCAGATAACAATTTTACAATTGTACTCACCGAATATGCGTTTCTTGTTTAAGAATCACCAGCGACGCCCAAATCATTATAGAAAAAAAGGACAAAGTAGCTGTGCATCCCGTCATTGTGTTTATGTGATATGATAAATGTATGCCACTTTGTGCTCTTTGTTACATATTTGTTAGCTATTATAGTGATTAAGATTGTAAAACAATGTTGACAAATATGTGAAGTATGCGGCCGGTTCTTTATTCATTATTCGATATTCAATATTCAACCGGCAGCTCACATTCGTCGTGATCCTATACTCTGTATTTATAAAGGTTGTATCAAAGGTATTTTCTAGAGGTTGTACCAAAAGTATTTCCCAGAGGTTGTTTCAAAAGTATTTCTCAGGCTGTCAGCTAAAAATTGTCAACATGTCAGAATCAAGGTCACAGAGCAATGGTGAAACTCCCCTGATTTTTTTAAATATTATTCAGACAGTAGTAAAAGTAATTTGAGTAGACAAGTTTGTATCGACATATTAACTAGCTGTCTGCCTAATATTCCTTGGTATTAATGTTATATGTATGTATATGTATATGTCATGTACATGATATGTTGAGATAAAATATGTTTTAAGTACTTTTAAGAAGATTGAATATGAGGAGGGTGGGGGTGTCTCGCCATTGCCCCGTGCCCATTGTCGTGAAATTTTGGCATTGTTGAGCTGAAAAGTGATTATCCCTCCGTAGATATCGAAAATGACATTATTCTGGAAAATCCTTTTGCTACAACCTTTCAATTAACAGAGTCTTTGATTTTGTTGAATTTGATGGACATAAAAAAAAAACAGGGGGTCTCACCATCATTTCAGTGATCTCCGGTAAGGTTTTTACTATTTTTTTGGAATAAACAACTGACACTTTGGGTCCTCCGTAAACATAGTAGACATAAAGTGTATCCAAAATACTTTTAGTCACGTTTGTATCTACAGTCATACAGTCGGAAACCCGGTTGAAATAGAACAAAAGAATCGAAGCTCTTTGTTAGAGAAGGCGATAAATGCTTACTGTAATGTTTACTATAGAAACAAAAATTTTAAAAGTTAATAGAAACAAACAAAATTAAAATTGTCTTCTCAATTACGAAGTGTTTTATTTTAAAAACACCATTTCCATAAGTTTTCAATTTATCTAGTACATACATGACATAGTTAAGCAGAACAATTAGCTATCAAGTCGACGACATGGGTATCTTTCAAGTTGGAGGTAGAAAATGCATAACCTCCGATTTAAAAAAAAATACCACGGACGAAAAACATATCAATCTATTAGTTCAGTAATTTTCGTGTCTGCCCTTCCATTATGTGACTCAAGAAAAAATTCCAAAAAAATGGGTAACAATTGTATCGAAAAGAGAAAATCGATACACCTTTCTATATTAGAGCGTGTTTGAGTTGAATATTTTGTCTTGATATCGTACAAAGCAAGAATATTTCATACATCGTCTCGCTTCAGATTCTATCATTTTTATATAGCAAAGCTACAGGTTGACTTTATAACATAAAAAAATCACAGCATAAAAGATGAAATATATGGGTCAAGTGAAATACCTATCTAATGAATCACAAAAACAGAGTAGGTGTGTTCGAATAGCTTTGTTTTTACTGAAAGTACTTGACGACATTCATTCAAGTTGGTTGACGAAAATGCATATCTTCGTAAAGTTATAATTTTGTGAGTGTGATAACTATTGTTTATAGTCTCCAACCACTAAAAAATCTAGTCTGCCCTTCCACGAAATATTTAATTCGATTGTTTTTAAATGTTATGAATTTTCTAAAATTCCACCTGGCAACCGATCAGACAATAGTTTTAAGTTAAATCAATGCAGACAAGATTATTAACTGATGCTTATTAGCTAATTAATATATTTGTCTTTAAAAATACAACTGACATATAAGGATCGTAATGGTGCAATGTGGATAAATTTATCGGTTTCCGAGAGCAACATTGGCAGCGCGTTATCCCTACAATGGCTTCAATTTCTACGATTGTGAAAATGAACTGGCGTAATTTGAAGATAATTTTGACGAAGTAGAATCCTGACTGTCGACATGATAACCAACTGTCGAAATAATATTGGAAAGATTGAGAAATCAGGAGGGTCTCACCATTGCCCCCTGCCCTTAGTCCTGATAGTTTTTACAACTTTGATTTTAAAAGTGATAATTTACTCCTCCGTAGATATTGAGGATGACATTTGTCTGTTAAATACTTTTAATACAACCTTTATATATATAGAATCTTTGATTTCGACGAATTTTATGGACAATGAAAAGCCAGGGGGTCTCATCGTCAGTTAAGCGGAAAACAGAAAACATTTCTCATTCCGGGGGCTTTCCATAATTATTTGTATTAATATTGTTTTTAAATGTTTCTAGAGTGATCCGTTTTTGTTTTCGTTTTAAGAAGTATTACATATACAATTACATTTTTGATGTCATCTAATTGAAAAAAAAGTCTATATTACATAGAGACTAATGTGGAACTTACATGAGGGGTTATTTTTTAGGACAACGATAATTTACAGAAGTTTGAAGGAGTCATTAAACTATTTCCCATTCACTCCTCTCAACTAAGAAAATCATGCTTTTGACGTTGTCAAATTATTTTTTTATGATTTTCAACTAAATTTGAATATCGAACAGAATGCTAGCAGCCGGTTGGAATTATAATATCGAATTACGAACCAGCTGCTAACATAACATAAATAATTTTGACTGATGTATATTTGACGTTTTCACCTATTGTGTCTGTTAGTTTTGTTCACGCATCGTTGTAAATATAATGGAATTTGATGCGACTGTCATACAAGTAAGCGGCTTAGCTAGCTATATAAAACTAGGTTCAATCAACCATTTTTTACATGAGATAATGCCTGTACCAATACGGGCATATGACAGTTGTTTTCCAATTGTTTCATGTGTTTGTGCTTTTGATTTTGAAATTTGATTAAGGACTTTCCGTTTTGAATTTTCATCAAAGTTCAGTATTTTTGTGATTATTCTTTTTGATTAGCTAATTTGAACAGACTGTTTTCTCTTCAACATTTTTATTATAGCATGGCTGTTGTATAAACACTATGATTTTACATGTTAAACAACATATTAAGTATTAGTTTAATGAAATCAAACAGTGTTGGTTCAGTTTGTCTGATTATAAGGCACATTGTTATGACATAGAATACTTCTTGTTATGTCGTATAGACCTTTTAAACGTTTTAATAACTTGAAAAGTAAGTACATGAATTATGATGTTTTTCGACGCTTTTTCCTAGTTTGTTGTTCTATAGTTAAATGTATTGTTTATTATAGCATTTGAGTAACTAATGGTTCATCACAAAAAGCATTTTATTACAAACACATGTATCCTGTTTGTGCTCACATAGACGATATAGGCTTTGAATCGACGAATGAATAATAGTTATACAAACACTTATCATATGTGTTATATGAAGTACTTTGACCAATTAAAAAAACTAAAACTAAATAGGATCCGTCCGATTCAAGTCCGTCGAAAACCTATTCATTTGCAATTAAGGTCGTTAGAACAACAACCAAGGTAGTTTTATAGATTTCTATCATGTTACCTATAAAAAAAAGATGTGGTATGATTGCCAATGAGACAACTGTCCACAAGAGACCAAAATGACACATACATTAATAATTATAGGTCACCGTTCAGCCTTCAACAATGAGCCCATACCGCATAGTCAGCTATAAAAGGCCCCGATATGACAATGTAAAACAATTCAAACGAGAAAACTAACGGCCTTATTTATATAAAAATAATGAACGAAAAACAAATATGTAACACATAAAAAAAAAACGACAACCACTGTGTTAAAGGCTCCTGACTTGGGACAGACATATACATAAATAATGTGGCGGAGTTAAACATGTTAGCGGGATCCCACGTCTGTCAAAAATTGATTTTGTGATACTGGAGTCACCTGTTGGATAGTTCAACGAGTTATTTTTCGTGATTTCCTAGTAGTTCATTCACCGATGAATTTTGAGGAAGTGTCGATTGTTAGCTTGCTTAGATAAATAAAAGATCATTACTGAGAACAACTAAATATACAAACAGAAGATATGGTATACTTGTCCATAAGAGAACTCTTGCGTTATCTTTCGTTTTCTATGTTGTGTCATCTTTACCATTATTTGTCTGTTTGTCTTTTTTTTTTTAGCCATGGCGTTGTCAGTTTATTTTCAATTTATGAGTTTGACTGTCTTGCTAATATATTTTGTCCTTTTTCAAAAGAGACCAATTGCATATGCAAACAAATTACAAATAATGGTCACCGTAAATATTGCCTTGCTCTCCTTCAGAATACTCAGTATAATCCAAATGTCTACAATGGCTACTCGATAACAGGGATGACTTTTAATCATTTTATTTGTCCATTGCTTTTTTATACAAAATAATCCAGCGGTTTCTTTTTAATCCTGATGTGTACATGCTGTATTTATGTTTTTATGTCACACCATCGTAAGAGAATGGCTCTCGTGAACATATTCAATCCCGCAACATTCTCGATGTGACTGACTATACTTTGAAGTTGTTTGATTTAATGTTTGTTGTTTGTTATGTTTCATGTTCATTTATCATTTATACATTAATTTTTAATATTTACTTTTATTTTTGAAATGTAAGATAATTGGTTTTGCCGGTTCTAGTTTTATATTTTCATTTGTTTGTGTCTGGTTGTTTGATGTCTGATTAGTAATCCTTAAATATCATCATCAATCACATTTAATTAAGGTACTAGACTTTACAAAACTGATATAGAAAAATATAAAAAAGACCGGAAATAACTGCTGTATATTGATATTCGGAACATAATTGGTTGTTATCGATTCAGTGTATTCGATATCGTGAATATCAACATCTGTTTCCGATGAGCAAAGTTCGTTTGATGTGTTTGTGCTTTTAATTTTGCCATTTGATTAGTGACTTTCTGTTTTGAATGTTCTTTTGAGTTCAGTATTTATTTATTTTTTACTTTTTGAACACTTAAGGTGGTACCTAACACTTCAGGGAGATAACTCTGTTAAATCAACTAAACGTTTTAATTACGTTGTGTTGTAAAGGGAATATTAAGCTTCTCAATGATCAAAATTTGTGTTTGTCAAACTGAAAACCAGTATAATTTTTCTGATAAAATGGTTGGTTCAAATTTTTTGAAATTTTTATATTTTTGTCAAAGGGTCGAAGTCAAATTTTTATGAAAATTAAACGAGCCAAATTAATTTTAGTGAAAGTGTTGGGTACCACCTTAACAGACAATTCAGTTTGAATGGTTATCTAATTATCATAAGAAATCGTATAGAAGCTTCATTGGAAGATGTAGAACATGTATATATTTTTTCATTGCCAAGTTGCTTACCCTTCCGGAGCACCTGAGATTACCCCTAGTTTTGGGGTTTATGTTGTTTATTCTTTAGTTTTCTATGTTGTGTCATGTGTACTATTGTTCGTCTGTTTGTCTTTTTCATTTATAGCCATGGCATTGTCAGTTTACTTTAGATTTCTGAGTTTGACAGTCCCTTTGGTATCTTTCGTACCTCTTTTGCAAAATGCAACGAGGAACATAAAACAAAGTATATGAAATTAAGAGAACACATCATGAAGATCTTTTAAAATAAATGTTGAATCGATATCGTATTATCGACAAATCAAATTGAGGCTGCAATTAAGAGGTTGTCGTTTGTTGATATGTTACATAATTATTTGTTTTTCGTTCATTTTTTTGGACATAAATAATGCCGTTAGATTTCTCGTTTGAATTGTTTTACATTTGTTATTTGAGAGTCTTTAATAGCTGACTTTGCAGTATGGCTCATTGTTGAAGACCGTATGGTAACCTCTAGTTATACATTTCTATATAAGATTAATATTTTTAACATAATGTTAGCTATCGAATCGTGTCGATATATATATATATATATATATATATATATATATATATATATATATATATATATAATTTAAAAGTAAAAAACACAAAAAATCACATCATAAATCGAACATTGTTTCTGTTAGCGCTTTCACCGCATCTCCAGCGGTTCATCAGACAGAATTGTTATCGTTAATAGTAACGACTTGTGACGTTACGTTATAGTAACGACTCTGAAATCCGGCACAGTACTCAAACCGAATAAAAGCATGAACTGCAAATCGGAAAATGTCATTTATTGTGCAACCTGTCCCACTTGTAATAAAAACTACATAGGTCAAACAAATAGACTAATTGATAGAGTGAGAGTTCATAAACAGCAGATAAAAGACCCGTCAATTCGAAATTCTCCCTGTTCTGAACACTTTGACCGATGTGGAAAGGGAAAATTTAAAATATATCCCTTTTTTAAGATGTGGACCGAAGATAAAATTCCGCGTGAAGCCAAGGAACAATATTTTATTGAACTTTATAAGCCCACACTAAATAGGAAGTGAAATTCGGTCCGTTAATAAAATTCCGTAAGATATATACAACTACCGCATGACGTTACTATAACGTAACGTCACAAGTCGTTACTATAACGTAACGTCACAAGTCGTTACTATTAACGATAACAATTCTGTCTGATGAACCGCTGGAGATGCGGTGAAAGCGCTAACAGAAACAATGTTCGATTTATGATGTGATTTTTTGTGTTTTTTACTTTTAAATTATATTTTCTGTACCAAGGACTTTTTATTTATCAAAATATATATATATATATATATATATATGCGAAAGCAAATTTACAGATCTAACATTGTTGGGTTGATGTTTAGACGAGTTATATATATATATATATATATATATATATATATATATATATATATATATATATATATATATATATATATATATATATATATGTAATTCTCAAGATATCAACAATTGTTTACCAGACGAAAGGTGACAATGAGGTTGATTTTCCCGCCAAATTCAAGCCATATAGATAGAGGACCATCTGGACATTAAGCAACCAACAATCAATTTATAGAACAACATTAATATTGTAACAAATATTAATATCTACAATAACCAGACATAACATGATATCACAATCTATAATAGATTATATGAGTCTATTAGGAAGGATCTTCCGGTATACGAAATACATTACACATCATACCTGACCATATCAAGTTGTGGATCATTATTCTAGAATTAATCCGAAAGAAGTCATAACATAAGATACAGACAACCTGAAAACCATCAAAATGTCCTTACAATTCAACATATTTTGAAAAAGGGATGTTTAGCTAAAAGGATGCAAACATTAACGTTAAATTCACAATGATATTTTCAATTTCAATTTCAAATCTAGAGGAACAATCACAAAACACTAAACCAACTATGACAAAAGTGTTCGCACAAGAACCAATATATTAAAATGAGCTAACTACACCCCCGCAACATTCTCTGTTTGTTTTGTTTTTAAGTTCATAAACATATTTAGTTTCTCAATTGATTTTGATTTTAAACAGTATGAAATATGTTTTTTTTTCTTTTTCAATAAAAACAAGACAAATACAATTGTTCACTTGTATTCAACAAATCATGTTAGTCGCCTACTTCAGTAAGTTGAGGACACTGAAACAAGAATAAAAAACTCATCATTTTACAGAAGTATACCATTTTTAATGAGATGTCAAAATGATTTATAATTCGCCGTTTTAAAATGAAATGCATTCTGGAATTTTTTTTTAAAGTGTACACCAATACGTCGTGATTGGTTGAAACGTCCAAAACAATGGAAATTCTACCAATGTCGTGACGTTATTTTTTTCTTGGGATACTCACAATGAAATTACTCATAGTCCTTCATATTCTTAAACGGCGAAGTGTGTACATATTCTACGACATCGTTACAATATAACATTAACAACTTTGGAATGATTTGTTGCTCATTCCTTACAGAATCCTGATAGAGAGAAATATTTGTTTATATTAAGCACCATGTATAAACATACAATGGGTTTATATCAAATATGTAGGGGTTTGTATATGGTAATGCAAAAACGCCTTTAGTTACAAGTGACTCATCAGTGACGCTCAAATGAAACCAGGTAATGGGAAAAATAAAATACACAAAAAGAGCACTTAAGATTAATAATTCCTTAATTAATGCCAAAATACTACCAAGTCATTATATACATTGGCTGTGAAAATTATATTTTTTTCAAATAAGTCACGTTGAAAATATTATGAATTTTTAAATACATATTGATAAGTAACATACGTTGTACAGGCTGTTCCGCACATGCTTCCGAGGAATCCGTGAACGAGGTTTTGGCATTCACTTGTGCAGGCACTTTGTGCCATTCCGGAGTGGGCAAAAGACTCAACTTGTTTCAATACACTGTCAAGCCCAAAGGTATCCACTGCAAGAACATAAAATAATATATTTTATTAAAGTACACGGAAAATGTAAGCGTATTATACAACTATAGTTGTAAATAGTCGGCTAATGCAGCGTAAGAACACAGATACATGTAACACTGTACTAACTCTCCAGATGCAAAATATGAATTTAAAGTAAGGACTTTTATATTGTGTCGATACGTTTTCGTAATGTTCAGAAGAAAGAAATCAAATATCTGGTATGCATCACTAATAAAATTATAAGTATCAACTCAAAGTTATATGCCGCTAGATTTTATTTTTGTAAATTTACTTGGATTTTGTTTTGCATACAGTGCAGTAGTAAATGTTTTTTAAAATATTCCCCAACGGGAATTCGAGGAGAGTATTATGGAATATTAAAGCCGATGCAATGTGTAAAAATAGTCCAAGTATTTCTGCACTTTAACAAACCATGCACCAACTCATTGAGGGACCGTAGGTATGCTGTTTCAACATGTATGCCCCTCTCTAATATATCCTCATTTTTTAGTGGCAGTCCTTAATTCCCAGACTTTTATCCTTGGCGTCCTATGTTAAAAGACCTACCTATTTTTTTTATATGGTGTCGGCCTTAATAAGCTTGAAATATTCTTAGTCTTTAGGGCAATATCAGTCAGTTATGTTTCCTTTTAAAGTCATGTGGTACAGATCCAGTAAAATGTCATCAAATACTTGACCAAATGACTAGTGTTGATGTATATATACTCATAATGTAAACAGTGGCGGATCCAGAACTTTTCATAAGAGGGGGAGGCTCCATGATTCCCTATCCTATATAATCAACCAATTGTTTTCCCCGTGTATCCGCCTATGGTAAATGACAAAACCACTGACTGGAACATTTATGCTTTAAGAACGGACTCAAATTCCTAGGTCCGAAATACCTTCGGAACCACTGCATTCTGTATCCTGCTAATACTTACAAATGAATCTTTCGTTGGGGGCACAGAACACAAATGGCAACAAAACCAAAAGAGCAAAGATGTACTTCATTGTTAAGCTACAATAGATAAAGATATTTCAACTAACTATTCTCTTGTGTTACATTGCTTTCATGATATACTAGTGTTCTACATCAGTAACTTTGCTTTAAACAAAACAAAAATGATCAATAAGAAACAAACCTTCATCCTAAATATGTGTTTGTGTGTTGCTATTCTGTAGTGATAATGAGTGTTCTACATCAGAAACTTCGATTGATGATAAACAAATTTAATAAAAAAAAAGAGTTGTTGATTATCACAGTATCAGATACTTTAAGGTTTCATTAAAGGTAGCATAAAAGAAAAATAAACCTCGAATATAAAATGCTTCAAATTTATCATTAATATAAGTTGAAAAGGAACAGGATATGATACATAAGGTGAATGTCAAATCGATTTGAGGTGAACGAAAATAACATTATTTAAAGATTGGTCCGGATTTTTTTTTTATCAACCGTAATCAGGTCATCAAATAAACTTGTTCTTGCGAAAGATATGCGCCTCATCTCCTTGTGATATAATATGCATTATAATTCAGTAATATATAGAATAATAATTTTTTTTGAAAGGTGTATGGCCAGAAGTATTGCAATTCAAAAAGTGTTTACTGTGACATTAAACATGTTAAAATAGAATGAAACTATATATGTGCAGTATTAAAAACTCAAAACGACAACGGTTCTTCATTTTCTCATTTTATGCTCATAAAATTTTGTTGAATTCAAAAGTGACCTATGCTTTTACCAAACAATTGCAGCATTTAAAGTGTTTAGTCATAATACTAGTGTAAGACACTGTTGTCATTTTGAGACACAATAAAGGACAGAAGACATGAGAATTGATTGCATTATTTGAAAAGGTAAAAAAAAGTAGAATAACAAAAACAAAAATCAAAAAGAAAAGTCCTTAACCGAATGAGAAACTCAAAGCTGATACACATCAAGCAAATGTATAACAACTTTTATATTTCTGAGTTGGTAAAGTCATTTTTCAATAGAGAAAATGGTGGATTAGAAACCCTGTAATATACACTGTCATTTCGAAAGTACGCATTTATTTATCTAAAAACGGGGCTATTGGTTAGACAGAAACAGTTACCACAGTGCTCAACAGCAGACATATGATCATCTGAATGAATCTATTAAAATGTTCATTTTTTTTATTTTGTCTCATTATTATCAGGTATCAGAACCTTGTAAAACTAGAACTTATTTTAAAGCAAGTTATAATTCCGATTTTTTGTCCTTTTTTTTTTTTAACTCGCAGCAATGTAATATAACTCCAATGTCAGGAATGAAAGCATATTGTATCCAACAACTTATTGAATGATAAATTACGATTACAATGCAATGACAAAAAACAAATAAACCAAAACAAATATCATAATTCTTGTATTCGAAAATATTCGAAAAAGAGCACTTGTTCCCCTTACAAATAAAAAAGAAGCAGACACTGCTACTCAGCTTATGCCATATTACGAGCCAAACATGTTTTTTCCTACACAATTCAACTGTCTACTTAAAGCAATTTCAAATAAGTCTACAATTGTTAAACTACTTTACCGGTTTTGTTTTCCTGTCCTAGTGTATCTAAGTGACAAATTCGACTAGATATTTCATCCCTTTATATAGTGCAAATATAGGTCTCTATACCGGAACGTGTTAATCAACAACATGAGAAAAGACAGCTTTGAATGATACTGGGTCATTGTATTCGTGATTACGGAACATTCGTTTATTACTATAAGGAGATGTGGTGTGAATGTCAGTGGTATTATTCTATATAGTTCTAATAATTACCTTCAGATACAATTTTGTTGGATTTATAGGTCTAATATTGATATTTCGACACTTTTATGGGACAATTATTTTTATGGAACCTGACGTTAAACGAAGTTGTGTGTTGCCATATTTGTTGAAGTGTGTCTTACAAAAAAGCTTCGGATGAAAAGATTAATTGTGCACCCATTTATAGATTAATATAATTAAACGACTCGTAAAAATTCTATTTCTTAGGAATACATGAAAATATAAAAAGTGTAATAAAAAAAATGATCTCCAAGGTAAATTCAGAAACCAAAGTCCAAACCAGTCGACAACTTCAATCATTGGGATTCGTTAACAAATAGAGCGAAGAATAGCACTAGTCATATTCCTTACTTAGTACATACATTTTTCAAAATAAATGGCGGGTTTCAGCCTTTTTGTATACCAGTTGTTTTTAGTTTCGTTTTATTGACAATATTTGGTGAGTAACCCATGTAGTCAAAAAAGTTAATGTGAGTTGAAAAGAAAGATGATATGATACATAAGGTGAATGTCAAATCGATCTGAGGTGAATTAAAATAACATTATTTAAAGATTTGTCCGGATCCTTTTTTGGATCAACGTAACCAGGTCATGAAATAAACTTGTTCTTGCGAAAGGTATGCGCCTCATCTGCTTGTGATATGATATGCATTATAATTCAGTAATATATAGAATGATTATTCTTTTTAAAAGGTGTATGGCCAGAAGTATCGCAATTCAAAAAGTGTTCACTGTGACATTAAACATGTTAAATAGAATGAAATTATATATGTGCATTATTCAAAACTCAAAACGACAACGGTTCTTCATTTTCTCATTTTATGCTTGTACAATTTTGTTGAATTCAAAATTGACCTATGCCTTCTCCAAACAATTTGAGCATTTTAAGGAGTTAGACCTAAGTTAAGGGAAATAACTCTTAAAATCATCAGAACGTTTGTGTCAGCCATTTTCATAAATATGTTCTAAGCTTCTAGGATACATAGACTATTTCCAATCTGTTTCAGGTAAATGCTTAACATTCATTGACAAAACTTGACTTTAACAAACGCATAATTGATTTAAAGAGTTATCTCCCTGAACCAAGGTCTACTCCCTTAAGTGATTAGTCAAAATACTAGTGTACATGTAAGACACTATTGCCATTTACAGACACAATACATGACAGAAGTTGTGAGGATTGATTGAACTATTTGAAAATGTAAAAAAAAAATTAAATTAAAAAAAAAACGATATTCAAAACGGAAAGTCTTAAACCGAATGATAAACCCAAAGATGATACACATCAAACAAATGTATTACAACTTTCATATTTCTGACTTGTTAAAGTCATTTTCTAATAGAGAAAATGGTGGATTAAAAACCCTGTATTATACACTGTCATTTCATGATTATTTATCTGAAAACGACGCTAATGGTTAGGTAGAAACACTAACCACAGTGCAGAACAGCAGACATATGATCATCCGAATGAATCTATTATAATGTCCATTTTATTTTTTTGTCTCATTTTAATCAGGTATCAGAAAATTGTAAAACTAGTACTTGATTCTAAAGGCAAGTCATTATTTCCATTTTTTCTCTTTTTTTTAACAATTAACAATGCAATATAACGCAATTGCCAGGAAATTAAAGCATATTGTACTAATCAAGTTATCGAATATCAAATTACAATTTCAATGACAATAACAAGAAAAACAAGAAAACCATGATTTGCAACTAAATGATACATGTCATAGGACCACTGTTATATAGTTTAAACATAAATTTGAGTTGCATTTAAAACATTTAAGATGAGTTTATAAGTTATCTTAGAAATGTACCTTTATAGAGAACACCTGCTAAAATACCAAATCAAATATCATATAATTATTATATTAATATTAAAAAAAAAGCACTTGTTCGTCTTACATATAAAAAAAAGAAGCAGTCACTACTACTCGGCTTCTACCATATTACGAGCCAAACATGTTCTGTCCATACACAATTCAACTGTCAACTTGAAGCAATTTCAAATAAGCCTACAATTTTTAAACTACTTTACCGGTTTTGTTTTCCTGTCCTAGTGTATCTAAGTGACAACTTCGACCAGATATTCAACCCCTTTATATATTGAAGATGTTGGTCTTCATACCTGAACGTGTTAATAAACTGCATGAGAAAAGACAGCTGTGCATGCTAATGGGATTGTGTTCATGATTACGGAACATTCGTTTATTACAATAAGGAGATGTGGTGTGATTGTCAGTGGTATTATTCTATATAGTTATAATAATAAAGTTCAGATACAAGTTTATTGGATGCATAGGTCTAATATTGATATTTCGACACTTTTGTGGGACAATTATTTTCATGGAACCTGACGTTAAACGAAGTTGTGTGTTTACATATTTGTTGAAGTGTATCTTACAAAAAGGCTTTGAATGAATATGATAATTGTGCACCCATTTATAGATTAATATAATTAAACGACTCGTAAAAAGGCTATTTCTTAGGAATACATGAAAATATAAAAAGGTGTTATAAAAAAAAATGATCTCCAAAGTAAATACAGAAACCAAAGTCCAAACCAGTCGACAACTTCAATCATTGGGATTCCTCAACAAACAGGGCGAAGAATAGCACTAGTCATATTCCTTGCTTAGTACATACATTTTTCAAACTAAATGGCGGGTTTCAGCCTTTTTGTATACCAGTTGTTTTCAGTTTCGTCTTATTGACAATATTTGGTGAGTAACCCATGTAGTAAAAAAAGTTAATGTGAGTTCATTTGAACACAGCAAACAAAGCTGTTTTTAAATACAGACAAACAACACACCAACAACTTACAAAATCAAACAAATATATAAAAAGTACATGATTCTTTTTGAGTATTTGTTATTGGACTTGAATTCACTATCAGTAACTGCGATTACTCACAATACCTAATGTCATTTTGTTGTTGGGTTGTATAAGAACCCAGCTATGTTCACTCTGATAGATGTATTTCTATTGGTATGAATCCTTGTTCAACTATTTGTTTTATTGTTTATTCTTATGTTGTACTGTTACGCCACTGTCCAAGTTTAGGTATCGTCCTCTTAAATGGTTAACCCGCCACAATCTGAATGTGACTGCCCAAAGTGAGGAGCCTGTAATTCAGTTCTCGTTTGATGGTGTGTTCAATATTTTATTTTAATTCCTTGCTTTTGTAAATGAAAAAGCATTTAGTTTTTTTCGGTTGAATTCTTTAACATCAAAATTTTGCAATTTTGTTGCCTTTTATACCTGACTATGCGGTATGGCTTATTGATTTAGGCTGTTCGATGACTTATACTTGTTAATGTGTGTGTCATTTTGACTCTTGCGAACAGTTATCTAATTCAAAATTATGCAACATCTTCTTTGCTATATATACAAATAAATCTAACAAGGACGATAAAGAATTGATATTGAAGTATGTTTGACAAAGATGGAAACAAAAACAGTTTTGTAGTTTAAACTTAATACAGCATGTACAGGACATGTATACATAGTCTATCCACTGTCGATGAGGAACAAATTTTGTAAACACTGGATACACAGGTAAGATACAGTTGATAACAACACTGTAAAAATCGTTTTCAGTTTTTTGGAAGTATAAATACACATCCACGTAATTTTTTCTGTTTAGAGATTGCTTTATCTCTATTTAACATGATGTATATTTATCATAATGTTAAATTATGTAAAATGTAAAAATATCGGATATTGATGATACTGTCATTAAAGTGAGAGGGTTAGCGCTATAGAACGAGGTTTAATCCACCATTTTCTACATTTGAAAATGCCTGTACCAAGTCAGGAATATGACAGTTCTTGTCCATTCGTTTTTGATGCGTTTTGTTATTTGATTTTGCCATGTGATTATGGACTTTCCCAATTGATCTTCCTCTAAGTTCAGTATTTTTGTGATTTTACTTTTTTATATATTTTTATTTTGGTATAGCACAAAATGTGTTCTTTGACTGCCACAGGCCTTAACATGTTTATAACACACTAAGTCACTGGGATGTGTTTTAATTAAATTCAATCTATGATGCGTGATTTTTTTTATTGATGATTGTTTTTGGATTTAACAGCTTTCAGTAATCGTACTCGTGTGTAATTTTGACATGTGGACAAAATTTGTAATGCATGTCTGTAAAATAATTGCATTGTCTACTTATTTTTTTGTAACAAACCTATCTCGTCTTACTATTTTTGATACCAGTACCAGGTATGACGATACATTTTCTCATCTGTACTCATACTCAAAACATCACATTTTATCATTTTAATAAAATGTTTACTTCTGTACTCATAACAACAACACTTAAATGTTAAATTACCAGTCTACGTTGTTTATTTATCGTTATTTTGTCCCAGGTCAGAGTTGTCTAATGACACTTTCCCTAAATCTTTTACGGACGCCATCATGAGTTGGTTGCCCATTATGAAATAACCGTTTCACAGATGATATCGGATATGTTCCTTACGTCGTAACTACAATCTCCTTCCCTTTCATGAATGTAACCTACCGAATAAGACTATTTACCGGATTTGTTATAACATGAGCAACATTAATGGTGCAGCATGTGCAGCAGGATCTGCTTACCCTTCTGGAGCACCTGAGATCACCCCTAGTTTTTGGTGGGGTTAATGTTGCTTATTCTTTAGTTTTCTATGTTGTGGCATGTGTACTCTTGTTTTTCTGTTTGTCTTTTTCACTTTTAGTCATGGCGTTGTCAGTTTATTGTCGATTGATAAGTTTGACCATCCCTCTGGTATTTTTCGTCCCTCTTTCATATAGACATTAACATTTTCAAATTGTATTTATATTGTGTCATATATCAAACATAATCGTTCAGTTATGCTAACTTATATTTATTTAAATTTCTTTTTGATCGATCTATGTCATTTCAATTGATATTTTATAGTGTGTTTTGTGTTTTGTAATTTATACCCTCGGGTTAGGTTGAAAGTTGTCGCCTGTTCAAAACCGTTGAGTTTAAAAGAACCTGTCCTAAGTCTGGAGCCTGTATTCACAAAACACTAAACCAACCATAAACAATGATAAAAGAAGTGTTTGCACATGAACAAATATATCAAATTGAGCTGACTACACCCCCGATACATCCGAATAGTCTCTGTTCGTTTTGTTTTGTAAGTGCATCTAGTTCCTCAATTAATCTTTATGTTTAACAGTCTGAAATACGATTTTTTTCTTTCTCAATAAAAACAAGACAAATACAATTGTTCACTTGTATTCAACAAATCATGTTAGTCTCCTACTTCAGTAAGTTGAGGACACTGAAAGAAGAATAAAAAACTCATCATTTTACAGAAGTATACCATTTTAAATGAGATGTCTTAATGATTTTATAATTCGTCGTTTTAAAATCTAACGCATTCGTGGATCTTTTTTTAAAGTGTACCCCAATACGTCGTGATTGGTTGAAAACGTCCAAAACAATGGAAATTCAACCAATGTCGTGACGTTATTTTCATCTTGGGATACACACAATGAAATTACCCATAGTCTTTGGGATTCTGAAACGGCGAACTGTGAACATATTCTACGACATCGTTACAATATTACATAAACAACTTTAGAATGATATGTTGCTCATTCCTTACAGTATCCTGATATAGCGAAATATTCTTTACTATCAAGCACCATGTATAAACATACAATGGATTTATATCAAATATACAGGGCTTTAAATCTGGTACTGCAAACACGCGTTAAGTCTACCAGGGACTCATCAGTGACGCTCAAACGAAACGAGGCAATAGTAACAATGAAATACAAAAAAGAGCATTAAAGATTGACTCTTCCTTAATTAATGCCAAAATACTACCAAGTCATTATATACATTGGCTGCGGAAAATTTTCAAATAATTCATGTTGGACATATTATGCCATTTTAAATAGATATTGATAATTAACATACGTTGTACAGGCTGTTCCGCACATGCTTCCCATGAATCCGTGAACGAGTTTTGTGCATTCACTTGTGCAGGTATCTTGTGCCATTCCTGAGTGGGCAAAAGCCTCAACTTGTTTCAATACACTGTCAAGTCCAAAAGTATCCACTGCAAGAACATAAAAGAATAAGAAACATCGTATGTATAACATTTTATCTAAGTACACGAAAAATGTATGCATATTATACAACTATTGTTGTAAATCGTCGGCTTATGCAGCGTAAGAACATATAGGATAACACTGTTGTAACTCTCCCAATACAAACTTTGAATTTAACGTAAAGACTTATGTATTGCGTCTACCCATTTTTGAAATGTTCAGAAGAGAAAAAAAAAGCTCTTGTATACATAACTAATAAAATTCTAAGGAACTAGTCAAAGTTATATGCAGCTAGATTTTAGTAAATTTGCTTAGATTTTGCTTTGCATAAATTATTTGAAAACAGTACAGTAGTAAATGTTTTTACATATTCCCCCCACGGATGATTCGGGGAGGTTAATATGGATCATTAAAGCCGATGCATGTGTAAAAAGAGTACCATCATCTCTGCACTTTAACAAACCCAGAAACAACTCTTTGTGGGACCGTAGGTATCCTGTTTTGAAACCAAATGTATGTCCCTTTCCAATTTTCACTCATTTTGTAGTGGCAATCGGGATTTCCCGAACTCCCATCCCTGGTGTCATAAGTTAAAAGACCTAAATATTGTTATTCATTTCATATTGTATCGGCATTAATATGTTTAAAATATTCCTTATTGGTCGTTAGGGCAATATAATTCACTCATAATTTCTTTTAACAATATGTGGCACAGATCCAGTAAAATGTTTCCAAATACTTGACCAAATGACTTGTGTTGATGTACGTATACACATAATATAAACAGTGGCGTATCCAAAATGTTTAATAAGGGGGACCCGCTGACTGACCTAAGAGGGGGGGGGCGTTCCAGCTTCAGTGATTCCCTATCCTACATAATCAACCTTATGTTTTCCCATAAAAGGTAGGCCGGGACCCCAGTCCCCCTTCCCGTTGATCCGCCTTTGATAAATGACTGCCAAACCACTGACTGTAAAGGTAATGCTTTAAGAACGGACCCAAATTCCAAGGACTTCGGAACCACTACATTCATTATCCATATTCATACTTACAAATGAATCTTTTGTTGGGGGCACAGAACACAAACGGCAACAAAACCAAAAGAGCAAAGATGAACTTCATTGTTAAGCTACAATAGAGAAAAATTAATCAATAAGCAAAAAACCTTCATCATATTATGTAGTGATAATGAGTGTTCATCAGAAACATCGATTGATGGTATACAAATTTAATAAAAAAAAGTTGTTAATTATCAACTAATCTTATGAGAAAAAAACATCGAATATAAAATGCTACAATATTGAACGATAAATAACGATTACAATGACAATGACAAAAAAATATCATAATTCTTGTATTCGAAAATATTCGAAAAAAGCACTTGTTCGCATTACAAATAAAAAAGATGAAGCCACTGCCACTCGGCTTATGTCATCAGGGGTTCAAATTGACATTTGGTACTAGAAGGTCCAGGACCTTTGACACTCCAAACTGAAAGGTCAACAACCCAAATTACAGGTCCTAATTTTACTTGCAATTTTTCGTTACTCAGTAAGATACAAAATTAATGTGCTTTTGGTGTTAGGTTAGCTTGTTTAATTGTCAGTGTCACTGTTGTATAACATGTTTAATAATAAATGTAATTGTCTTGTATATGAATTCACATAATCTTTTTTTTTTTGTAGTGAGGAGGGTGTGTTTTCTTGTAGTTTTTACTATAATATAAAGGGCCATATGTATCTTTTTTTTATATTGTTCAATTCATACCCGAGAATACAATTAAAGTTCAAACTCAAAGCTGTTTAAGTGTGTCACATCTAGTTGCACTATTATATTAGTTCATCTATGAAAATAAAGTAAAAAACTTCCAGATTTTACTGGCCTTCAAAATTGAGAAGAAATTACCTCTTGGAATTGTAGTAATATGTTCACACTATAAAAACCTCTACATGTAATATCAACATTTATTAATGATGAAGAAAATTACTGTCACATTTTATTGGATTTTCACACGAAAATTTGTGAACTGAAAGTAATTTTGAGTTTCTGTATAAAAATATTTTCGTTCTTTCACTTTCTTTTTAATATTTCTTTTGGTTTTCAATTCTAGTCTTTATATTTCATCATCAAAGATGTATTTTGTCATCTGCCTGGAAATATTATTTTTTTAATGTATTTGATCATCGGCAAATCCGGAATTACTCTTATCTGCCACCGGAATCTGATCCGGTATTGTAATTGTCTTCACTTCCGGTTTATGGCATGCATTGATTTTCAATGTTGTTTATGTCAGTCAAATACGATTTTACTCGGATTTACACATTACTTGTTGGCGATTTTCGGTATAAAACTAGCGATTGAACAAAATGAACATCGTTGTCATAAATTATAAAGATAAAAATAAATTTTGAGATCGTTTGGAAATTTTGGTTAAGAAGGTCGGCAAAGTTAATTTTTATATTGTTTCAAATCGAAGGTCCGTCGGGCGTAGCTAGTAACAAAAACGAAAGTCCGATTGCAATAGTGGAAGGTCGCGGACCTCGGACCACCGCTAATTTGAACCCCTGGCCATATTACGAGCCAAACTTGTTTTGCCCCTACACAATTGAACTTTCAACTGAAAGCAATTTCAAATAAGTCTACTATTGTTAAAATACTTTACCGGTTTTGTTTTCCTGTCCTAGTGTATCTAAGTGACAATTTCGACTTGATATTCCATCCCTTTATATGCTGCAAATTTTGATCTCTATACCGGAACGTGTTAATGAACTATATGAGAAAAGACAGCTTTGAATGATTCTGGGTCATTGTGTTCGTGATTACGGAACATTCGTTTATTACAATAAGGAGATGTGGTGTGATTGTCAGTAGTACTATCCTATAAAGTTCTTATAATTACCTTAAGATACAAATTTGTTAGATTTATAGTTCTAGTATTGATATTTCTACACTTTATGGGACAATTACTTGTATGGAACTTGCCGTTAAGTGAAGCTGTGTGTTGCTGTATTCGTTGATGGTTGTCTTTAAAAAAAAAAGCTTCGGGTGAATAAATTAGTTGTACACCCTTGTGCATTTATAGATTAGTATAATATACGACTCGTAAAATCATATTTCTTAGGAATATATGAAAATATAAAAAGTGTAATGAAACAAAAGAGCTCCAAGGTTAATTCAGAAACCAAGTCCGAATCAGTCGACAACTTCAAACATTGAAATCGTCAACGAATAGAGCGAATAAACTCATAATAGATACCAGGATTAAAATTGTATATGTACGCCAGACGCACGTGTCGTCTACAAAAGACTCATCAGTGACGCTCGAATCAAAAGATGTTAAAAATGCCAAATAAAGTACGAAGTTGAAGAGCTTTAAGGATAGCACCAGTCATATTCCTCACTTAGTACATACATTTTACGAAAATAAATGGCAGGTTTCAGCCTTTTTGTATACCAGTTGTTTATTGTTTCGTTTTATAGACAATATTTAGTAAACAACCAAAATAGTCAAAAAATGTTTAATGTGAAGTTATTTTGAACACAGCAAACAAAACTGCTTTTAAAAACAGACAAATAACACAACAAACTTACAGAATCAAACAAATATATAAAAAATACATGACTCTTTTTATTATTTGTTATTGACTAGCTATCAATAAAATTAAGAATGGAAATGGGGAATGTGTAAAAGAGACAACAACCCGACCATAGAAAAACAACATCAGAAGGTCACCAACAGGTCTTCAATGTAGCGAGAAATTCCCGCACCCGGAGGCGTCCCTCAGCTGGCCCCTAAACAAATATATATTAGTTCAATGATAATGAACTAACTGCGTTTACTCTCATTTTGTTGTTTGGGTGTACAAGAACCCAGGTACGTTTGCTCTGATAGACGTATTTCTATTGGTATGAATCATGTTTCAAATATTTGTTTTCTAGTTTATTCTTATGTTGTCCTGTTACGCCACTGTTCAAATTTAGGGATCGTCCTCTTAAATGTTTAACCCGCCACAATCTGAATGTGAGAGCCCAAAGTGAGAAGGAGCCTGTAAAACAGTTGTTCTCGTTTGATGTTGTGTTCAATATTTTATTTTAGTTCATTGTTTTGTACATGAAAAAGCATTTAGTTTTTTCGTTTGAATTCTTTTACATTTTGCAATGTTGTTGCCTTTTATAGCTGACTTTGCGGTATGGGTTATTGTTGGAGGCTGTTCGATGACTTATATTTGTTAATGTATGTATCATTTGGACTCTTGTGAACAGTTGTCAAATTGAAAATATCTTCTTTGCTATTTTATATATGGAGAAGATGAATAAGTATCTGTTTATTAGACCTTTTCCGGTTTTTAAACGACGCTTAATAATGTTATATGTGGAGAATATGAATAAGTATATGTTTATTACACCTTATACGGTTTTTATACGACGCTTAATAATTAAAGTGTTACCTGATTAGTTTACACAAAGGTATACACATAAACGATCCGTTAAGTTTATTTTACCGAATAGACATAATCAGGTTCTAAGCATTCAAGTGAAACATTTAAATGACGTAAGAAAGAAAAAAAAACCTATTCGTATGTCTTTATCAATTGCTTCTTTAAACGTAAATGGTTTACGAAACAATAAAAAAAAAACGAGATGTGATTTTTAATTGATTAGTTTTTAAAAAATTTGATATTATTTGTCTTCAAGAAACACATTATTCAAAATCTGATATTGATAACTGGGGTAATGACTGGAAAAATTTTGGGGAGGTGAATCAGTTTGGAATTGCGTAAAAGAATTTTTCCGAAAATGTAACTTTTATTAATCACGATGTAAACGGAAGAAGTCAAATGTGTGATATAAAAAAAGAAAATGCTGTATATCATATTATTAATGTATATACAACTCGTCTAAACATCAACCCAACAATGTTAGATCTGTAAATTTGCTTTCGCAAATTTTTGGTTCTTCCCTCGCCGGGATTCTAACCCATTCTACTGTGATATCGTGACACCAAATCGCCTGCACTGCAGCCGTCCCGCTAGACCACACGACCACCTGGGCTCGAAAGCAAATTTGCAGATCTAACATTGTTGGGTTGATGTTTAGACGAGTTGTATATACATTATGTATTTTATTTTCTGCAACAAATCTTTGAATAGTAAAATATTTAACACTCGTATATCTCATTTCCCATTTAGTGATCACGAAATAGTTACATAAAAAATTAAGCTAGATGATATAGAAAGAGGGCCGGGTATGTGGATTATGAATTTAAATACAATTAAATCTGAACAGTTTTCAAATGCCTTTAAAATATTTTTGGAAGGATCGAAAAATAGTAAAGACAAATATAATGATATCCAAGAATGGTGGAATATTACCAAAAGTAAAATAAAATTTCTAACAATCGATGTTAGTAAAACATTAAATCGAGTATATAATAACAATCACATTACAAAACTTGAAAAACGACTTGAAACATTAAAATTAGTAGAGGAAAAAACAAGTATCACCAATTCTAGAATAACCGAAAGTGAAAGCGAAATTAAGGATATTTATACAATTTCGACAGAATCTGCAAATATTTGGGCAAAAATTAAATGGTCAGAACAAGGTGAAAAACCTACAAAATATTTGTTTAGTTAAGAAAAGAAAAATAACCAAAACAAGTTATGGAATCGTATAAAAACAAAAACGGGTGAGTATAAATATGATATTGATTCGATATTAAAAGAACAAGTACAATTTTATTCCACACTTTTTACTGCTGAAGGGTGGGACAAACATAGCGGTGAAAAGCTTTGTCAATTTATTGAAAATAAGGTAAGTTCGGACGATAAAGAGATGCTTGATAGTAATATAAATATGGAAGAATTAGAAAAAAGTGCTCAAAGATCTCAAGACTAACAAATCGCGAGGTGAGGATGGCATTATATCTGAATTTACATTTTGTATTGGGATATAATAAAAACTGATTTTTTCACACTCCTTCACGAAATATTTGATAAAAATGCCTTAAGTAAATCACAACATAAAGGGGTTTTTACGTTATTACATAAGGGTGGTGAAAGATAAAATAATAAAAATTGGAGACCTCTTATATTACGTAACACCGATTATAATATCATATCAAAACTTCTTGCAATGAGACTGAAAAAAGTCTTACCGAAAAAAATACATCCAGACCAAAAAGGATATGTTAAATCAAATTATTTATAGCAAAGATCTTGAACACTGAGCTCAAAATATCAACAAAATAACGAAGCTAAACTCGACCTGAATTGCCTTATTCGCGTTTATCTGTTCGCATGTTGCTCAATAGGTGATATAGTAAAAACCTTGAAACTAAGAATGTTACGGACTCGGAAATGCCTATTATTGGTTTAAAAATATGTCTTCCAATTGCAAAAGCTACATGTTTTTGGTATAACTCAAGAACACCAAAATCTTGATAATGTGAGAACACAATTTTGTTTCAAGAGTGTTTAAACAATTATCTCTAGCTAAAAAAAAAAAAGGCTTTTATTTGTTATATTTTTTAACTACAAAACAGGATTAATTTCATTTTCTGTTGTAGATTTGGAACGGAGAATACTTCATTGAAGGGTAACAGTACTATTTTGTTACTGCGACAAATGCGCATTCCAAAAAAAATGTATCTTCAGTAATGCTCGAATTCAGAGTATTTGAATGTCAAAGACATTTAACAAAAGTTGAATACCTGATCAACTTATTCAAATAAATTAAGCGATAACAACTGACAATGCTACTACAAACATGAAACATAAAAGACAGAGCAAAACAAACCCACTAAAACAAAGGGGTGTCTTTGGCACTGCCTAAGGGTAAGCTTTTACCATGGCACCATAAACAATGTTGTTATATACGTGACAGATGAACGTTTATCCGAAAACACAGGATGTGCGCAGTAAAAGCTTGGCACTACCTCTTGGCATAATGACAGTTAGAAAAAAAATCATAGTTCAGATTTGATTACTCATTTGACGTACTGCGACATGTTTTTGTATCATGCTTTTTTTAACCTGATTATTTTTAGGTTAAGAAAAAACAACATCTAAAGACAAATCGGAGAAGAAAAAAAGTGGGGCAAACGTAAGCAAAGGGGCATTCAAACTCATTTATAAGCCGAAACAAAAGGACAATGTCACTGAAAAATACACAAAAACAGATTGAGCAGCACAATACACACTAAAACTGGAGGGACTCTCAGATGTTCCAATGGGTGAAAAAAATCACAATGCGCTACGAACATCGATAGTACGTTCGTGATTGATGCATTATAAAATAATTAGTGCGCGCAGGTCAACAATGATACCAATACTGATAATGGTAGTAATAATAAAACAGATGGTATATATATATATATACACACATTCATGGATCTACAATCCGTCGATACCTGTAACTTGGCATTGCACAAGGTCATGTTTTTCTCTGGCTGTTTATGACGTCTTTACACTAAATCCATTGGATGTTGGATGTGTACGGATTGATAGTTAAGCCTTTTTAAAATGATTGTTATAGTTTGTTCTTACGTTGAACTGTTGTACCACTGTTCCAGGTTAGGGGAGGTATGGGATCCCGCAAACATGTTTAACCCCGTCACATTATTTAAGTATGTGCCTGTCCCAAGTGCCTGTCCCAAGTCAGGAGCCTGTAATTCAGTGGTTGTCGTTTGTTTTATGTGTTACATATTTGGTTGCTGTTTTTTTTATTTGTCTTATCGGGGCCTTTTATAGCTCACTATGCGGTATGGGCTTTGCTCATTGTTGAAGGCCGTACGGTGATCTGTGGTTGTTAATGTCTTGGTCATTTTGGTCTTTTGTGGATAGTTGTCTCATTGGAAATCATACCACATCTTCTTTTTTATATAAACATCTTTATATAGGAAGATGAGGTATGCGTGTCAATCAGGCAACTCTCTATTCAAGTCACAATTTATAAAATTAAACCATTATGCTGTGGATTCACTATTATTCGTTTGAGACCAATTTTCGTGGTTTTCGTTGGTACAGGTGAATCACGAAATTAAATGTCCAACGAATTTCAAATGTTCTAAAGACTTGAATACAGACTTTTGCAATACCACAAAATCAAATATCCACAAACCTGCAAGTTTTCCCTAAAAAAATAGTACCCGCGAAAATAAATGAATTCACAGTAGGTCAATTAACGGTATTCTACACGGAGCCTAGGCTCACACCGAACACCATGCTATAAGAGGCCCCAAATAATTAATAGTGAAAAACCATTCAAACGGGAAAACTAAAGGACTTATCTTTTAAAAAGACGAGAAACGAGAAACACTTATCAACCACTGAACCATGTATATTCTCATATTAGTATGCAAAGTATCATATTCAATGAACGATGGTTCTAGAATCACATTAACCCTAAATAGGCAAGTTGTTATGATATATATTTTACAATTTATGGACTTGTATCACACTTTTCTAAGATAATTTATATGATTGTATCAATTAAATTTTTCGTTTAAATTTGGAAGGAAACAAATAAAGAAACTGTAACTGGTTTTAATCAGAATATGCTTCTTTTTCCATCCTGGTGTCTATTTTAGCTTACTCAGAACACTGAAATAGATTAAATAAAAACAATTTACATTTGCATACAAATATTATAAACAAGTCAATAACACATTTACAATATTTCTCTGGTTGTTTTATTATATTATACCTTCTTATATTTATATTTACTAGAATTAAAAGAATTAGCATTTTCTCATTTCACTGGCTATTTTTGCAATGATTTCGACGATATATTGTTATTCTAATTGATGTATTTTAATCCTGGTATCTATAATGAGTTTATTTACAACCACTGCTGGTGGAGTTTATTTCCCGAGAGTATCACAAGCCCAGCAGTCGGAACTTCTGTGTTGACCTCAGGTATAATTGATATGTTCATAATAATAACTTTAACTTTAAACAAAACTTTGAATTTTTGAAATACTAAGGGTTTTCTTCCTCGGGATTACCTTAACTGTATTTGGCAACGCTTTTAGGAATTTTTGGTTCTCAATGCTCTTCAACTCCGTACTTTATTTAGCCTTTAAACATTTGTGTATTCAAGTGTGACTGGTGAGTCTTTTGTAGACGAAACGCACGTCTAACGTAAATATAAAATTTTAATCCTAGTATTTATGATGAGTTTATGTATTGTTATAGTTGTGTTATGTGTGATGGTGCATATAAAGTGTTAGTGATCGAATTAAATTAATGCCATTCAGCTTGATATTGGTGTAATGAGTAGTAAGTATAGTTTGAAACAGAACAGATAAACATATAATTATAGAAGAGGTAGGCTAATAATAGTTACTTGAACACAACGCTCAACAAAACGTAAGTGTGTTCTAAAATGCTCCAGAAGCATAAACAGAAAATTTATGTTAATATAAGGAACTGTGTGTTTGAGATAATAAACAAATCATATGTGTTGGGTTTTTTGCAAATATTCTTTTGACATATTGAGAGACGTGATTTGCGACTATCAGATATAGGCAAATATTTCACTATGTATTTATGAAGTCTTTAACAATGTTTAGTAAATAGCATATACTTTGATATACACATTATGAATGTAGTCTATGGACACTATACACGCAGCATGACGGATATTTACACTTATGTAAAAGATAACTTTGAAAAAATCCGTGTGTTATCACGTTGTGGTTACGTAGGAAAACAAAAAGTTTTTTAGCAGAAGTTTTGATATTGATTCCAAAATTATTCAAAGACATGACTTTTAATTGGTATGTTTTGTTCTACTTTTTTATTACGAAAGGTTTCCAAATGTAAGTTGTATTATTTTGCAAACAAATATATGCCAGAGTGTAATTTGTAATTCTTATTTTTTGTCAGCAATACTTACGTATGACAAACTGCTGGACATAATGGAGCCAGTGCAAGTCCTGTTGTAGCTACAGCTGTACCACAGGCAGTTACGCATTCAGATTGTGTTTGACCAGGATATGCAAACCCTTCAACCTTTTCTGTCATTAATGACAAAATTTTTGCAGGAGAGAGAAGTACTCCAGCTGTAACGAAAACATAAATAATGAAAAAATCAGCTTTTTGTGGATATTGTTAGTTGTTTTCTCAACAATTCAATCGATACATGACCCTTCTTAGTGTTTGTAGAAAAAGTTAGAATATGCATTGATTTAGTTTACTTTATTTTAATGTTTTAGTCAAATTAAGGAACCAATAACATAAAATATAGTTACAACAACTGTTCAATACATGATGGTTCATTCTTTAACATAGACTATGTCGAAAGTACCGACTTTTGAATCCGATTTTTTGTTATCGAAAAGTAACGTCTATTGTGTGGTATGACTTGTTCGTTTTTTATCAAGTGAAAGCAACACATATAAACAAATAAAAGCTTAGAGGCAGAACAACATGACGAACAAAATAGGTGTTTAGTGTTTTGCTATACATGTCAATATCTTCATAAAAACAAGTTCATATCACCCAAAAGTAAATTGAATATATGTTGTTTTAATTTTACCAGGAATTCCTTCTATAGCAAAGTTAATTCGTCGAAAAACACATTAATTAAAGGTTATCGTTGGTCATCCCAACGAGATTAATTTTCTTGCTTGAACCGGTACGTCGAAAGTGAAAAAAGCAATCGAGTTGAGCTGATGATAATATGTTTATCGCTTTTTTGCGTATGACGATGTTGTAAATTTTCTTGTCAATTTCCTTGAATTCGCTACGTACACACTTGGTTTTTAGTGGTAATTTTTCATTTCACTCGACTCCGCTGAGAAAAGAAAATATAAGTCAGCAAGACCAAAAAAAAAAATCGTTAAATATCAATACTTAGGGATAAGCAAAGTAGGTAGTACAAAACAATATTTTAAAGAACAAGGTACGACGCCAAAGTAATATTTTGATATGAGCGTCACTGATGAGTCTTATGTAGACGAAACGCGCATCTGGCGTACTTAATAATAATCCTGGTACCTTTGATAACTAATTATACTTGTTAACGAATTTATTTTCCTACATTTTCCATTGATTGGTTTGATAAAAATGTGTATCAATCTAGATTCAATAAGTAGTTTAATGCATTTTATGTGTCTATATTTCGTACACTGTTTTACATAGTAGGCTATTTCGGGGTTTTAATTGGATTTGGTTTCTAAATCTATTAGATCTAGTCAGCCGTCACTAATAAGCAATTTTAATGTTGATATGAAAGGGGGGTTTAGTGCATTACTTTATGTCTATTCACAATTCTGGGTCAAGGTTTAGTTTTAGAATAGTTTAAGATAAGATTAGCTGTGCTGTATATTCATATATTGTTAACAATGCATGTGGGCAAATATGCATTTGAAGGGTTATCCTTCCTATCAAAACACATGTATTTGTAGGGTCAACAAGTCAATGAAGGCCTTTATCTGTCAAATTATGACACCTAGTGTGCATTCTGATTACACTTGGTCGTGAAAATATATTACTCGTGTTTCGACATAGCTGGTCAATGTATTATAATTTCACCCCGATAACGTCAAAACCAATCCTTATATCTATTTCGAGGGTATATATAAATTTTATATTTAACAGATTTTAAGAAAAACAAAACATATTTACTGACTGAACGTTCGGTTATAGAATATGACAATCAGAGTGTTTGCTTTTAATTAATGTGTAATGTGTGTCCTATTCACATGTATCTAGTTGTTCAGGTTAATTTGTATCATTATATAGGAAAACTGAAAAATATGATTTCTGAATGTACATTAGTTAAACACATATGTATCTGTTTTTAAATTGTTACCCATTGCTCGCAAATTTCGTTTATCACTCGTCACTGTTGCGTCATAAACAATATACTTACGCAGAAATCTTTCCTTTGGAGTTCCAAATACAAAAGGCAACAATACGCATAGCAAGAATATACACTTCATCTTAAACCTGAATCTAAAAATTATTAGTAAACACGGTTTATTCATATAAATACACTCACAATGGATACCAGACTATACTTTTTGCACACTAGACGCACGTCTTTTCTATAAAAGACGCATCGATGATTACATTAAAGTACAAAAATTGCAAACATGTTCACCAAGCTATGAATTGTGATCTGGTTTACTTTGTAATGGCGAATCAAGTTAGAAGACTTGTATCATTAGTTAAATTTTACTCAATAAAGGTGCAACTCTCACAGGCAAAATGACTTTAGAAAATATGTTCTCTCTAGCCCATTTCGATTTTCGTGTTACCAAAGCTTTTATGTCATCATTTTCTAACTTCCGAATTTATATTCATAGGCAATATATAACGAAGTTTTTTTTTTGTAATGAGTATAAATCACACCGTTTTATACTTTTTTTGATAAAGACCTAAATCATGATACATTTTTCTTTTTTCCGTAGATATTGGCTTCACCAAAGTTATGTGTCTTTTGAATGCACTTGTTGCATCTGCTGTTATTTATATTTTTCAAATTGAGATTTTCACAACTCGTGTTCATTGTTGTTAAAAAAGAAAATCTTTCAGTTTTATAGCTGCAGGTAGGAAGGATATCATTCTACTGGTCCCTATCAACATTAACCAGAACGTTTCCTGTCAAATGTTATACATAAATTGATTGATTCGTTTAAGTACTTGATCATTAATATGTTGTAAAATATTTAACATGCATAATTTCGTGCATGATTATTATAAATAGGCCGTTAAACCTTTGTTTTGTGATATTTTTATCTACTTTTAACAGGTTAGCTGAAAAAGGTTCAGTTATTATTGCATACACAGTATTAAAGAAATAATTCTAGCTTACCTTGATATAAAGGTTCAGATACTAGGGAACTAGACGTGTATTACCTTAAATTATAAAAGTGATATTCCAATCAGGTCATAAAGGCTATCGACTAGACAAGAATTAATACATTGTGACACGAAGCAGGTTTATGTGTCCCATGGGAAAATATCCAATAATTAAGCATTGGAATGAATACATGAATGATTTGTTTTAACTGAGAAAAAAAACGAAAGTATGTAAATTCTGATTACTGTACTACATTAGTAAAATGTTGCACAAACAGTCTTATTTTCCTGTAGGGTATATTTGACCAATCTTTGGTCCAAACTAGGGTCGCCATGTTTTGTAGTAGAATACGGTGCAGTTTTGTGTTGAATGATGTGATATGTGCGGACAATGCGTTTACAGATTTACAACTATTCACTCAATTCACACAAGCATTTGCACATTTTTGTTACCCAAAACTTAATGTTTGTATTATCTAGAGAAAAAAAATCCAACCGAAAAAAAGTTATTATCAATTAACATTAAAAAAATATTATTGAACAACATGTATCTTTTACGTCAACAAAACACAATTCTAACTGAAAATAAGTAAAATAACAAACGGCATGTTTGAATCAAATAGATACGTTGATGCTTACATTTATATATTAGATACAGACAAATGATGATCATATTTGCAACAAGCAGTTAAGGTTAACGTTTTTAATTCTTAATACATTATTCTAATATGACGTGCTTCATTCGATTTGTGAATAAAGCCATGCTCTAAATCCAGTAGAACGTGTTTGCATATGCGCATATTGACTACTGCAGAATAATGAATTTGATCAAATTGCCATACATTTAATATATTTGATTAGCTTAAAACACTTCCAACCTCTTAAAAGAGTGACGAAAGATACCAGAGGGACAGCCAAACTCATCGATCGAAAAAAAAACTGACAACGCCATGGCTAAAAATAAAAAATGCCCATAACAGACAAACAACAGTACACATGACACAACATAGAAAACTAAAGAATAAGCAGCACAAACCCCACCAAAACTAGGGGTGATCTCGGGTGCTCTGGAAGGGTTAACAGATCCTGCTCCACATGTGGCACACATCGTGTTGCTTATGTGATAACAAATCCAGTAAAACGTATAATTCGGTAGGTAACATTCACGAAAGGGAAGTGGATTGTAGTTACGACATAAGGAACATATCCGATATCATTTGTAAAACGGTTATTCCATAACGGTCAACCAACTCGTGATGGCGTCCGTACAATTTACGAAGGGATTATTTCAACTTACTATTTGGAACTCTTGGTTTAATAGCTTTCTTGGGAGCAGCAACCCTCTATTAACAAAATCATGATAGGAAATGCAAGCACGGGAATATCGTATCAATTGGGAGATATATACCCTGTATGCAGGTGCTACCGGAATGTTGCTACTTAGAAATGGAAAGTTCACAATTGGAAAGCTGCAATCATCTCTTTTGTCTTAAATGATGCACATGTTCTTACTTATTCATTTATTATAACTGTCACATGTTGCAATTGGAAATATTTCACCTAGATACGACAACCGTTTATGTTGGCTGTTTAAACCTTCTCCCTCTGGAAAATAACATTGCCAGTTGTTTGTTTAAGTATAGCTTGCATCAGTTATTTATTAATTAAAAAGCATTAGAACTAAGTGTCCTTTGTTACATACTATATCTATATAAAGTAGGATAAATTCTTTAGAATATGTTAAAACTATGGTATTTATAAATGATTTATATATCCAACATATCTATTAGTTAGTTCATTGTAAATACCCCGGTATCTGAATATGAATGTACATTTTTGTTAGCATTCTAGTTAAAAAAGAATTGTGGGGTGTTTTAAGTTAGATAAAACAAAGGTGAAATGAGATATTCAGTGTTTACAATAATATATATATTCTTTATTGCCTCCAGGAGGAGAGTGAAAATAATAAACATGATAAACACAAAAAGATAAACAATTGAACAACATAGGCAAATTAAATCCGAAAATAACATGATCAGTTAAAGTTAATAATTGTCAGTAACGGTAGGTGTTATACCTACGGAAGCTTATAGGGCCTTATGCTAGTTACTTAACAATGCTTAAGAAACTTAAACAAGACAATATTATGCAATATATTGCTTTAGATTGTTTTAATTGAGACATTCTTAACGAATTATTTTTTTTTTTTATTAAATTGGGGGCTTGGTTTGAACAAAAAACACATTTAAAAGGGGCATCTTGGGGTGTGTGGGGGGGGGGGCACATTTTTTTTAATAATACTTTGTATATAGGCTGAAAACAGACCTCTCTGACATTTTTTTTTATAAATATATGAATTGATGTTCTATTTTAAGTGATAATTACCTGTTATGTTATTTTTAAATCTTACAAAATGTTGAGGTGAACACAGTTTGACATTTTCTATTTTAAGAATTTTATCATTATATTTTTTTTGGTTTTAAGACAATAACTTGTGTATGGATTTGTACAACATTTTACAAAAAGGAAAATATCTTAAAAATCTATTTTTTGGGGGAAGGGGAGGTAAAAAATCTTTTTTGGGTGGTTTAGGCGTCAATTGTTTTTCTTCAAGATTTACGAAATTACCTTTTTTTTCAACAAAACAAATAGGGGGGGGGGGGGTCTTTCTTCAAATTATGTTTTTTTTTCACAATTTCTTCTGATATTTCTTTATATATCTAGTCTGACAACAGATTAACGAACTATCACATTATTGTTGGGGGGGGGGGGGGGGTAAAAATTTGAATGGGGGCAACACATAAATTCATCTAGTTGCAATAAGAAACACATACAATGATGAAGATTACGATGTATAAGCTTTCATTGTCTGTAAATTCTTTATAAATTAATTGCAGTAGTTGAATGGAAATGTGGGCTCAATGGGATAGTGGTCTAGGTAGTTAAACGTAATCACTAGCCAGTCTACACTACAACAAGGTTGTGAGTTCGGAGCCCGCTCGTGCGGGTGCAGTCGACTTCAATCTTAGTTGACTTTCAGTTTTCCTATGGCACGGCCGTCACTCGCTTAACCGAGAAATTGGTCGGTTAATAAAAATGAGTATATTATGGTTATATCGGCGGTTGGTCGGTTAATCGGGTTGGTTATACGTCTGTTAAGAGTAAAACGCACAATTTAATGTAACATTCTTTTAAATATTCATATTTTTGGTATTTTATAAGAATCAAACCAAAAAAAAAAAAAAAAGTGTCTGACAAAATGATATCAATAAAAGAACATTTTCCACCTGATATTTCATAGTCTCCGCGGTTTTCAGTAAAACTAAAAGGTTTCGCGTTAGTATGTAATATTTTTACTAATACGCATAGCAATTTTTGGGATATAAAAGTAGAAGAAAAAAAATTTTAAGATATAATTTAGAATATTACTTTGGTGCTAGAAAATAAATTGAAATTAGTAAATATTTCAAAATTGTAATATAACATTGTATAACGTGAGTAACACGACATTTTGGTGAATATTATGGATATAAGTCTGTTAATGTTAATTTAAATAATATCAGTTAAGAGTTTTTTTAGCCACGACAATAGTTTTTTTACATTTATATGTCCCCATTGAAAAAAGTTAAGAGTGAAATTTACTTGTGTAAAAAAAAATAACAATACGGTGCAACAAATAGTAAGAACATTTTACTTTTGAATTTCTTTGCATCGAAGAGTGTGTCAATTCAATATAAAGTGATATGGATTAGACACTGGAATATGCATGTGTTTATTATTGGTGTCTTCCATATCTTGTCATTCATATATAAACTATGCTGATACCCGCGCAAGCGCGGGAGACATAAAATTTTATATTTGGGATAATTGCTTTAAAAAAATAGTTTAATCCATTTTAATATTATTGGAGAAAAAGTTATTGACGTTAAGAAACTGCATTTGATATGAATTATATCTGTGAACATAAATAAAAAAGAATCTTTAAGGGACTGGTCATCTGTAAGTGTAAGGGGGCGAAGAGAAAGATGAGGATAACTAAGATCGTATAAATACCTACGCAAACATTATTGCAAGCCATTTTTATACTTATTCAGTTCTTAACTATAGATGAGCATGAGTGGTGAAAATGGGGAAGGGGGTTACCCATGGGCCGACAGAATTCATTCATGTCCCGAGTTCATCCCATACATTCGAGTCTATACTTTGTTTATTTTGATCAAGGCACTTTCCTGAAAAACTGGGGAATTAGTTTTTTTAGTTATATAGATGAGTGATTGTGCATTGATTTGTGATGATTATTATATAGTTATGGGTAGTTGTTTTTTTTCCTATCAATATTTGTTTAGGGTGATGTTTTACTTGAATGTGTAACAAAAATAATATTTATTTTCCTTGAAATCAGAAGACATGCATAACATTAATTTTATTTTTCAAGCAATGATGTATTTCCATTATAAATTGTTTAGCCGACTAGCAGTCCGCAAACGTGCTTGTTTTTGTATCTATCGAGTGACCTTTAAGGTGGTGTCGAGAAAGATTGATGTTGAAAGATTGTTGAATTTGTATGCAATTATAAACATATTTCAGTCCATTTGATAAAAAAAAGTGAAGACTAAATTTTGTATATCTAGCACATGGTATTAACATTTTAAATGCATAACAATAAAACATAATCCACATGATATATGCGACCATTCTTGGATGAAATGATTAATATTACACCTTTTGAAACCATTTTTATCAGTTTTCAATTTTCATTTTCTACGTTTATGTTTCATTTTTCATGTGTTGTTTCCGTATATTTTAGCCACTCGTCTTGAGCCTACTCATTTGTTCCGATAAAAAGCAATCAAATTGTACTTTTATTACCATTCATTACTCTCAACAGACAGAATAACAGACCGTGTTTTATACATCCGACTCATTAACAGACCGGGTTTTTAATAAAACTTGATTTATGTTACTAAAATACAGATTTTCGTGTAGATTTTCCACATACTAATATTAATATTGTTAACAAACATAATGCCTGTCTTTTTCCGATGTTAAAAAGATTGCATGCAAGTAAATTCAACTAATTTGACATTTTGTTTACATTTCGTGTGTGTAACCTGTGTATACATGTATTGATGAGTAACTTGTCTTTTCATTTTATAGATAATCGACGCTTGAAAAAAAGTAATTACACCGCTGGATTCAGTACACTGAATCATTTTGTCAGACATGGATAGTTTATACTATCTGAAATACGGACATAACCACGAAAACTTAACCTTGTTTATTGGTCTATGAAATAAGGTCGAGCTAGGGCGAACCCTGCATGTCTGACGGACATGTAAACATTGCATTGTTAACTTGCTTTAGTTATGCCATATTACAAAAAAAAAAATTTTAATTTTTACTTTTTAGAATAAATAAAAAAAATAAAATGACTTTAATAACTTGGATTGAGCTATCATAAGTTCATAAATGAACTTAAATAAATCGATTAAAATAGTATAATTGATGACAACTCCCTAATTTAGTGTCCTTAACATTATAGTGTTTTATTTAATGCAACTTAATAAATTTATAAAATAAAGATATTTAAATTAACATCCATAAAATTAGTAAGAAATTATATTGGCATAAATAAATGAGTAAAATCTCTTACAAGTTAGTAAATTAACTAAATTAAAACAATTTAATGCAATATAATGAATAATATTGTCTTAATTAAGTTTCTTAAGCATTGCTAAGTAACTAACATAAGGCCCCTATAAGCTTCCGTATCGTTTTCTCCGTATTATTATTTGTTAAATTTGCAATTTTCCAAAAAATTATGCAAAACTTATCTTTGTTTCAAATTAAGATTAACTTGGGATGATACTCAATACATTTTTTGTCCTGTCCACCACTACAGACAAAATTTCACGAAACATTTCATTTCATATGGGAGAATAAACATTACCAGAAGTTTAAACAAAAAATATGGTGATTTCAAAGGCAAAATATATATGTTTATGAATCAAAATATGTGTACTTCAATAATGTATAGTCATAACGTCCAACAACTGCAAAATTCAAGACAATATTTTTTTTCCTTTTTTCGTAATTGACCGGATGTAACGTACGATGATTGTGAAAGAAGACTTTTTGGGGAATAAACTGAATGTGATTTTTGTTTATATGCAATACAGGTTATTACAAGCATTACTGTCAAGTTGTGTCATAATCAGTTTAATAGTTTGAGAAAAAATGTAGTATAATATAATGAACATCTACAGAGATTCAAGCAAAATATACAAAAATAAGGAGAACAAATAAGAAAAAGCTTTCCAAAGCATATAGCTTGCTCTGTCTATCAATATTAATGGTATATAGTATCTCAAAGCAATGTTCACATAAAATGTGTTTTTGAAACTCAAACCTCTCAGGTTATTTCTTTTCTGTAATATTTTACAAAAATCACATGATCAAGGTTGGTACCTAACACTTCAGGGATATAACTCTGTAAAATCAGCTGAACGTTTTAATTACGTTGTGTTGTTAAGGGAATACTAAGCTTCTAAGTGATTAAAATTGGTGTTTGTCAAATTACTATACAACCAGTGTAATTTTTCTGATAAAACGGTTGGTTCAATTTTTTAAATTTTTTTTATATTTTTGTAAATACTTTGTCAACATTTTATGAAAATTAAACGAGCTAAATTAATTTAAGTGAAGGTGTTGGGTACCACCTTAATTTACAAATAAAATTACATACAAGTTCAAAGGTGTATGTATGTGCAGCTTCATATAATAGGAATAATACCACACATATTGTCCCCTATTAGTCTTTGCTACATTTGCACTTTTCAAAAATTGTGCAGTATGTTTCTTTGTTTTCAAAAATAAAATACTTAGCATGAGTGAAGTGTTTCCTGTACAGAACTACAGACACAGTTTCCCAAAACATGTAAGACAAAAATATCACTGGACGTTAATAGTTGCAATTTGTACCTCTTTTTCTGTATACAAATTTTAGTAATCATGCAACCCTTCAATTCCATTTTATTCAATAAAAGCACAAAATAATAGTGCTTTAAAAACCACAAGATTTATTTGACTAGAAAGGTTTTAGCACTGTTTGTGCTGACATGAATGGTCATTGATATTGTTATATTTATAAATTAACTGTTTACAAAATTTTGAATTTTTTGGAATACTAAGGTTTTTCTACCTCAGGCATAGATTACCTTAGCTGTTTTTGGAAACACTTAGGAATTTTGGATCTCTATGCTCTTCAGCTTCGTACTTTTTTTGGCTTTTTTTGGCTTTTTTTTTTTTTTACTTTTTTGGAATCGAGCGTCACTGATGAGTCTTTTGTAGACGAAACGCGCGTCTCGCGTATATATAAAATTTAGTCCTTGTATATATGATGAGTTTATTTACTGGTGGACGTTTCATCTCCGAGGGTATCACCAGCCCAGTAGTCAACACTTCGGTGTTGACATGAATAATATGAGGAAGACGTTACCTTAAATGCCAGCTTTATACCAAGACAATGTCATATATATTGATTGCTTGTTGGTTGCTTAACTTCCAGT
Source organism: Mytilus edulis (assembly GCF_963676685.1). Taxonomy (NCBI): domain Eukaryota; kingdom Metazoa; phylum Mollusca; class Bivalvia; order Mytilida; family Mytilidae; genus Mytilus; species Mytilus edulis. Next base: position 50,339,456 of record NC_092354.1, read on the forward strand.
GGAAAATAGTTCATGCATATTCAGGACGAATATCCTAGGCTACATTAACATACAGTTTTTTGTCTAAAATAAAATAATAAGTTCAGATGGAAAATGTTTACGGAACGATCATTGAACTTCTTTTTAATAAAAAAAAATCACTTCCCAAATTGGTGAAAATAAAATCTGTTCAAACAGAGGACAAAAAAAATGCAAAATAAATTAAACTTTTATATATCTAAAAACTCCAAAAAACATTTAAAATTTCCCAAACCGCACAGGTAAGTTTGTACACAGTATGTTTTGAAAGGTGAAAATACGGTCTTATTTGCCAATTTGTTATGATGAACCTAAATACTAGTGTTAATTGTTTTTACCAAATAATTTTAATGGATAGCGCTGAAGGGCTTCGGTGAAAAAATTCTAACTCGAACAAAAAAAATTGTATTCCTGATCACTTCTGTATGTGGGTTCTATATCAATTTCATCTACTAATTCAGAGTCAGTTTTATGTCATTTCTTGCATATATTTTTATTTTTTGGTAGCTTACTTTGAAAGTTTTTATTATATGACAGCAAAATTAAATTGAGAATGGAAATGGGAAATACAAGCATGTCAAACATTTGCTTTCGAGTAATGCTTAATCAAGTTATAGTTGTTTTCAAGAAGACACATTTTGTTTCAAGACAATAACTTAAGTATAAGTAAATGGATCTCTATGAAATTGTGCTAGAAGGTTCAATACTCAAAAGGAAGATTAGAATTGATTTTGGGGTTATGGTACAACATGTTTGTGTACTCCTTGATAGTGTCGAACTCAGTATCATGATTAAGAAAATATAGTTGGTAAGTATTACTATATTCACAATTGACATGCGCCAGTGCGCTGCGAAAGGATTTTCTTTCCTTTTAATTCCCGAAATTGCACATGATTTTTTTTCTCTCACAGAAACACATGAGTTATTTGGTAAACAAAACACTTGTCATTGTTTGAAATTTTCAGTAATGATTAAATCAAAATTTAGTTTAGCCTTTTCGAATGTTTCACTGATTGTGTGAAATTTTTAACAGAAAATGTACAAAACACTTGATATAAAAATTGCATTATCTGCAGAATTGTTGGTAACTTTCCTTACTATTCACAAGGGCATATATCTAACATATTGTCCATGGTATTCTGATCTGAGATTTTATTCATACATATACTGACATAACAATTAATGTTCAAAGTTGTCTTCTTTTTCTGCTTCTTGAAAAATATTTGTTTAACCTGTCCAGTCACTATAAAGTGTTACAATTCTTATTTAGACGCAACACATAAAAGGTGACCAAAAAGGTACCGCTTTAACATGGAAGAAGCTAGAAAAAAAAATTAAATCGACACATTTTCAATATTTTTGTAGGACTATCATATAAAATTAAGGAGATATGTAGTAAGAGACTGCTGCTGAATAGAAATGTTTGGGTTCACCTGATACCTGTTTTCAAATTAGTTCATATTGAAATTTGAAGGGTCACAAATTCAAATATGCTTTATTTCAACAGAACTGACATAAAAAAAAATGTGTTTTTTATATGCTAAATATACATCTGTGGTCGTATCAGGCTGTGCGTGGCGAATCATTTTATTGCCTTTAGGTTTGTACTTTAAAGTCCATTCTGTGCTTGTATTGTGGACTATCCTTGTTTACAATTTAGTTACACCAATTTAATTTTGAGTCCATGTATGTAGAGTCACAGATAAATGGGTTTGAACAGACCTCCAAACAATTCATGATTCTGTAACGAGGTCAGTACCTGAATTCCATACATCATTACATGTTTAATTTCAAATCCTTAAAACTTGAATATAAACAGATGTTTTGGTAGTTCTTCGAATATTTGTTGAACAATTTGACATTATTCCATGCTTCAACTATTATTTTTTTTTTCAGAAAAGATCGCTGTTAACAAATTTAATTTGCTCATTTTAAAAATATGATAATTTAAGATAACTTCACATGGTGAAAGAAAACTTGCAAGATTTCTGCAGTTTTTTGTGTTTACTACATGTAGGTGTAATTTGGTTACTGAGTGCAATTTTGGTACTATTATATTATGTAACCATAAGTGTGTAATGCTAAATAGGTTGAAATTTGAACCTGATAGTGATATAGTGATAAAGTACCGGGTAGAGTGAACATGTTTTGGTCATGTTTAAACTGACGTATACAATAAACAGGCATCTTGAATTTTAAAGGATGTAGCCCACATACTTCCAGGTAACATGCCCTATATATACCTATCAAAGTCATGGTATTATCATGGGTTATCATAATAACTCCATCTGCCAATAAAATCCAATTTTGGAGAATATGGGAGCATAAAATTTATATACATTATACAGTCTGTACTTTTAAAAATGTATTACTCAGACTCCAGTCTCCTTTCGAGATTAAACTTAGAGAGAGAAAAAAAAAAACAGTTCCCATCCCCTGGGACTGTATAAGGTAGATATCTGATATGTGACATAATCAATGAAAAGATGTGTTGAGAGTTTGCAAAAGGAAGTACAGAATTAGACGATTGTGCATTATTTGAAGAAAAAAAATGTGTGTGAACTTTTGTGAAGTTTTGAATTAGTCTGTGTGCTACATGAATAACCGTGATCACATTCAACAGTATAACCAACGTCATTATCACTGTTTCTTGATATGGGGAATTATAAGTGGTCAACCAGTGCACCGGAGTTTACCCCGCATGCCGTATGGCCATTATAAAAAAATCCCGAAATGTATTGCTTGCAGAATTCTTTTCTGTGTTCCCATGGTTCGACGGAACTTTTCCGCTAAATATCTTATCATTAATTATGATTTTGTGACTTTTAAATGAAGTACCTGTGATTGTTTAGGTAATTTGTTTTAACCTGACTGATAATGGAAAGTTGAAGCAGACGTAACATGGCGACATATGTTGTTGCCCTTACTTCGGTAATTTCCGTGTTACAATAAAATTAAAAAAAATACACAAGTTACCAAAATTTCTGAATTATTGTTTTTGTAAACAAATAAAATTTCATGTCGTATTTAACATCGAAATTATTCCGATCTGTCCCGTTTTTTCAAGTTCGCGTTGAAACGTTAAATCGGCCGCCATTAAAAATAATCGTACGAGAATTAACGAGAGTGACGAAACTTTTTAGATGGATCGTGTAGAGAGAGTTATCGTTCTTTATTACAAATACAATGCTTCTACCATAAGTGTCAACAAAAGCTGGCATATCAATAATGTGGTCAATTTTATCAATTTCCGGTTTACAAAAACTTTGAATTTTTCGAAAAACTAGGGACTTTTTTTATTCCAGGCATATATTACCTTAGCCGTATTTGGCACAGCTTTTAGGAATTTTGGATCCTCAATGCTCTTCAATTTTGTACTTGTTTGGTTTGATAAATATTTTGTTATGAGCGTCACTGATGAGTCTTATGTAGACGAAACGCGCGTCTGGCGTACTACATTATAATCCTGGCACCTTTGATAACTATTTACACCACTGGGTCGATGCCACTACTGGTGGACGTTTCGTTCCCGAGGGTATCACCAGCACAGAAGTCAACAATTCGGTGTTGACATGAATATCAATAATGTGGTCATTTTTATAAATTTCCGGTTAACGAAACTTTAAATTTTTCGAAAAACTAAGGATTTTCTTATTCCAGGCATAGACTACCTTATCCGTATTTGGCACAACTTTTAGGAATTTTGGATCCTTAATACTCTTCAACTTTGTACTTGTTTGGCTTCAAATATATTTTGTTATGAACGTCACTGATGAGTTTTATGTAGACGAAACGCGCGTCTAGCGTACTAAATTATAATCCTGGTACCTCTGATAACTATTTACTGCACTGGAGTGTAGAATTTATTTCTTACAACTGTCAAATTCAAGGGCACATGTTTTTACCCTTTATCAAATGAAACTGGATGTGACGTACTATAATCTGGTAGGTTTAAACCTAAAATACTGTTTAAACAATGTATGTGATTTTGATCAAACCTTCTTTATGAAGTTCATTTAAAAGCTTGGAGTACACATCCAAGGTAATGCTTATCATAGTATGTACAGCAACTTTTCAATATGGAACGCCATCAGTGCCTTATCAGAAGAAACTACTATGACATAATGCAAATGTTGCTTACATGATGTGATTTCTTCTTTAAATCATGTGAATTCTTCTTAAATGATAATAATTCTTCATTACAAAAGGTGAAATATACTTTACATGATGTGAATTCTTATTTAGTTGATACATGTATAAATTCTTCTTTACATGATGTGAAAACTTAATGACATTATGTGAAAACTATTTTTTTTTTGTAATATATATTTTTATTATTTTCATATCATTCTCAAGTCTCATCTACAAGTAAAGACGTACAAAAAATAATTTATAATAAATAAATTATACAATACTAAGTCAATAATACAGTACAGAATACATCTTCATTGAGCTCTATTTTTTTGTTCACGATATCTATTCCCAATTCTATTTTCCATTTCTCTTGTATACGAGATAAGGTTTCCTTTATTTCATCTAGAAAAAATGTAGAAACATTTTTTGATACTTTATCCACTGTTTTAATGGCGGTTACAATTTTGTGACTGACAGTATTTAGCTTGAAAAATACTTGTGAATGAATACCATTTTTCCATTCCTTTGAAAGTGCAAAGATTCGTCCGTAGAAATCTAAGAAAGTTGTTTCTATATTATGTATCAAATAAATTCATCATAATTGTAAAATTCTCCGTTTTCGTTAATGAGATCATTTAGGGAAAATATATTATTCTTTATCCAACTATTGTAAATAGCTGTTCATCCATCAATCATAATATTTACTTTTAAAAACAATGGTTGAGACAAGATGTCACTTGGGGCTGTGGTCAGAGGTTCACACAACGAGGCCCATGACGAAATTACATTTGGCCAAAAGGGTTTAAATTCTTTTTTACTTTTATTGAGTCCTGATTTTGATAAATGCCAAATATTTTCGCCGCCATTCATTTCAAGATGATCTGCCAATAACACCTTCCATGATGAATAAGTTGTGGGGTTTAAAAATTTTTGAACCCAGTATGGGTTAAGTGATTTTATAAAGGATTTAATATGTGGCACCACCATCCTCGTAATTTGAGATAAGTATATTTCTTTTAATTTGTCCCCTATACCATCCCAAAACAAATCAGTATAGCATAGCTTGTATCTGCTTAAATATGTCTGGGTGTGAATCTGGTAAAAGAGTAAATTGGAATTGATAGGGCAAGAGTTTTCACAACTACAGTGTTTCCATTTATAGTAATATTTCTAAATGACCAATCACTTAAGAGATTTTTAACTTTTTGATTTTTTTCTAAATAATTATCAATACATATATCATCTTTCGACAAAAAATATTGAATGCCTAGGAGTTTGAAATTTCCTGAATGATTCCATAATATTTTTTATTTGTGTCTAGCTCCTCACCACAGCCCCTTTTTGCCCAAATCCATATAACTAGGGTTTTTCAAAATCAGCCTTCAAACCAGAGCATGAGTAAAACAAGTCTATCTTATTAAAAGCACTGTTAAGAGATTCTTCATTATCTTCTAGAATCAAAGTCGAATCATCAGCATATAATCAGCAAAAAATAAGAGTTTTTAGTCTTTATACCATTATTGTTGTTGTCATATTTTATTGATTCTCTAAGCAGTTCCAAACATAAAATAAAAAGATAGGGAGACAATGGATCCCCCTGTCGTACCTTCTCTCTATTACAAAAAAATAGCTTTTTAATTCAACTTTTTGAATCATAGTTAAGGGTTGTGAACCATTTCACTATTGTATCACCAGAACCTAGAAATTTCAAAGTTTCGCATATAAAGTTTCACTTCATATAAACGAAAGCTTTTTCAAAATCTAACAAGACAAGCAAGTCAGGAATATCTTCCCCATCTAGTCTTTGTAAAAGGTCATATATAAGTCTTGTACACTCACTAATATATCTGCGTTTCATAAAGCCAGTTTGAGTTTCACTAATCAGGTGATCAAGGACTTTTTTAATTTTATTTGAATAAATGTTGATAATATTTTATAATCTACATTAAGTAGTGAAATAGGCCGCCAATTTTTCAGAAGGTGTTTAGGTTTTCCATCTTTAGGTAGACGGGTGATAACTCCTTGTATTTGTGAAATTGATAATTTACCTTCTAGAAATGCTTCTTTGAAAGAACGCAGCAGGAAAGGACTAATGTCGTGCCTAAAAAAATATAAGATTCAGTGGTAAAACCATCCAAACCAGGAGATTTTTCATTTTTCATATTTGTAATGCATGATGAGTTTCTGAGCTTTTTAATTCCCCTTCTAAATTAATATTTTGCTCATCAGAGAGAATTTTGATAAGTGAGTTTTCCAAGGAAAAGAAATTAGCTCTGTCTGTATTATTTATAAGTGTTTTCTGGGTTGAATATAGATTCTCATTATATAACTTTTGTTCTAAACGAATTTTTGCTTGATCAGCGATAGTTTCACCACTATCTAAAGTTTATTTTTGTATTACTTTTTCTATAAAATTTCTTTTCTCTATATAACAGAAATATTTTGTAGTTCTCTCTCCTACAAATTGCCATTTTGCTTTTGCTCTCATTGTTGTCAACTTTATTCTAGATTCTCTTAACGACCTTAACTGAAGTTCAATACGTGTAATTTTTTCCCTATTTTCATTGATGTTTTCGTGACTATTCAAATTATTCAATTTAAATTCTAAATCTCCTTCTTCCCTATGGCGTTCTTTCTTTTTAAAAGATGAATGAGATATGGTTTTACATCGTATCATAAGTGTAATGTTTCCCAAAACAGTTGATCCGAAATGGAAAATTATATTTCCTCCCTATTTTCTGAATTAACTATTTTATATTGTTCAATACAATCAGCAATATAAGTTTTAATATTAGCAATAAATTCTTTGTCGTATAATAGAGCATTGTTAAATTTCCACGTCACTTTGCCTTTGTCATTAGTATTAAATTCAGATGAGTTTTCTCTGGGTGTAATTCTATATAAACACCAACCAGATCTATTTCTGTCATCATTGCATAGACCTTTTCTAGTAATTTTGGATTAGTTTTATGTTAAGTTTAAAGTATCTATATCATATCTTTGTGGTTAATTCCAATCTCCCCCAACTATTACTAAAGTGTTACCAAAATTTCCAATATCTCGTTGGAAAATTTGATCAAATAATTGTTTGTCCTCATTAGGTCCATAAACTACTGCTATTGTCATTTTATGAATTGCATAGTTACCATCTTGATCCACTTTATGCCCAAAAGTTTCAAAAGAAAAAGTGCTTCTATCCCCATTCTGCCCGCCAATATTTTTCAAGTTCTCTTTTACAATGCGTATCTACCAAGAAAAACCATATCATACTTTCCTCTACATTTACTAAATATATCTCTTCTTTTTATTTTATCAGAAGACAGGCCTCTACAATTTATGCAACCAATTTTAAAACTACCCATGTTTTATATCACTTACATATGTGAAAGATACATAAATATGTTCTAAAGTTATATAGTCAATAAACATAGGCAGAGCAACATGAAAAAACCTAAGTACAAATAAGTAAATGATGAAAAACTTCAATACACGATGTAAAACCTTTATTATGTGATGTGGTTGATACATTACCTAATCTTAAAGTTTCACAACATGATGAAAAACTTTCTTTACGTTATGTTAAAAAAATCAGTATGTCGTATTTGTATTACATTGGGCCAACAAACATACATGGTAATATCAAATGGGTATTACGAGGTAAGAAACATATATGACGTTATGTGAACACTTCATTATGTCAAAAAATCTTTATAAAAACACGGGACCTCTTGGACGTTATTACGCATTGCGTTTATATAATTTAAAGGCATAAGGGCATCCGAAAGAGAAGAAGGCAGCAGATGTCATTCAAATTAAAAAAAAATTAAAGTATAATATCAGTCATTTTGTTCTTCATTTCTTGAGTTTATTACCGGGCACTATTCACTTTTCACTATTCAAAATTCATGAAAAGTAGATAGTGTTTTTTTTTCTCACTTTTTTACTATTCATGTTCACCAAATTGAATAACTTTAATTTCTATTTATTCCGCTTTGTGTTAATACTATCAAATTCTATCAGCATACATTATAGTATTAATTAAGGTATTTGAAGACATGATGATTTGTTGCCCTCCCCCTTTTTATTGTACCTAAAACTGCATTTGATCACTATCAACTAAGAGTCTTACAGAGATATACAATACATAGTATGCACATGGTGGTTGTTTAGGGGGGGGGGGGGGTAACTAAAATTCCTTCAAATAGGTATACGATGGATTGGATGTGCCAAAAATATAGGTCATAATTTTGCTAGATTTTATATAGAAATCAAATGACCCTTCATTTTTTTTTTAAATTCTATATTAAAATGTATTATGGTTTGATAACTGTTTAGGGTAATGGCTTGATCTACATATTTTATATAAATATGCTATTGGAAATCATACAGTATGGCTTATTGTGGTAATTAATTGCATTTTAAAGGGAATTGTATATAACATTTTGTAAATTAGGAGTGTACATTTAGAGACTATCAGTCCCCAATGGTATCATCAGCTCAGTAGTCAGTACATCGGTAGTGACATGATTTAAACAACTTTTCTAAAATTGTCTGTTTATAATTTTTGAAATGATTAAGAAACTAAGGTTTCAACTCCCTCAGGCAAAGTTGACTTTAGATGAATTTGGCTATTTATTTCAGACATTTTTGTTATATAGCTCTTCAATCTTTTCGGTACTTATACATCTTCGGATAACAAATGTTTGGCTTTGAGCGTTCCTAAGAAAGATTAATCCAGAAAAGCGCTTCGGACGCATGAAATTATTAAACGTGTTGTTCTCGTTTTTTTAGAGCTTATATAAGTATGGCCGTGTCATATTTTAAATTTTGTTTTTATGTATAAGTCATAATTTTTGAATATATGTATATAAATATAGAAGCCTAATTCATTATAATATAGTATAAAGTGAATTTTATATGAAAAAAGTAATTTTGAGAGGCAATGTTGGAAAACCCCTACCAAAAAATATTCCAAATAATGCTATATCGAGAAGCTACTTAATATACGGTACATGTACAATTGACTCACTTACTTTGTTACATATCTCACTTTTAAATTAATTCATTTATTAATGTAATAAACAAACTTCAAAAAATTAATACATAAAAAATGGCTAAGAAGTAAGTGACAGAGGTAACAAGTGTGGACACATACCAGCATTCTGAGAGTATTGCATGGCAATACATAGGACCCTACCAGTTAAAATACAATGTTCTCTTACACAAAATTTGAATTAAATTGGTGTGGAAATTGTAATGTTAAAAATATAGATACCAGATATCAAATCAATATACTGTAGTTAGACAAGCAAGACTAAAACATGTGCAGAACATTCATTTATTGTGTGATTTTTCTAGGTCTAAGGATCATATAAATTTGCAAGATATCATTAAATCAGAACACAATTCAAACTTGATCTGTAACTTGTAATGATAAGACTATAAATCAAATATTAAACCAAAATCTGTAAGATAATGACAAAAAAATGACATTTTTCATGACGAATATAAAGCCTCAGTCACACCTTAACAGAAAGCTCGACCGGATGCCTAACGGATAACTTTTTTCAATCTGTTCATGTCCGTTAGACGTCCGTTCTTATCCGTTAGACGTCCGTCCATATCCGTTTCATTTCCGTTTAGCGTACGTTTTATCCGTCGACGTCCGTTCTGTCAAGTGGAAAATTTTGAGCATGCTCAAAACTTTAAATGGACGTCCAACGAATGAAGTGTCCGTTGAACGTCCGGTAGGGGTACTTTTTGTACGGTACACGTCCGTTTCGTTTCCGTTATACACCCGTTGGAGGTCTGATAAACAATTTTAAAAACGGACTTCTACCGGACGTTTATTGGATAAAACGGATGTTGAACGAATGTGAAACTGACTTGTACCGGACGTATAACGGATGATGAACGGATCTGAAACGGCTAAATTCCAATTACAATTTCGCGTCAGAAAGGCCAATCATTGATATGTCAGATTTCTTGAGTGTCGTGAATTCTTGATTAATCGATCTAAGTAAGGACACGTCTTTACTATCAATCAGCTCTTATTCAGGCCATACACTACCCTTTGGCAGCATTTTGAAGAACAAGCCAAACCAGTTACACAGAAAATTTTCGAATACATATACGATCTACATGTATTATAATTGTCGCCTTTACTTTTTCCGTATATCATCTTGCTCACCCGTTTTATCCCTTACGTTTCCGTTAGGTGTCCGTTTTATGCGGTAATAGTCCGTTGGATGTACGTTCGACATCCGTTCTGTCTGGTACTTTTACGTTTCTCGTACGTTGCATCATATCCGGTGTGTGTCCTTTATGTGTCCGTTTTTTGTCAGTACATCAACAGATTCCCAACGGATAACAATTTTGTCAACGGAACACTATTATTTTCATCCGTTAGGCGTCCATTCGAGCTATCCGGTAAGGTGTGACCGAGGCTTAAGGCGATGTTCACATCACGCAATGCAGTGCTTACATCACGTACTGCAATATTCACATCATATACTAAAGTACTCGCATCGTGTACAAGGGTTTTTATTTTAACAGCACGAAAAAACGAGACTCTGATAGTAATTTTCGAAGAGATCCACATATAGCTATTAATGCCCAAAGAGTAGTGACAAGTAATTGTACAGTACCTCTGACGTTCGACTTTAAGTGTTCATCCGATATCTCTTAATATGTTTGAAATCGTACTGCATGGTTTGTCATACAATTAGCAACTGTGTTGACGTGGTTTTTTTTATCCTGAAATCCGAATGCATTAATGTTTTTTTTTAATAAGCGGCAAATGTTTAGATTTTGAACGATTTTATTATATGCTATGGGCCTTTCAATGTCGTTGTAATACAAAATACATTAACATTGATTTATTCTAGCGTAAGTGAAACAATTAAAAAAAGGGATATGATTAACAAAAATGGATTTTATTTTGCACTGCTTAAATGTAAATGTGTAAAGGAAAAGATTAGTTGACAACATCAAAGCTAAAATATATTCGTCATAACATAAATTCGTTTTATATTTGTGATGCAACTAACTGCATATGAGATAATGATCCGTGAATGATCAGCTAGTTCTTATATCAATTTGACAGTATCAATAAGGCCATATTTGTTATTTCACCCTTTACAAGTGGGTGAAAAATACCAGAGGTTAAAATGGCTGTACAAGCAGGTTTAAGCCACCATTGTGTACATAAAAGAATGCCTGTACCAAGTCAGGAATATGACAATTGTTATCTTTTCTATGACGTGTTTAAGCTTTTATGGAATTTCCTGTTTTGAATATTCCTTGCAGTTCGGTATTTTTTTAAATGTTACTTTTTAGAATATTACGAAGCAAAACAAACAGACAGTGTCACTGACAAAAAAAACCCATAAACTTCTAATTCTTCTATCTATGACGAGTTTATTTACAGGGTAGTGTATTGGCATCACTCTTTTCCAGGATAACTTTATGATTTATAAACGAACAACCCATGACAAATTGGGAAATAAACTTATAGTGTATAACGAAACAAAATCTCTAACTGATTTTATTCAGAAAATGTTTCTTTTTTTCTTTCTGCTGCCTATTTCAGCTTACTGAGAACACTGAAAAAAGATTTAAAAAATGTACATTTGTAACCAAGTAGATTACACATATATACACAATAATTCTATGAGTATTTCTTTATGTTGTATTTTCTGATATTTATATTTTATCAAAAGAATTATAATTTTGACATTGCTTTAGCTATTTATACAAGGATTTTGATGATATATTTATTAATTGTGTTATGCATTTTATGCGTGATGCTGCATAAACATTGTTAGTCACGGAAATGAATAAATTTCATTCAGCTTGATATTGTTTTTAAACATTGGTAATTATGGATTGAAACAGAACATAAAGAGGTGGAAGGTAAACAGCTCAACAAAGCGTAAGTGTGGTCTTAAATACTTCGGAAGGACTTACAGAACTTTATTACTAGAATATTGAACTGCGTTCTTGTAGTAGTATTTAAATCGTGTTTGGGTTTTCAAAAATATTTTTATGACATATTGAGAGACGTGTCATTGTAAAACTTTGTCAAATCCTAAACATTTTTAGTAGCTTGCATAAACCTCTGGATACAAATTCTGGATTAATTTTTTTTTTCAAATGTAGAGATTTCGGTACACTATAATCAATATGGCGGGCCGGCTGGATAAACTGAAACTGTAAGTAAATGACAACCTTTTTTTTCAGACTTACGCTTAGTTTCAATTCGGATACACATAGTGTTTTATAGTGTTCGTTTAGTTTTCAACTGTAATAAAAAAAATACTCAAAGGATCTGATACATCTTGTTTTACATATATTTCCAAAAATCATTTGCAAAGTTTTAAGTGTAATTTAATTTCAACAATACTCACGTTGAACAAGCTGTTGGGCATAATGGGGTCAATACGACTCCAACTCCGGTTGCGGAAACAGCTGTACCACAGGCAGTTACGCATGCTGATTGTCCAAGACCAGAATGTGCAAACCCTTCAACAATTTCTGTTACTTTGTGAAGGTCAGGCAAATGGATCTGGAGTTTACCAACTGTAATGAGAAACATTTTCTTGTAAAGGCGAAGACACTTTTTAACTGTTTAAAAAATTTAACAGAAATATTTAATAATGCTGATAGTTTAACTGTTATTTGACAATAACATTTCAATGCAAGGTTTTATCTCATCCGACATTACAAAAAAAAGACACCTGGCTCTTTTTTAATCACAAGTGCTATCACTACACATGACAAGCACATCACATGATGACTGCTATATTTGCATTGTATTTATCATATAACATGTATAAGTTATATAAGTATATCTGATCCATCGAAGGTGCAATACCAATGTACGGTGCAATAGCAATGTCATCGGAATACTTCTTCTTTTTCAACCAATTTTTACAAACAGTTAGAACACCCTTAATATTCTTATACAAATCGAACATTTTGTTTAATGTCATAATATAAATTAAAAATATATGTTATTCATCGTTTTTACCTGTATAAGAATGAGTTATTGTATATGAATTAGGCAATCAAATGATTAACACGTGTTTCAATTTCAATGTAGACATTAGTTTCCTTTAAATTATTCGCCATTTCAGAATCTAAAACATCATGGGTAATTTCATTGTTCGTACCCCAAAGTGAAAATACCGTTACGTCATTGGTTGAATTTCCATTGTTTATAACGTTTTAAACCAATCAAAACGCTTTGGTGTACGCTTTTGAAAATATTACCCAGGATGCATTAGATTCTGAAACGGCGAATTGAACACACATTATGCATATATCAATAATCTTTCTTAGCTCTTAAAAGCGATAAAATATTTCACTTTTTTCACTTTCCTTAAATGATTGAACTAAAAAAAATCAAATTTGATATTTTTATATACCTCGTAAAGACGGAGACGGACAAAAAAGTCCGTTTATCAAATATGAACATCGAAATTTGTTGTTTTTCAATTTGTTTATTATGATTATTTTGTTTCAATTGTTACATTTGTACAATTTATTACATAAGAAATTAAGTTATATGGGTTATAATCTAATCTACATAAACGCATATGTCATGTTTGAATTATACATTTCTTGTAAACTGTATACAACATAGAAAGAAAAGTGATAATATCTTATTAAAAATTGGATAACAGCTGGTAAAGTTCCCATCGTCATTTGATTTCATGCTCTTAAGCCTTGCGTCAAAAAATTTATACTCACTGAGAAATCTTTCCTGTGGAGCTCCAAAAACAAAAGGCAACAAAACGGCTAGCAAGAACATACACTTCATTTTGATACCTGAATTGGATAATTGTTAGAATACACAGTATAACCTATGTAATATAAGCTTTTCATTTATACATGTACAAGGTTAAACAATATGTACGACAAACACGCTTTTTTCTTCTTTAAAGGATTCACCATTGACTTTCAAGACAATCAAGGTAAAAAGCTAAAATAAAGAGCATTGGGACTCAACATTCCGAAAGATTTTACCAAATACAGTAAATTACGTTAAGACAATTGCTATTATACTTTCCACGGTTTTTAATCATTTAAGGTTAATTGCTTGGATGCTCTAACCAATGTGGAAAAACTAAATGTGGATAGTTTTATGAGCATTAGTAATCTACCATATAGAAGAAATACATGTACACAATTTGAACGAGCGATGAACAGTTCAGTTATTCATTACTGGTATAGAAAGACATGTTAGACAAACAAGATTGTCGTAATTATTTCAATGATAAGGAAAGTGCATATTGAATTATGTCTACGGTCATTCGCTGTGAGTACAATTTTATTTATTATGTTTGTATTAGAAGGAAAACTTAATACAAATTGCAAACATCTTGTTAATTGATGTAAACGAAGAAATACTGTCAGTTTGCTAGAAGCATTCAGCAAGGTTACTTTATTCACTTCTCCCTTTCAAAATTTACTTAAACATTTGCCATTAAATAATAAATTATCAATTCAATGCTTCATAGAATTGCTTATTTATTAAAATATTGGGTTCAAAATTAAATATTCTTGTCAATAAAGGCAACAGTACTATACCGCTGCTTATACAATTAGTATTCAATGTTCAAGGTATTAGAATAAATTTGAACATTAAGGTATCCCTTTAGTACTACATATATTATAATCGTTTAAGAAGCCTTGCTTACCTTATTGTGTTTGTACTGGAACTAAAGACGTAGACGTGCATACCACATTATATATGTTTGATGTTTTGGGTCAGGGTTGAAGATATTATCTACTGTACTAGAATCAACTTTGTATCACAAATTTATAACCAAACATAAATCACGATAATGAACTGCACATCGATACTTACATGCATTTGGAATATCTAGAGACATAAGTGATGAAAATATCCGTAGTCGAAACAGTCCTATTATCATCTGAATGTGTTCTGTGATAAAAGGTGACTTTGTTTAGCTTAATGGTCGACTTAACCGAAGTACTACATATGCATTATTATTTTTTTTTTGAATGAATGCAATAAGGGATTATTTGAAAAACATCCAATTTTATATAAATAAAGCTATGTGTTTATACAGTTTATTAATTGTTTAATGTTTTGTCATGAATTGTGAGATTGCACAATTAAGATAACCTTATTTCCGACCTAAATGGAATGTAAACTCAATAGGGCGATGCCTTCATTGAAATCTTTTATCGGTATGCATAGTAGGTGTTTAATCATTATAAGACAGATTTTGTTTGCAAAATTGAATGAAATATTCTTTCATACACTCTCAATTACATATAAAATCACACAATCATTATAAAATGCAGATCGATATCATTAAACAGTATTT
Organism: Mytilus edulis; assembly: GCF_963676685.1. Classification (NCBI taxonomy): domain Eukaryota; kingdom Metazoa; phylum Mollusca; class Bivalvia; order Mytilida; family Mytilidae; genus Mytilus; species Mytilus edulis. Next base: position 50,354,968 of record NC_092354.1, read on the forward strand.
TACTTTCACATTGTATTTTTTTTTTACTTCTAGAACAGTAACAAGTCATAATTCCAAGTATATAACAACAAGGAGATGTGGTATGATAGCAATGAGACAACAATTCACCAACATTTACATGAAGTTGATGTAAGCAATTATATGCAACCGTAAGTCTTTCGACAATGAGAAAAATACATATATCGCGTGATCTGCGAGTAAAGGCCCCGACATAAAAATATCAATTGAGAAAAATAAAGCCTAATTTATAATAACAAAGTTTACAAAAGACATATTTGCCATATATGAACCATCTACTACTGAACTCCTGACTTGGGAATGGTACAAAAGAGTGTGGAGGGGGTTAATAGTTATTAAAGGTACCAGGTCTATAACTTAATACGCCAGACGCGCGTTTTAACCTGTTTGTGATCGTTCAGCCATCCTCCATAAACCTGGTACATAGGTGTTACAGTACAACATAAGAACAAACCATATTTTTCGTTTCTGGTTTTTATATAGATTAGACCGTTGGTTTTCTCGTTTGAATGGTTTTACACTAGTATTTTGGGGCCCTTTATAGCTTTATGTTCGGTGTGAGCCAAGGCTCCGTGTTGAAGGCTGTACATTGACCTATACTGGTTTACTTTAATAAATTGATATTTGGATGGAGAGTTGTCTCATTGGCACTCACAGCACATCTTCCTATATCTATAACTTATCTGATGGATACAAATGAAAAACATTTAACTAAAACGCACAGTGGACGTCAACGGGCATTGTACAACCCACCCCTAACATAAGACAATGCCAATTCAAAAAACATTAAAAATCAAGCAAAAATAATTTACAATTCATAGTTGTTACCTACATTCCTGCATCACATTTTGCTAAATTGATAGAAAATCTAGACCTTAGATTCTCTGTATTTTACAATCCAAGATGGCGAAAGACACCCATACCACCTTAATCATTATTTATTGTCTGTTGGTCAAATTTATAACTTATTTAGAAACTATGGTTTCAATCCCCCATGGAAATGCTGACCTTTGGTATATATTTAGATCGTATTTTTTGGTAATTTACATGATAACGATCATAAAATCTGACGCATCTTATACATCCTTGGCTTTTGTATATCTAGCTATGAGAGTTCTTTATCAGGGTAATTCAGAAAAAAACTTAGACGAATGTGTGTGTTTATTTTTTTCATTTTTCACAGCAGTGTGTCGTTAAAGGCAACTGTCATGATTTACTATAAATTTCCATTTCAATTTTAAGAGTAACACTAACAAAAAATTCGAGTACATTGATGTGATTGGTTTGACATCATTCTAATGACCGGTTTTAGTTATCCAAAGCATTTTTTAAAACTGCTGAGAAAATTTCATTCGATGGAAATTTGCTTTAAGGAAATTTGAAAATGATTTTCAATATAACTCTAAAAAGTTCCACACCCAAACTTATAATATTTGTTTTGAATCAGGTATATATTCGGTCATTTATAGTTTGGTGTGCTCTTTAATGGTAAAATAAATTTATGTTTCTCAAAATCTGTTTCCTTATAGCTGGAGACACGTGAGATGCTATAACATTTGTATCGCGATTCTCATTAAAAATGTGTCCAGTGCTATACAGTAATCGATGTGACCTACTAAATAAAACTATTTACCGGGTGTGTAATTAGATGAGCAATACTACGGATGTCACATATGGAGCAGGATCCGCTTACCCCAAGTTTCTGATGAGGTTCGGGTTGCATAGTCCTTATGTTTCTACGTTGTGTCTTGTATACTGTTTGTCTTTTCCATTTTAAGCCATGGCGTTCTCAGTTATTTTCGATCTATGAGTTTGATTGTCCCTCTGGTATCTTTCGCCCGTCTTTCAAATAACGTGAATCAATGCAGATATACATTTCCCTCTAAAGCGTTCAACAATGAGCAACACTTTGACTGTACACTATGTAGAAGGCTGTAATATTACCCAACTAGACAACATGTAGCTCAAATGACACCAGAATAGAAAACAAAACAGTTGACAGTTGTTTTTTTTAATAAACTCAGTTTATTTGAGGTCTGGAGCTGGCATGTCAGTTAACTGCTAGTAGTCTGTTGTTATGTATGGATTATTGTCATTTTATTTATTTTCTTTTGTTACATCTTCTGACATCGGACTGGGTGACATCTCATAAACATGTTTAACACCGCCGCAATTTTGCGCCTGTCCCAAGTCAAGAGCCTCTGGCCTTTGTTAGTCTTGTATGATTTTTAATTTTAGTTTCTTGTGTATAATTCGGAGTTTAGTATGACGTCCATTTTTCCTGTACTAGTATACATATTTTTTAAGGGGCCAGTTGAAGGACACCTATTGGTGCGGGAGTTTCACGCTACATTGAAGACTCGTTGGTGGCCTAAGGCTGTTGTCTGCTCTATGGTCGGGTTGTTGTCACTTTGACATATTCCCCATTTCCTTTCTCAATTTTAAGTAAAATAACAAATATCAATATTTTTGCCAGACTATTTCCCCCTTTAGTGCATTTAAAGTAAGCCAACAATTGTCTTAATATGACATTTGTTCAATGGCAATTCACTCTTTATGAGTATGTATTAAAACACATATGCGTTAGTAAATATCATAACTTTATTTAACGTCTAAAATTTAATTCAATATCCGGCTTGATTGAAATCTTGCAGAAATCTGAAAAGATAAGAGGAAAACTATGTCAGTATTCAAAATAATGAGTACATGTACATTAAACTACGAAGTAATTGTGTAAGACCTAATGATAAAAAGAAATGTAAACGGGACAATTGTTCGGACTTCATACTGAATACTCCAAAAACTTACAACACTTATTTTTGAAACTCTTGGAAGGTTATGTGTTTGCCAGTAAAGCTTTGCAGGTACACTTTCTTGTGTAGCCAGACTACTTGGTTTTAAGGACGCAACAGCAAGTGTCTGATATCAAGACGAATAGTTTCACTTTTTGGTCCCCTTTTCCTCGAATAAAATTGATGAACAAAGTGAACTAACATAAGTGATGTACCTGGCATTACAGGCAAGCTAAAATCTGTTTTAATTTACTGTAACAAAACCCATTGTTTGATGGGAAATGAGTTGCTCAGTTTTTATTTTTCTACTTTGTGTTTTGTAGACAATTGTTTGTCATTTGCTTCTATTGCCGTTTATTGCCATCACATTATCACATAGGTTTTACGACAAAAGAGATGATTTCAGCTTTCCAATTGTGAACTTTCATTTCTAAGTAGCAACATTCCAGCAGCACCTGCATACGGTGTATATATCTCCCAATTGATACGATATTCCCGTGCTTGCATTTCCTATCATGATTTTCTTGATAGAGGGTTGTTGCCCACAAGGAAGCTATTAAATCAAGAGTTCCAAATGGTTAAGTTGACATCATCTCGTCGTAAGTTTTACGGACGCCATCACGAGTTGGTTGACCGTTATGGAATAACCGTTTCCCAAATGATATCGGACATGTTCCTTACGTCGTAACTACAATCCCCTTCCCTTTCATGAATGTGACCTACCGAATTAGACTATTTACCGGATTGTTACCTCATAAACAACACGACAGGTGCCACATGTGGAGCAGGATCTGCTTTCCCTTCCGGAGCACCTGCAATCACCCTTAGTTTTTTTGGTGGCGTTCGTGTTGTTTATTATTTAGTTTTCTATGTTGTGTCATGTGTACTATTGTTTGTCTGTTTGTCCTTTTCATTTTTAGCCATGGCGTTGCCAGTTTATTTTCGATTTATGAGTTTGATTGTCCCTCTGGTATCTTTCGTCCCTCTTTTATCTGATGAGTTCAAAAAAACTTTTAAAGGGTCACCACACCTAAATTTTGTTGAATGTACCACCGCAATCATCCAAATATTTCAATGACAATTGTGTTCGAGCTTCGAGTTAAAGACAGTCGCAGTAAAGTTGATGTCCTACGTGACTGACATGTCTCATAACAATTTTAAAATGTGCTTCTTATATGAAGTAAATGAGGCAGTAGAGTTCTTCCAAACGTCTTCTAATATAGTGAAACACTCACAGTTAAATATCATAGCTGTTCTCGTAGAGATTTGTAAATGTCATAGCTGTTGTCGTAGAGAAATTTTAAATGTCAAAGCTGTTCTCGTAGAGATTTGTTAAAAGTAAAAGTTGTTCGCGGGGTTTAGAAGATCATTTTCCTAAGAAGTTGCAATTTTATCAGTAAGGGTTTGATTTACAGTTCGCATAGTTCAAGTGAAATTTGCAAACACATCTACAACGATATACGATTTGCAGTGTTGTGCATGGACATTCCTTTTGGCTTTTGAAATTCAACATATCGTATAGCGAGTTATTTTCGCGGGATGTACATTTTCGCTTACTTTCGCGAATAATACAAAATCCTTGAAATAAATTCCGCCTGTTTGAAAATGTACATGCAAAGGTCTCGAAAAATATTTTTTCAATGAAAATCGTGAAATTTAACAAACGGGAAAATAACCCGCTATACGGTATATGGCTATAAATTCTTAATACAATTGAGAACAAATTTAGTGTCCATCATGTTTATATTACTATTAAAAATGTTTTGTATTTTTTATTATAATTTTGTTGTTTGTTTGTATCTACACCCCTCTTCACTCACCCTTATTCTTATCATGGATTCATAATACAACACAAAGTAATCATACCTTAATAAACTTTTTATTTAACCAGTTGCACATGTAGCACTTGAATGGCCATCTTGTATAGACTTAAGGACTCTGAAATTAAAATAAAACCAGCTTATCGTGTATCCTAATTGAAAAATGGAAGGAAAAATATCAAATTAAAACCGTCTTCAATAAATCCATTTAATAATTATATTGGACTATTAGTGTTATGATAATGATCTCATCCAAATTACTTGAGATAATCTTCTACTAGTTCGTTTTACAAAAACTGTATTTTCTGATGTAATGTTGTTCAAATGGTTTAACCTTTCGTTAATTTTCAAGGGGTTGTATTTTTCTTTGGTTGGTTTTCCGTTGGTCTGGTACAATTTTCTACCTATGGTCTATTTGTTTTTTCTTTAACCTTCTATTTTCTATTCAATAAATGTATACGTTTTAAAATATGATGGAATGACTTTTGCTTACCAAATGTCATATATTATTAAGTGAGTATTGCAGTTTATACAAAGATACCAAAATATATTTATTCCAATGCTGTCAGTGAAGTATATAATAGCAATCGGAATAAATAGTTTAATTACTCTTTAACTCAATTTAAAGGATACTTATGATAAAATAAAATATATTTCCTGTCATTTAAATTGTTAGAGCAAGAAAGACGTTGTTGTAATATTATGATTATTAAACTTACGATGAACAAACAAGGCCGCAGTAATATGTATGCGATATATGTAATTTCGGGCATTCGGCAACACATGTATCGTGAGTCATGCCTGGATTACAGGCAATCCATTGTGATATTTCGCGTATAGCCAATTGCCTGCCAAAAGAATCCACTGAAATAAGCAGAAGTGGTTAATTAGTTATTCGTAATATATATCAGGTTTAGATTCAAAGACTGTTTTCCGGAGTTGTGAAACAATTTAGATGATAACTTATCAATTTTCACTGAACTATTACACATTATGTTTAGGGCCAAGCTGAAATCCACCTCATGGTGTGGAATTATATCGCTGTGTTGATAACGCATAGATGGTCTTCGGTTATGTTTTCTTATTGGTATGGTAATTGTCTCTGTGAAATATTCCCCATATGTATTCTCTGTTTTTCAGAGGCATCTGTTGTTGGGTTTTTTTTTTTGTTAAGCGTGTTGTTTGTTGTACTGGCTTATACTTCTTGTTTCAATTGTTCTTTTTGCCTCTCCTGAATAAATGATGTTCTTATGATGTCATGGACAGAATGCAGTTGAAAATGAAAGACAGCTGAGACCAACACATAATTCAATCATTTTTGTCAGGCATTTTGACATTTGTACATTGTAGTACTAAAATGATGATTATGTCCGAGTAAATGAACACAGTCATATGTTATGTAATGTTATTTTATTAGTATATCTACATTGGGAAATATAAGTGTATGTAAGATTTCCATAAGGCAACGACCCACCAAAGTGTTCACTTAATAGTTGTAGCATTTTACATTACAATATAAGAATACTCACATAGAAACCGCTTTGAAGGTGAAGTAAAGACAAACGGTAACATTACCAGGAAAATAAGGAAATATCTCATCTTGCCTCTGTAAGGAAACAGGATAATTATAGAATAACTAATCGAATAATTCAAATAGAGAAACATATACAATGAATCACCGAAAAACACATTAATTCACGAATGCGCGAAGCGCATGAGTTAATTATCAGTTGAATATTTTTCGATATTTGAATTTTTGAATTAGCTATTCTTTTTATTACATTAGCAAATGGCTTTTTTTATGAAATTAATTTAGAAAATGTAAGGAACTATATGTTTTACCAACGCATTTTACTGGGAAATTAATATAAATCATTGCAACCAGTGTAATAATATAGGATATAGAAAAAATCTATCAAAAGTCACATAGCAAGTAAGTATAATAATACGCTCAGATCGTCACCACCGGGATTCTAACCACGGTCGCCTGCGTGACAGTAAACACTGGTTGATTCAATTTCATTAACAAAGAAGTCAAAAAGACTTTTGAGATGTAAACAATATGGCAAACTCTTAATTATGAGATACAATAATGCATTGTTTTTCTGTGTTATTTCGGAATAAATGTGTTTTGTTTTGATCTGAAATGGAATTATTTTCCTACCTCTTATCTGTTCTAAATCTTAAAAATTGTATGTCACACTCGTGTTGTAAGCCTTTATCAATACATGATAAGGACAGCACATGTTTACTTTAATAAATTGTAAAAGCAAATGAACGGTTTGTATCCGGCTTTCCATTCATCAAGATTAATTTGTAATAATCAACAATATTTTATACTAAAAAAGACAAAAAAAAATAAATAATGGTGGAATTTTGTTTTGAGTTTCACCTTTAACAGGGTTAAAAAGGGGGACGAAAGCTACCAGAGGGACATTTAAAAACCCATCAGTCGAAAAAAAACTGACAACGCCATGGCTAAAAAAAACAACAAAAAAACCGAACAGTACACGAAACATAACATAATGAATTAGAAACAAACTAGACCACATAATAAAAAAAAACACCCAATAGAAACAATCAGTTTAATAATGCACTTCATGATCATTTTGATGCTATTTTCGGTTTGAAAATTTATTTTATCATTTCACGGGCTTATGTCTATTCCTTTTGTTTAATAAGTCTAGAGCACAAAAAACACACTGACAAATGTTCTGTCAAGGAGCAATACAAACATGTATCAAAAACAAAACAAGAAGAAGTGAGTTTCCCAAGCCCAGCCACACAATTGAGACGCAACTGCAATATGACAGATCTTATACATCATTGGCTTTTAGATATTCAGAATTTGATAATTCTTGATGGAGTTTAACCAGAAAAGCGCTTGGACGAGTACAAATTGTTTTTTTTCATAATTAACAGTAGTTTGTTGTAACAGCAATTGGGCTTTCCCGTGTACCGGGGTTTCATCGGTATTGTTAATAGTAAGCCAATACTGACTGTATTTATAAAAAAAAATGTCATAGTTTGTGCGTTGCTAAGAATAAGAAATTCTTAGAAAAAAACCCAGCTAGCACGATATGAAGACTGCTCGAAATGTGTATGGTGATACACAGATTGGGTTCGCGTGTCTCAAACTTTCTGTATGCACTGATCCATCATGATGCTAGGTTTGATTATTTTGTCAGTTCTTCTTCGTTAGGAATTTGATGCCAATATCCCGCTGTTACACGTGTGCATCTAGGACAAAGGCAATTACTTGAAGAAGAAGAATACAACATAAACCACAAAGGATTTAAACATCTTACAAGTCTAAGTGTTTCTATTATGAAGTAGATATTTTTTTCGAAAGATACGATTCAAGTTTTTTCTCCGTGAGATACGGAGGCTCCAAGAATGGAGTAAACAACGAAGAGGAGACAATCTATCAATTTTCTTATGACCTGAAACATGAATCCAGTGGTGCGATGTTGTAGTTTTGTCTCTGTGTGACTATGGTGCTCCGGGATATGAGGCATTTATTAAGATTAGAAGTACACAATCTAATGATTGAACACATTTCTGCGAATTACTTATATTTCTTCTTTTTTTTTTAGTTGTGCGAGTTTGATTGAGTGGTGCAAATTGTCATAATTAATGAGAGTGCTTGAGTGATTGAGTCGGCCGTAAGCCGAAATGTCATAAATTCAAGACCAATTGAATACAAAATCATTTCCGCCTAATTATTAAACTTGCATAACGTAGACGGTAAGGAACCAAATACGTAACTTTATATGTGGTTTAATTATTGAAGCTAAGACATTTAAACTAATTACTATATGAAGATATCAAGTACATTACATTACATACACTAACTATTTATTATTATATAATACTTCTGACGATCGTCGACATGGAAAAACGAACCGGCTAAAAATTTGGTCCACAAATTTAGTAGTATAGATTGTGGAACTAATGTTTGAACTCCGTAAACGTGATTATGAGGGTTAAATAGCTCGTCAACTATTGTGGTTCTTATAAATCACTGGCTTTCAAATATTCAGTTGGTGTGATCTGATGTTAGTAAATATAGGAAAGCGATTCGAACATATACAGTGTCGTATGCCTTTTTACAATATTATCCGTCCGTTACATTTATATGGTGTAATGGTATAACAATATGTAAAAGAGATATATGTGAGATAGCTATCAAAGAGAGAACTGTCCACAAGAGACCACGTTTCGTATACATAAGTAATCAACAACTGATTGGTGAACGGCATCGATCATTAAGCAAAACATATACCACATAACAAGCTATATGTATTATATAGGCTTTGATATAGGAAAATGAAATATGTAAGACCTTCAATAATGAGCCAAGCCTATACCGCATTAGGTCCCATATTATGGATTTTAACATGTACTTTTAGATAACTTATATGTGTGTCTTGTGATTAACTTTAAATACTGCTTAATATCATTGTATTTTAAGTAATGTTCGGTAAAGTTATTCGATATTTTATTTTCAATACAAATAAAATTGAGAAAGGAAATGGTGAATATGTCAAAGCGACAACCACCCGACCATAGAGCAAACAACAGCCGAAGGCAACCAATGGGTCTTCAATGTAGCGAGAATTCCCGCACCAGTAGGTGTCCTTCAGCTGGCCCCTAAAATATGCATAATAGTACAGTGATAATGGACGTCATACTAAACTCCGAATTATACACAAGAAACTAAAATTTAAAATCATACAAGACTAACAAAGGCCAGAGGCTCCTGACTTGGGACAGGCGCAAAATTGCGGCGGGGTTAAACATGTTTATGAGATCTCAACCCTCCCCCTATACCTCTAGCCAATGTAGAAAAGTAAAAGAATAACAATACGCACATTAAAATTCAGTTCAAGAGAAGTCCGAGTCTGATGTCAAAAGATGTAACAAAAGAAAATAAATAAAATGACAATAATACATAAATAACAACAGACTACTAGCAGTTAACTGACATGCCAGCTCCAGACCTCAATTAAACTGATTGAAAGATTATGTCTTCATCATATGAATATCAGGTACAATCCCTCCCGTTAGGGGTTTAGTATCATACTATCATAAAATATATGAGAAGAACATAACCCGTGTCATGCCAACAACTGATTTTTAGAAATAAATGTGTTTAGTTCCGATGCAAAGACCCTATCAGTGAATCAATGTTAAAGCCAAAATATGCAATCTTTAATGACCTGACAACAGTATCGTAACTATATCCCCTTTTAATAAGTCTATTTAAAGGTTTTGTTAGTTTCTGAGGAGAATACTGACATTTTTGTGCTTTATAAAGAATATTTCCATAAAATTTTGGATGTGAAATACCTGAACGTATAAGATGTCTGCATGTTGAGTTATATTTACGAATTATTTCCTTATACCGGTGATAAAATTTAGTAAATGTTTTGACCAGTTTGTGATATCGAAAACCCTGGTGTAATAATTTTTCAGTAATACATAAATTTCTCTCGCTAAAATCTAATACATTGTTACATACACGAGCGAATCGTACAAGTTGAGATATATAAACACCATAAGATGGTGACAAGGGAACGTCACCATCTAAAAATGGATAATTAACAATAGGAAATGAAAAACCATCTCTTTTATCATAAATTTTTGTATTAAGCTTCCCGTTTATGATATAGATATCAAGATCGAGGAAAGGGCAGTGGTCATTGTTATCATTAGCTTTATTTAAAGTAAGTTCTACAGGATAAATTTCTTTAGTATACATACTGAAGTCGTCATTATTTAGAGCCAATATATCATCCAAATATCTAAAAGTATTGTTAAATTTTTGTATCAAATGTTGTTTTGATGGGTCTTTGCTAATTTTAGTCATAAATTGTAACTCATAACAATACAAAAACAGGTCCGCAATAAGTGGTGCACAGTTAGTCCCCATTGGAATTCCAATAACTTGACGATATACGGAATCTCCAAAGCGAACAAAAATGTTATCAAGTAAAAATTCAAGTGCATAAATAGTATCAAAGCATGTCCAATTGACATAGTTCTTTTGTTTATTGCTACTAAAAAATGATCTAAAAGAGTTTGAACATATGTACTCGCATTCCGACTTTTTAAATGCCCAGTTAATTAGGGATGTGAATTTTTTCTTAATAAGAATATGAGGCAAAGTGGTATATAGGGTAGAAAAATCAAAACTTTGAACAGATTCAAAATCACCAATATATGCATGCAATTTATCAAGTACTTCCAACGAGTTTTTGACACTCCAAAAGTAATTAATTCCACTATTTTCAAAGGCCTTATTTGAACAATTTATTATCAGGTTTTTTATTGTACCAAGTGTACTAGTAAGTAAAACAGACAATTTAGTAGTTGAACAATGGCTGGAAGATGAAATAAATCTATATTTGTAAGGTTTTTTGTGCAGCTTCGGAAGCCAGTACATAGTTGGGACTTTCATTGTGTTTGGTTCTGCTTGTAAAGAAGTAGCTAAAAGTTTATGTTTGTTACAGATGTCGTTTTCTGAAAATGAAGTCAGTTGGAATGTTGGTGAATTCGTGATTTCCTTTTGCAGAACCTCTATATAAAATTTACGTCAAACAATAATGATATTATTCGCAGCTTTATCAGCCGGGACAAAAACAAATTCCTTGGCTAGTTCTGTTAGTTTATTTTTGATATGCGAAATAGGGTTTTTATAGTTTTTGTTGAGGGTAAAATGTTCTTTAAAATGTTGTATTCGAATATCAACTATCTTCATTACTGAATTAAAAAAAGAGTCCAAAGATTTTTTGTCAGCTTTTTCCCGTTTTACCCATTTCAAACAGTAGGCGCGGAGTGAGTCGTTGATGATATTACGACACTCATTCCAGTTAATAGTTGACGGGGGACGATATTTAGGTCTTTTACTGAGGAATGATTTTAACTCTCGGTCGCGAACGATGTTAAGGTCTCCTGTTATAACATGGGAAATTGGTCCATAGGTGTATTCTGAATTACTGCAATTACACGACATAGGTGTATTTTCAGTGATATTTACATCTTTACACAATTGGCTATAATTAAACACATATTTTCGGGTAGATTTCTTGTAAATATAACAAATGAGAGGGAGTTCAGTATTATCAAAATATCCAGGAATTTGGTCTTTAACAGAATGGTCGTTAAAAATACCGGCAATATTTACAAAATCAAAACCTTTATTGACATACTTTATTTTAATAAAATGTTTTTTATGATCTTCAGGGCGATCAATTTTTGGAAACAGTTTAGAATAACAATATGCCATTATAATTTGGACAATTTCATACTTAGGACTGTAATATGAAATTGTGTTGCAATCCTCTAAAATTTTATTTAATTTATTTATAGGTAAAGAACAAAGCTTGGTTAACAGATAATGTCTGCCGTTGTTTTTTGAAATGGAAATTAGGTCCGAAATATTTGTATGGTTGGTCCGAAATTTTCTTTGATTGCGATTTTTTTCTGCGTCCATGAGAACGATTTTTACGAACAGTTTTAGAAACTATATCCAAAATGTCGGTTCGAAATAAAGACCATGGCACAACACACATCACCTGTTAAAAATTTCGAAAAATTCCATTTCACGTCTTATATTTTTCGTCTATAATCCAAGTGAAGCATGAAATTATGTTGTCAAAAGTAAGGATTTTTTCTCAAACACTCTGTGCATTTTCTTCTTGACTTTTGTATTGGTCGTATCTATTTCTAATAGTTTAGTGACAATTCAAGCCTTCCGTGCATATAATGCTTTAATAAATTCTTATAATAAAGTATGATGACAAAAAAAAACTAATAACAAAATGTAACACTGAAAGTCTCTTAACAAAGAGTAAGTACAATAGCTCAGACACATCAAACGATTGGAAATGTGACATATAATATGTTTAATTTAAATTTGAATTTAACATTAACACTAACGAAAAAATCGCATAGATTGATGTGAGTCATTTTATATCATTCTAAAGAAAGATTTTAGTTTTCTTAAGCTTTTATTGAAACTAGTACATTTGTAGCAACCTTTCATTTGATTGAAATTTGTTTTAAGTAAATTGGAAATCATTATCAATACAACTTTACAAGCTCCACATCCAAACTTATGAAAATTGTTCGGAATAGGCCATACATTAGATCATTTCTAGTTTGGTCTGCTCTTTAATGGTTGCGTGAAGTTCATGTTTTTCTTTTCCAATATGTATCCCAAGAGCTGGAAGCTGGAGACACATGAGATGCTATAACATTTGTGTCGTCATTCACATTACTGATGTGTACAGTACAGTTCTATACACTTATCACACATAACTTTTAATATAAAAATAAAGCAAGTGAGGCCTAATTGCCATTAGTCGATACTTTTTAACCAATTTTCAAATGACGTTCATGAATGCATATATCAATCCCTGTAAAGCATTAAACAATTAGCAAAACCTTAACTTAACACTTTGTATGAGGATGTAGAATTAGCCGACTAGACGACATGTAGCACAAATCACACCAGAATTGGAAAAAAAGTCGACATTTTTTTTTAATAAAATTCAAATATTTTTCCGGAAATATTTCCCTCTTAAGTAGATTTAAATTCAGCCAAAATTTTAATTAATATGAAAGAAAATTTATTGTGAACACGACTCAAAAAGAGTGTGTATACAACATACATGCGTTAGTGAATATCTGAACTTTATTCTAAAATATGAGATAGTGTTCAGCTTGATTAAAATCTGAAATGATAAAAGAAAAACTACGTTCGGTATTCCCCCAAAAAATACATATATATGTTTAGTATATTTAATTTAAAAACTATCAGGTATCATCTAATGATCTATATAAACTGACGATTACGGGACAAATTATTTAAAGGTACAATCAAATACCAAAAACTTAAAATACATATAATTTTTGAAACTCTTTGGAAGGTTAGTTGTTTGCCATCGAAACATGACTACTACGTCTTGTATAGCAAAACCACTTAATTCAATGGACGCGAATGCAATTCGTTTGACTGTCGTTGAAAATATGTTCCTAAGAACACGACGAATACGTTTAAGGTAGGGTATCTACAATGCAGTTCTCCATTCCTCGAATTAGGTTGATCAAAACATAGCCGATTAGCCTGGTATCACAAAATGACGCGAAATCTGTTTTCCCTTCTAACACCTGTTGGTATCTCAGTTTGTGATGGTGTACGTATTGCTAATTTTTTGTTATCTTTTGTGTGGTTTTTTTATACTTTTGTTTGCCCTGGCATAAACAAATAGTTTTCAGCTAATCAAATCGAACATTCTTTAGATATATTTCGCCTATTTTTTATAGGGTCTTTATTCATAAGTTGAGTTATTCCAATCTTTAAAAGCAAGTATCTTTGAATTTTATTTCAAGAGTACCGTAGTAATTATGATGTATTACGTCATTGACAGGACAATTATGAATTCTAACAAAATGCTTCTTAATTGCAGAGTATTAGATAGTCTCATTTTCCCTACCTTCTCCGTATAAGGAGTAGAACTACGTTCTTACAAATAATTTTGAAAAGGCATGGTTTACTTTTTTTACTCATTTTCTGTTTGTTTTTAGGTTTGTTTGTTTATTTCTTCTTTTCTATGAGAATTATGTATATAATTCAGGTTTATACAAAAGACGATTTGCCCCTTTCTGTTCCCCATTGCATTATCTTCATTGAATTATTTTTAGCACGTGAAAACTATTTATAAATTCTCTTTGTTTACGTCGAAGGCATCGCCATTCTTTTTGTTAATATTTTTAACACAATTAATCAACTTATTCGTATATACCGAACGGGTATCCGAATCTACATTGACATTCCTTATCAATAAGGATTTATCAGAACATTAATGTGTTGTTTTAATTACAAACAGTTTTATACACACATTTCATGAACTGTTGGTGAACTTTCGAAACCTGAGATAGTTATTTATACCGTAATACAGAGGATAAATTTCTATACATCTGATTCTTTTAATCGAACGTAAGTACATCAACTAAAATAATATGAATGGTAGAAAGAGTCCACGTAGGTAAAACATTGATAATAGTAGAAATTGGCCAAAAGAAACATATCTGGAAAATTTAAAAGAGATGGGTATCGGGGTCAATGCAACGTGGAAGGTAGAAATGCTTCGTCAGTTGTGTTTGGCTAATAAACCAAAAACTATAACAATTCCTGAAACATCTTATCAGCCTCCCGTTAATGAGTTACAAAACTCTACAAATACGAATGATCAAGAAGAAGGATTATATCACCCGTCAACGCTTCTTGTCGGAAATGATACGCGTATTCATACGCCAGGTAACACACCTAAACTAAACAGTGAGGTACTCTTCAGGGAATCTGCCACAGCCTTTACCTCAGCAACTGAAACTCTTTCAAATATCGCTAAGCTCATGTTAAAAACTTCAAATACAGAAAATGTCACCGGAAAGAAAGCAACAACACCTACACTAGAATCTGCATTAAGATGTTCTAATAGCCGACAAATAGACTCGTCTGCCGAGGCTACATAGACAGGAAAAGTGTACTACGCTGAAGATCTACCAAAGATGGATTTCGTTGCACCATCCCACAAAAAGCAGATAATACAAGGTAGGTACATTAACCTGGCTACATTATTGGCACCAAAATATGATATACCTCAAAACCAAACTATGCATTCAAGGGGGTTTACCGTTGAGCTTTCGAGTAAGAAAGATGTAAGATCGGACCACAATCTTTCAATAGAAGAATTTAATAGGGCTTTCTGGAAATACCGTAATATTATGGGGAAGCTTTCCCTCAGAAAACAGTTGAATTGGAACAATATGAAGCTGACATAAACGAAATATCACAAAATTACGGCCCGTTTTTCTATACATATCACAAGATGTTTTCTGCTAAAGCAGCTGCTGCCATAGTTGAACACAATATTTTTATCAACTGGTTAAAGGTCGATAACTTGTTGAACCTTGTTACTCATAATGGTCAAAGCAGAGCATGTGCTAACTGCGGGGAATTTGACCACACATCAAAATTATGTGAAAAAGCAAAACACGGCAACCCAACTTTATTCCAAGGGGCTACAAATATTCGTAACACAGATTAGAGGAGGAAAACCGGTTTCTTATATTGCAGGGGCAGAACTCTGCAATAACTACAATTACGGCACATGCTATAGAAGAGAATACAAATTCATGCACGCATGTAGTCAATGTTAGTCAAGCGGGCATGGCATGCAAACTTGTAGTTTAACCAAACAACAGACAAAACAACCAAGGTCAAACAATGAAACTGCAAAATTAGATAAATTATCCAACTTATCTAAAGCTTCACTAAAAGAAATGCCAAAGGCAAACATCTGACTAGATATGTCACCTATAAACGTAAATAGACTTGAAAACGAACTTGAAGAACACCCAGATAAATATTTAGTATCTATGCTCGATTGACCTACGTTTGAATGAAGTAATTTACTTTCTGCCATCAGAGACCCCGAAAGTGTTGATATGCTTTTAAAACAAGAAATAGATAAAGGATATGTTAAAGGCCCGTTTAGTAGTCCACCTTTCGAAACTTACCGTGTTAGTCTTAATCGGATTGCAGAAGGCAAATATTCTGTCAAAAAAACGTCTTATCCTTGATCTATCTTCTCCACACGAACATGAAACCCATAAAAGCATCAATAGTCTTATAGATAAGGAGATGTGTTCCCTATCTTATGTGAAAATAGATGAAGCAATAAGGGCCATCAAGCATTTCGGAAAGCAAACAATTGTAAACAAAACCGATATGACCGATGCATTCAAACAGCTAGGAATCCGTAAAGACCAGCATCACTTATATTGCATGAAATGGAAAAACAATTATTATCATTATGTTAGACTTTGCTTTGATTCTCGCAGCTCTCCTTGCATCTTTTGTTGGATAGCAAAGGAAAATTACGGCATACCAGTTATACTTTATCTCCTAGATGATTTTCTCACTATTCAACCACCGGACTCTTGCGGATTTAGAACAATGGTGCTAATAACGCTTATATTCAATCGTCTAAATATTCTGATTTCTAAGAAAAAGACTGTAGGTCCCACTTGTTCTATCGAGTATCTAGGAATCATACTAGACACTGAAAGTTTTGAAGCAAGATTACCTAATGAAAAGATAGAAAGAATTTCAAATTTAATTGACATTTTTTTGCCTAAAAAACGGTAACGAAAAGAGAATTATTACAACTGTTAGGACATTTTAATTTTGCGGCCAGAATTATTCGTCCGGGTAGATCGTTTGTCAGTTATCTACTAAAGTTAATAAACTACATCACTATATATCATTATCAAAAGACTGTAGAACTGACTATATCATGTGGCGAGATTTTCTAAAAGACTGGAATTACTTTCTTTTATGACGAACATATAACTTTAGCTAGTGACATTGAACTGTACACAGATACGGCTTCTAACTTTGGTTTCGGAGGTTTTTTTTCAAGGTAAATGGTTTAGTAGTACTTGGCCTTCTGAACTATCAACTTCACTCGATTCAGACATGTCCATGGCTTTTAGAGAACTGTTCCCGATTGTTGTTGCATCTTTATTATGGGGGCACTTATGGAATTAGAAACGTATCACGTTCCACTGTGACAATAAAGCCGTCGTTAATATAGTTATCAAAGGAGGATCTAAAGTGCTAGACATTATGAAGTTAATGAGAACACTTATTTGGCTATAGCGGATAGTGCATAATATAGTGTTTCTGCAGTAGCTTTAAAATAGATTAGACACTGGACACTAACCAGCCGATCTGACTACTTTAAAGTTATGTTTGCAAGCAAACCGCAGTTTGCCTACAACTACACTATTTCTATTTGTTTTTTCAAAAAATTCGGATAAAGTGACCAGGCACGCTTAATTGCTGAGACAGCCGTACGCCAAAAATTATTGTATATAATTGTATAGTTGTATTAGTTAATATGTTTTTGTAGTTTAGCAATAACATTATATTCCTAGCTTGTCTTGTGTATAAATTTTAGTTAATATCAAAAACTCATACTACAACACAAAAGTGACCGTACCTTTATTAACATTTCATTAAATAGTTGTACAGTTTTTCCTTAAACTTCCAGTTTCAATCCTTCTTAAGACACTGAAATAAAAAAGTAAAGAAATGAGTAGGATATGATTAATCAATGGAATGAATGATATATATACTAGTCAACAAAAGAAACGATACACAAGTGTGAACTAAAATTTATCATAAAATATAATAAATGAAATGCTTTTGCCATTCTTTTCACTAAATGCTCAAAATTTTTTTTTACATTGTATATGTGTAAGTAAATTAGTAGAAATAGAATTGTCATATGATATATTGTCTCTAACATGAAATAGGAACTACGTACTTCATCTCAGCAAATAAATAACCAAAGCAAACGAAAAAACTTTTAATTACTCTGAAATTCAACTAAATATGTATTGTCATTTATCTATTTATTTATTTATGTTTGTTACTTGGTGGTTTTGTTTTTTTTTGGTTTTTTTGGGGGGTCTTTTTTTTCTTTTCATTATTTTAATTCAAAAAAATCTACAGACATATTTAAAAAATATTCTTATATAACTTTATATTTTACTACTTAAACAACTCACATTATATATTTTTCAAAACCTGTGCATTTGTTATATTAGATAACTATGTTTGATAATCTTAATGGTAAACCTCATTTTTGATATTACTGAAATGGTATATATTTTTTTCAAATGTGGAAAATTGTATGTTTATTACTAACAAAAATTAACAGCTGTATACATATGTCATTAACTAACGCTAACGGGGCCGGGATAAGGTACCGGTACTTGATATGTTTCAACTAACAAATGTACAGATTTCAATAAAATATGATAAATTAAAAAAAAAATTACTGAAGGACAATAAACATGTTTTCCCTCGTTGAGATTTTTTAAAGAACTAAGAATAAGTTGTTGCTATATAGTTAAACAATTAAACTTACGTAGAGCAAGCCAAGCCGCAGTAAAAACTCCATCGAATTATTTTTGGGCATACAGCATTACATGTATCATTAGTCATACCTGGATAACATGCAGCCCACTGTGATATATTTTCTATCGCTATACCATCGCCAAATGCATCAACTAAAATAAGTGTACAATGAATTATGTCTTATGTAACAAATGATAATCATAAACTAGGTTATCCTTATGGAAGGTTCTCCAGAGCGCCAAAACGATATAAAAGATAACACATTAAGATTTCGTGTTTACGGTTGTGTCCTATGTTATCACATTACCCCGATTTAAAGATGTTTTTATAGGAAACATGGTATGAATACGGATTAATATGAAAATCACATTTAAATCATTGTTATTTTAAACGAACACAGTTATATGTTATAATTCTGTATCTAGTTATTAAAATAAGGTGATTTTGTATGATTGCCAATAAACGACAACTATGCACCAACGTTGTCAATAAATAATTCCCTAAGGCAAAGATGGTTTTTGTCCGTTTATAAATTTTGAAACTATTATGAAACTAAGGTTTCAACTCCCTCAGGCTAAGTTGGCTTTAGATGAATTTGGCTATTTATTTTAATTATTTTTGACATATAGCTCTTAAACGATTTTCGGTACTTATACATCTTCGGATTTCAAATGTTTGGCTTTGAGCGTTCCCGATGAAGGTAAATCCAGAAAAGCGCTTCGAACGCAATACATTATTAAACTTGTTGTTTATAATTTTTAATAGGTCTTGTATTTAAATTTAAAATATAAGAATACTTACTGAGAAACCGCTTTGAAGGTGAGGTAAAAACATTGGGTATGATTAGAAGGAATGCACAGAAATATCTCATTTTTGCTCTCAATGTAGGTAAACAGAAAAATATCTAAAAGTAAATGAGATAGCATCTGAAAACAAAACTAGCATGTAGATATTGTAAAACCTGCCTATAGAAAACTTGCTGTAGGTGTAAAGATTCAATTCCATTATAGCAGATGTAAACAGAAGTTATAAATAAACATAGTTTTAAACAATATGCCAAAATGTAAATGTAAGACCACATAATACATTGATTTTTCTGTGTTATATCTAGATAAAATGTATTTCATTTAGAGCTGTAAAAGTATTATTTTCCTACCTCTTATCTATGTAGTTGAGCTGAACAAGTTTGTCACACTCGTGATCTGTGCATATATCATTATCTTACCTCCTATACATTTCTAGGAATATGATTGGTTAAAAGCGTCCGCGTGGAGACCGTGTATATTTCATATTAGGTAAGTAGGGAGGCCGGGCTTATTTCATACACAGTTAGAAGTGGTGTTGCGTCCCTTTATATTCCATATTAGGTTAGAAGGGAGGCGGGGCTTATTTCATACACGGTTAGTAGTGGTGTAACGCCCCTTTATAAAAACAAAACAGTACTGAGAAAAAATCTTAAAGATTTCAACAGACGAATACATTGATGATTAAGATTGAAATGAATTCATGAAACACATTTAAACCTAACACGTTGTTATTGTTGGCATCCGTTTTTGTAGGATCAATGGAAGTAGTTTCTTAATGCTAACAGTATTGAAGACATATAATTGAGAATGGAAATGGTGAATGTGCCAAAGAGACAACAACCCGACCACAGAACAGACAACAACAGAAGGTCATCAATAGGTTTTCAATGCAGCGAGAAATTCCCGCAACCGGAGGCGTCCTTCAGCGGGCCCCTAGATAAATATAAATACTAGTTCAGTGATATGGACGTCATACTAAACTCCAAATTATACACAAGAAACTAAAAGTAAAAATAATACAAGACTAACAAAGGCAAGAGGCTCCTGACTTGGGACTGGCGCAAAAATGCGGCGGGGTTAAACATGTGCATGAGATCTCAACCCTCCCCCTATACCTCTAGCCAATGTAGAAAAGTAAACGCATAACAATACGCACATTAAAAGTCAGTTCAAGAGAAGTCCGAGTTCGATGTCAGAAGATGTAACAAAAGAAAATAAAACAAAATTAAATTAATACATTGCTCATTTTGATAGGTCACTAGTCTAAATTTCACACGTTAAGATACTAGTAGTCGGTAAGATAAATTCGTTACATAGTGTGCTTGTGACGTAATACGGTATATATGGGGTAAGTAAATTTCATATGGGGATTCGAGCTTCGCTCTCACCCCATATAGATTACTGACCCAATATACCGTATTAGGTCACTAGCACACTATGTAACTAATAATATTTGATAAGGACAGCTAATGTTTACGTTAAAGCCAGAAACAATTTATACGATTTACACGTATTACTTTTTGTTTTTTATGAATTTTTATGTACTTACACATCAATTTTAACAATTTATTTAAAAAAACATGTCAAGTCTGATTCAAGATCGTGAGATCATTATAATAGGTTTTTTTTCTATTTTTATTTTTATATACATATCGTAACGATAGTATTCTGAATGATTACACTGACTACTTCAGCATGGTTTTTAGTTCTTAAAAAATGTTGTTAACAAAAAAGATTCTACTAAACTGTGACTAATAAAACTAGAACACACATAAAAAATAATTATAAAATGTCGATCAAAATTAAAAGTAACATATATGTTACTAAAACAAATAGGTTCGATTTACACAAACCCTAACAAATAATTGACGTATATTTGATTGCTTAAACATGTATGTTTCTATCAATTTTTTTAGTTTCAATTTACACGCATAGTTTCATTTAATTGCATACTAGCCATATTAACACAGGCTTTTACATTTATAATTAAGACTTCTGAATAAACCACCACTACTTTACCAGCGCTTGAGTTAAAAACATAAAAATGTATACCCATTTTAGTTTCTCGCCAGTGTTTTTTTTTTATTGGGCATTAATATATATTCAAATTATTTCGTAAGCATTACGTTTTTTTTAAACTGCAGTTTCTTTTGTGTAATTTTACGGTATCATAATATTTACGTACTACGTACTCGTGGTATTACATACATACATTTGCCAATGGTGCGTGGTATGTTTGATCAGCATTCACGTCGAATTATAGAAAAAGCATATAGCTTCTTTATTAGTATGAATTATGTTTAAGTGTTAGCATCTGTTATCTGCTTTGTTGATTGCTAGCCACTAATGGACCTACCTTGTGTGAAGAAGAAATAGTTGTGTCAATCAATGCTTACTTGAAAGCATGTACACATTGAAAGTGCACGTATATAAAACAAAAAAAACGTTTATCTCCGCGATAAACAAATGGTCTAGTCACATAACCAATATTAGTATTGTGGTAGACGACCAGTTGCTCATCGAATTTCTTTACATTTAACATTACACAAAACAATGACAATATTTACCCAAAACCATTTAAGTAGCCGCCATTATCTTTTTCAGAGCACATTGGCTCTCTCCAAAGTTTCCTTTTGTTGTTTATGTTCTTTTAATTTTGCTTTTTATTTTGTTGTGCTTTTTTTGTTTTGTTTTTTTTATTTGTTAAGATTGAAGTGGGTGGTGTTGTTTGCTTCATATTTATTTTTGAGTGATCTGTTTTGTAAGGGTCAAGTAACATTACCAATATATTGGTGATGGGATAGACGACCGGTTGTTGATCAACAACTTGCTTTACTTACTATAGATATATACTTTCTTTGTGCGTGTAATGTTAATTAATATGATACTGGTCAGATATGTCATTAGTTTTGTAGTGCGTAATACTTTTTGATTGATGTTAATGTATTTAGTATGAGCAGTGATTGCATTGATTGATAAACCGAAATTGTTGACTATACACAATTAAAGGGAAATCACACTATTTAAACTACTAATAATAATTCATTGAAATTTTGCATTTAGACAGAGCATACTTATTTCAACATTTTAGGCGAAAAAAAAATTGGGGTCACTGATGTTGTTTTCGAGATATGACGTCATCAAAAAGTAAAGAATTGCGTTAAACCGTAATATAGAAATAGCGCTCAAAAATGCTAAAAGAAGGCAAAATTATTGAAAAACGATGTTTAACTGGTTTAACTAAAACATTCAATTGTAACTTTTATCTTATACACATTTATTTTTCTAAGTTTCCTTATTTTGTAAGGCCTTTTTACATTTCCCGCCATTTATAATTGCCGTTTATTATAGATTTTTCTTGAAATAAAAAAAATCTACTAATGTTTTTTCCTTCAAACTTCTGCATTAGTTGCAGCTTCAGGGGAGATTTTAAAAGCATTAATAAAAAGGGGGGTCACCGATGTTTTAAATCCGCTACAGTGGAAATAATCTTATCAATTTTTGGCGGGAATTCTAACTTTTTCTCTTAACGTTATAGAACGACGTTGCTAGCATAGCAGCATTTCTTGCAATGCTTGGAACTATTGGGTTAAACTTATATATATAAATATATTTTTTTAAGGTGTTTTGATTATTCATTATTAAACATACAGTAACAGTTTATTAAAAAGTAATTGTCAAAGTTGGAGTCATCTTAATTTTTTAATTGCATTTGTTGTATAGGAAAAAGCAGATTTAGAATCTTCTACTTCGGAAGATTGAGGGTATCTGGGCTGAAAAGTAACACGTTCCATTTAGACTAGAAACAGAATAAATTCACTAACTTGTCCATTGCACCGGGAAGATAAAACCTGAAATGCCACAAACTCGGCATTTAAAAAAAAGCCCTCAATGACACCGTTTTCGGAAGAAAATTGGCTAACATTTCTGTTATTACACAACGCTCCATAATCGACACAAATTAAGTTCGAATTCCAGTTTTATTTGATTTCGAATATTTTTTCAAGTAAGATTTCTAGTTTAAGCTCGAGTTACACTTAGAAACTTCTTGAGTTATACCGTTAGACAGAGTAAAAATTCTGGTAAGAGTTTAAATTTTGAGATCCGATGAAATTAAGAGTAAGAATGTGGTTTCTATTTTCTTTTGGTGCACCTCTTTTTGTTTGAATGTATATTCTTTTATCACATTTATCTTTCATTGTGGTAAATGCACCTATTTTTGCCAATACTGATTAATGAGGGGGGCAGGACCTTTTTCGGGACGTCGGGATCAAGTGTTTCTAAGCTCGGGATTTCGGTATTGACCCTTTTGGGATCCGGGATTTCTTTTTTCGATGTTCGGGATGTCAGGATTTTTTTTTTTTTTAATTCTGGGCCTCGGGGTTTCATGTTTTTAAGACCGGGATTTCGTGATCAGGACCCCTCTGACCCCCCCCCCCCCCCCCCCCCCCGGGCCCCACCCCCAGCCTCATTAATAATAGTTAATTTGAAACTAATTAATTGAATTTGTGTGCCAATATTTAAGCACTCTCTGATATATCATGTTGCTATTTTTGTTTAAAGAACCAAAGAATAAAGAGTAAAAAAAATGGATGTCTTTTTCAGTCACGGTCTCCGACAATATCCCTTTATCAGTGTCGACAGTGATCACATTGAGTGATCTAAACTCGAACCTACATCTGAACTTTTATTACTATTTATTATTTTTTCTTGATTTTTGCAAAACTTTCAGTGGCAAATATTACATGAACATCAGCACAAAACATTTGTCTATATGAGTGGTTACGGGACGTATTATGGTAGACATCTGTCCGTCCGTCCGTCGTCCACATGTCGGACATTAACACAAAAACGCTTTAACCAATTGGCATAAAACTTTAAAGAAATTGTTTATATCTATTGACGTGAGCTCCTTTTCTTGTTTTTTTTATAAATTTTGATTTACGTTTCCGAGTAAATCCATTAAAAAAGGGGACAATTATAACTCAATATCGCTTTCATCAATTTTCATACAACTTTGATAAATTGTTTATATCTGTTGATGTAAATACCCTTTTGATTTTCATAAATTTCTAATATGACATTGATAAGTAATGAATCTTTCTGAAATTGTACCACAAGGTTCCATATCACAAATGAAAGGCTGAAATTGATTTAAGGGGTACATGTAATTGCTCAAAACGTTCAAGAATTAAGGGCCACAAACAAGCATTTTACTAAAATTACTATTTTACAATAACTTGTGTTATGGATCTATCTAAAATTGTACTACAAGGTTCCATACCACACAGAGAAGGCTGGGATTGAGTTTGGTGGTAATTACTCCAAGAGGGGAGGGGGTGGCGTTTCATTTTTTTCCCCCAAATTTTTCGAAATATCTCAAAAAGAAATCTCCAATTGAACAGTATCATGAGTATTGCACAATAGATTTTTAATATCTTTGACCACATTTATTTTGTGTCAGAAACCTATATTATGTCAAAAATGTTATCACAATCCAAATTTAGACCGTATCAAGCTTTAATATTGTACCCAAACTTGCCCCAACTGTTCAGGGTTCAGAGGCGTTAGATATCAAAGGAACATTTAGGAAAGATGGACGACAGTCACACTTAGATCATTTCTGTCGTCACATGTGAAATAAATAACGATTTCAAATAGGACTTCACACATTTACGTCCAGTGGCAAGTTTAATGCATATTCAGAACTAGAACATATGAATTTTACTCTGCTTTGTAAAAACCCGACAGGCTGAGCCGGATAAATACTTATATGAAATGAGATGTTTGATGAATTATTTATACATGTAGTATAGAAGACTATAATAGTTATGACGTTGCATGCATGTGATATGAGAAAACTGTAAGTTGAAACTCATTGTTCTTATTTACAATCCTCTTTTGAACAGAAAACTACAGATTCCGATAGCTATACGATAACATGCTGGTACTCTTAGTCTATATGTACCACCCCCTCCCCCCCCCTCCCCCCGAAAATATACGCTGAACCCTACATACCGCATCGCGGCGATACGCTGCCAAAGTTGTGTCATTTCATTACCACTTTCGGCTATTTTTTTGCCATACATTTTGTCCATTTCTAGTAGCATTTTCATTTTTGCACTTAAGGTCAAGATGAGTCCATAATATTTTTTGGAAATTTAGAATTCAATTAGATATTGAACATATACATCAGAAAATTAAAAAAAAATTATATGTCACCGACTTCGGTCATTCGGTATCGAGAAAATGGTCGGAGAGGATACTAAGTTACATTGAATATGCTATGAAATTCCAACGTTCTTAGACAGTGTTGATTATGCATGATGATTATGTGTTTTGTATTGGTAGATACTTTTTATCATAATGGTCTGGATAGTGGGTCATTCATTTATTAATGTTTATTTTGTGTTTCCAATATTTTTTATTCTTTATATTTTAGCACCTCATCATTCAATCTTTTTTTTTTGCCTTTTATTCTGCAGTATTTGCCCATTATTTTGTATTCCGCAGGTAAACCCCAATACAATCTAGAAACTCGCTAGTACAACATATCAGTTGTAAAAAATATGATATGTCCATTATCATTTCTACTGCTTTAGTGGAACATCCCCTTCGAGCGTTCGCTTTTTCATAAATTAGCAACCTCTACGGCGGAATCGAAAACGGCGACGTCATAATACAGGTACGACACTATGGCGGCGCCGAGAGCGATGCGTATAAACAATAGTGTGATTTCCCTTTAAGTAGCCGCTACCATTCTTTTCAGAGCACATCAGCTCTCCCCTAAGGTTTTGTTTTGTTTGATTTGAGGATCACTTTTTTGGGGGTTTGTTTTAAAAAAAAATAGGTTTTTAGTGTGTGTATGTGTGTGTGTTTGTTGTGGGTTTTTTTTTATTATTTACTTGATGTTGTTTTTTTTATTGAAAAAGTGAGTATCTTGTCTTATGCAGCGACCTCAATAGTTGAAACGATTATTATTATGAATCACACTATCGAATTCCGATCAGTCAGGACGATATCGAGGGAGTTTTGTAACGTTCTTTACAACCAATCCGAGTCGTGCACATTAAGAGTCCGTTCGTGATGTATGAAAACCTTCGAAGAGTTTTCAAGTTGTCCAGTTATTCGTTTTTATGTTATGAGAATGAGTATGACGATTGCTTCTTTGTTACTTGTAAAGTGGTCACGTTAGTAAGCAACTTGATTCGTTAATTAATTATGCGCCGATGAAGACTAATTCAAACATCCATCTCTAGTGTCAAAATTTTGTAATTTCTGTTGTGTGCAGCGATTTAACTCGTGATTTGTTTTGGTGTGTACTCACTATCTTTTAAATCTATGAAAATAATATACTTATATTTTTCGTTTGTACCACTTTTGTTTTGGATCAAGGATGACTGTCATTTTCGTCATTTTCGTCAAAATTTGATTTTGTGATTTTCTTAAAGACAAGTTTCCTCCACTCTTCTCTGTTGTTTGCTGTTCTTTCCTCTGTGCCCCGGGTATATCCTCTTTCCTTTAACTCATTTTCTGCAGTGCGTCTCCATGTTGTTTTAGGTCGGCCTCTCTTTCTCTTCCCCTCTGGTGTCCATCTAAGGGCTACCTTGGTCATGTCATCAGATGGTTTGCGTATAACATGACCAACCCACCTCCATCTTTTTTATATGAGCAAAGTCTCCATGTCTTTGTTATTCGTCATCTCATGTAGGTCTTTGTTGGAGATTTTGTTTGGCCAGAATATTTTCATTATCTTTCGCAGACATGTGTTATGGAAGCTGGAGAGTCTGTTGATGTCTTTGTCAGTCATTCTCCAACACTCTGAGCAATATAGGAGTGCAGAGAGTACACAGCTGTTATATAGTCTGAGCTTGGTCTTCTTTTAAAAGGCTGTTGTTTTCCAGATGTTGCCTAATCTAATAAATGCAGATCTAGCTTTTCCTATTCTGATCTTAATATCTCTTTCAGCTCCACCTTCTGTTGTTATAAAACTGCCTAGATAATTAAATGAATCTACTGTGTCAAGCTGTTTCCCTTCTACGAATATGACAGGATGTTTCTCTGTATTGAGGCACATTAGCTTTGTCTTTTTGGCATTGATCTTAAGTCTAATCATTTTAGCTGTTTCTTCTAGCTTTTTGGTCTTCTCCTGCATATGGTCTTCGGTATGGGATAAAAGAGCTCAAACATCAGCATAGTCAGTGTCAAGCGTAGTACAAAGTGTCCATTTCAGTCCGGTGTTACTTTCTGCTAGGGTTGTTCTCATTACCCAATCAATAGAAATTATGAACAGCACAGATGACAAAATACATCCCTGTCTTACTCCAGATTTTACGAGTAATGTAGTGTCAGCTTCAGAGTTGATGGTACATGAGAAATTTGTATAAAACTGCTTGATGAGTTACACTATCTTACTTTGTATACCATAGTTTCTCAGAATTTTCCAAAGACTTTCCCGGTGTAAGCTGTCAAACGCTTTCTCGAAGTCTACAAAATTTACCAGTAGTTTTCTCTGCCACTCATGACACTGTTCTAAGATGTTACATAGGACAAATATTTGGTCGATGCAGCATCTACCTTTTCTGAAACCAGCTTGTTCTTGTCGTAGTTTCTTATCCACAGCCTCTATTATTCTTGAAATTAAAATTATGCAGAAGACCTTACTTGGAATGGATAGTAAGGTGATTCCTCTCCAGTCGTTGCAGTTAGTTAGGTCTCCTGATTTTGGTATTGTAATGATGTTGCCTTCAGACCAACTGTTAGGAATAATAGCTTGTTCCCATATTTTCTGGAATACTGGATGTAAAGTATCCGCTGCTAGAACTGGATCTATCTTAAAAAGTTCTGCATTCAGTTGGTCCATGCCAGATGCCTTTTTGTTTTTCAAGCTTCTAATGGCTTTCTGTATTTCTTGTTTTGAAGGTGGATCTGTGTCTATTTCAAGGTCTACGGGTGCCTCAGGAATAGTTGCTATATTATATGGATCTTTTCGATTAAGAACCTCTTGAAAATGTTCCTTCCATCTCAGATATTGATCTCGTTCTGTTGTTAGCATATTGTTGTTTTTGTCTTTAATAGGCATATGTATCTTAGCATTTTTACCACTTAGTTGTTTAGTTACTTGATAGATCTGTCCCATTCTCTGATTTGAAGCTGCACTTTCTGCTTCTTTTGCTAGGTCTTCCATAAAATCTCTTTTGTTCTTTCTTGTTGCTGTTTTTACCTTCTTGTTGCATTCTGTATACTTTGTTCTTAGCTTTTCCTTAATTATCTCAGAACGTGTTTGACAAATTTTGTTGTTCACTTCTTTTCTATCATCTATCAAATTCCAAGTTTCAGGTGTTATCCATTCTTTGTGTACTTGTCTTTTGAATCCTAGTACCTTTTACTGGCTTGAGTGTAGATTTCATGTATGTGCTGCCATTCATCATTGACTGATAGTGTGATTGTGTTGTCAGTTGTGAGGTTGTCTAATAGCTGAAGCCTGTTCTTTATTTCCAGTTTAAACTCTTGCTGGATTTTTGGATCTTATAATTTACCAACATCAAATTTCCTTAACACGTTTACATAAGTAGACAACTTTTTAAGTTTCAGTTTGATGTTTGCAATTACTAGATGTGGTCATTAGCAACATCTGCTCCCCTCATAACTCGTACATCTTGCAGCGATCTTTTCCACTTTCCATTGATGATAATATGGTCTATTTGGTGTTTGTCTCTACCATTTGGAGAAGTCCATGTCAGCTTATGTATATCTCTATGAGGGAAGATAGTACCCCCTATTACTAAGTTATTAGCACCACATAAGTCCACTAAACGTTCTCCATTGTCGTTCCCATTACTTTTTCATTCCCGGTGTTATCATTTCCAACTTTGGCGTTCAAATCACCCATCACTATTGTAACATCATGTTTTGGTACTTTTATCGTATTCAAACTTTCAGCTTAATTCATTAAAATAATACCAAAAAAATATCATAAAAAACAGCGGTCAACATAATACAACATTACAAACTAATAAGTGAACAACCAAAGAAAAAAGGTCACAGAATGTAAAATTGCATTTTGAAGAAAACAATCATTGTACTTTTTATAACTTGTAAAGTTCAATTGCCTAGTAATATGTGCTTGTTTTGTGCAGTTGTGTACCAGGTCATTCATTCAGACTTGTATTAACAGTTTATAAAACTTTGAATGTATAAAGTGCTTATTATTTCGTATATTTTGTAAGTCAAATCGGAATTGTATCATTTAGGTTACGTTAGAAAATTAGTGACATGAGCCAGAATGTTTATCCTTTTAAGTTCAAATTTGAAATTTTAAGTTTTGTGAAGATAAAGTGTGGATTAATCTAGTCTCTTATTTTAAATTAAATCAATAAACATATAGGTATAACCCATACATTGTTATAATTTACTTTTGTAATCAGTGACTAATAATATGACCAAAATAACCGAGAACATATATATATATCTGAAATATGTAAGCCTAAATTTGAAAAGGATCAAGTGATTATTCATAATGTGAACGGTAAAGACCGAATGAACAAATGAGCAAATCGATAAATTCAAAATAGTGAAACATGCATAGTTCAAAATTTCTATATTATGTGTCTTCGGATTAGTACCTAAATAAAGGCAACAGTAGTATACCGCTGTTTAAAACTCGTAAATCAATGGACAAAAAACAAAATCGGGGTAACAAACTAAAGTGAGGGAACCCCATTTTAACATGTAGAGTCATATATGTTATTTCATTTCTTCATCCCGCTCTCAAAGATTAATATAACTGCAGGATTTCATTCATACCATTCTAACCACTTATAAACAGAAAGTAAAAAAAGGGATATCCAAAAACAAATGTCGACCACTTCCTCAACCAAAACAGGAGATATTTCCTATTGTGGCTGTTTTGTTCACTCATCGTTGTTATTATAATGGAATTTGATGCAACAGTCGTTCAAGTGACAGGTTAAGCGCTATATAACCGGGTTCAATCCACCTTTTTCTACATTTGACAATGCCTGTACCTAGTCAGGAATATAACAGTTGTTGTCTATTCGTTTGATGTGGTGTATTATTCGATTTTGCCATTTGATTAGGTACTAACCGTTTTGAATTTTCCTCGGAGTTCAATATTTTTTTGGTTTTATGATGTTTCATGGAGAATAACTATCCAATTCGATTAAGATTGACATATTTGATATAAATCTAAACCATCAATGAAGTATTTTCCCCTCATTCTGTAGTGAACACTATAAACTTAGCAAGCTAGTTTAAGTATTAAATTTATTCAATCCTATAAAACATACATAAATTATAAGGGTTAACAAATTCACGTCTATTGTCCAGCTGGTACCAGGGCGAGGGCTCTGAAAAGATAAAAAGAAAAAGCATTTGCTTAATTTTCGGTGATTCAAATGGTTTGTAATATTTTACCGTTTAATGTATGCCACTATACATATGCTTTGCAAATCAGAATGAGGATTTGGTTAAAACACTGGAAAAAAAAAACCAAAAAACCGACACTTGTCAATCATTACAAGTCGCCCATCATTTATGTCTCTTATTCAGTGTAATTTGAGATAATTTCAATATTATCTGATTTCATACTTTTCATATAATATGTCAAGCTAAACATGTGTTTTCCCGTTAAATTGGTTCTACACTAGTCATCATTATGGCCACTTGTAGCATGCTGGTCGGTGTGAACAAAGACTTATTGTTGAAGACCGTACTTTGACATATAATGGAAAAGTTTATAAATAGTGACTAGGTTTGGAGATTTGACTCATTAGCACTCATACCACGTATTCTTATATCTATAAAGCTGTATTTTTCTTTTGTTAAGCGTCGGAAGGGAACGATAATTGGCTGACCCGTGTTAAAAGAGAGCCATATATCTTCTACATTAAAGACGACCTTGACGATTTCGAAAAAGAGCAGACTAATGCCCTACAAGGCAGCACTCGTACCTTTAAAGTGGAAAGGGATTATGCTAAGTTGCAAAACTTGTTTCCCCATCCACTATAAATAAATATGTTTACATTAAACTAATGGTTGTTTTTCATTATCGTCAGAATTGATTGTAGATCAAGTATCCTTCTACCATAATTAAGTGTTTTCTTAATTGATGTTCAACGGATAGTTGATATGAGTAAAAATTGTTATCTCGAATAAAATTTGTATTTTACAGTAAAAAGCCTATAGATATATAGTAAGAAGATGTGGTATGAGTGTCTATGAGACAACTCGCCATCCAAGTCTTAATTTATAAAAGTAAACCATTATAGGTCAAGGCACGGTCTTCAACACGGAGTCTATGCTCACACCGAACAGCAAGCTATAAAGGACCCCTTAATTTACAATTGTGTAAAATCATTTGAACGGGAAAACCAACGGTCTAACATACTTAAAAACGTGAAACGAGAAACACTTATGAACAACATTAACAAACGACAACCACTGGACATCAGATTTCTGACTAAGGACAGGTGCAAACTATTGCAGTAGTATTTAAAGTTTAATGGTACCAAACCTTCTCCCTTTTCTGAAACATCACAACATATAAAAGACACTCTATAAAAAATCCATTATAATGACTTAACTCAATCAAAACAAGAAGTGACACAAATAAACCTATGTCAGTAATTAAGGCCGTTTTAATGATTTAAATTTGATAATGTTTTAGGAATGACTATGTTCTGTAAGTGCAAGTTTTACAATCTGTTTCTGCCTTTAGATAAGGATAGTCAATTGCGTAAGTATAGTTTATTTTTTACCCCGCTCTCATCGAGTAAGAGTATGATCACAGTATATCAGCAATATATTTATTTCGCACAGATGAAATTTGATATAGGCTGTTTATTAAATACTTACGTTGTACAAGCAGTGTCACAGAAGGTTGTGAAGAATCCACCTAATTTCTGGCATTCAGCAACACATGTATCATGAGCCATACCAGAATGAGCAAACTGTTCTACCTGTTTCAAGATGGAGTCCAAACCAAATGAGTCCACTGAAATCAAATCAAAATCCAATTACTGATTGAGTGCATATTGGATGTTAAAAGAATTGTTTAAGTGAATTTAGATGCAAAACATATAAAATTGAGAATGCAAATGGGGAATGTGTCAAAGAGACAACAACCCGACCATAGAACAGACCATAACAGAAGTTCATCAATAGATCTCCAATGCAGCGAGAAACTCCCGCACCCGGAGGCGTCATTCAAATGTCCCCTAAACAAATAGCTATACTAGTTTAGTGATAAACGACGTCATACTAAACTCCAAATTATAACCAGAAACTACACTTATCACTGGACTAGTATATATGTATTTAGGGGCCAGCTGAAGGACGCCTCCGGGTGCGGGAATTTCTCGCTACATTGAAGACCTGTTGGTGACCCTCTGCTGTTGTTTTTTATTTGGTCGGGTTGTTGTCTCTTTGACACATTCCCCATTTCCATTCTCAATTTTATTAAATATCATACAAGACTTACAAAGGCCAAATTAAAAGTCAAATATCTGAAAAATATTGTGTATTCATTTCTCTTGTCAAATATGATGATTACGGGGGTTACACATGTACAAATGAATATAAGGCTACATAGTGAGACTATTTGAGTTAATATAACTGGCGTATTCAACTTATACCGAAGAAGGTTAATTAAATCTATGTTCAGTAACAAATACATAGTTCATCTTGGAAAGATACTACATACTAATCAAGTTGACATTATGTCTTGCGATGGTTGAAAATACTAATTTTATAGTTCTAAGCTATTCATAACAGCATACTTACAAAGAAATCTCTCTGATGGAGCACTGAAGACAATTGGCAAAAGGACAAGGAGAGCAAAGATCAATTTCATCTTGGATCTGTAATAAATTGGAAAAGAATATCTAAACTGCAAAGTTCGTAAATGATTAATATTTATTGCAGATTAAATGTGGTAGTGTCTCTGAGACAACAAATCAAACACAAATTGCCAGAATAAATAAAGCAGTATTCATAAAATAATTAGCAGTTTGTTCAGTTCTTTTTTCTTTTAATTGTAAAATAACCATTACTATGTGTTATGATTGGGACCTCTAAATTTACATTAATCAATAATTTGACATTTTACATTAAGTGTAGTACTTTCTTACCAGTTCTATGTATATCAATGAATAAATATGTACCAATGTGTGGTGACCGCCTCTTTATATACATGTTACAGCTATATTACGTCAGAGTGGTCAGCAGATTCCGTCATACTTTGGACAGTTATCTTTGACCTTAGTCACGATTGATAAATATAATGGTCAATGTAAATTATTCTGGTCACTATGAACCACTTACTTTATGTTAAAATTGATGGTAGTACTAAATATTGCGTAATATTTGTTCTGATTTGTTTCTAAACTTACCTAAGCTTAAACGCAAAAATATTTAACATCCTTTCTTTAAAGACTATCAAAAGTAATCAAAGATATATGTAAATTTACAGCTTGAACTTTATGATCTGGTTACTATGAATAGGGGGTTGCATAAACACTAGACCTTGAGCCAAATTTAGATTTGTGAAAAAAAGTTTTCCAAATAAGATTTGAAATTTGTATTTACGCAATATACATGAAGATACTACATTTTTATTTTATTAAGAATAGTATTACTGGTATAAAGTAAACGCATTTTTGTACAAAAACATGTAATCCCGAGTATAAACATTAGGAAATTAATTTTATCTTTTCTATTTATCTTAAAAGGGTAAATGTTTTTAATAAAACAGAAAAAGTGTCATTATCTCATAAATATAAGACCAAATTAAAATACTTTTCAACCATTTGCCGGCGGTTTTCATTCCTTCTATTGCTTAAGTTTGTATACATGTACTGCCCTTTGGATGTTTTCCATTATCTTTGTCTTTGAGTTGCTGTCTGATTGTCGTAAAATGTATACCTGTAGTTTGTGTTAACGTGAACAAGAAAGAAAACGACAGAACGTAGGTCGCGAGGATGAATTTCTTCCATCAAAATATTAATATGCATAAATGCATGTACATGTTAAATATGAATTATGTCGGTAATTGTTTTATTGTCATTTTCTACAATGGTTTCTTTTTTTTTTTACATTGATACCACTATAAGAATATAAGAAACAGTTATAGTTTCTGTAAGCTTCTTCAAAAAGACAAATTGATACAGAAAAGATCAATTTGAAAATAAATGATACACTGAAATAATGCTCTTACGAATAGACATGATGCAAATGAATATCTATTACATTTGTTACATATTTCGGGTTGACAAAATTTCTAATATCTACGGAAAGTATGTATAAACTTTTTGAAAATTAAGTTGTATTAAAAGAAATACAAAACATGTATAAATGTATAAGTGTTAGAGCAGCTACTTATTATGTATTGATAGTAAACATCGATTAGAGGAGACTACAATTCAATACATGAAGTCACATATGACGTTGATTAGAGGTTTAAAATATTTGACGTCGATTTGAACATGCGATTTCAGATTTGGATGTGAATTGCGTGAAATGACGTCGATTAGAGGCTTGACGTCGATATGAGTCTAACATATATAACATATATACATGTAAGCAACAAATTGGCTAGTTAAAAATTACCTTTACCAAATTATGAATATGGCAGTTGTTAACAAAATTTGCGTTACTTTAATTTATGTTTGCAACGGTAATTTATTATCGTACATATATATAGGAATATGTCGTATGAGTGCCGATGAAACAACTCACAACGAACAGAAAGCTATAAAGGGCACCAAAAATTATAAGACGTGTAAAAAACATTCATCGGGAGAACCAATGGTCAAATCTATATAAAAAAGTGTCCGTATTTCACAAGTTATGCTATTGGTTGGTTGTATATTTCATTATGCTACACCATGCTATCAAATATACTGACCAATTTAAACTATTTTTACATGAGAAATATTTTGGGAATAGAAAATGAACAAATAAACGATGACCCCTTTTGGAACACATGTACTTTTTTGGTGCGGTTAAACCAGTCGCTACAGGGTATTTGTAGTATATTAGGAAGGGGTATAGGTTGTTAATCGTCAACGTTACATTCGGAACTATTTTAGCCATTATGGAAAATCCCTTTCCCCAGTCTTTTTTTTTACTTTTTTTAACGATCTGTCCCTGTTTTGGATTTTTGTATTTTCTTCATGTCTTAGTGTTTCCTCTAACCGACTTTTTCACTTTCGAAATCTACTTTCCAGGTTTCTAATAAAGGTACCGATAAAATGTCAAATCCTGTGATGCCATTGAATGTTATACCAATATACTAACACATTGCTCTCCCTACACCATTGTGAGCCAGCAGCAGTTACGACTATGATACATTCATCTCTTGATTCATTTCAGGCTGTAATCAGTTATCTGGGTCTATAATTCGTTCATAGGTCGTTATAACTTGTACTTATTTTGACAATGGAACTTCGGTGACCTGTGATTAGAGTGCAGGAAAGCAATGAAAATAAAGTTTTGACAGCTTTATTTGGAAAACCTTATTTAAAGTCCAAATACCGATATATAAGGATAAGAATAGAAACAGGAGTGACACCGTAGGTGTATTTATTGGATGATTTGTAAAATAGCTGATTTGTGTAATTTTACATGACAAAAATGTGTTTAAATAATAATATAGCTACGGTAGATAATTTTCATAACGGTTCCCTTATAATTTCTTTCCTCTATAATAATTGTCCTACTTACGAGGCTTCCTTATAATGTCTTTCCTCTAAACTAATTTTCTACTTACGAAGATGTTTCAATGAGATTTTGACAGATAAAAATATACAAATATGTTCTTTGAGATCTCAACCCTCCCCCTATACATCTAGCCAATGTAGAAAAGTGATCGCACTTCAATACGCACGGTAAAATTCAGTGCAAGAGTAGTCCGAGTCCGATGTCAGAAGAGGTAACAAAAGAAAATTAACAAAATGACAATAATACATAAATAACAACAGACTACTAGTAGTTACTGACATGCCAGCCCCAGTAACTATATATATTGCCTTTCAAAATAAAACTACCGTCATTTAACTCAACTGTTGTACTTTTTTTACGTGGTATATAAATTGGTCTTTTGGCATGATACATGAAAGGAACTATGTATGACACTACGGTGACCCATATATATATAATGGCTGACTTTACGTAAGTACGAGTCAGGTGGAAAGTAATTTCAGTAGCAATTATATCACATCTTCTAAATACTTAAAAAGGTACAAGGATTATTATTTAATACGCCAGACGCGCCTTTCGTCTACATCAGACTCATCAGTGACGTTCTTAATTGTATACCACATGAAACAAAGGTTGTCGGAGGACATTTCAATAGTTTAGCAGAAATATTAACAATTGATCGCAGGTGTTTATATGTTTGTCATACGCACTCTGGGTCATTTGTAATGTGAAATAACACCGACTAATAGACTATTTAATATTACCGACTTTTGACTGTTGATTTTACAATTATTCGACAGGTTACCGTTCTGTGGTAGAATATAAGAAAATATAAATCAGTTGATTTACCTCCCCCCCCCCCCCCCCCCAAAAAAAAAAAATTATATCGATTGGAAGCTTGATTACGCTTCTTTACGTTGCTTTCACTAGACCTGGTACCAGGATGTCCGACCACAGAGTAGGTATTCTGTCGAAAAAAGATACTCTTCTGAGTCAAAAGTCTGTAATATGAAAATAGTTTATTGATCTAGATAATCATAAACCTATAAAACATTATCCTATTTCAATACACATATTTTACATGAAGCAAGCCCAAAGTGAAATGATACGCAAAATTTTTATCTAATTAAAATACAGTTTGCATTTTCATCAATGAACATAACGACCTTACACATGTCATAGTGTTTTGCCTCAAATCAAATTCCATTAAAACAGACGGATTCTTCAAAAGAAAGACCTATCGGTCTGAGCGATTGTAACTCATATCAGTATTAACTAGTATTCTACTGTTGTTTATCTTTTGTTATTGTTTTGGTTTATTAAGACTATTTTAATGAATGTCTTTAATAGAAGAGAAAATACATAGTCTAAAATATTTAGTTGACCCGAGCAATTATTCATGTTTTGCTTCTTTTTCTTCATCCGCTTAATTTGTCTGGAGGAAGGAGGTAAAAAATTGACGGTTTTGTTTTATTCTGTATCTCATATTAATTAAAACCAAGTTGGATTACACAATCGTTAATTGATTTAAAACGGTGCTTTCATTTAAATGTCGATTGCATTTTGAACAACTGAAAACGTCGATCGCTTTAACAGATCTTCTTGAAATCTAGTCCACCATGGCCAGTTAAAGAAGTGACAGCTATTGTTGTTCCATAGTCGTTAAAGTTCTGGAATTATTTGAATTGAAATTGAAAAGACAGTGAGCCGTTTTTCTCTCCAAAATCATGCTATCTGCAGAACATAAAAATGAAACTATTCATGTTGACAGTTTTGCTGCTTTTTTGTGGTGTTTTTGGTAATAAAAAAAACATATACTAAGTGTTAATGACGTTTTAATAATGTATCCTTCTTTTTTAACATTCATGATCCAAATCATAAATGCCATTTGGGATAAAAGTTTCAGGAACTCAATTTTCGGCTCTCCCTTGACACCATCTGCTTCAGGAAACGATGATAGTCCGTCGGAAGGGGACGATAAATGACTGTCCCGTGTTAAGAGAGAGCCATATGTCTTCCACGTTAAAGAAACGCTTGTAGATTTTGAAAAAGAATAGGCTAATGCCACTACAAGGTAGCACTCGCACCCGCAAAGTGGAAAGGGATTAATATAAGTTGCAAAACTTGTTTCCCAATCCACTATAATTACATATGTTTAAACTAATCATAAGTGTCAGTTGTTAAAAAGTTATGTTAACCTAGATAGCCTTGATCGAACCAGGAACTCGAGAAATTTCGTGTGTTTGTGACCTGATGTATCTTCACGATACAGTACAAAGTAAAGGCAAATATATGACATAAATGACAACTAAATAGACATATTAGTTCCCGTACTTGAATGTATTGGACGTGTCGTTTTACACGTATGATTATAATAGTCATAGTACTACTAGATTTTTTTTAAACATTCTAAAATTATTTTTTAGGGGGCAACGGTGAAATTCAAGTTATAATTCTTTTCATGACTTTCATATTGTGTATAATTGTAGGTTTAATTGAACACCAAGCCAATTTGAAGACACTTTGTCGAAGCTCCCATTTTATAAAGATACTTCTCAAACGTTGCTCACATGAAATTTTCAATACATTATTTAAAAATTGTTTAACAAGTTTGTTAAACCGTCTTATGAGTTTATACGCAACAGAATATGTTCACTTTTTTATTCTGTTAATGGTTTTACCAAAACAACAGTATATTTCAGGTCACATGTTTGTACAAAGTCCTTGAATACACTATCCATATTACTTCGTGTTCATGATATATTGTCGTTCAATTAATTTTTCAATTTTATCCATTTAATAACAGGTGTTCAAATAGTAAATGCCATTGCAGTTCTACAATCACGGAAGGGGGTGTCATCACGGAAATGGGCGTTAACGATTTTAACTTCCTTGTATTCATTAGGTTCTCGTACGGTCAATAATCCCTAACATTAATTGGTACAAGTGGTTTAAGGAAAGTTCAATTATGCACGATTGTTGATAACAGTTTCAGTTCAATTATGTACGATTCATTTGTAAAAGGGTTAGCAAATACAAATTAAGTCCGAGAGTTCTGTAAAAATAGCGATATGAGATACAAATTACTGTAAATTCTTTCTTCTTGTGTGTACCAGTTCTCGTGGACCGTGAAAAACGTACACTTTCGTTGACATTTAATTAGTGTTGCTAAACTCTGCATACTATATATAGAAAAGAAGGTGTGGTATGATTGAAAATGAGACACCTTTCCATAACAGACCAAATGAAATAGAAGTTAACAGATATGTAGTTTTTTGAAAATTTGTAATTCAAACTCGTGGTGAACCTGTACCCACGAAAAACACGAAAATTGGTATCCTGTTTTCAAAAATATATCAGTACTTCTATATTATATTAAAATGGAGATAATTAAAATATTGTACGATGCGTGTCATATGTATACGTCGTTTTTCTCCTTGACTTTTTATTTTGTGCATGAAAATCACTTTTTGGGGTTTCAGATTCATCACTGGAAACCCACGACACGTTTTCGATAAGTTACAATTAGGGTCATTTCTGCCATTGTGAAAATAATACATATAAAATATGGAACTGATGAATTAAAATAACTTTCCACACTCCATTTCTCATATTTTCTTTTCTATGTAGATATGAAAGTCACATATACTGTTATCGATTACATTACTATAAAGCAAAATGTATGTGGTATAGATGTTACAACTTGTCTAGTATTTTTGTCTTTTCCTTTTGTCTTTACTATAAACTTTTGAAGTTTCAATGACTCCTTTCATTTGTTCTCAAACATAAATGCCAGTGGTTTAGAAGTTATGTTTACATTTCTATAGACCAAGTTAACCTCGACTTCTTTGATCAGACCAGGAACTATATATTGTTTGTCTGTTTGAAACAAAAACATGCTGTATCTACATGGCACAGGTCGAAGTTATGGTAAATGAATGACAATATTTAGAACTTCCGTATGTAAGTTCCCATAAGACATATCCATTAGAAGTTTCGTTTTACACGTTATCATAATTGCAATACTTATAGTACGACTAGATGTTGTACATAGTAGTATTTAATAAAGGCATGTTTGCATAACTGAGTGTTAATCGTTTGAAGTATTTTATCGAATTATTAGAGTATACAGTAATCAGAATAACAGATCTTTTTGCAAAATTACTTCTCAAACATTTCGGGCTGTTATGAAATTCATCAAATATAGTTTAATTTTAGGATGAATGTTTAACCGAATGCAATTGTTATACGAAAC
Source organism: Mytilus edulis (assembly GCF_963676685.1). Taxonomy (NCBI): domain Eukaryota; kingdom Metazoa; phylum Mollusca; class Bivalvia; order Mytilida; family Mytilidae; genus Mytilus; species Mytilus edulis. Next base: position 50,395,377 of record NC_092354.1, read on the forward strand.
AAAATTAGGTTGTTCTTGTCATGTTCATACCAATTTATTATTCTAACCAAAACAACATTCATTGTTTTTCAGCGTTATGTTTGAACACAGTCCTTTAGCACCAAATCCTCATTATGACTATAATATATTGTTGTCCAATCATTATTTTGATAACTTTTTTGAACTTAGATAATTATCTGGAAATGATAAATAGTTTCCCTGACAGGATATCTAACATGTTTAACGATCATTACTATTCATAAGGGTCACGCAAAGTTTACAATTACTTAAAATTTTTGTCCACAAAGAGATTCCAATCATTGTGTGATTGTTTCTAACATGAACCTTTTATAAAATAAAACTAGAGAATCTCAAGAGCCTGTGTCGCTCACCTTGGTGCATATTAAACAATGGACACAGATAAATTCATGTTGAAATTATGTTTTGGTGATCGTGATGTGTTTGTAGATCTTACTTTACTGTACATTCTTGTTGCTACAATAATCTCTATCTATAATGAACTTGGCCCAGTAATTACAGTGGAAAATATACTATAAAAATTTACAAATATTTACAAAAATTTATGAAAATTGTTAAAAAATGACTATAAGGGGCAATTACTTCTTAAGGGGTTAACTGACAATTTTGGTCATTTGCCTTAATTGTAGATCTTACTTTGCTGAACATTATTGCTGTTTACAGTTTATCTCTATCTATAATAATATTCAAGATAATAACCAAAAACAGCAAAAAATCCCTAAAATTGCCAATTCAGGGGCAGCAACCCAACCACGGGTTGTCGGATTCATCTGAACATTTCAGAGCAGATAGATCTTGACATGATGAACAATTTTACCCCATGTCAGATTTGCTTTAAATGCTTTGGTTTTTGAGTTAGAAGCCAAAAACTGCATTTTACCCCTATGTTCTATTTTTAGCCATGGCAGCCATCTTGGTTGGTTGGCCGGATCACGCCACACATTTTTTAAACTACATACCCCAATGATGAGTGTGGCCAAGTTTAGTTTAATTTGGCCCAGTAGTTTCAGAGAAGGAGATTTTTGTAAAAGTTAACGACGGACGACGACGACGGACGACGGACGACGACGACTGACGACGGACGCCGGACGCCAAGTGATGGGAAAAGCTCCCTTGGCCCTTTGGCTAAAAATGTTTATACATATTCGAACCAAAACGATTTTATGCGATATACAGTAGTTACTTGATAGGAATGTAGTCAATATGGTTTTAATGTTTTTTCTGATAATAAAATCGTTGTCACAAACGTTAATGAAATGCGCTATGTGTATACGTTTTTTTAATAAACTGACACATAAAGTGCTCTGTTAAAGCATTGTAGATAGTTATCAAATGTACCAGGATTATAATTTAGTACGCCAGACGCGCGTTTCGTCTATATAAGACTCATCAGTGACGCTCATATCAAAATATTTATAAAACCAAACAAGTACAAAATTAAAGAGCATTAGTTACGATAATGCACAGAAATATATAGTTTTAAAAGAAAACACTACAATCAGATGAGGTACAAGTGTATTTGTTCAATCGGGATTGTCTCTCAAGTTTGTTTAACTATGTCTATTTATTTAAAACAAAAACGCACAGGATTGCTCAAATTTGCAGGAGACACGTTGATTGCCACCAACAAAGTTCCAAGGAAATCTTCTCGACGTAGCGAGTTCATAAAGTTATATATGATGCACCTATTGCTTGGTGCATTCACCATTGTGACAGTTGTGTTTCAAAATATACGAAAACTAATTTATGTATATAAACCTCCTAATAGAGCGTCACTGATGAGTCTTATGTAGACGAAACGCGCGTCTGGCGTACAAAATTATAAACCTGGTTCCTAATACTTGACTCTGTGTAGGCATTTCTCAAAGTTAAACGAATCCTTCTGATCAAGTAAATTAGTGGTCGTGTGTAACTCTTCTCTTGTATGCTTAATCCATTTTTATTTATAAACTTTGACAACGGTTAAACATCATTTATTCGTGTAGAAAACAAATTTTGAGTAACAAAAAATCAGAACTCAGTTAGTTTCAATTATTCATCTACTGATTTGCCAAACATTCAATGTATACATCTACATACAATAAATGCATGTCAAAGAACAATTTAAATAATGAAAATATACAAGGTTAAAGAAAAATGCAAGTTGAATCTCAAAAACTAAATATAGTGTGATTGTCACGCCTTTTTACGTTAAGGAATCCTTGAATATATAAATCGTCAAAGCTTCGCTCTACATTTTGATCATTACAGACGAACCCCATTTTTCTCCAAACCTAGTTATGTTTTTTAATGTTTTTTTCTTCTCATATTGATTTCTTTCTCTTTTTATCTTTCTCACTTATATTTTATTTCAGAATCTCCACTTCCTGTCTGAAATACATATGTAATTTTTAATTTGACAATGGAACATTGGTGACCTCTGAATAAAGTACATGGCATGATAACCAAAGATAGCAATGAAATCAGATTATTGACAGCCTAATATAGGAAACAGATGACTTAATTAGAAGTGCAAACACCAATACATCAAGATATGGATAGAATCATGAATGAAACCATAGTTGTGTTGTAGTATGATTTAATTGACATTTTATGATTATTAAACAATGCAAAGATTATTATTTTTTTGCGATAATTATAAAATTTCGAATACGCACAGCATTTAGGGACATGCATTACAACACATTTTTCTGTTTAAAAAAATCTGCTGACTGCGGAGGTGAAATAGACATAACAGATCAGAATTAAGTCTAACATTCAAATAATACTATAAACTTATAAAAATTTATTCATGGACATTTCGACTTGTTTTTATCACGATTAAACTCATAATAGAAACGAGTTCTGAATAGAATTACACCAACCGTACGTTTTGTATCTGGAGACTCATCAGAGACGCTCGACTCAAATTAGCTTACAAGAAAGTACTAAGTTAGATTAATTGAGGCCCAAACATTCCGAATCGTTTAGCCAAATACAACTAAGGTAATAGAAAAAAAGGATATAGGGTATGAATCTACCCATGACACAATTCAATGAAATCACAGCATCAACAGCAACAACAAAAAGCAATGGAACAGCGTTTGTAATGCTGTTCTTCGTCTTATAATAGTGGCGTTGCTACAAAAAAGCTCACCTCGACAGTCCAAAACCCGACTTGACCAGAATTCTTTGCAAAAAACTTCAAAAGGCACTGTCAGACGAAACACTACCTAATCGGGACCAGTCAAAAAAGAGCATACTGGATTGAAGTTCATATTTAAACCACAAATAGTTCTTCCTGCGCATAGTTGTCAATCATCTACTCCTAAAGTGGGCAATCTTTATTGTTTTTGGACAATAACAGTTATGAATACAGGTAATTAAACCACTAAATTGTCAGTGACTTTAACAACATATTGTATTCGTAAACATACATGATCCCAAACATATATGTCAGTTGATAAGATGTCATGTTTACAATTCTTTTGCACGATGTTAACCTCAAAGTCCTATAATCGGACCAGGAACATCAGAACGGTGGTCTGGTTGTGACTTAAGCGTGTTGTTTATATATGATTAAGCACGACCTCTTTGTAAATAAATAACTAGATTTAGAACAATATAGACATGTTAGTTTCCATAGCTTGAATTCAGTTGACCTGTCGTTCTACACGTTATAAGTTAAGGTATTCATAGAGCGACTAGATTTAGAACAACATATTGCTTAATTTGGGCACGTTTTAAACCACAAGTGAAAATCGTTTTTATATATTATATCATTAGTAATAATTTGAGCCAATCTATAACAGTAAAGGTCAAAAAGGAGATATAATCATTCTGCTACTGTTTATTACTATCCCACTCTGTTGTAAAAATATATTTTGTTATGTTCTTTTTAAATGAAAGGACAAGAAATTTAATCTAGATATTGTGTTAATTGCGCCATACCATCACACTACATTGTTAAACGCTTATTTCATGTTTCACTAGTGTTCCGTTTTCAAACGATCCGTGCGAGGTTTTTCTACTGACAGAGTTACAGGAATAGCATATCCTAAGAAAATTGAACGCATCTATCCCATCGAGCTAGAAATATAGGATACAACAGGTACTGTCTCATATCTTGACTTAAATCTAGAAATTGACAATGAGTTTAGGTTGAAAACAAAACTTTAGGACAAACAAGATAATTCAGCTTCTATGCATACGGAGTATATTTCTTCCAATTGATCCGATATTCCTGCGCTTGTATTTCGTATCATGATTTCCTTGATAGAGATTTGCTGTTCACAATAAGCTATTTAACCATGAAATCAATTGTTCGTAAGTTTTACGGCTGCCATCACGAGTTGGTTGACCGTTATAGAACAACCGTTTCACATATAATATCGGATATGTTTCTTGCGTCGTTACTACAATCCCCTTCACTTTTCATGAATGTGACCTACCGAATACGACTATTTACTGGAATTTGTAATAACATAATCAATACGACGAGTGTCATGTAAGGAGCAGGATATATCTACCTTTCCGGACCACCTGAGATCACCCCAGTTTTTGTGGGGTTCGTGTTGCTCAGTCTTTAGTTTTATATGTTGTTTCTTGTGTACTATTATTTGTCTTTTTGCCTTTGTCATTTTTAGCCATGGCAACATGTAATACATCTTTTAAAAGGAAAACTAGTATATTTAATATGTATATCTATTGCTATAACGAAACATAGTTCAAATCATGTAAATTCATAAACACAGTCTTTAATAAAGCATATATTTGGTTCTTTTTCTTTGATTTTGTTATCCACGATCAGAAGACAAGAGATTGTCGAACGCAGTGGTATACCTGATAAAAATAAATAGGGATAGGTGCTCTATTGTACTTAAATTTCCGATAACACGTGTCCTTCAACGAGAACAAATTACTGTATGAAAGACTTGAAATATGTGTTACAATACTTAAATTGAGGTTCCTTTCTCGATTACCTAAAGATAAAATTCCAAAATAGGAAATTGCTTTATACGCCAATCGGAGAGGAATAACTTTTAAGGTTAAACATTTTATTTACTTGACCGTTTACATGTAGTTGTATTTCTGTTCGATCTTGGACATCTCTCCATAACGCATCAGTTTTATTTCTTCTGGGTTTTTTTCAAAATGACATGCTTGACATTGCTAAAGGGATGTCCAGAACAATCAATAGCTATTAACAAAATATAACGGTATATTTAATTCGAATTGAATTCAAAGTCGTACATTCGCCGGCAACATTATACTGAATCTTAAGTGTAACAGTTTGGTATATTCTGTCTTTCTTTGAGATTGTAAATTGCAAAATGCGTCACAGCTTCATACTCGTATTGCTTCCAATTCCTAGACAATCATAAAAAATAGTATAAACAGTCAAAGTTAAATCGCTGGTCTGCTGCTTCAATACAGTTTTCATAGCATTGGCTAATCCTGAACTATTTAGGTAGTTGTCACCAATACGACCTTCCAACACGTTATGTCCTTGTCATTGGTAGTTAATACCATGACAGAAGTATCAAAACAAATGGTAAACCTTTGTTTACAAAATTGTTCAAAGAGGTAGGGCCAAATTTGCACTGTTTTTTCTTTGTTTGATTAGTTTGTTAAATCATGTTTTTAAATAGCTTGATAAATGCTTATCATAGTATATGACATACGTTCTATCATCTATACGCATACCTTGAATATGTATTCCTACAATAAATTAGGCCAAGACTATTGATATTTTGTTTCTTATTTTTTGAATTTCTCATATGACTTTCTTTCTATATTCATTTGATATTTGAGTGCATTAATTTTTTTTATTTCAGAATCCGTTCTTTCTGTTTGAAAGAAATAATAAATGTAATAACATGTCAAAAACTTGTTACCGATATCAAAACTAGCTGTACTAGTATTTGAAAAACAGACCTTGTATTATTTTTCCTGTGACATTACTAGAAAAGTTATAATACATGTAGTAAGTTTAGTATGCCATTTAACCGTATCTATTTTGACAAATGAACATTGTTGACCTCTAAATAGAGTGCTAAGCCTGGTCACCAAAGATAAGAATAAAATCAAAGTATGGATAGCTGTATATGACAAACAGGTGACCTTATTTGAAGTGCAAATACTGATATAATAAGATAAGGATAAAATCATGAATGAAACCAGAGGTGTGTTCATGGAATTGACAATTTGCTAATTATTAAACCTTTGTGATGATCCTACAATTCAGAATATACATAGTATTGAGGAAACATGAATTGCAACACGCTATTTTTTATATTATGTGGTGAAATAGACAGTGCGCTTTCGATTTGAATACCGACTTGATCTACGATTTACATTCAAATAGTACGACAAACACATGGTATGGATGTTAAAATTTAGGTGTTTTTCGATTTGTTTTAATCATAATTAAACTCAATAGAAGAGTGGTTTGAATTTATATTGTCAGCCGTGCGTGTCGACTTCTAAAGACTCATCAGTTACGCTTGGCTCAAAACAGTTTACTGTGCCAAATAAAGTTGAAGTTAATTGAGACCCCAACATTCCTTATCGTTTTTCCAAATACAACTTAGGTAGTATAAAAACAAAGGATATAGAGTATCTACCCATGAAACAATTCAATGAATGCACAGCAACAACAGTAACAACAAAAAAACACACACAAAGCTAAGGAACAACGTGTGTATTGCTATTCTCCATCTAATACTTGCAGTTAAGCCTTCAACACGGAGCTACAAAAATCTTTGCAAAAAAAGTGGATACACTTTGTAAAATTAAACACTATCTAATCGGACCCGGTCAATAAAGAGCATACTGAAAACAAGTACATACTTAAAAATATTTTCTACGTATAGTTTAAATCATCTATTCCTGGAGTAGAATTCTTTATTGTTTCGAAAATTTTAAAGCTATGAAATACAAGATCCCAAACATATATATCAGTTGTAAAGAGGTTATGTTTACATTTCCATTGCACGATGTCAACATCCTTCAATCGGACCAGGAACATAAGAACTGTGGTCTGATTGTGACTTAAGCGTATTGTTTATACACGACTAAAGCACGAATTCTTTGTAAATAAATGACGAGATTTTGAACTATCTTAGATATGTTAGTTTCTATAGATTGAATTCAGGAGACATGTCGTTCTACACTTTAGAAGTTATAATATTCATAGAACAACTAGATTCGAAACAAAATATAATTCTAAGAGGGCATGTTTTAACCAAGAGTGTAATTATGTGATCAATAAATTATTCTCCATACATTAGTCGTGGTATAAGATAAGCCCACGACCCATATCAAGCCCTCGTGCTAAAGCCCTCTTGCTTGATATTGGAGTTAAGGGTTGATACCAGGGTCAATATGGAAAATGCAATGTAATAAAAAAAACTAGGGATTATTGGGGGGATTTTTTAAATGGCACTACTTAGATGATACCAGATAATTCCGAATATCTAGCAAAAAATATAAATAAAGAGCAGCGAACATCCATAAATTATCCGTTAATAGAATAAGAATTGTATTGAGAAACTAAGGTCACAACTACTTCGAGTCCAGGACAGATGTCTTAAGAAGCAACAAAATAACACAAAAAGCAAAGGAAAGTGTCAGTGACGTTTAATAATGTCATAAATTTGTAAACATACAAAATCCCAAACATATAGGTCAGTTGATAAGACGTTAGTTTTACAGTTCTGTTGCACGATGTTAACCTCGACATTCTACAATCGGACCAGGAACATCAGAAAGGTGGTATGATTCTGAATTTGACTCGTTGTTTATACACGATTAAGAACGAACTAAATCTAGAGATTTGGAACTATAAAGACATCTAAGTTTCCATAAATTGAGACCCAATAATCACGTTAGAAAAAAATATCATACACAAACAATCCGAACATTGTTCAACATTGTCAATCTTTAGTATAAATGCATTATTTATACTAGAACTATTTCTTTAAATGATATATAATGAGTTTTAATCTAGATGTAGTGTCAATCGCACAATACTATCGCACTAGATTGTTACTCTTTTCAATTGTCACATATTTGTTTATGAAGACTCCTTTGTAGAAATGTATTATTTTTTCAATAATATATTATGAGTTGCAATCTAGATGTAGTGTGAATCGCGCAATACTATCGCACTAAATGGTTAATCGCTTATTTCATTTTTACTCCAGGTACGTTTACCAATGCTCAAAAACAGAATTAAATTTGCCGCTCTTTCTTGTCATCGTGTACAAGTATTGGAAACGATGATTTTCCGACGGAAGGGAACGATAAACGGCTGATATGTGTTAAGAGAGAATAATATTTGTTGCACGTTAAAGACACCCTTGTACCTTTTAAAAATGAGCAGACTTATGCCGCTAAAAGGCATCACCAGCACCAGTAAAGTGAAAGGGATTAGTATAACTGTTTTCCCAATCTACTATAAATAAACACATGACTGTTTGTTTAAATAAATAGATTTAGAAATGTATTAAGAAATCAAGGTAACAACTGCCACGAACTAAGGAACAGTTGACCTAAGAGGATTTTATTTTAGGTCCAATATTGGTCATGCATAAAATACTTCAACGATTACAGTTCATATACAGCATGTGCTTTCATATATATCGTTTTTTAGCATTCCTAGTAAATCTAGAATAGCGCTTATGAGGCATGAAATTTATAAAAGTGTAGCTTTCATCCTTTTTTTTTTTTTTGTATATATGGTCATCGTTTTATGGTTCTCTCATTTATTTCATATGAATATCTAGTTCTAGAAAACAACACAGTTCAGCCCATATTAATTCATAAACATCGTCTGTAATAAAACATTTATTGGAGTGTTTCTCTAGTATTGTGATCCACTATCAGAATATAAGAGAATGTTGAACTTAATGGTACAATTGATAAGCAGCATATGGATAGGTGATCTGTTGTACTTCTAATAACCATTGTCCTTTAACGAGTTCGTATTAATGTATTGGCAATGATTAGTGATAGACCAAGGACTAGATTATGTGTTCATAGCATGAGTGTAACAAAGCTTGAAGTGAGCTACCATTCAGGATTTTTCATATATCATATTCCAAAATAAGGAATTGATCTTTGAAAATGATGCATTCAAGCCAATCGAAGGGGAACCGTTTGTGGTTCAACATTTCTTGACTGTTTACTCTTAGTTTTTAGATCTATTAATTCTTGGATATATCTCAATAACTCATCAAGTTTAGTTTTGATTTTTTTTTTTTTGGGGGGGGGTTAAAAATAAAATTAAATGGGATTGCGGGAAAGAAGATGTGAACAATCAACTGCTAATTACAGAATAAAAAAAATATTTTGTTTGAAATTGAGTCGTACGGTCGCATGTGCAATGAATTGACTGATGTTTGCTCTTTTTGAAAAAGCATAGTTATTTTTTTCCGACTTTTGTGTTTTAAAATCCCTATGGTATCTTCTGTCTGTCTTGCAAATTTTATATAAGTTGTAAAATGTCGCAGTTTCATATATGTATTAATTCTGACTCGACAATCAGAATAACAAACAATCAAGGTATGTGTCACCAATACGAGCTTTCAAAAAGTTATATAATTATAATTTAAAGTTAAGATCATCAAGGTACAATGTAGTAACAAAGCAAATGATAACCCTTTGTTAACCAAGTTGATCAAAGAGGTATGTCAATTTCCCACCTCAATTCTTTTCATATTATTAGGTAGGTAAATCATTTTTTTAAATAGCCTGATAAATGCGTAGTATAGTATATTAAATTCGTCCTAGTATCTACAGTAAATTGTGAAATTTTGGCATCGGGATATTTTGGCGAATTTCTCTCAAAAGGCATGAGTTTTATGTTGGTGTGTGTAACTTTAGTGCTTCGTCCACTTGATTTGTTTAATTTTTGAACAATAGTAGTGAGCAATTCATATTTGCCTTTATTTACCCGTTTATTGACAAAATATGATTGAATTTCTCAAATTTAGAACACGACAAAGTTAACGTAATGAAGGTAGCTGATACGGATGTAATTGCAAATAATTCCGTATCTCGTGGTTTAAAGCTGAAATCAAATAAAATTTTAAACATTGAAATAAACCAGGGTACGACTATTGATTTTGGGGTTTTTGTTACAGACGTTTCTTTTCTTTTTATTTCTCATAAGCTTTATATCTATCTTCAACTGCCTTGTTTCTATTTTTATTTCAGAATCCCTTCTTCCCTTTTGAAAGTCATATGTCATAACATGTCGAAAGCTTGTGCTTGCAATATACTTTTTTCCAAACGAATTGAGCTGTATTTAAAATAAAACTTATATGACTTTCACTACAACATTTTCAGTAAGGTTATACTACATGAAGAAAGTTTCGTATGTCATTTTATCTTTCATTCATTTGACAAACGGAACAATGATGACCGGTGGTGAATATAGTACTTAGTACAACTGATAATCAAAGATAACAATGCAATCAACGTATGGACAGCTTTATATGAAAAACAGGTGAACTAATTAAAAGATCAAATACCGATACAGATAAGGATAGAATCATGAATGAAATTATACGACTGGTGTGGTATGAGCTTGGTTAATTGAAAATTTGTTTAATTATCAAACATTACAAAAATATATTAGACATTTGTGATAAGCATACAGTATGGCGTTCATTATCACTGGACTAGTATATATTTGTTTAGGGGCCAGCTGAAGGACGCCTCCGGGTGCGGGAATTTCTCGCTACATTGAAGACCTGTTGGTGACCCTCTGCTGTTGTTTTTTATTTGGTCGGCTTGTTGTCTCTTTGACACATACCACATTTCCATTCTCAATTTTAGTATGAAACCTGTGTTGGAGCAGTCAACAAGGTCTTGTTCTGATAACGAAATAAAAACATTATTAACTGCCATGGTTTGACCTTCGAGTGTTCCGGTAGCTGAAAACGCCCAACAAGAACCACACCGGCCCTGACAAGACAATAAGAATTAATCATAGAATATCAAAATGTCATTAAAATTTCAAAATCATTATTTTAATATACTATAAACATCGAAAAAAAAAACACATTACATTTGGAATATTAACACAAAATCAACCAGTATCGATAAAGTGGTCAACAATAAATTCAGATGCACGTACAGAAGAAAAATCCTGTAGTACAAGACTATATTGGCATGTAAATATCAATCAGGAAAACATTATTCGATTGTGACAAATATCCGACAAGCCGATGATAAGTAGAGTTTCTGAAACATATTTGTACATTACAAAACGAATAATTGGCCCTAAACTGATAACAACCTTCATGACCACTCGTTATGTTATAAACTTCCAGTTATAAACACATTTCAATCATATTCAATCGAACTCATAAAAATCTAATTTTAACAATGTTTGGTGTGATTTTCAGACTTATATATATATTATAAAAATATTTACATCAGCCCAACAATGTTAGATCTTTAACTTTGCGTTAGGAAATTTGTTGTTCTTCTCTCGCCGGGATTCGAACCCATGTTACTGACATTTCGTGGCACTAAATCGAATTGTACTTTACACGATGCGCAAGACCACTCGAACACCTAGGGTCTAAATAGAGCTGTTGGTGGCTGGGTGTTACCTTTCCTCGTCAGTGTTGAGCTAGCGTCGGAACACAGAACACGATATATAAGGCATGATGATGTAATTGTTACAGATCAGCTGAATTATCTATTGTAAATGATCCTTCGATTTAATGTAAGATGTAGTCACAAAAATAACTAAAGTATAGGAACGTCTGAACCAGTGACGACTCTACAACATATGTTACCTATTGGATCACCAGCAGTGATGATGATACAAGGCTTACATTACATTATATATATATAATTCGTCTAAACATCATCCCAACAATGTGAGATCTGTAAATTTGCGTTATCATTTTGTTTTGTTCTTCCTTGGCCGGGATTAGAACTCATGCTACTGATATATCGTGACACCAAATCGCAATGCACTATACCCGATGCGCTAGACCTTTTGACTACCTTGGATTTAGAATAGAGCACTCGGTGGTGGGGTGTTACCTTTCGATGTCAGTTTTAATCAATCGTCGTAACACAGTTCATGATATATTGGGCATGAAGATGTAATTGTTAAATGCATTGTATATATATTTGTGTATACGTAATATCTGATTATCAGCAAACGATAAATCTTATTGGACGATTGATCCTATAATTATGATACATTGTAATAAAACATGTAATATATACTTAGAAAAACACTTAGGTCTTTTCTCTCGTAGAGGAAAGACCTTAATAAACATGTCTAAAAGAGAACATCTACAACATCACAAAACAAAAGTAATATCATTGACAAATGTTAAGTTTTTCAGATAATAATTATCCTTCATCAGTAAGATATCAAATGATTCTTATCTTGACATGTGGTAGTGAAACTGAAACATTAATCTTGATAATTGGGCGAAAGATAAAAACAACTGTTTACCCTTTGCTCTATTTGTATCAATGTCGGCCATGTTAGTTGGCAGGTTGGTTCATCGGACATATCTTTTAAATTAGATACCCAAATAATGATTGTGACTTAGTTTGTTTAAATTTGTCTAAGTAGTTCTGGGGGAGAAAAAGTTTGTAAGATTACAAAAATTTACAAAAAATTGTTAAAAAATTACTATAAAGGACAAGAACCGCTTCAGGGGTCAATTGACCATTTTTGGGATTGTTGACTTATTTGTAGAAAGTACTTTGCTGAACATTATTGATGTTTTAAGGTCATCTCTATCTATAATAATATTCAAGATAATAACCAAATAATGCTAATTTCCTTGAAATTACCAATTCAAGGGGCAGCAACCCAACAATGGGTTAACCAATTCATCTGAAAATTTCAAGACAGATAGATATTTACCTTATAAACAATTTGTTCTAGATACTTTGGTTTCAGAGATATAAGTCGAAATCTTCATTTTACCCCTATGTTCTATGCTTAGCCATGGTGGCCACCATGGTTGGTTGGTTGGGTCATCGGACACAATTTTTAGACTCAATACCCAAATAATAATTGAGGCCAAGTTTTGGTAAATTTGGACCCGTAGTTTCCGAAGAGAAGATTTTGTAAAAGTTAACGACGACGGACGACGAACGACGGAGGCCATGTGATGTGAAAAGCTCACTTGGCCCTGTGGGCAATGTGAAATAAAAAAAAAAAAAGATCGGACGCATATCAATAATGAGGTTTATGCTATGTGATTCTCGATACGGGCACTTAAATTATATGTCATTCAGGTCTCAGACAGGACATTATGTGACATTCCAGGCTTGAAAGTAATATATACCCTGAGCCGAAAAGGAATTCGATGTACATGTAATATGTACTATGCCCGACGCGCTAGATCACTTGACCACAGAGGCTCTAAAAAAAGTTTCTTGATATCTTTCCTCGTCTGTTTTTTTTGTACCTATCTGGTGTCCTAACACAGTACATGATATATTAGGCATGATGATGAAATAAGTATAATTGGTCTATTTAATACAATTAGCGATGCTACTCATTTTGATTCTCGAACTGGATCGATGTCCTTATTAGACCCAATATTGATAACTGATTCCATTCAATTTATTGACGGGAGTATTATACCTATCAATAGAGACATAAGTGATCATGCAGATACTTACATAACAGTCAGAAGCCGGTTCAGTAACTCGAAGAGTTTCAAACGTACAATATTGGACTATAAAAGGGGGGATTATAATTTAATGAAACAGATGGTTTCAGAGGTCGAATGGAATAAATTACTGGATAACGATATTAGCATTCATGAATCTTGCAATATACAATGTTTTACGGACGAATTTTTAAAAGTGACTGAATCTTGCATTCCGAAAAAAGAAGTCACTATTAGATCTAATGATAAAATTTGGTTTAATTCAAATCTCCGTAAAGAAATAAGAAAACGAGACAGGTTTCGTAAAATATTTATAAAAAATAAAAGTATGACAAACGAAAAGAAATTTCAAACCAAAGGAATCGAGTGAAACAAATTAAACAAAACTTTTATGAAAATATTAATGAAAACTTAAATGTACTAGGCAAACGAGTTGTAGAGTATATTGGAAAATAATAAACTCCTTATTAAAAAAAGACAGATCTTCAAATGATATTCCACCGATGCAAAACCCTAGTAATAATTTTGAATTTTCTTATGATGTAAAAGAAAAAGTTGATATTCTAAATAGATATTTTTGTTCAATAGCTAGTCTAGATGAAGAAAACAAAAATTTGCCCGACTTCGATGATAGAGGTATTAACATTTTGTCTGAAATTACAGTAACTTTAGAAGACGTTAAATATATTATTTCTACTTTAGATCCAAATAAAGCTGTTTGTCCAGACAAAATAAGTAATAGAATGCTTATAGCAGTAAAAAATGAAATTGCACTTCCCTTAAGTATTCTTTTAATAAATCGCTCTCTCAAAATATATTTCCTAAAGATTGGAAATTAAAATATGTTATTCCTTTATTTAAAAATGGAGATAAGTCAATGCCGTGTAATTATAGACCAGTATCACTTCTTTCTGGCGTGAGCAAGGTGCCTTTTTCAACTGATTTTTATAGTTCGTTCTTATGTTGTACTGTTATACCACTGTCCCTTGTTAGGGGGGGGGGGGTTGGAATCCCGCTAACATGGTTAACCCCGCCACATTATTTATGTATGTGCCTGTCCCAAGTCAGGAGCCTGTAATTCAGTGGTTGTCGTTTGTTTATCTGTGACATATTTGTTTTCGTTCATTTTTTTTACATAAATAAGGCCGTTAGTTTTCTCGTTTGAATTGTTTTACATTCAATTTGTCTCTTCGGGGCCTATTATAGCTGATTATGCGGTATGGGCTTTTCCCATTGTTGAAGGCCGTACGGTGACCTATAGTTGTTAATGTCTGTGTCATTTTGGTCTTTTGTGGATAGTTGTCTCATTGGCACTCATACCACATCTTCTTTTTTATACTAGAAAAAATAATATATAAACATATATTCAATCATTTAGTTTCTAATAAACTTTTGTATAAATTTCAGTCTGGTTTCATACCCGGCTGCTCGTCTTTTCATCAACTAATTGAGATGTATCATTCTATCGTATATGCTTTAATTCTATACAAGTTTAACTGTTGCCGATGTAAGCAAGGCATTCGATCGAGTATGGATAAGGGGTCGTCCTCTTAAATTAGAAAGATATGGTATAAAAGGCAATCTTAAATGATCATGGTACAAGATCGAATTATACTAGGTGTCCCCTCTATATATTTGTTAATGACCATGATCGTTAAACTATGAAACTGTTTATTTTTTACTACACGCGTCACCTACATAAATTTGAGAATGGAGATGGGTAATGTATCAAAGAGACAACAACCCGATCATAGAGCAGACAACAACCGAAGGCCACCAATCCAGGTCTTCAACGCAACAACGAGAAACTCCCGCACCGGAGGAGTCCTTCAGCTGGCCCCTAAACAAATATGTCAGTGATACCGGACGTCATACTGAACTCCGAATTATACACAAGAAACAACAAGAGGCTGTCACAACGACAGCAAACCGGATTTCTTAACATTTATTTGTGTCCTGGCAATAACACAAGAACCATAACTGATGAACGGTGAAAGTGATAATCGTCAATATCAAAGTTGACCTGCATTTTGTCATCAGTATCAACATATTAGAATTTGAAAAGCTTAGGTTGAATGGCTCATGAGTAAATGCAACAACATGAATGGAAACGCCATTTTCTATCTTTCAAGAACCATAACTCCTGAACGGTAAAAGTCAAAATCGACATTTTTGAACTTGACCTCCATTTTGTCATCGGTAACAACATATTAAAATTTGGGAAGCTTTGATTGAACAGTTCATGCATAAATGCACAGACACGACTGGAAACACCATTTTTCAATCTTTCAAGATCCATAACTCCTGAACGGTAAAAGTCAAAATCGTCATTATTGAAATTGACCTTTATTTTGTGATCAGTAACAACATATTAAAATTTGAAAAGCTTTGGTAGAACAGTTCATGAGTAAATGCACGGACATGACTGGAAATGTCATTTTTCAATCTTTCAAGAACCATAACTCCTGAACGGTAAAAGTCAAAATCGTCATTATTGAACTTGACCTCCATTTTGTCATCAGTAACACCATATTAAAATTTGGGAAGTTTTGATTGAACAGTTCATGCATAAATGCACGGACACGACTGGAAACACCATTTTTCAATCTTTCAAGAACCATAACTCCTGAACGGTAAAAGTCAAAGTCGTCATTATTGAACTTGACCTTTATTTTGTTGTCAGTAACAACATATTAAAATCTTAAATCTTTGGTTGAATGGTTCATGAGTAAATGCACAGACAACAAGTAGATTTGCATATCGACAAGAAATTACAATTCAATTTTTTTTCTAGAAGTTACGCCCCTTTGAACTTATGTGCTTCGATATACCTCTGCAACAGTTTATCGTCGCAACTCCTCTGAAACCCCAACACAGAATTTCATGAAACCTTGTAGATAATAAGAACATACTATGTAGATGTAAATATCGACAGGAAATTATGATTCATTTTTTTTTCTTTTCTTATACAACTTGTTTTTCTTACAGTTATTTTATTTCTCCAGTGACAATCTGGGGACGTGGGGGCATGTGAGTGCGCTCACTAAGGTTCTTTAATTTTATTTCTCAACGAAAATATTTGCACATTATTTGGGGTTTGGCCAAAGGAGTATGTATTTTGTCATTTTTAGAGTAAAATGATAGCCTGGGATCCTGGCCGACTGCTCGACAGAAGAACCAGGCGGAATATAACCTGGTTTGTCAATAGGATATTAGGATTATATTGTTACGAATTTGTTGCATCTGATTTTTTATTTTATATTTAACATGCAAATTTCAAAAAAAATAATAGGTATATTGGTTAACATCGTGAATCATTTCAGTAAATTAACGATTTACAACATGTTAGATTAAGTAAGGTTGCCGGGCTATAAGGAGGTGTGGCACCAGGTGGGGTTCATATCGGAAGTACGGGGCATTAAGCAGCCTTTGAGATCGAGGGAATATTTTGGTCATTTTAGTTGTACATTTTTATTGTAGGAAATCTGGTAGCAGCAATTTTTAAGCTTCTTGACCGGCCAGAAAAATTCAGTAGGCATATATATTAATACATAAAATTGAGAATGGAAATGGGGAATGTGTCAAAGAGACAACAACCCGACCATATAAACGACAATAGCAGAATAGAATATATATGTCAGCCCTTTCCTGTCAGAATAATAGTTATCAAAGGTACCAGGATTATAATTTAGTACGCCAGACGCGCGTTTCGTCTACATAAGACTCATCAGTGACGCTCATATCAAAATATTTATAAAGCCAAACAAGTTCAAAGTTGAAGAGCATTGAGGATCCAAAATTCCAAAAAGTTGTGCCAAATACGGCTAAGGTAAATAAATAAATCTATGCCTGGGATAAGAAAATTCTTAGTTTTTCGTAAAATTCAATGTTTTGTAAACAGGAAATTTATAAAAATGACCACATTATTGATATTCATGTCAACACCGAAATGTTGAATACTGGGCTGGTGATACCCTCGGGGACGAAACGTCCACCAGCAGTGGCATCGACCCAGTGGTGTAAAATGGTCCCATAATAGCATTTTATGATTAATAGAAATCGTTTATTACTAGTACCTGAGGTTTTCAGTACTGATGTAGCCTTTTAAAGCCGACTATATGGTATTAGGTTTTTTCATTGATAAAGGCCGTAGGTTGCCTATAGTTGCTTACATCGACTTTATTTGTACTTCGCGTTGGTGGATAGGTGTCTCATTGGCAAGCATACGGTTTATTACCATATCTCCTTATTGTATATACCTAAATAATCCAGTCGTAATATTCCACTGACCAACGACTATTTCATTAACCCCGTAATTAGGAGAGCCTCAATTACGTTGCGGGACTGTACTACTCGGGATGTTTTTTTATATAGTTTCTGTTCTCGAACGAAAGTTCACATCAGTAAACAAAATAAAACTGGGATCCTGTAAACAAGCAATTTTTGTTTTGCTTTTTTTTTAGACGCATTTGCTGTAATTAATGGATTGAAATTACTTGGATATACATTCCACATGGAGGTACTCCAAC
This sequence comes from Mytilus edulis, assembly GCF_963676685.1. Lineage (NCBI taxonomy): Eukaryota > Metazoa > Mollusca > Bivalvia > Mytilida > Mytilidae > Mytilus > Mytilus edulis. The sequence goes on from NC_092354.1 coordinate 50,413,573, forward strand.
TTACAGGAGGATTATACACCGAAGAAGAACCCGAGCACCATCTGTCGTCATAATGATCGTTAGCATAATACAACGATGACATTTAAACACTTCGACATTTCACACATCGACAATTTACGAATCGACAAGTCACATGTTACAAGTTACAAAACATCAATACTAGTATACAAAAAGACAATTTACCAATAAAGAATTTTGAAATCTACAAGTTACAAATTGACAATTAACAAATGAAGAATGTTGAATTTTGATACAAAGATACAAGTTACAAATCGGACAATTAACGAATGAAGCATTATGAAACTGCACAGTTACAAGTAACAAACTGACAATTTACCGATTAAGAATGTTGTAACTACAAAGGTGCAAGTTACAAATTGACAATTTACGAATTAAGCATTATGAATTTCACAGTAACAAGTTACAAATTAACAATTTACGAATTGACAATTTAGAAATTACACAGTTACAAGTTACGAATTGACAAGTAACGAATTTAGAATTTTGACCCCGTTGGCTTTCCATATTAACATGGATCTGTATCACGCAAATATTAAACCTAACGCAATGTCTCAATGTGGTTATTTATACGAAAAAACTCAACATTATTTCCTCTCGTGTAAAAATTATGCAGTGCAAAGAAATAAATATTTTTTTGAACTTAGAAAAGAAAATATACCTAGTACCTACTTTGAAAATTTAATGTCTTCATATTAATATTGTTTATGATGTTATTATTATGTATTTCATATTTGTTCAGTTATTTATTGTTTGTATGTAATGGAGAAGACGTTCTAAGTTGCAAAACTTGTGTCTAATCCTATTATCAATGTTTTTGGACAATAAAATATGTTTAAAGGACTAAATTTTGTATATACGCCAGACGCGCGTTTCGTCCACAAAAGACTCATCAGTGACGCCAGAATCCGAAAAAAGTTTAAAAGGGCCAAATAAAGTACGAAGTTAAAGAGCATGTATGTATGTATAGATATGAGTGTGCGCCTGTATCATTTTTAAGCCACCCTTATAAAATAGGGGGTGGCATATTAATTTACTCCTTCCGTCCGGCTGTTCGTCAGTAAGATGCATTGTTTGTTCGGCTATCTTCTACAGTTTTAAAGGTACAACGTTAATATATTGTAGGATGTTAATACACATAAGAAGATGTGGTATGAGTGCCAATGAGACAACCCTCTATCCAAGTCACAATTTATAAAAATAGCCCACTATAGGTGAATGTACGGTCTTCGACACGGGGCCTTGGCTCACACCAAACAGCAAGCTATAATTCCCCCTCCCTCCCCCCCCCCCCCAAAAAAAAAAGAAAAACAACACCCAAACCATTCAAACGGGAAAACCAACGGTCTAATCTATATAAAAAAAACTTATAAAGGAAAAAACTTATAAACCACATCAACAGACGACAACTACTGAACATCAGATTCCTGACAAAGGATAGGTGCAAACAATTCAGTGGGATTAAGTGTTTTAATGGTACCAAACCTTCTCCCTATCGGAAACAATAGTGTAACATCACTACATAGAAAGACATATAGTGTCTGATTTTGGAATTATCAAAAAAAGTTGTTGAATCCAATCTTAGCAAATGAAAAAAAAATGTAGAATGCTGTCTAGTCGTTAGTCACTGTAATTGGTGATATTTAATTATCAATGTTTGTGATTCTAGGAACTCAATGTCTGAGATGATGAAAGATTCATAACTGTAAACTTTCTGTTTATTTATTTTTACAAAAATCTGTATAATAATTTAATTTTTTTTTATCACTAAATGTAAAATCCCCTCCTTGCACTGTTTACCTACAATGGTTTCTTCCCATTGGTAGTACATGAAATAGTTAAGTCTCGAGTATTTAATTTATACAATTTACTCAAATGCTGAAAACTGTCCATTGGCAGGAAGTTTTTTAAAAGATCTCATTTTTTAAATAACAAGCATTTCATAACATTAATAGTATATATTGATAGCGGGTAAATAAAGGAACTAAAACAGCGAAAACATATATAGGTCAGTGTGCTTGTTTTCGAGATATTAGTGATCAAAATTTTGGAGGGAAAATGTTCTCTCTTGATTTTTCATAGCTTTATCATTGACAAGTTTGAGTTCTCAAAAACTATCAATAATAACAACGATTTTTAAGACTTTGACAGACGGCTTATAATCATAAATCTAAAAGATTTATCAAAAGAAAATTAGGGTTTAGTTGGCAATTTTTTTTAAAGTCCTTTAAATGGATAAAACCAGAGTATTTCCAAAAACCTGAAAAAAAATCCAAGACATGACAAGCGAACATCCTTAATAAGAACATACCATGTTTAAAACAAAAGAGAGTTCACTTCAATAGATATAAACAATTCATCAAAGATTCATGCGTTTTGGAGTTATTGTTCAACATGTTGATGTCTGACGGATGGACAGAAGGACAACTGTATACCATAGTACGTCCCGTAAGCAGGCTTTTGATGTAAGCAACTATAGCTCACTATACAACCTTCAACAATGAGCAAAACTCATACTGTACTTGTCATGATATTACTAAGTACAATCAAAGGTTCTCTTTAAGGTAGCACAATACAAAGATTTTTCATCCCCAATCAGAAATCTTTAAACCGATGTAATTCCACTCATCTTTCTTTAAATTTTATAAATGAGGTACCAAAAGAAAGAAGAAGGATTAATCTTTCTGATTGGGAGTGAAAAAATCTTTGTATTGTGCTACCTTAAGTGATACATGTAAAAACTCTGCCTTTATCATGATTGAAGCTCCTCAAAAGGGTCAAAATCTTGAAATTGTTAAGCTGTCTATATGACACAAACGATACCCCCGCCTGACCATAGGAAATGATAAATTAAACAATATATATAGTGATTCAATTATAGGAGGAGATAGCTGGACAAACCAAGATCTCTTTATGCAGCTTCGGTACCAAGAAAATGACGAAGTCAAACTACAGCTGTGATCAGCTGTAATTGTCAGAATATTTGGAAGAAATCAAAATTCCTATTGCCATGTACACTTTCGATATGTGTATGAACATCCTACAAAATATTAAAGTTGTACCTTAAAACTGTAGGAGAAAGCCGTCCAAATAAAATTGAGAATGGAAATGGGGAATGTGTCAAAGAGACAACAACCCGTCCAAATAAAAAACAACAGCAGAGGGTCACCAACAGGTCTTCAATGTAGCGAGAAATTCCCGCACCCGGAGGCGTCCTTCAGCTGGCCCCTAAACAAATATATACTAGTCCAGTGATAATGAACGCCATACTAATTTCCAAATTGTACACAAGAAACTAAAATTAAAATAATACAAGACTAACAAAGGCCAGAAACAATGCATCTTTCTGACGAACAGCCGGACGGACAGGAGTAAATTAATATGCCACCCCCTATTTTGTAAGAGTGACTTAAAAATGATACAGGCGCACACACTCATATAAAAATACATACATACATTCATACTATATAGTCTGCATGTGCTTGCGTGTTTAACGTTTTCACTTGTCCTTTCTTGATTAAAAGACGAAGATTTTACAATTGATAATAATCGGCGGGGGGTCTGACTTTTATGGATATAGACTTTCAAAAGCCGAAGATTTTTTAATTGAAAATATTCGGCGGCCATGTGATTAAAAGTCGAAGATTTTAAAATATAATAATCGGCGGTGAATTTTTAAAGCCGAAGATATTGAAAGGCCAAAGATTTTGAAAAGCCGAAGATTTTGAAAAGCCGTAGATTATCTTTTAAAAAAGCCGAAGATTTTGAAAAGCAGTAGATTTTGAAAAGCCGACGATTTTAAAAATACGTAGATTTTGAAAAGCCGAAGATTTTTAAAAGCCGTAGATTTTTAAAAGCCGTAGATTTTGAAAAGCCGTAGATTTTAAAAAGCCGAAGATTTTGAAAAGCCGAATTATTGAAAAGTCGTAGATTTTGAAAAGCTGTAGATTTTAAAAAGCCGAAGATTTTGAAAAGCCGAAGATTTTACAATTATTATAATCGGCGGGATTGTAAAAGCCGAAGATTTATTTGTATCCATGTATTTTTCAGGGAAAAATAATAATAATCGGGGTTTCACTGTGAATTTCAATATTTTTTAATGATGTAAACTTTTTTGTTTTGTTTATCAAATAATTGTAATTATTTGTTAATATTTGACACCAATAAAAAAAAATATATTTATGTTGCATGTTTCAGTGTCAATTTGCTGCATGAATCAAGTTAAAAATGAAAATCAGCATGGAAATATAAAAAATATGGAAACAGAATGCAAAGTCGCATGCTATTTTGATATAGCAATACAGGTTACCATGAATAGAGAAAAAAAAGAATAGACAATAACGGGTTTTCTAAATTATAAAATATTGGGAATAATGGGCAAAATTTTAAATAAGCAAATGGCAGGGAAAAATATAATGATTATAAAAAGAAATATTTCAAGTCAATCTTATTTAGAAATTAGAAGAATGTTCGTTCTTTATTATTAATATATTGTGTCCGTAGGCTACATATTCTCGATCAATAATCGGTTAATTGATAAAAAAAAAAAAAAGCTGTGGTCAAATGAACGTTGTGAGTAGTTTTAGTGTCGAGGGTGTGTCTTGTTCTGTGGGTTTTCATTGGTTTGTTATTTTTCGATCCTCAATGTTTTTAAATAGGCACACAAGCCAGCCATGTTTTTAAGAAAAAACGGATTCATTTTTGAAACTTTTCGAACAACCACATATACAAGGTAGATATTTATTCTTTCATTTTATCCAATATTATTTTCGTTTCATGTTATGTATAAAAAAAAACACGACTTTTTAAATCTTTTCTCATTTTATTTTGAATCTTGCATATGTCACAGAAGACTGACTATCTGACATTGAATTGTCGACGAAGTTTTGACTTACATTATAATAGATGAGATAGAATGCACTCTATTAATATAGATTTAGGGCATGCATACATGGCTCAAGTTATTTAATTATGTGATTTCGAATGTTTGAAAGACACAATATTTTAGATTCCGCAATCCAGGAAAATGTATTTCTAATACTTAATTCAGTTTCTTGTGTCAAATGAATCACTGATTTATTTATCCATTTAGATCTGTATTTAAGTTTTATAGTAGCGACTGATGAAATTTGTGAGGTTCCATAGGTTATTATATAGAAAAGGCCAATTATAGCTTATACTGGTGAAACACTTGAATACTTATATCATAATAGGTCAATGACAGTAAATAAAACTTGACAGTCACAAGTATCTTGATAATTTTAAAGTGGAAGCAGCAGGAAAATTATATAATTTAGTAAGGATAGTCAAATTTTACAACATTAGGGAGGATAGGTAGCGAAGAGCAAATGTCCCATTCATTGTCGGAGGTTTTAGTACATGTTAATTGTTGATTTGTTTGCGAGTTCCTTTTTTGAAAGATACTTTCTCCCACTTCGGTTTTTGTCTCTATTTATTTGATCGCCCTGATTATACACGAAGTCTTTACCACAGAGAGTCATCAAGTAAGACATCAATGAATCTAGTAATGCGACATGTCACTTATTATTTAACATTCAAACCGATTGTCCATTTTTCCGAAACCAATGTCAAATTAACTACATGTGAGATGCTATATTTAACACACACACCCTTTGTGCATGATTATTGTTTCCATTTGCATTTGCGGATCCAGAGGGGGGCGTAGAGGGTGTACATTTTTTTTTTAGTAAAATCATTAATCAGACTAGACTTCGAGAACTTTGCCATTTCCTGTGTATTCCAGTATTGAATTTTTATGCGACAATTCTTTACTTATAAAGATATTTTTCGCTGAAATTTACTGATTATCAAAGTCATGTGATTCGCTATGGTGGAGTTGACCAGTGTGTTTAAAAAAAACTAAACAGAAAGTAACACTCTATAGACTATTACACTCTCATGAAAAAAAGTTCTACAGCAATATGATTTAACTACGAAAACATGTTTAACCCCAAACGCCCCAGCCTATTTAAAAAAAAACATAGCCGAATAAAGATCCCTAGTCAGTACAAGCTCTAGATAGATAGTAAGTACGAACCATTTGATTTGAGGAGACAGTCTAAGATATTTGAAAGAGAACAAATGACTATGATTTTTGCCTTAAACTAAAATTCTGTCCGTATCTGGATTAAAAACAATAATCTTGTCCACTTTATAGTAATAAATTTCCAACAGAACTGTTTAACATTAAATGAACATGATGAATAAAAACGGGCATTTCTATTTGTGGCAGGGTTTGTATTTCTGACCGGAATGTCTGTTTCGCCGAATTGATATATTGAATACTTTTTTCAAGACCAGACTACAACCCGCCTGCTGGGTATGGGCTTTATGTCTCCATTTGTCAGCCGTCATTAATAAATTCGTTGTCATTTCAGACTCATTCTTAGCCTTTGGTTGACTTAAGGGCTACCCTTCACTTCCCTTAATGTTGTTGGGTGAAACATCAACCAAACATTTGGATAAAAATTGCTCGTTTGTTTTTTTTGACCTCGTGTCGGTCGTATTACAAATTCAATCGAATAGCCTGGCGTATAGCATGTTTACAACAAGAAATATGTGAGGTTATAATTTCTTAGTACTTACAACAAACCGGCGAGAATTTTCCATGTCTATTTTTTTACTGACAAATCCCACATCAAATTTATCAGTACATAGCTTTGGATCCATACTATTATTTTATGACAATTAATTGGGAGAATACAGGATCGAAAATGTCCAACCCTTTCACTTTACAGCAACTACAAATTATACATACCCCACGCCAGGAACCGTTTAAAAAGTGCATATTGCACTCATTTTATGTTTTTAGCTCCAAAAAGGTCCCCCAAAAAAATTTCATCTCGCTCCGCTCGGCAAAATTTTAAATCTTCGCCCCCCTTTTGAAAATCCTGGATCTGCCCCTGATTTGGATTATAGTTTGCAATTCCTTCACGCATTTTATGTTGAGCATTTATAAGGAATACCAGTAGAGCTGAAGTCTTTGTCCGACAATATTTTTTGTGCTTTACAAATTTTAAACCGATATTTGGAAACCAGTTGCGTAAACATTCAATTGGGCAAATTCGTTTCCATGGCAATTGTTTGACCCCAACCCTACATACATGGTCTTTTAATCTGAATCTTTTACTTAGTTTACATTTTAAACTGTGATTATGTAACTTTAAGGGAAATTACTTATGATGTGTAAACTATAATATTTGGTACGCAGTTGTATAAGCATTGGTATTTCGTGTATAGTCCCTGTACTCTCGGACATGAGTTGTCGATTGGGAATATTTCATATATTCAAAGAATTACTATATTTGTTTCAACATTTGCGTGTAACTTTCAAAAAAAAAACAATTAGACGAAAAGAGGGCTGAATCATACCAGAGGAGCAGTCAAACTCACACATCGGAATAAACTCGGCAAAATTTTAAATCTTCGTCCACCCCCCTTTGAAAATCCTGGATCCGCCCCTGATTTGGATTATAGTTTACAATTCCTTCACGCATTTTATGTTGAGCATTTATAAGGAATACCTGTAGAGCTAAAGTCTTTGTCCGACAATATTTTTTGTGCTTTACAAATTTTAAACCAATATTTGGAATACAGTTGCGTAAACATTCAATTGGGCAAATTCGTTCCCATGGCAATTGTTTGACCCCAACCCTACATACATGGTCTTTTAATCTGAATCTTTTGCATAGTTTACATTTTAAACTGTGATTATGTAAGTTTAAGGGAAATTACTTACGATGTGTAAACTATAATATTTGGTACGCAGTTGTATAAGCATTGGTATTTCGTGTATAGGCCCTGTACTCTCGGACATGAGTCGTTGATTGGGAATATGTCATATATTCAAAGAATTGCTATTTTTGTTTCAACATTTGCGTGTAATTTTCAAAAAATAATTAGAGGAAAAGAGGGGCGAATCATACCAGAAGAGCAGTCAAACTCACACATCGGAATAAACTGACAACGCCATGGCTAAAAATGAAAAAGACAAACAGACAAATAATTTTACTAGAAACAACACAGAAAACTAAAGACTGAGCAACACGGATCCCACTAAAAACTGGTTGTTATTTTAGATCCCAACATTATATTTACTAAGGAAATAGGTCTTTTTTTATCATATTTTGAATCGCAAGGTTTGATATTGTGTAAATGAAAAATGTTTGAAATAGCTGAATGAGGCCAACAATATAATTAAGATTGTTTGATGTTACCTACCTACCCACCTCAAAAGGGTTCCTTGCAAGGACAACATGTCTGTCAGACAAGGTTAACATAACCTCGTCCTCATATCACGTTTTCAAAGTCAAATTTATAGATTAAATACTATAAGTAATAAGTGAACGTTTTAATAGATAGATATAGGAAGATGTGGTGTGGCAGGGGCGGATGCAGGAATTTTCGAAAGGGGGGTGCTAACCCAGGGCAAAAGGGGGGGGGGGGGTGCAGGGGGGGTGCAAAACATATGTCCCGATACAAATGCATTGATCGGCAAAAATAAAGGGGGGGGTGCGCACCCCCGGAACCCCCCCCCCCCCCCCCCTGGATCCGCAACTGTGTGGGTGCCAATGAGACAACTCTCCATTCAAATAACAATTTATAAAAGAAAACCATTATAGGTCAATGTACGGCTTTCAACACGGAGCCTTGACTCACACCGAACAACAAGCTATGTATGGATAGAATGATTGTAAGGTGAACATGTCAGACTGACAGGGTTCTTTAACCTCGACCCCATTTTTATGGTATATTAAATAATTATTTGTTTTCTTGTTCTATTCTATTTTTAAGTTACTATGAGCAAAAAGGCCACTATATTTAGTGTGTAGAAAGATTGTAAGTTATACATTGTACATATCTGTCTGACAGATTAATATGACCTTGACCTCCAGCTCTTAATTCATTGAACAGTAAAAAGTTTTCCCGATTTTTGTCTCGCTTGACGGAGTAAAAAAAGCGAGACAGGTATGATGTTTCCAGCTACGGCGGCGGCGGCTTCAACAATGTATTAGTTTGTGATAAGGTCTAGTTAATGGTGAACAACTAGTGGTAACTCAAAGATGTTTGGTGTGCAGTTATATTAGTATTGGCACATCTCATTACCATGGAGATTATTTGGCCCCGTCCCCTCAGTCATGGTTGATTGACTTTGAAACTTTTGCTTAGTTCAAGTCGAGCCTGCGACTCTAGTCACAGAAAGCTCGACATAGGGATAGTGATCTGGCAGCGGCGTCGGTGGTGTTAGCTAACTTCTTAAAAGCTTTATATTTTAGAAGGTTTGAGACCTGGATGATTTATAGTTTGTATATTGATGCCTCATGTTACGAAGTTTCCGTCAGTCACATGTCTAATGTCCTTGACCTCATTTGTATGGTTCAGTGACTACTTAAAAAAAGTTCAGATTTTTAATAATGTTAAATTCTCTCTTATCATAAGTAATATGATAACTATATTTGGTATGTCCGTACCATGCAAAGGTCCTTATGCCTGTCAGACAGTTTTCAATTGACCTCGACCTCATTTCATGGATCAATGAACAAGGTTAGGTTTTGGTGGTCAAGTCCATATCTCAGATACTATATGCAAAAGGTCTAGTATATTCGGTGTATGGAAGGACTGTGAGGTGTACATGTCCAACTGACAGGTGTCTTCTGACCTTGACCTCATTTTCATGGCTCAGTGGTCAAAGTTAAGTTTTTGAGTTTTGGTTTTTTTTTCTAACACTGTATGCAATTGGTCAACTATATTTGGTGTATGGCAATATTTTATTATCTATTTATCAGTCACACATGTTTTATTTGACCTTAACCTAATTTTCATGGTTCAGTGGTCAAAGTTGAGTTTTAAAATTTTGGTCTTTTTTTCAAATACTATTTGCAATTGGTCAACTATATTTGGTGTATGGAAATATTTCATAATCTATATGTCAGTCACGCAAGTTTTATTGACCTTAACCTCATTTTTATGGTTATTGCTCAGTATTAAGTTTTTGTGTTTTGGTCTGTTTTTCTTAAACTATAAGCAATAGGTCAACTATATTTGTTGTATTGACGAATTGTTAGCTGTACATGCCTGTCTGGCATGGTTCATCTGACCTTGACATCATTTTCATGGTTCATTGGTCAATGTTTAGTTTTCTTGGTTAATGTTAAATTTATGTGACAGTTCTAATAAAGCTTTATATTTTTATATCAACATAATATCAATGATTAGTAAAGAAGGCGAGACATTTCAGTGTGTGCACTCTTGTTATGTATTAGTTTGTGATTAGGTCGGTTTATGGGGGAACCACTAGTGGTGTGTCAATGGTATTTGGTATGCAGTTGTATTAGCATTGGTACATCTCATTTCCATGGAGATTGTTTAGCCTTGTACCTTTAGTTATGGTTCAATTACTTTGAACATTTGCAAAACTTACATGTTCAAGTGTTGCTATTTTAATTTCAACATTTGCATTATAAAAATTACAAAACGCGAGACATATCTCTGTGATAACAGTTATCAAAGGTACCAGGATTATAATTTAGTACGCCAGACGCGCGTTTCGTCTGCATAAGACTCATCAGTGACGCTCATATCAAAATATTTATAAAACAAAGTACAATGTTGAAGAGCACAGTTAATGTCAGTTAGTTAAGCATTAAGCAATACTTAAAACATATTTTGGTCTTTTGAATAATTGTAAGGTATATACGTCTGTTTGGTAGGACTCGTATGACAAATGTATGACTTTGACCTCATTTTTTTGTCCGTGAATTGTAATGGTTAATTAGTCAATGTTTTATATTTGGTCTGTTTCTCGTGTACTTATGATGAGCAATCGAACCAGTATATTTAGTGTACGGAAAGATTGAAAGATATTCGCAAGACTCAACCTTTTTTTCAAAATCCTAAATCGGCATCTGCCACTTGTACGTCTAGCTTTTCGTGGATAATGATAATGTTAAGTTTACATGATGGAATGACTAATGTTTTTGAATTCTGGTTTCGCTACTTCGTAAAATGTAAAAGTGAAAGAGTAATTAACTTAAAAAGTTTAAGGGGGATGCATTTTTGTGAATTATTAAGATGATATTATGCGTTTACTTTTCTACATTGGTTAGAGGTATAGGGGGAGGGTTGAGATCTCACAAACATGTTTAACCCCGCCGCATTGTTGCGCCTGTCCCAAGTCAGGAGCCTCTGGCCTTTGTTAGTCTTGTATTATTTTAATTTTAGTTTCTTGTGTTCAATTTGTAAATTAGTATGGCGTTCATTATCACTGGACTAGTATATATTTGTTTAGGGGCCAGCTGAGGGACGCCTCCGGGTGCGGGAATTTCCCGCTACATTGAAGACCTGTTGGTGACCCTCTGCTGTTGTTTTTTATTTGGTCGGGTTGTTGTCTCTTTGACACATTCCCCATTTCCATTCTCAATTTTATTAGTTCTTCTTGCTTTTAGTTTTGGTTAGGTTCCAGAGATGATTAATAATCATTAATCACATAAAAATGTTCTATTCCAGAAAATGTCTGAAGGATTCCAGCAGGATTTAAAATTCTGCCATTACTAAAATGAGTTTAAGAATCATGTAAATACATTAACTGATAAAGAAAATTGCTTTGTAAAGAAGAACATTTGTATGTATGATTTGTTATTTGTAGCACATGGACATACAGTACTGCTTAGAAAGGAGTGATATAAACAGAATGACTCATCATGACAAAAGATCACAAGACTAAGAAAAAGAAATTTGATTGCTGAATGGTATGTAATTTTATTCGTTCATTGTATGTTCACTTGTTTGTGTAAATGTGTCTCTCGATTAAGTTAAGCTATTTCAATTGATACTTTAAAGTGTGTCACTATATTTTGTGATATTACACTATTTTTTTTAGGCTAGGGTAAAGGTTGGTACATATAAAAACGTTTACATCGGGATCATTTGTTTACATCTGTCCTAGGTCAGACACCTGCTATACGATGGTTGTCGTGTGTTGATGTGGTTGATAAGTGATCTTTTTTCAATGTAGATTAGACCGTTTGTTTTCTGTTTGAATGGTTTGACACTAGTCCGTTTTGTGGCTCTTTATAGCTTGCTGTGCTGTTAAAGACGATCACCCCATAGAAATTAAATCAGGAAATTTGTTCTAACAAAAAATTGACGTCTTCGTTGACTTGTGAAGTTAATGTTGACCAGTTAAGCTTCAAACCATCGCACCTCAGCATGTACATCGTGTTTCGGTGAACCGTATGGCGGGTTATTTTCGCGAGTGTAACATGTCGCGATTTTCATTGAAAAGGGTATACGAATTGTTTTGGCGGTTATTATTTTTGAGAATTCAAAACTTTTATCAATACCTTAGTTTGTACACTTTCAAATTGGCGGAATTTATTTTGGCGATTTAGTTCCATCCGCGAAAATGAGCGATAATGTACACCCCGCGAAAATAACCCAATATACGGTACTATCACGGTTCCGAGTCTCATATCTAACGTGACCTACCCCAAAACCTATTCGAACAAGAAAAATACTGATCAAAACCATTAAAGGTTCTGGAGATTTACCCGAATTTAATTAATCGTTACTAGTCGGTAATTCATGCTACGCCTATAATAGCACGCCTACACTATTATACGCTTCCATTATAGCACGCCTATAATAGCACGCCTACACTATATCACGCATATATTAGCACGCCTACACTATATAGCACTCATATAATAGCACGCCTCCACTATAATATGCCTCCTTTATAGCACGCCTATAATAGCATGCCTATACTATATCACGCATATATTAGAACGCCTACACTATAGCACGTATATAAAAGCACTACTCCACTATAGCACGCCTATACTATCGTAGACGTAGCGTGAATGACCCAGTAGTTAGATTGCCAATTATTAGTATTATTCACAATGAAAGCATGGAAAGAGGAGTACAAGGAGACGACGAGAAATGTAATATGTTGAAAATAGTCTGATTTCTTTTTTTAGAGGAGAAAGCCATTTCAATTCCTGAATTTAAAACAAGAACCAATATTGTTTAAATTATTTGTCATTAGTAAGAAGATTTCAATCTGAAATGATCATTTAGCATTAGTAACAAGATTTCAGTCAGAAACGTTCATTAAGCACTAGTAATAAGATTTCAGTCTGAAACGGTCATTTAGCATTAGTAAAAAGATTTCAGTCTGAAACAATCATTAAGCACTAGTAAAAAAAATTCAGTCTGAAACGTTCATTAAGCACTAGTAATAAGATTTCAGTCTGAAACGGTCATTTAGCATTAGTAACAAGATTTCAGTCTGAAACGGTCATTAAGCACTAGTAAGAAAATTTCATTCTGAAATGGTCATTAAGCACTAGTAAGAAGTTTTCATTCTGAAACAGTCATTAAGCACTAGTAACAAGATTTCAGTCTGAAAAGGTTATTTAACACTTGTAACACGATTTCAATCAGAAACGGTCATTTCGCACTAGTAACAAGATATCAGTCTGCAATGATCATTTAGCACTAGTAACAAGATTTCAGTCTCAAACGGTCATTGCCCCCTAGTAAAAAGATTTTAGTCCGAAACGGTCATTAAGCACTGGTAAAAAGATTTCAGACCGAAACGGTCATTAAGAACTAGTAAAAAGATCTCAGTTTAAAACGGTCATTTAGTTAGTTTATCCTCTTCAATTTGATCCATGGCGTTGACAGTTTATTTTCGATTTATGAGTTTGGCTGTCCCTCTGGTATCTTTCGTCCCTCCTTTAGTTAAAATGATTTCCGTCGGAAACTATAGTTTTGCTCTGATGAAGTCTAACTCGACCAAAATCTATCGAGAGAGAAAATCAATTTGTTCTAAGACTTTCATACGCCGATCCGATCGATAGGTAATACAGTCCGTAATTATTAAAAAGGAAATTGGTGATATAAGTTAAATGTTAGATCCTGATACGGAACAAGCTGGAGATGTCATAAGCTAAAACATTCTAAAAATGAGTCTCGAACAATGTACGTAAGCAATTCTCATTTTTTCTAATTTCTCGTGTCCCGCCAGATTTCATTCCCGTTTTCACGGCACAATAATTCGACTTTCACGTGTCACGCTTACTAAAAATCGGCAATCCCGCGTCACACTTAGACCCAAATGAGACCCACCTAATAAAGTACCAGTTTCCAGTTAGCTGAAAGACTACAAAATTGTTGAGAAGGTGTATTCTACATGCTGTTCCCATATTATCATTTTCTACATTTGAAAATGTCTGTAACAAGTCAGGAATATGACAGCTGTTGTCCATTCGTTTTTGATGCGTTTTGTCATTTGATTTTGCCATGTGATGAGGGACTTTCCAATTTGATTTTCTTCGAGTTCAGTATTTTTGTGATTTTACTTCTCACTTTATCCCTTAAAAAAATACACAAGACACATTTCTATAGCAAATCACTAAAAACAGTATCATAACATAATATAAGACACAATCTGAATTTTATAACTCTTAGTAATCAATGAGATGAACGATGTACACTTACTCAATAAAATGTACATTTGTTTGGAAGCATATTCTGATATGCCAAGCTACACCCTTAGTCAATCAGATGTCTATGAGACAACTTGGGATCTCAAGCAGATATATGTGAAGCTGTACCATTCTTATTAATTTATACATTGTTATCGCAAAGCACTAAGTACATTCTCATTTAATAACACTAGATACATTTTCTTATAACATAGAATTTTGTTAATTAGTTGTATGAGAAGCTGTGCAGTGACTCAATAAAATTTAGATAATACGTGTACTGATACGCAAAGCTGTGTCCTTACTGAGTCAGATGCTTGAACAACTGTAACCTTATTGTAGCATGTACATTCTTTTAGCATAGCACTAAGTACTTTTTTAAACATAACACCATGTACACTATGATAACATAGCACTATGTACTTTTTTACTAGATACCCCAAGGTACATTATATTAACATAAGAATAAGTTCATTCTTATTAGATACCCGTTTTCCACTAGGTACAATATAATAACATAGTATTCACACTTTAATCAGATGAATGGGAAGCTGTACAATTACTTAATAAACTGTAGATTAGACAGGAACCATATTCTGATAGGCAAAGCTATGCCCTTACTCATTCGGATGCATTTAAGACAATCTTGGGATCTCAATCAGAGGTTTGAGAAAGCTTCACCCTAAGCCATACAGATACTTATGATGTATCCTTTCTCAATCTTTTGTATGAGAAGGTGTATTCTTACTTATTTCATTAACGATTTTGCAAGCTACATTCTTATAGTATACATTTTTGTAGTACATTTTTATAACATAACACAAAACAAGACACATTCTGAACTTTATAGATTTAGTACTCAACCAAATGAATAAAAAACTGAACACTTGCCATTCAGACATTTATTATGTATCCTTTCGCAATCTTATGTATGAGAAGGTGTATTCTTTCTTATTTCATCAAAGATTTTGCAAGATACATTCTTATAGCATAGCACTGAGTACATTCTTATAACATAACATAAGACTTATTCTGAACTTTATAGCTTTAGTACTCAAGCAGATAAATAGAAAAGCACTAAGTTATTACTTAAAAACATAACACAAGGTACAGCATATTATCAGCACATTAAGTACTGTCTTGTTAGTTACCACAAGGTACTATAAAATACCATAGCATTTCGACCTTAATCAGATGAATGCATTTGAGACAAGCTTGGGATCTCAAGCAGATGTTTGAGAAAGCTTCACCCTCAGCTAAACAGATACATGTGCTGTATCTTTTTTTTCAATTTTATGTATGAGAAGGTGTTTTCTTTACTTATTTCGTTTAAGGTTTTGCAAGATATATTCTTATAGCATAGCACTAAGTGTATTCTTATAACATAAAATAAGACAAGATTCTGAACTTTATTGCTTTAGTACTCAATCAGATGAACAAAACACTGTACTTAAGACCATAACACAAAACACATTATATTATCAGAAGATTAAGTACATTCTTGTTAAATACTATTAGACACAGTAAAATAACATAGCATTTAAACCTAAATCAGATGAATGAGAAGCTGCGAAATCTCTCAATAAACTGTAGATTAGACTGGAACCATATTATGATATGTTTGCCAAGCTGTACCCTTACTCATTCAAATGCATTTGAGACGAGCTTTAGATCTCAGCCGTATGTTTGAGAAAGCTTCACCCTAAGCCATAAAGACACATATGTTGCATCCTTTCTCAATCTTATGTATGAGAAGTTGTATTTTTCTTATTTCGTCAAAGATTTTGCAAGATACATTCTTATAGCATAGCACTAAGTACATTTATTATCTCATAGCACTAAGTACATTCCTATAATATAACACAAGACAAGACACATTCTGATTTTTATAGCTTTAGTATTCAATCAGATGAATAAAACACTATACACTGACTCATTAAAACGTACATTATCATAGCGAAGCACTAAGTTCTTACTTAAAAAACATAACATAAGGTACATTATATTATCAGAAGATTAAGCACAGTCTTGTTAGATACCACTAGATACAATAAAATAACATAGCATTTAAACCTTTATTAGATGAATGAGAAGCTGTGCAATTACTCAATAAACTGTAGATTCGACTGGAACCACATTCTGATATGTTTGCAAATTAGTGCACTTACTCATTTAAATGCATTTGAGACAAACTTGGGATTTCAGGCAAATGTTTGAGAAAGATTCACCCTAAGCCATACAGACACATATGTTGTATCATTTCTCAATCTTATGTATGAGAAGTTATATTTTTCTTATTTCGTCAAAGATTTTGAAAGAAACATTCTTATAGCGTAGCACTAAGTAAATTCCTATAATGTAACGCAAGACAAGACACATTCTGAACTTTATAGCTTTAGTACTCAATCAGATGATTAAAAAACTATACACTAACTCATTAAAACGTTCATTCTTATAGCAAAGCACTAAGTTCTTACTTAAAAGACATAACACAAGCTACATTATATTATCAGACGATTAAGCACAGTCTTGTTAGATATCACTAGATACAATAAAATCACATAGCATTTAAACCTTAATCAGATGAATGAAAACCTGTGCAATTACTCAATAAACTGTAGATTAGACTAAAACCATATTCTGATATGCAAAGCTGTGCCCTTACTCATTCAGATGCATTTGAGAAAAGCTTGGGATCTCAAGCAGATGTTTGAGAAAGCTTCACCCTCAGCCATACAGATACATGTGATGCATCAATTTTCAATCTTATATATGAGAAAGTGTATTCTTTACTTATTTCGTTAAAGGTTTTGCAAGATACATTTATATAGCATAGCACTAAGTACATTCTTATAACATATAATAAGACACATTCTGAACTTTATAGCTTTAGTACTCAACCAGATGAATAAAAAACTGTACACGTACTCATTAAAGCGTACATTCTTATAGCAAAGCACTAAGTTCTTACTTAAAAAACATAACACAAGGTACCTTATATTCTCAGAAGATTAAGCACAGTCTTGTTAGATACCACTAGATACAATAAAATAACATAGCATTTAAACCTTTATTAGATGAATGAGAAGCTGTGCAATTACTCAATAAACTGTAGATTAGACTGGAACCATATTCTGATATGTTTGCAAAGCTGTGCCCTCTCTCATTCAAATGCATTTGAGAGAAGCTTGGGATTTCAGGCAGATGTTTGAGAAAGTTTAACCCTAACCATACAGACACATATGTTGTATCCTTTTTCAATCTTATGTATGAGAAGTTGTATTTTTCTTATTTCGTCAAAGATTTTGCAAGAAACATTCTTATAGCATAGCACTAAGTACATTATTATCTCATAGCACTAAGTAAATTCCTATAATGTAACACAAGACAAGACACATTCTGAACTTTATAGCTTTAGTAATCAATCAGATGAATAAAAAATTATACACTAACTCATTAAAACGTTCATTCTTATAGCAAAGCACTAAGTTCTTACTTAAAAAACATAACACAAGCTACATTATATTATCAGACGATTAAGCACAGTCTTGTTAGATATCACTAGATACAATAAAATCACATAGCATTTAAACCTTAATCAGATGAATTAAAACCTGTGCAATTACTCAATAAACTGTAGATTAGACTAGAACCATATTCTGATATGCAAAGCTGTGCCCTTACTCAATCAGATGCATTTGAGAAAAGCTTGGGATCTCAAGCAGATGTTTGAGAAAGCTTCACCCTCAGCCATACCGATACATGTGATGCATCAATTTTCAATCTTATATATGAGAAAGTGTATTCTTTACTTATTTCGTTAAAGGTTTTGCAAGATACATTCATATAGCATAGCACTAAGTATATTCTTATAACATATAATAAGACACATTCTGAACTTTATAGCTTTAGTACTCAATCAGATGAATAAAAAACTGTACACGTACTCATTAAAGCGTACATTCTTATAGCAAAGCACTAAGTTCTTACTTAAAAAACATAACACAAGGTACCTTATATTATCAGAAGATTAAGCACAGTCTTGTTAAATACCACTAGATACAATAAAATAACATAGCATTTAAACCTTTATTAGATGAATGAGAAGCTGTGCAATTACTCAATAAACTGTAGATTAGACTGGAACCATATTCTGATATGTTTGCAAAGCTGTGCCCTCTCTCATTCAAATGCAATAGAGACAAGCTTGGGATTTCAGGCAGATGTTTGAGAAAGCTTCACCCTAAGCCATACAGACACATATGTTGTATCCTTTCTCAATCTTATGTATGAGAAGTTGTATTTTTCTTATTTCGTCAAAGATTTTGCAAGAAACATTCTTATAGCATAGCACTAAGTACATTATTATCTCATAGCACTAAGTAAATTCCTATAATGTAACACAAGACAAGACACATTCTGAACTTTATAGCTTTAGTAATCAATCAGATGAATAAAAAATTATACACTAACTCATTAAAACGTTCATTCTTATAGCAAAGCACTAAGTTCTTACTTAAAAAACATAACACAAGCTACATTATATTATCAGACGATTAAGCACAGTCTTGTTAGATATCACTAGATACAATAAAATCACATAGCATTTAAACCTTTATCAGATGAATGAAAACCTGTGCAATTACTCAATAAACTGTAGATTAGACTAGAACCATATTCTGATATGCAAAGCTGTGCCCTTACTCATTCAGATGCATTTGAGAAAAGCTTGGGATCTCAAGCAGATGTTTGAGAAAGCTTCACCCTCAGCCATACAGATACATGTGATGCATCAATTTTCAATCTTATATATGAGAAAGTGTATTCTTTACTTATTTCGTTAAAGGTTTTGCAAGATACATTCATATAGCATAGCACTAAGTACATTCTTATAACATATAATAAGACACATTCTGAACTTTATAGCTTTAGTACTCAATCAGATGAATAAAAAACTGTACACGTACTCATTGAAGCGTACATTCTTATAGCAAAGCACTAAGTTCTTACTTAAAAAACATAACACCAGGTACCTTATATTATCAGAAGATTAAGCACAGTCTTGTTAGATACCACTAGATACAATAAAATAACATAGCATTTAAACCTTTATTAGATGAATGAGAAGCTGTGCAATTACTCAATAAACTGTAGATTAGACTGGAACCATATTCTGATATGTTTGCAAAGCTGTGCCCTCTCTCATTCAAATGCATTTGAGACAAGCTTGGGATTTCAGGCAGATGTTTGAGAAAGCTTCACCCTACGCCATACAGACACATATGTTGTATCCTTTTTCAATCTTATGTATGAGAAGTTGTATTTTTCTTATTTCGTCAAAGATTTTGCAAGAAACATTCTTATAGCATAGCACTAAGTACATTATTATCTCATAGCACTAAGTAAATTCCTATAATGTAACACAAGACAAGACACATTCTGAACTTTATAGCTTTAGTAATCAATCAGATGAATAAAAAATTATACACTAACTCATTAAAACGTTCATTCTTATAGCAAAGCACTAAGTTCTTACTTAAAAAACATAACACAAGCTACATTATATTATCAGACGATTAAGCACAGTCTTGTTAGATATCACTAGATACAATAAAATCACATAGCATTTAAACCTTAATCAGATGAATGAAAACCTGTGCAATTACTCAATAAACTGTAGATTAGACTAGAACCATATTCTGATATGCAAAGCTGTGCCCTTACTCATTCAGATGCATTTGAGAAAAGCTTGGGATCTCAAGCAGATGTTTGAGAAAGCTTCACCCTCAGCCATACCGATGCATGTGATGCATCAATTTTCAATCTTATATATGAGAAAGTGTATTCTTTACTTATTTCGTTAAAGGTTTTGCAAGATACATTCATATAGCATAGCACTAAGTACATTCTTATAACATATAATAAGACACATTCTGAACTTTATAGCTTTAGTACTCAATCAGATGAATAAAAAACTGTACACGTACTCATTAAAGCGTACATTCTTATAGCAAAGCACTAAGTTCTTACTTAAAAAACATAACACAAGGTACCTTATATTATCAGAAGATTAAGCACAATCTTGTTAAATACCACTAGATACAATAAAATAACATAGCATTTAAGCCTTTATTAGATGAATGAGAAGCTGTGCAATTACTCAATAAACTGTAGATTAGACTGGAACCATATTCTGATATGTTTGCAAAGCTGTGCCCTCTCTCATTCAAATGCATTAGAGACAAGCTTGGGATTTCAGGCAGATGTTTGAGAAAGCTTCACCCTAAGCCATACAGACACATATGTTGTATCCTTTCTCAATCTTATGTATGAGAAGTTGTATTTTTCTTATTTCGTCAGAGATTTTGCAAGAAACATTCTTATAGCATAGCACTAAGTACATTATTATCTCATAGCACTAAGTAAATTCCTATAATGTAACACAAGACAAGACACATTCTGAACTTTATAGCTTTAGTAATCAATCAGATGAATAAAAAATTATACACTAACTCATTAAAACGTTCATTCTTATAGCAAAGCACTAAGTTCTTACTTAAAAAACATAACACAAGCTACATTATATTATCAGACGATTAAGCACAGTCTTGTTAGATATCACTAGATACAATAAAATCACATAGCATTAAACCTTAATCAGATGAATGAAAACCTGTGCAATTACTCAATAAACTGTAGATTAGACTAGAACCATATTCTGATATGCAAAGCTGTGCCCTTACTCATTCAGATGCATTTGAGAAAAGCTTGGGATCTCAAGCAGATGTTTGAGAAAGCTTCACCCTCAGCCATACAGATACATGTGATGCATCAATTTTCAATCTTATATATGAGAAAGTGTATTCTTTACTTATTTCGTTAAAGGTTTTGCAAGATACATTCATATAGCATAGCACTAAGTACATTCTTATAACATATAATAAGACACATTCTGAACTTTATAGCTTTAGTACTCAATCAGATGAATAAAAAACTGTACACGTACTCATTAAAGCGTACATTCTTATAGCAAAGCACTAAGTTCTTACTTAAAAAACATAACACAAGGTACCTTATATTATCAGAAGATTAAGCACAGTCTTGTTAGATACCACTAGATACAATAAAATAACATAGCATTTAAACCTTTATTAGATGAATGAGAAGCTGTGGAATTACTCAATAAACTGTAGATTAGACTGGAACCATATTCTGATATGTTTGCAAAGCTGTGCCCTCTCTCAGTCAAATGCATTTGAGACAAGCTTGGGATTTCAGGCAGATGTTTGAGAAAGCTTCACCCTAAGCCATACAGACACATATGTTGTATCCTTTCTCAATCTTATGTATGAGAAGTTGTATTTTTCTTATTTCGTCAGAGATTTTGCAAGAAACATTCTTATAGCATAGCACTAAGTACATTATTATCTCATAGCACTAAGTAAATTCCTATAATGTAACACAAGACAAGACACATTCTGAACTTTATAGCTTTAGTAATCAATCAGATGAATAAATAATTATACACTAACTCATTAAAACGTTCATTCTTATAGCAAAGCACTAAGTTCTTACTTAAAAAACATAACACAAGCTACATTATAGTATCAGAAGATTAAGCACAGTCTTGTTAGATATCACTAGATACAATAAAATCACATAGCATTTAAACCTTAATCAGATGAATGAAAACCTGTGCAATTACTCAATAAACTGTAGATTAGACTAGAACCATATTCTGATATGCAAAGCTGTGCCCTTACTCATTCAGATGCATTTGAGAAAAGCTTGGGATCTCAAGCAGATGTTTGAGAAAGCTTCACCCTCAGCCATACAGATACATGTGATGCATCAATTTTCAATCTTATATATGAGAAAGTGTATTCTTTACTTATTTCGTTAAAGGTTTTGCAAGATACATTCATATAGCATAGCACTAAGTACATTCTTATAACATATAATAAGACACATTCTGAACTTTATAGCTTTAGTACTCAATCAGATGAATAAAAAACTGTACACGTACTCATTAAAGCGTACATTCTTATAGCAAAGCACTAAGTTCTTACTTAAAAAACATAACACAAGGTACCTTATATTATCAGAAGATTAAGCACAGTCTTGTTAGATACCACTAGATACAATAAAATAACATAGCATTTAAACCTTTATTAGATGAATGAGAAGCTGTGCAATTACTCAATAAACTGTAGATTAGACTGGAACCATATTCTGATATGTTTGCAAAGCTGTGCCCTCTCTCATTCAAATGCATTTGAGACAAGCTTGGGATTTCAGGCAGATGTTTGAGAAAGCTTCACCCTAAGCCATACAGACACATATGTTGTATCCTTTTTCAATCTTATGTATGAGAAGTTGTATTTTTCTTATTTCGTCAAAGATTTTGCAAGAAACATTCTTATAGCATAGCACTAAGTACATTATTATCTCATAGCACTAAGTAAATTCCTATAATGTAACACAAGACAAGACACATTCTGAACTTTATAGCTTTAGTAATCAATCAGATGAATAAAAAATTATACACTAACTCATTAAAACGTTCATTCTTATAGCAAAGCACTAAGTTCTTACTTAAAAAACATAACACAAGCTACATTATATTATCAGACGATTAAGCACAGTCTTGTTAGATATCACTAGATACAATAAAATCACATAGCATTTAAACCTTAATCAGATGAATGAAAACCTGTGCAATTACTCAATAAACTGTAGATTAGACTAGAACCATATTCTGATATGCAAAGCTGTGCCCTTACTCATTCAGATGCATTTGAGAAAAGCTTGGGATCTCAAGCAGATGTTTGAGAAAGCTTCACCCTCAGCCATACCGATACATGTGATGCATCAATTTTCAATCTTATATATGAGAAAGTGTATTCTTTACTTATTTCGTTAAAGGTTTTGCAAGATACATTCATATAGCATAGCACTAAGTACATTCTTATAACATATAATAAGACACATTCTGAACTTTATAGCTTTAGTACTCAATCAGATGAATAAAAAACTGTACACGTACTCATTAAAGCGTACATTCTTATAGCAAAGCACTAAGTTCTTACTTAAAAAACATAACACAAGGTACCTTATATTATCAGAAGATTAAGCACAATCTTGTTAAATACCACTAGATACAATAAAATAACATAGCATTTAAACCTTTATTAGATGAATGAGAAGCTGTGCAATTACTCAATAAACTGTAGATTAGACTGGAACCATATTCTGATATGTTTGCAAAGCTGTGCCCTCTCTCATTCAAATGCATTAGAGACAAGCTTGGGATTTCAGGCAGATGTTTGAGAAAGCTTCACCCTAAGCCATACAGACACATATGTTGTATCCTTTCTCAATCTTATGTATGAGAAGTTGTATTTTTCTTATTTCGTCAGAGATTTTGCAAGAAACATTCTTATAGCATAGCACTAAGTACATTATTATCTCATAGCACTAAGTAAATTCCTATAATGTAACACAAGACAAGACACATTCTGAACTTTATAGCTTTAGTAATCAATCAGATGAATAAAAAATTATACACTAACTCATTAAAACGTTCATTCTTATAGCAAAGCACTAAGTTCTTACTTAAAAAACATAACACAAGCTACATTATATTATCAGACGATTAAGCACAGTCTTGTTAGATATCACTAGATACAATAAAATCACATAGCATTAAACCTTAATCAGATGAATGAAAACCTGTGCAATTACTCAATAAACTGTAGATTAGACTAGAACCATATTCTGATATGCAAAGCTGTGCCCTTACTCATTCAGATGCATTTGAGAAAAGCTTGGGATCTCAAGCAGATGTTTGAGAAAGCTTCACCCTCAGCCATACAGATACATGTGATGCATCAATTTTCAATCTTATATATGAGAAAGTGTATTCTTTACTTATTTCGTTAAAGGTTTTGCAAGATACATTCATATAGCATAGCACTAAGTACATTCTTATAACATATAATAAGACACATTCTGAACTTTATAGCTTTAGTACTCAATCAGATGAATAAAAAACTGTACACGTACTCATTAAAGCGTACATTCTTATAGCAAAGCACTAAGTTCTTACTTAAAAAACATAACACAAGGTACCTTATATTATCAGAAGATTAAGCACAGTCTTGTTAGATACCACTAGATACAATAAAATAACATAGCATTTAAACCTTTATTAGATGAATGAGAAGCTGTGCAATTACTCAATAAACTGTAGATTAGACTGGAACCATATTCTGATATGTTTGCAAAGCTGTGCCCTCTCTCAGTCAAATGCATTTGAGACAAGCTTGGGATTTCAGGCAGATGTTTGAGAAAGCTTCACCCTAAGCCATACAGACACATATGTTGTATCCTTTCTCAATCTTATGTATGAGAAGTTGTATTTTTCTTATTTCGTCAGAGATTTTGCAAGAAACATTCTTATAGCATAGCACTAAGTACATTATTATCTCATAGCACTAAGTAAATTCCTATAATGTAACACAAGACAAGACACATTCTGAACTTTATAGCTTTAGTAATCAATCAGATGAATAAATAATTATACACTAACTCATTAAAACGTTCATTCTTATAGCAAAGCACTAAGTTCTTACTTAAAAAACATAACACAAGCTACATTATATTATCAGAAGATTAAGCACAGTCTTGTTAGATATCACTAGATACAATAAAATCACATAGCATTTAAACCTTAATCAGATGAATGAAAACCTGTGCAATTACTCAATAAACTGTAGATTAGACTAGAACCATATTCTGATATGCAAAGCTGTGCCCTTACTCATTCAGATGCATTTGAGAAAAGCTTGGGATCTCAAGCAGATGTTTGAGAAAGCTTCACCCTCAGCCATACAGATACATGTGATGCATCAATTTTCAATCTTATATATGAGAAAGTGTATTCTTTACTTATTTCGTTAAAGGTTTTGCAAGATACATTCATATAGCATAGCACTAAGTACATTCTTATAACATATAATAAGACACATTCTGAACTTTATAGCTTTAGTACTCAATCAGATGAATAAAAAACTGTACACGTACTCATTAAAGCGTACATTCTTATAGCAAAGCACTAAGTTCTTACTTAAAAAACATAACACAAGGTACCTTATATTATCAGAAGATTAAGCACAGTCTTGTTAGATACCACTAGATACAATAAAATAACATAGCATTTAAACCTTTATTAGATGAATGAGAAGCTGTGCAATTACTCAATAAACTGTAGATTAGACTGGAACCATATTCTGATATGTTTGCAAAGCTGTGCCCTCTCTCATTCAAATGCATTTGAGACAAGCTTGGGATTTCAGGCAGATGTTTGAGAAAGCTTCACCCTAAGCCATACAGACACATATGTTGTATCCTTTCTCAATCTTATGTATGCGAAGTTGTATTTT
This sequence comes from Mytilus edulis, assembly GCF_963676685.1. Taxonomy (NCBI): domain Eukaryota; kingdom Metazoa; phylum Mollusca; class Bivalvia; order Mytilida; family Mytilidae; genus Mytilus; species Mytilus edulis. Next base: position 50,439,548 of record NC_092354.1, read on the forward strand.
TCTTATTTCGTCAAAGATTTTGCAAGAAACATTCTTATAGCATAGCACTAAGAACATTATTATCTCATAGCACTAAGTAAATTCCTATAATGTAACACAAGACAAGACACATTCTGAACTTTATAGCTTTAGTAATCAATCAGATGAATAAAAAATTATACACTAACTCATTAAAACGTTCATTCTTATAGCAAAGCACTAAGTTCTTACTTAAAAAACATAACACAAGCTACATTATATTATCAGACGATTAAGCACAGTCTTGTTAGATATCACTAGATACAATAAAATCACATAGCATTTAAACCTTAATCAGATGAATGAAAACCTGTGCAATTACTCAATAAACTGTAGATTAGACTAGAACCATATTCTGATATGCAAAGCTGTGCCCTTACTCATTCAGATGCATTTGAGAAAAGCTTGGGATCTCAAGCAGATGTTTGAGAAAGCTTCACCCTCAGCCATACAGATACATGTGATGCATCAATTTTCAATCTTATATATGAGAAAGTGTATTCTTTACTTATTTCGTTAAAGGTTTTGCAAGATACATTCATATAGCATAGCACTAAGTACATTCTTATAACATATAATAAGACACATTCTGAACTTTATAGCTTTAGTACTCAATCAGATGAATAAAAAACTGTACACGTACTCATTAAAGCGTACATTCTTATAGCAAAGCACTAAGTTCTTACTTAAAAAACATAACACAAGGTACCTTATATTATCAGAAGATTAAGCACAGTCTTGTTAGATACCACTAGATACAATAAAATAACATAGCATTTAAACCTTTATTAGATGAATGAGAAGCTGTGCAATTACTCAATAAACTGTAGATTAGACTGGAACCATATTCTGATATGTTTGCAAAGCTGTGCCCTCTCTCATTCAAATGCATTTGAGACAAGCTTGGGATTTCAGGCAGATGTTTGAGAAAGCTTCACCCTAAGCCATACAGACACATATGTTGTATCCTTTCTCAATCTTATGTATGAGAAGTTGTATTTTTCCTATTTCGTCAAAGATTTTGCAAGAAACATTCTTATAGCATAGCACTAAGTACATTATTATCTCATAGCACTAAGTAAATTCCTATAATGTAACACAAGACAAGACACATTCTGAACTTTATAGCTTTAGTAATCAATCAGATGAATAAAAAATTATACACTAACTCATTAAAACGTTCATTCTTATAGCAAAGCACTAAGTTCTTACTTAAAAAACATAACACAAGCTACATTATATTATCAGACGATTAAGCACAGTCTTGTTAGATATCACTAGATACAATAAAATCACATAGCATTTAAACCTTTATCAGATGAATGAAAACCTGTGCAATTACTCAATAAACTGTAGATTAGACTAGAACCATATTCTGATATGCAAAGCTGTGCCCTTACTCATTCAGATGCATTTGAGAAAAGCTTGGGATCTCAAGCAGATGTTTGAGAAAGCTTCACCCTCAGCCATACAGATACATGTGATGCATCAATTTTCAATCTTATATATGAGAAAGTGTATTCTTTACTTATTTCGTTAAAGGTTTTGCAAGATACATTCATATAGCATAGCACTAAGTACATTCTTATAACATATAATAAGACACATTCTGAACTTTATAGCTTTAGTACTCAATCAGATGAATAAAAAACTGTACACGTACTCATTGAAGCGTACATTCTTATAGCAAAGCACTAAGTTCTTACTTAAAAAACATAACACCAGGTACCTTATATTATCAGAAGATTAAGCACAGTCTTGTTAGATACCACTAGATACAATAAAATAACATAGCATTTAAACCTTTATTAGATGAATGAGAAGCTGTGCAATTACTCAATAAACTGTAGATTAGACTGGAACCATATTCTGATATGTTTGCAAAGCTGTGCCCTCTCTCATTCAAATGCATTTGAGACAAGCTTGGGATTTCAGGCAGATGTTTGAGAAAGCTTCACCCTAAGCCATACAGACACATATGTTGTATCCTTTTTCAATCTTATGTATGAGAAGTTGTATTTTTCTTATTTCGTCAAAGATTTTGCAAGAAACATTCTTATAGCATAGCACTAAGTACATTATTATCTCATAGCACTAAGTAAATTCCTATAATGTAACACAAGACAAGACACATTCTGAACTTTATAGCTTTAGTAATCAATCGGATGAATAAAAAATTATACACTAACTCATTAAAACGTTCATTCTTATAGCAAAGCACTAAGTTCTTACTTAAAAAACATAACACAAGCTACATTATATTATCAGACGATTAAGCACAGTCTTGTTAGATATCACTAGATACAATAAAATCACATAGCATTTAAACCTTAATCAGATGAATGAAAACCTGTGCAATTACTCAATAAACTGTAGATTAGACTAGAACCATATTCTGATATGCAAAGCTGTGCCCTTACTCATTCAGATGCATTTGAGAAAAGCTTGGGATCTCAAGCAGATGTTTGAGAAAGCTTCACCCTCAGCCATACCGATACATGTGATGCATCAATTTTCAATCTTATATATGAGAAAGTGTATTCTTTACTTATTTCGTTAAAGGTTTTGCAAGATACATTCATATAGCATAGCACTAAGTACATTCTTATAACATATAATAAGACACATTCTGAACTTTATAGCTTTAGTACTCAATCAGATGAATAAAAAACTGTACACGTACTCATTAAAGCGTACATTCTTATAGCAAAGCACTAAGTTCTTACTTAAAAAACATAACACAAGGTACCTTATATTATCAGAAGATTAAGCACAATCTTGTTAAATACCACTAGATACAATAAAATAACATAGCATTTAAGCCTTTATTAGATGAATGAGAAGCTGTGCAATTACTCAATAAACTGTAGATTAGACTGGAACCATATTCTGATATGTTTGCAAAGCTGTGCCCTCTCTCATTCAAATGCATTAGAGACAAGCTTGGGATTTCAGGCAGATGTTTGAGAAAGCTTCACCCTAAGCCATACAGACACATATGTTGTATCCTTTCTCAATCTTATGTATGAGAAGTTGTATTTTTCTTATTTCGTCAACGATTTTGCAAGAAACATTCTTATAGCATAGCACTAAGAACATTATTATCTCATAGCACTAAGTAAATTCCTATAATGTAACACAAGACAAGACACATTCTGAACTTTATAGCTTTAGTAATCAATCAGATGAATAAAAAATTATACACTAACTCATTAAAACGTTCATTCTTATAGCAAAGCACTAAGTTCTTACTTAAAAAACATAACACAAGCTACATTATATTATCAGACGATTAAGCACAGTCTTGTTAGATATCACTAGATACAATAAAATCACATAGCATTTAAACCTTAATCAGATGAATGAAAACCTGTGCAATTACTCAATAAACTGTAGATTAGACTAGAACCATATTCTGATATGCAAAGCTGTGCCCTTACATTCAGATGCATTTGAGAAAAGCTTGGGATCTCAAGCAGATGTTTGAGAAAGCTTCACCCTCAGCCATACAGATACATGTGATGCATCAATTTTCAATCTTATATATGAGAAAGTGTATTCTTTACTTATTTCGTTAAAGGTTTTGCAAGATACATTCATATAGCATAGCACTAAGTACATTCTTATAACATATAATAAGACACATTCTGAACTTTATAGCTTTAGTACTCAATCAGATGAATAAAAAACTGTACACGTACTCATTAAAGCGTACATTCTTATAGCAAAGCACTAAGTTCTTACTTAAAAAACATAACACAAGGTACCTTATATTATCAGAAGATTAAGCACAGTCTTGTTAGATACCACTAGATACAATAAAATAACATAGCATTTAAACCTTTATTAGATGAATGAGAAGCTGTGCAATTACTCAATAAACTGTAGATTAGACTGGAACCATATTCTGATATGTTTGCAAAGCTGTGCCCTCTCTCATTCAAATGCATTTGAGACAAGCTTGGGATTTCAGGCAGATGTTTGAGAAAGCTTCACCCTAAGCCATACAGACACATATGTTGTATCCTTTCTCAATCTTATGTATGAGAAGTTGTATTTTTCTTATTTCGTCAAAGATTTTGCAAGAAACATTCTTATAGCATAGCACTAAGAACATTATTATCTCATAGCACTAAGTAAATTCCTATAATGTAACACAAGACAAGACACATTCTGAACTTTATAGCTTTAGTAATCAATCAGATGAATAAAAAACTATACACTAACTCATTAAAACGTTCATTCTTATAGCAAAGCACTAAGTTCTTACTTAAAAAACATAACACAAGCTACATTATATTATCAGACGATTAAGCACAGTCTTGTTAGATATCACTAGATACAATAAAATCACATAGCATTTAAACCTTAATCAGATGAATGAAAACCTGTGCAATTACTCAATAAACTGTAGATTAGACTAGAACCATATTCTGATATGCAAAGCTGTGCCCTTACTCATTCAGATGCATTTGAGAAAAGCTTGGGATCTCAAGCAGATGTTTGAGAAAGCTTCACCCTCAGCCATACATATACATGTGATGCATCAATTTTCAATCTTATATATGAGAAAGTGTATTCTTTACTTATTTCGTTAAAGGTTTTGCAAGATACATTCATATAGCATAGCACTAAGTACATTCTTATAACATATAATAAGACACATTCTGAACTTTATAGCTTTAGTACTCAATCAGATGAATAAAAAACTGTACACGTACTCATTAAAGCGTACATTCTTATAGCAAAGCACTAAGTTCTTACTTAAAAAGCATAACACAAGGTACCTTATATTATCAGAAGATTAAGCACAGTCTTCTTAGATACCACTAGATACAATAAAATAGCATAGCATTTAAACCTTTATTAGATGAATGAGAAGCTGTGCAATTACTCAATAAACTGTAGATTAGACTGGAACCATATTCTGATATGTTTGCAAAGCTGTGCCCTCTCTCATTCAAATGCATTCGAGACAATCTTGGGATTTCAGGCAGATGTTTGAGAAAGCTTCACCCTAAGCCATACAGACACATATGTTGTATCCTTTCTCAATCTTATGTATGAGAAGTTGTATTTTTCTTATTTCGTCAAAGATTTTGCAAGAAACATTCTTATAGCATAGCACTAAGTACATTATTATCTCATAGCACTAAGTTAATTCCTATAATGTAACACAAGACAAGACACATTCTGAACTTTATAGCTTTAGTAATCAATCAGATGAATAAAAAATTATACACTAACTCATTAAAACGTTCATTCTTATAGCAAAGCACTAAGTTCTTACTTAAAAAACATAACACAAGCTACATTATATTATCAGACGATTAAGCACAGTCTTGTTAGATATCACTAGATACAATAAAATCACATAGCATTTAAACCTTAATCAGATGAATGAAAACCTGTGCAATTACTCAATAAACTGTAGATTAGACTAGAACCATATTCTGATATGCAAAGCTGTGCCCTTACTCATTCAGATGCATTTGAGAAAAGCTTGGGATCTCAAGCAGATGTTTGAGAAAGCTTCACCCCCAGCCATACAGATACATGTGATGCATCAATTTTCAATCTTATATATGAGAAAGTGTATTCTTTACTTATTTCGCTAAAGGTTTTGCAAGATACATTCATATAGCATAGCACTAAGTACATTCTTATAACATATAATAAGACACATTCTGAACTTTATAGCTTTAGTACTCAATCAGATGAATAAAAAACTGTACACGTACTCATTAAAGCGTACATTCTTATAGCAAAGCACTAAGTTCTTACTTAAAAAACATAACACAAGGTACCTTATATTATCAGAAGATTAAGCACAGTCTTGTTAGATACCACTAGATACAATAAAATAACATAGCATTTAAACCTTTATTAGATGAATGAGAAGCTGTGCAATTACTCAATAAACTGTAGATTAGACTGGAACCATATTCTGATATGTTTGCAAAGCTGTGCCCTCTCTCATTCAAATGCATTTGAGACAAGCTTGGGATTTCAGGCAGATGTTTGAGAAAGCTTCACCCTAAGCCATACAGACACATATGTTGTATCCTTTCTCAATCTTATGTATGAGAAGTTGTATTTTTCTTATTTCGTCAAAGATTTTGCAAGAAACATTCTTATAGCATAGCACTACGAACATTCTTATAGCATAGCACTAAGAACATTATTATCTCATAGCACTAAGTAAATTCCTATAATGTAACACAAGACAAGACACATTCTGAACTTTATAGCTTTAGTAATCAATCAGATGAATAAAAAATTATACACTAACTCATTAAAACGTTCATTCTTATAGCAAAGCACTAAGTTCTTACTTAAAAAACATAACACAAGCGACATTATATTATCAGACGATTAAGCACAGTCTTGTTAGATATCACTAGATACAATAAAATCACATAGCATTTAAACCTTAATCAGATGAATGAAAACCTGTGCAATTACTCAATAAACTGTAGATTAGACTAGAACCATATTCTGATATGCAAAGCTGTGCCCTTACTCATTCAGATGCATTTGAGAAAAGCTTGGGATCTCAAGCAGATGTTTGAGAAAGCTTCACCCTCAGCCATACCGATACATGTGATGCATCAATTTTCAATCTTATATATGAGAAAGTGTATTCTTTACTTATTTCGTTAAAGGTTTTGCAAGATACATTCATATAGCATAGCACTAAGTACATTCTTATAACATATAATAAGACACATTCTGAACTTTATAGCTTTAGTACTCAATCAGATGAATAAAAAACTGTACACGTACTCATTAAAGCGTACATTCTTATAGCAAAGCACTAAGTTCTTACTTAAAAAACATAACACAAGGTACCTTATATTATCAGAAAATTAAGCACAGTCTTGTTAGATACCACTAGATACAATAAAATAACATAGCATTTAAACCTTTATTAGATGAATGAGAAGCTGTGCAATTACTCAATAAACTGTAGATTAGACTGGAACCATATTCTGATATGTTTGCAAAGCTGTGCCCTCTCTCATTCAAATGCATTTGAGACAAGCTTGGGATTTCAGGCAGATGTTTGAGAAAGCTTCACCCTAAGCCATACAGACACATATGTTGTATCCTGTCTCAATCTTATGTATGAGAAGTTGTATTTTTCTTATTTCGTCAACGATTTTGAAAGAAACATTCTTATAGCATAGCACTAAGAACATTATTATCTCATAGCACTAAGTAAATTCCTATAATGTAACACAAGACAAGACACATTCTGAACTTTATAGCTTTAGTAATCAATCAGATGAATAAAAAACTATACACTAACTCATTAAAACGTTCATTCGTATAGCAAAGCACTAAGTTCCTACTTAAAAAACATAACACAAGCTACATTATATTATCAGACGATTAAGCACAGTCTTGTTAGATATCACTAGATACAATAAAATCACATAGCATTTAAAACTTAATCAGATGAATGAAAACCTGTGCAATTACTCAATAAACTGTAGATTAGACTAGAACCATATTCTGATATGCAAAGCTGTGCCCTTGTTCATTCAGATGCATTTGAGAAAAGCTTGGGATCTCAAGCAGATGTTTGAGAAAGCTTCACCCTCAGCCATACAGATACATGTGATGCATCAATTTTCAATCTTATATATGAGAAAGTGTATTCTTTACTTATTTCGTTAAAGGTTTTGCAAGATACATTCATATAGCATAGCACTAAGTACATTCTTATAACATATAATAAGACACATTCTGAACTTTATAGCTTTAGTACTCAATCAGATGAATAAAAAACTGTACACGTACTCATTAAAGCGTACATTCTTATAGCAAAGCACTAAGTTCTTACTTAAAAAACATAACACAAGGTACCTTATATTATCAGAAGTTTAAGCACAGTCTTGTTAGATACCACTAGATACAATAAAATAACATAGCATTTAAACCTTTATTAGATGAATGAGAAGCTGTGCAATTACTCAATAAACTGTAGATTAGACTGGAACCATATTCTGATATGTTTGCAAAGCTGTGCCCTCTCTCATTCAAATGCATTTGAGACAAGCTTGGGATTTCAGGCAGATGTTTGAGAAAGCTTCACCCTAAGCCATACAGACACATATGTTGTATCCTTTCTCAATCTTATGTATGAGAAGTTGTATTTTTCCTTTTTCGTCAAAGATTTTGCAAGAAACATTCTTATAGCATAGCACTAAGAACATTCTTATAGCATAGCACTAAGAACATTATTATCTCATAGCACTAAGTAAATTCCCATAATGTAACACAAGACAAGACACATTCTGAACTTGATAGCTTTAGTAATCAATCAGATGAATAAAAAATTATACACTAACTCATTAAAACGTTCATTCTTATGTCAAAGCACTAAGTTCTTACTTAAAAAACATAACACAAGCTACATTATATTATCAGACGATTAAGCACAGTCTTGTTAGATATCACTAGATACAATAAAATCACATAGCATTTAAACCTTAATCAGATGAATGAAAACCTGTGCAATTACTCAATAAACTGTAGATTAGACTAGAACCATATTCTGATATGCAAAGCTGTGCCCTTACTCATTCAGATGCATTTGAGAAAAGCTTGGGATCTCAAGCAGATGTTTGAGAAAGCTTCACCCTCAGCCATACCGATACATGTGATGCATCAATTTTCAATCTTATATATGAGAAAGTGTATTCTTTACTTATTTCGTTAAAGGTTTTGCAAGATACATTCATATAGCATAGCACTAAGTACATTCTTATAACATATAATAAGACACATTCTGAACTTTATAGCTTTAGTACTCAATCAGATGAATAAAAAACTGTACACGTACTCATTAAAGCGTACATTCTTATAGCAAAGCACTAAGTTCTTACTTAAAAAACATAACACAAGGTACCTTATATTATCAGAAGATTAAGCACAGTCTTGTTAGATACCACTAGATACAATAAAATAACATAGCATTTAAACCTTTATTAGATGAATGAGAAGCTGTGCAATTACTCAATAAACTGTAGATTAGACTGGAACCATATTCTGATATGTTTGCAAAGCTGTGCCCTCTCTCATTCAAATGCATTTGAGACAAGCTTGGGATTTCAGGCAGATGTTTGAGAAAGCTTCACCCTAAGCCATACAGACACATATGTTGTATCCTTTCTCAATCTTATGTATGAGAAGTTGTATTTTTCTTATTTCGTCAACGATTTTGCAAGAAACATTCTTATAGCATAGCACTAAGAACATTATTATCTCATAGCACTAAGTAAATTCCTATAATGTAACACAAGACAAGACACATTCTGAACTTTATAGCTTTAGTAATCAATCAGATGAATAAAAAATTATACACTAACTCATTAAAACGTTCATTCTTATAGCAAAGCACTAAGTTCTTACTTAAAAAACATAACACAAGCTACATTATATTATCAGACGATTAAGCACAGTCTTGTTAGATATCACTAGATACAATAAAATCACATAGCATTTAAACCTTAATCAGATGAATGAAAACCTGTGCAATTACTCAATAAACTGTAGATTAGACTAGAACCATATTCTGATATGCAAAGCTGTGCCCTTACTCATTCAGATGCATTTGAGAAAAGCTTGGGATCTCAAGCAGATGTTTGAGAAAGCTTCACCCTCAGCCATACCGATACATGTGATGCATCAATTTTCAATCTTATATATGAGAAAGTGTATTCTTTACTTATTTCGTTAAAGGTTTTGCAAGATACATTCATATAGCATAGCACTAAGTACATTCTTATAACATATAATAAGACACATTCTGAACTTTATAGCTTTAGTACTCAATCAGATGAATAAAAAACTGTACACGTACTCATTAAAGCGTACATTCTTATAGCAAAGCACTAAGTTCTTACTTAAAAAACATAACACAAGGTACCTTATATTATCAGAAGATTAAGCACAGTCTTGTTAGATACCACTAGATACAATAAAATAACATAGCATTTAAACCTTTATTAGATGAATGAGAAGCTGTGCAATTACTCAATAAACTGTAGATTAGACTGGAACCATATTCTGATATGTTTGCAAAGCTGTGCCCTCTCTCATTCAAATGCATTTGAGACAAGCTTGGGATTTCAGGCAGATGTTTGAGAAAGCTTCACCCTAAGCCATACAGACACATATGTTGTATCCTTTCTCAATCTTATGTATGAGAAGTTGTATTTTTCTTATTTCGTCAACGATTTTGCAAGAAACATTCTTATAGCATAGCACTAAGAACATTATTATCTCATAGCACTAAGTAAATTCCTATAATGTAACACAAGACAAGACACATTCTGAACTTTATAGCTTTAGTAATCAATCAGATGAATAAAAAACTATACACTAACTCATTAAAACGTTCATTCGTATAGCAAAGCACTAAGTTCTTACTTAAAAAACATAACACAAGCTACATTATATTATCAGACGATTAAGCACAGTCTTGTTAGATATCACTAGATACAATAAAATCACATAGCATTTAAAACTTAATCAGATGAATGAAAACCTGTGCAATTACTCAATAAACTGTAGATTAGACTAGAACCATATTCTGATATGCAAAGCTGTGCCCTTATTCATTCAGATGCATTTGAGAAAAGCTTGGGATCTCAAGCAGATGTTTGAGAAAGCTTCACCCTCAGCCATACCGATACATGTGATGCATCAATTTTCAATCTTATATATGAGAAAGTGTATTCTTTACTTATTTCGTTAAAGGTTTTGCAAGATACATTCATATAGCATAGCACTAAGTACATTCTTATAACATATAATAAGACACATTCTGAACTTTATAGCTTTAGTACTCAATCAGATGAATAAAAAACTGTACACGTACTCATTAAAGCGTACATTCTTATGGCAAAGCACTAAGTTCTTACTTAAAAAACATAACACAAGGTACCTTATATTATCAGAAGATTAAGCACAGTCTTGTTAGATACCACTAGATACAATAAAATAACATAGCATTTAAACCTTTATTAGATGAATGAGAAGCTGTGCAATTACTCAATAAACTGTAGATTAGACTGGAACCATATTCTGATATGTTTGCAAAGCTGTGCCCTCTCTCATTCAAATGCATTTGAGACAAGCTTGGGATTTCAGGCAGATGTTTGAGAAAGCTTCACCCTAAGCCATACAGACACATATGTTGTATCCTTTCTCAATCTTATGTATGAGAAGTTGTATTTTTCTTATTTCGTCAAAGATTTTGCAAGAAACATTCTCATAGCATAGCACTAAGAACATTCTTATAGCATAGCACTAAGAACATTATTATCTCATAGCACTAAGTAAATTCCTATAATGTAACACAAGACAAGACACATTCTGAACTTGATAGCTTTAGTAATCAATCAGATGAATAAAAAATTATACACTAACTCATTAAAACGTTCATTCTTATAGCAAAGCACTAAGTTCTTACTTAAAAAACATAACACAAGCTACATTATATTATCAGACGATTAAGCACAGTCTTGTTAGATATCACTAGATACAATAAAATCACATAGCATTTAAACCTTAATCAGATGAATGAAAACCTGTGCAATTACTCAATAAACTGTAGATTAGACTAGAACCATATTCTGATATGCAAAGCTGTGCCCTTACTCATTCAGATGCATTTGAGAAAAGCTTGGGATCTCAAGCAGATGTTTGAGAAAGCTTCACCCTCAGCCATACCGATACATGTGATGCATCAATTTTCAATCTTATATATGAGAAAGTGTATTCTTTACTTATTTCGTTAAAGGTTTTGCAAGATACATTCATATAGCATAGCACTAAGTACATTCTTATAACATATAATAAGACACATTCTGAACTTTATAGCTTTAGTACTCAATCAGATGAATAAAAAACTGTACACGTACTCATTAAAGCGTACATTCTTATAGCAAAGCACTAAGTTCTTACTTAAAAAACATAACACAAGGTACCTTATATTATCAGAAGATTAAGCACAGTCTTGTTAGATACCACTAGATACAATAAAATAACATAGCATTTAAACCTTTATTAGATGAATGAGAAGCTGTGCAATTACTCAATAAACTGTAGATTAGACTGGAACCATATTCTGATATGTTTGCAAAGCTGTGCCCTCTCTCATTCAAATGCATTTGAGACAAGCTTGGGATTTCAGGCAGATGTTTGAGAAAGCTTCACCCTAAGCCATACAGACACATATGTTGTATCCTTTCTCAATCTTATGTATGAGAAGTTGTATTTTTCTTATTTCGTCAACGATTTTGCAAGAAACATTCTTATAGCATAGCACTACGAACATTATTATCTCATAGCACTAAGTAAATTCCTATAATGTAACACAAGACAAGACACATTCTGAACTTTATAGCTTTAGTAATCAATCAGATGAATAAAAAATTATACACTAACTCATTAAAACGTTCATTCTTATAGCAAAGCACTAAGTTCTTACTTAAAAAACATAACACAAGCTACATTATATTATCAGACGATTAAGCACAGTCTTGTTAGATATCACTAGATACAATAAAATCACATAGCATTTAAACCTTAATCAGATGAATGAAAACCTGTGCAATTACTCAATAAACTGTAGATTAGACTAGAACCATATTCTGATATGCAAAGCTGTGCCCTTACTCATTCAGATGCATTTGAGAAAAGCTTGGGATCTCAAGCAGATGTTTGAGAAAGCTTCACCCTCAGCCATACCGATACATGTGATGCATCAATTTTCAATCTTATATATGAGAAAGTGTATTCTTTACTTATTTCGTTAAAGGTTTTGCAAGATACATTCATATAGCATAGCACTAAGTACATTCTTATAACATATAATAAGACACATTCTGAACTTTATAGCTTTAGTACTCAATCAGATGAATAAAAAACTGTACACGTACTCATTAAAGCGTACATTCTTATAGCAAAGCACTAAGTTCTTACTTAAAAAACATAACACAAGGTACCTTATATTATCAGAAGATTAAGCACAGTCTTGTTAGATACCACTAGATACAATAAAATAACATAGCATTTAAACCTTTATTAGATGAATGAGAAGCTGTGCAATTACTCAATAAACTGTAGATTAGACTGGAACCATATTCTGATATGTTTGCAAAGCTGTGCCCTCTCTCATTCAAATGCATTTGAGACAAGCTTGGGATTTCAGGCAGATGTTTGAGAAAGCTTCACCCTAAGCCATACAGACACATATGTTGTATCCTTTCTCAATCTTATGTATGAGAAGTTGTATTTTTCTTATTTCGTCAACGATTTTGCAAGAAACATTCTTATAGCATAGCACTAAGAACATTATTATCTCATAGCACTAAGTAAATTCCTATAATGTAACACAAGACAAGACACATTCTGAACTTTATAGCTTTAGTAATCAATCAGATGAATAAAAAATTATACACTAACTCATTAAAACGTTCATTCTTATAGCAAAGCACTAAGTTCTTACTTAAAAAACATAACACAAGCTACATTATATTATCAGACGATTAAGCACAGTCTTGTTAGATATCACTAGATACAATAAAATCACATAGCATTTAAACCTTAATCAGATGAATGAAAACCTGTGCAATTACTCAATAAACTTTAGATTAGACTAGAACCATATTCTGATATGCAAAGCTGTGCCCTTACTCATTCAGATGCATTTGAGAAAAGCTTGGGATCTCAAGCAGATGTTTGAGAAAGCTTCACCCTCAGCCATACCGATACATGTGATGCATCAATTTTCAATCTTATATATGAGAAAGTGTATTCTTTACTTATTTCGTTAAAGGTTTTGCAAGATACATTCATATAGCATAGCACTAAGTACATTCTTATAACATATAATAAGACACATTCTGAACTTTATAGCTTTAGTACTCAATCAGGTGAATAAAAAACTGTACACGTACTCATTAAAGCGTACATTCTTATAGCAAAGCACTAAGTTCTTACTTAAAAAACATAACACAAGGTACCTTATATTATCAGAAGATTAAGCACAGTCTTGTTAGATACCACTAGATACAATAAAATAACATAGCATTTAAACCTTTATTAGATGAATGAGAAGCTGTGTAATTACTCAATAAACTGTAGATTAGACTGGAACCATATTCTGATATGTTTGCAAAGCTGTGCCCTCTCTCATTCAAATGCATTTGAGACAAGCTTGGGATTTCAGGCAGATGTTTGAGAAAGCTTCACCCTAAGCCATACAGACACATATGTTGTATCCTTTCTCAATCTTATGTATGAGAAGTTGTATTTTTCTTATTTCGTCAACGATTTTGCAAGAAACATTCTTATAGCATAGCACTAAGAACATTATTATCTCATAGCACTAAGTAAATTCCTATAATGTAACACAAGACAAGACACATTCTGAACTTTATAGCTTTAGTAATCAATCAGATGAATAAAAAACTATACACTAACTCATTAAAACGTTCATTCGTATAGCAAAGCACTAAGTTCTTACTTAAAAAACATAACACAAGCTACATTATATTATCAGACGATTAAGCACAGTCTTGTTAGATATCACTAGATACAATAAAATCACATAGCATTTAAAACTTAATCAGATGAATGAAAACCTGTGCAATTACTCAATAAACTGTAGATTAGACTAGAACCATATTCTGATATGCAAAGCTGTGCCCTTATTCATTCAGATGCATTTGAGAAAAGCTTGGGATCTCAAGCAGATGTTTGAGAAAGCTTCACCCTCAGCCATACAGATACATGTGATGCATCAATTTTCAATCTTATATATGAGAAAGTGTATTCTTTACTTATTTCGTTAAAGGTTTTGCAAGATACATTCATATAGCATAGCACTAAGTACATTCTTATAACATATAATAAGACACATTCTGAACTTTATAGCTTTAGTACTCAATCAGATGAATAAAAAACTGTACACGTACTCATTAAAGCGTACATTCTTATAGCAAAGCACTAAGTTCTTACTTAAAAAACATAACACAAGGTACCTTATATTATCAGAAGATTAAGCACAGTCTTGTTAGATACCACTAGATACAATAAAATAACATAGCATTTAAACCTTTATTAGATGAATGAGAAGCTGTGCAATTACTCAATAAACTGTAGATTAGACTGGAACCATATTCTGATATGTTTGCAAAGCTGTGCCCTCTCTCATTCAAATGCATTTGAGACAAGCTTGGGATTTCAGGCAGATGTTTGAGAAAGCTTCACCCTAAGCCATACAGACACATATGTTGTATCCTTTCTCAATCTTATGTATGAGAAGTTGTATTTTTCTTATTTCGTCAAAGATTTTGCAAGAAACATTCTTATAGCATAGCACTAAGTACATTATTATCTCATAGCACTAAGTTAATTCCTATAATGTAACACAAGACAAGACACATTCTGAACTTTATAGCTTTAGTAATCAATCAGATGAATAAAAAATTATACACTAACTCATTAAAACGTTCATTCTTATAGCAAAGCACTAAGTTCTTACTTAAAAAACATAACACAAGCTACATTATATTATCAGACGATTAAGCACAGTCTTGTTAGATATCACTAGATACAATAAAATCACATAGCATTTAAACCTTAATCAGATGAATGAAAACCTGTGCAATTACTCAATAAACTGTAGATTAGACTAGAACCATATTCTGATATGCAAAGCTGTGCCCTTACTCATTCAGATGCATTTGAGAAAAGCTTGGGATCTCAAGCAGATGTTTGAGAAAGCTTCACCCTCAGCCATACAGATACATGTGATGCATCAATTTTCAATCTTATATATGAGAAAGTGTATTCTTTACTTATTTCGTTAAAGGTTTTGCAAGATACATTCATATAGCATAGCACTAAGTACATTCTTATAACATATAATAAGACACATTCTGAACTTTATAGCTTTAGTACTAAATCAGATGAATAAAAAACTGTACATGTACTCATTAAAGCGTACATTCTTATAGCAAAGTACTAAGTTCTTATTTAAAAAACATAACACAAGGTACCTTATATTATCAGAAGATTAAGCACAGTCTTGTTAGATACCACTAGATACAATAAAATAACATAGCATTTAAACCTTTATTAGATGAATGAGAAGCTGTGTAATTACTCAATAAACTGTAGATTAGACTGGAACCATATTCTGATATGTTTCAAAGCTGTGCCCTCTCTCATTCAAATGCATTTGAGACAAGCTTGGGATTTCAGGCAGATGTTTGAGAAAGCTTCACCCTAAGCCATACAGACACATATGTTGTATCCTTTCTCAATCTTATGTATGCGAAGTTGTATTTTTCTTATTTCGTCAAAGATTTTGCAAGAAACATTCTTATCACATATAATAAGACACATTCTGAACTTTATAGCTTTAGTACTCAATCAGATGAATAAAAAACTGTACACGTACTCATTAAAGCGTACATTCTTATAGCAAAGCACTAAGTTCTTACTTAAAAAACATAACACAAGGTACCTTATATTATCAGAAGATTAAGCACAGTCTTGTTAGATACCACTAGATACAATAAAATAACATAGCATTTAAACCTTTATTAGATGAATGAGAAGCTGTGCAATTACTCAATAAACTGTAGATTAGACTGGAACCATATTCTGATATGTTTGCAAAGCTGTGCCCTCTCTCATTCAAATGCATTTGAGACAAGCTTGGGATTTCAGGCAGATGTTTGAGAAAGCTTCACCCTAAGCCATACAGACACATATGTTGTATCCTTTCTCAATCTTATGTATGAGAAGTTGTATTTTTCTTATTTCGTCAAAGATTTTGCAAGAAACATTCTTATAGCATAGAACTAAGTACATTATTATCTCATAGCACTAAGTTAATTCCTATAATGTAACACAAGACAAGACACATTCTGAACTTTATAGCTTTAGTAATCAATCAGATGAATAAAAAATTATACACTAACTCATTAAAACGTTCATTCTTATAGCAAAGCACTAAGTTCTTACTTAAAAAACATAACACAAGCTACATTATATTATCAGACGATTAAGCACAGTCTTGTTAGATATCACTAGATACAATAAAATCACATAGCATTTAAACCTTAATCAGATGAATGAAAACCTGTGCAATTACTCAATAAACTGTAGATTAGACTAGAACCATATTCTGATATGCAAAGCTGTGCCCTTACTCATTCAGATGCATTTGAGAAAAGCTTGGGATCTCAAGCAGATGTTTGAGAAAGCTTCACCCTCAGCCATACATATACATGTGATGCATCAATTTTCAATCTTATATATGAGAAAGTGTATTCTTTACTTATTTCGTTAAAGGTTTTGCAAGATACATTCATATAGCATAGCACTAAGTACATTCTTATAACATATAATAAGACACATTCTGAACTTTATAGCTTTAGTACTCAATCAGATGAATAAAAAACTGTACACGTACTCATTAAAGCGTACATTCTTATAGCAAAGCACTAAGTTCTTACTTAAAAAGCATAACACAAGGTACCTTATATTATCAGAAGATTAAGCACAGTCTTCTTAGATACCACTAGATACAATAAAATAGCATAGCATTTAAACCTTTATTAGATGAATGAGAAGCTGTGCAATTACTCAATAAACTGTAGATTAGACTGGAACCATATTCTGATATGTTTGCAAAGCTGTGCCCTCTCTCATTCAAATGCATTCGAGACAATCTTGGGATTTCAGGCAGATGTTTGAGAAAGCTTCACCCTAAGCCATACAGACACATATGTTGTATCCTTTCTCAATCTTATGTATGAGAAGTTGTATTTTTCTTATTTCGTCAAAGATTTTGCAAGAAACATTCTTATAGCATAGCACTAAGTACATTATTATCTCATAGCACTAAGTACATTACTATAATATAACACAAAGCAAGACACATTCTGAATTTTATAACTTTACTACTCAATCAGGTGAATAAAAAACTATACACTTTCTCATTAAAACGTACATTCTTATAGCAAAGCACTAAGTTCTTACTTAAAAAACATAACACAAGGTACATTGTATTATCAGAAGATTAAGCACAGTCTTGGTAGATACTACTAGATACAATAAAATCACATAGCATTTAAACCTTAATCAGATGAATGAGAACCTGTGCAATTACTCAATAAACTGTAGATTAGACTGGAACAATATTCTGATATGCAAAGTTATGCCCTTACTCATTCAGATGCATTTGAGAAAAGCTTGGGATCTCAAGCAGATATTTGAGAAAAGTTCACCCTCAGCCATACAGTTACATGTGATGCATCAATTTTAAGTCTTATGTATGAGAAGGTGTATTCTTTACTTATTTCGTTACAGGTTTTGCAAGATACATTCTTATAGCATAGTACTAAGTACATTCTTATAACACAAAGCAAGACACATTCTGAATTTGATAGCTTTAGTACTAAATAAGATGAATAACAAACTGTACACGTACTCATTAACGCGTACATTCTTATAGCAAAGCACTAAGTTCTTACTTAGCAACATAACACAATGTACATTATATTATCAGAAGATTAAGTACATTCTTGTTAGATACCAAAAGATACAGTAAAATAACATAGCATTTAAACTTAAAGCAGATGAATGAGAAGCTGTGCAATTACTCAATAAACTATAGATTAGACTGGAACCATATTCTGATATGTTTGCAAAGCTGTGCCCTTACTCATTCAAATGCATTTGAGACAAGCTTGGGATTTCAGGCAGATGTTTGAGAAAGCTTCACCCTAAGCCATACAGACACATATGTTGAATCCTTTCTCAATCTTATGTATGAGAAGTTGTATTTTTTATTTTGTTAAAGATTTTGCAAGAAACATTCTTATAGCATAGCACTAAGTACATTATTATCTCATAGCAATAAGTAAATTCCTATAATGTAACACAAGACAAGACACATTCTGAACTTTATAGCTTTCGTACTCAATCAGATGAATAAAAAACTATACACTTTACCTTTTTCATTACAGATTTTGCAAAATATATTCTTATAGCATAGCACTAAGTACATTCTTATAACATAAAATAAGACCCATTCTGAACACTATAGCTTTAGTACTCAATCAGAAGAATAAAAAAACTGTTCACGTACTCATTAAAACGTACATTCTTATAGCAAAGCACTAAGTTCTTACTTAACAACATAACACAAAGTACATTATATTATCAGACGATTAAGTACATTCTTGTTAGATACCACTAGATACAGTAGAATAACATAGCATTTAAATCCAAATCAGATAAATAAGAAGCAATTAATCAATAAACTGTAGATTAGACTGGAACCATATTCTGATATGTTTGCAAAGCTGTGCCCTCTCTCATTCAAATGCATTTGAGACAAGCTTGGGATTTCAGGCAGATGTTTGAGAAAGCTTCACCCTAAGCCATACAGACACATATGTTGTATCCTTTCTCAATCTTATGTATGAGAAGTTGTATTTTTCTTATTTTGTTAAAGATTTTGCAAGAAACATTCTTTTAGCATAGCACTAAGTACACTGTTATCTTATAGCACTAAGTACATTCCTATAATATAACACAAGACAAGACACATTCTGAACTTTATAGCTTTCGTACTCAATCAGATGAATAAAAAACTATACACTAACTCAATAAAATGTACATTCTTATAGCAAAGCACTAAGTTCTTACTTGAAAAACATAACACAAGGTACATTATATTATCAGACGATTAAGCACAGTCTTGTTAGATACCACTAGATACAATAAAATCAAATAGCATTTAAACCTTAATCAGATGGATGAGAACCTGTGCAATTACTCCATAAACTGTAGATTAGACTGGAACCATATTCTGAAATGCAAAGCTGTTCCCTTACTCATTCAGATGCATTTGAGAAAAACTTGGGATCTCAAGCAGATGTTTGAGAAAGCTAAACTCTCAGCCATACAGATACATATGATGCATCAATTTTCAATCTTATGTATGAGAAGGTGTATTCTTTACTTATTTCGTTAAAGATTTTGCAAGATACATTCTTATAGCATAGCACTAAGTACATTCTTAAAACATAAAATAAGATACATTCTGAACTTGATAGCTTTAGTACTCAATCAGATGAATCAAAAACTGTACACGTACTCATTAAAGCGTACATTCTTATAGCAAAGCACTAAGTTCTTACTTAGGAACATCACACAAAATACATTATATTATCAGAAGATTATGTACATTCTTGTTAGATACCACTAGATACAGTAAATTAACATAGCATTTAAACCTTTATCAGATGAATGAGAACATGTGAAATTAATCAATAAACTGTAGATAAGACTTGAACCATATTCTGATATGCAAAGCTGTGCCCTTATTCATTCAGATGCATTTGAGAAAAGCTTGGGATCTCAAGTAGATGTTTGAGAAAGCTAAACCCTCAGCCATACATATACATGTGATGCATCAATTTCCAATCTTATGTATGAGAAGGTGTATTCTTTACTTTTTTCGTTAAAGGTTTTGCAAGATACGTTTTTATATCATAGCACTAAGTACATTTTTATAACATAAAATAAGACACATTCTGAACTTTATAGCTTAAGTACTCAATCAGATGAATAAAAAACTGTACACGTACTCATTTTAGCGAACATTCTTATAGCAAAGCACTAAGTTCTTACATAGGAACATAACACAAAATACATTATATTATGAGACGATTAAGTACATTCTTGTTAGATACCACTATATACAGTAGAATAACATAGAATTTAAATCTAAATCAGATAAATAAAAACTGTGCAATTACTCAATAAACTGTAGATTAGACTGGAACCATATTCTGATATGTTTGCAAAGCTGTGCCCTCTCTCATTCAAATGCATTTGAGACAAGCTTGGGATTTCAGGCAGATGTTTGAGAAAGCTTCACCCTAAGACATACAGACACATATGGTGCATCCTTTCTCAATCTTATGTATGAGAAGTTGTATTTTTCTTATTTCGTTAAAGATTTTGCAAGAAACATTCTTTTAGCATAGCACTAAGTACATTGTTATCTTATAGCACTAAGTACATTCCTATAATATAACACTAGACAAGACACATTCGGAACTTTATAGCTTTAGTACTCAATCAAAAGAATAAAAAACTATACTAACTCAATAAAATGTACATTCTATTAGCAAAGCACTAAGTTCTTACTTGAAAAACATAACAGAAGGTACATTATATTATCAGACGATTAAGCATAGTCTTGTTAGATACCACTAGATACAATAAAATCACATAGCATTTAAACCTTAATCAGATGAATGAGAACCTGTGCAATTACTCCATAAACTGTAGATTAGACTGGAACCATATTCTGATATGCAAAGCTGTGCCCTTACTCATTCAGGTGCATTTGAGAAAAGCTTGGGATCTCAAGCAGATGTTTGAGAAAGCTAAACCCTCAGCCATACAGATACATGTGATGCATCAATTTTCAATCTTATGTATGAGAAGGTGTATTCTTTACTTATTTCGTTAAAGGTTTTGCAAGATACATTCTTATAGCATAGCACTAAGTACATTCTTATAACATAAAATAAGACACATTCTGAACTTGATAGCTTTAGTACTCAATCAGATGAATCAAAAACTGTACACGTACTCATTAAAGCGTACATTCTTATGGCAAAGCACTAAGTTCTTACTTAGGAACATCACGTAAAATACATTATATTATCAGAAGATTAAGTACATTCTTGTTAGATACCACTAGATACAGTAGAATAACATAGCATTTAAATCTAAATCAGGTAAATAAGAAGCTGTGCAATTACTCAATAAACTGTAGATTAGACTGGAACCATATTCTGATATGTTTGCAAAGCTGTGCCCTCTCTCATTCAAATGCATTTGAAACAAGCTTGGGATTTCAGGCAGATGTTTGAGAAAGCTTGACCCTAAGTCATACAGACACATATGTTGTATCCTTTCTCAATCTTATGTATGAGAAGTTGTATTTTTCTTATTTCGTTAAAGATTTTGCAAGAAACATTCTTATAGCATAGCACTAAGTACATTATTATCTTATAGCACTAAGTACATTATTATCTTATAGCACTAAGTACATTCCTATAATATAACACTAGACAAGACACCTTCTGAACTTTATAGCTTTAGTACTCATTCAGATGAATAAAAAAACTATACACTTACTCAATAAAATGTACATTCTTATAGCAAAGCACTAAGTACATACTTATAACATAAAACAAGACACATTCTGAACTTGATAGCTTTAGTACTCAATCAGATGAATCGAAAACTGTACACGTACTCATTAAAGCGTACATTCTTATAGCAAAGCACCAAGTTCTTACTTAGGAACATCACACAAAACACATTTGCATAAACGATTTTGCAAGAAACATTCTTATAGCATAGCACTAAGTACATTATTCATGTGAAAGCTGCACAGCATTGAACATGATTTGCAACATGCTTTGTCTGCATTGTTTTAATTTTTGTATATTGTTGTATAGACAGTGAAAAGTCAATTTTGATATAGTCCTGATCCAGGATAAACATTGAATAATACTTTAAACACATGTAACGGATGTTACAAAAACGTTTCGTTTTGTTTTTATTATATCTAAACTGTTCTTTAGTCTTAGATGCAATGGTTTTTATTGTAGTAAGACGTGTCTTTGAACTAACTATCAGTAACTGCCAGTTCTCTCTGATCAGTACTTACAGTTTATGTCTTTTTGTTGTGATCATGGACGTCATACTAAACTCCGAAATATACACTAAAATAAAAAGCATACAATAAAATTGAGAATGGAAATGGGGAATGTGTCAAAGAGACAACAACCCGACCATAGAAAAAACAACAGCAGAAGGTCACTAACAGGTCTTCAATGTAGCGAGAAAGACTACCAAAGGCCATAGGCTCCTGACTTGGGACATGCTCAAAAATGCAAAACTGATTACAAATTCTTAAGTTGTATGGTTTCATTCAACATGTGATTGCCAACGAGATAATTGTTTACCAGAGACCAGAGGACGAGAGTATCAACACCTATAGTTTACCATAGGGCCTTTCTTAAACTAGCAAATCCTTATGCCGTAGAATATGATTTTAAAGGGTCTTGCATGAAAATGTATGAAAAATAGGTAAAATACTGAATTCCAAGAAGTTTAAATGCAGAGTATCCTGTCAAATGGCAAAATCAAAAGCTCAAACAATTATATCTGAACTCGTACATACTTTACCCTGTAGAAATGTTAGGTTAAACCGGTTTTATAGCAAGCAAGACCAAGTTTTCTCTTGTTTGAGACTGTACATGCAAGTTCATACAATGTGAAGTGTGGTACGTGACTCATCATTAGTAGTGGAGCGGCGGAGAAGACAATTTTAGAAATTTAAATTACCTAAATACC
This sequence comes from Mytilus edulis, assembly GCF_963676685.1. Taxonomy (NCBI): domain Eukaryota; kingdom Metazoa; phylum Mollusca; class Bivalvia; order Mytilida; family Mytilidae; genus Mytilus; species Mytilus edulis. The sequence goes on from NC_092354.1 coordinate 50,463,053, forward strand.
TCATGGGATTTTAAAAGCTCATTGGAAAGCTGAAATCGTGTAGTTTTTGAAAATATGTGTCGTAAGTATAAAATCTGGTACAATTATACCGAAAATCAAGGTCAAAAGTCATCACTTGAAAAAATCCTATTTTCATCTGGAGAAACAATACTATTGATATTTTTCAAATTAATAATCTATTCAAAAAATTTTATGAGTAGTTTTATCTAGAAATGCGTTAGTTCGTACAAAATCTTTTTCATATTTGCACATGACGTAAGAACAACGTTTTTTAAAACTTGTTTAAAGGTAGTCCGTGGTATACAAATTATAAAGCCTAATAAAGAACAGTAACAGAATAACCTTATTATTTGACCTCGAGAAATAGCGTTTCTTGAATTCTTTATGATAAAAGTTTTCCAAAGAGTATCCGAAATACATAGTTGATAAATCAAACCAAATGTGCAGTCATGTTAAATTTTCTTTCGGTTTTCAAGGATTAAACATGTCACTGAGTTTTCTTAAAATGAATTCCAACTATCTCAATACAAAATACCTTTTCATATAATATAGTTACTGGAGTGATATATTACTCAATGTTTGTAAGCGTATTGTAGAACAAATTCAAAAATTGCGACATGACCGTTTTGATATCTATGATGAGTTTATTTTCATACCAAATGAAGCGTCGAAAAAATTATAGCAACTTAAAATAAAGTTACCAAATATTCATCTGTGTCATCAGCTATGTCGTCTGCTTCTGCCTGGACATTGTTACAACTACCTAAATTTTGACAAAAACATAAATCAGTGCAAGGCAGACTCTGGTCCTTGCAAACACATGCTGCCTGTGTTAAGAATTGCGCTAATATTAACGTACCTTTTTGCGGTACGGCCACTATCTTTGTGACGTCGCGTAATTGTTATACTTTATGTTGTATTGAATAGAAACGTATAATAGTTATATCTTTATCGCCTTAGACTTAGTTAACTTACGATCAAATACACAACGCAACGCAATAATCTACATTGGTGCCGTGACTTCAAACGGAGAGAATGGACATCAGCCGACTAAAATCCTTGAGAGCGGGGAACAAAGCAGCAGTAACAAAAGTTTTTAAAAAACTGGAGGAAGCCATCGGAGATTCAGAAATAGACACGGAGGAAGTATCAACATTGCTCGAAGCAATTGAGAAGAAAAAGAAGACGTTAGCCTCAATAGACGAACAGATATTAAATGCAGTCGAATCAGAAGATATAACAAATGAAATTCTTGAAACAGATGAGTATTATTTAGATTTAGAGGGTAAAATTCGAAAATTTAAAAAGTTCTTAAAACCCGTACCAAAAGCAACATCTTCGATACTAGATTCAAGCGCACCAGAGTTTGTTCCGTACACAAACCCATTTACTCACACAAGTCAGCAATTATCTCAGTCAAGTTCGACCTCAAGTAATAACCATCGCCTACCAAAGCTATCTCTTCCCAATTTTAATGGAGACATTTTACAATGGCAATATTTCTGGGATTCATACGAAACCACGATTCATCACAATCACACATTAACTGACATTCAGAAATGTTCGTACTTGAACTCATTGCTTCAATTTGAAGCTGCAAACGTAATTTCAGGATTGACCATGACAAATCCAAACTACCACAAAGCAATTGAATTATTGAGAAACCGCTATGGGCAACCACATAAAATCATTAATGCATATATGAGAGCACTACTTGATATACCCGCACCACATGATACATTAGAAAGTTTGAGAACATTTCATGACAAATCGGAAGCCTACATACGGGGTCTAGAGTCTCTCGGACAATGTCAGGAAATGTACGGATCGTTTGATACCAGTAATTCTCGGGAAGATACCGCATGAAGTACGAAAAAATATAACACGAGAAAACGGGAGCGACAGTTGGAATATTCAATCGCTTCGAAACGCGATAGGTAAAGAGATTTCTATTCAAGAGTCCGGATACGGAGATTATACACAGACGTATTCAACCGCAACACCTAGCGCAAATTTCATAACAGGCGTTAAACGAGTAACTACAGATAAAACCCGTCCGATAAACACAACAGACAAATCATTCAACTCGAATCGGAAGAAACAATGCACATATTGTGACGGAAACCACTGGCCTAACGAATGTAAAGATGTCATAGATCACGATAAAAGAGTAGCCATTATAAAAGAAAAGAGGTTATGCTTTAATTGTTTAGGTAAGCATAAAATAGCCGATTGCAAATCAAAGAATACGTGTAAGTGTTGCCACCGGAAGCATCACTCTTCATTATGTAAACAGAACTCGTACTCAAATAAACATCATATTGAAACTGAACAATCGCAAAATAAAGTAGACAAAGAAACTTCTATGTTGTATACCGCTAGCGAAGAAAGGTCCACTGTTTTATTGAAAACCGCATTCAGTCCAGTCGTTCACAAAAATACATGTATAGATGCAAGAATACTCTTTGACGAGGGAGCTCAGCGCTCATTTATAACGGAAGAACTAGCAGCTAAATTGGACATTAAAATAGAGGGGTCTGAAACATTAAGTATAGCTACATTTGGAAGTACTACGAAAAAGGTGAGAAATCTTGACAAAACAACAATTAATCTTAAGTCTACAGAAGGAGATTTAATCCCGATTAAAGTTTTAATTGTACCAACCATTGCTTCACCACTTCAAACTCACAACATAGGAATACCGCAGAAGTTTTCATATTTACGTGGTCTACAATTAGCACACCCAGTCATGGATGGAGAGCAATTTGAAATATCCTTATTAATTGGAGGTGATTTTTACTGGGACATAGTTCAAGACAAAATAGTGCGTGGAAACGGTCCAACCGCAGTTAGCTCGAAAATTGGATATTTACTTTCCGGTCCTGTCCCTACACGAGCCAGTAATGCATCTTTCTCAATGATGAATATACTAGTATGTCACAAACAAGAAGAGTGCGATCTTGAAAAATTTTGGAAGCTTGAATCGTTGGGAATTGACGCTAAAGAACAAAATGATCCAGACCTAGCTGAATCAATTGAAAATTACTTACAAACCTCTATTACGAAGAAAAATGATAAGTATATTGCGAAATTACCATGGAGAGAGAATGCGCCAGAACTACCGACAAATGAAGACATCGCAAAACGCAGAACGGAAAGCGTTATTCGTCGACTGAAGAAGGATCCCGAGATGTTCCGAAAGTATGGTGAGATAATTACAGACCAAGAACAAAGAGGATTCATTGAAAAGGTATGTGATGAAAGTACATGCACAAACAAGGTTCATTACATTCCGCATCATCCCGTAAAAAAGGATTCAGTCACCACCCCGATACGCATAGTATATAACTGTAGTTGTAGAGCGAACGACAGTAGTCCTTGTCTTAACGATTGCCTAGCAACATATCCACCAATTATGACTGATTTGACGGAGATATTAGTACGCTTTAGAATGTATAAATATGCAGTTACAGCAGATATTGAAAAAGCATTTTTGCATATTGAATTAGATGTTGATGACAGAGATGTCACAAGATTTTATTGGTTAGAGAATCCCATGGACACAGAAAGCCGTTTGATTACTTACCGGTTTAAAGTTGTACTTTTCGGCGCCACCTGTTCGCCATTCATGTTAAGCGCCACGCTAATGAAACATTTTAGAGACAATCCGTCAACTACATCAACTGAATTACAGAGAAATGTATACGTGGATAACGTTCTGACCAGTTTTACAGATAAACAATCACTTTTGAAATTCTACACGGAGTCAAGAAAATTATTGTCAGAAGCAGGATTCAACTTACGGTCTTGGAATTCTAATAGTACGGAATTACAGAACGTCGCAGGACTAGACAAGATCGGCGACAATGACGACATAGTCAAAATTTTAGGCATGAGATGGGATAGGGAATCCGATGATTTGAAATTTCAACAGATTGAATTTATGGAAAAGGACAGAATGATAACAAAACGCGAGGTTTTGCGCACATCGTCTAGAATTTTCGACCCCCTTGGATTAATCACGCCAATTACGGTGAAAGCTAAGCTGTTTATGCAAACTTTATGGAAGGCAAAGTTGGATTGGGATGAATGTTTGTCCGACGAACTGAGAAGTAAATGGCAGGTAATAGCTTTAGATATCGAGGAGGCTACCAAAATAGTATTTCCACGAATGTTAACGGAAGGAGTAATTAACGAGAAAACGTCACTACATATTTTCACAGACGCCAGTCAGTTAGCATACGGAGCTTGTGCTTACTTAGTTACAGCAAATTCATCGATCCTCGTCATGGCTAAAAACAGAGTAGTACCCGTTAAACCGATTTCATTACCACGTTTAGAACTTATGGGCGCGCTTATCGGCGCCAGATTAGCAACGCATCTTCTTAAAGTCATACCAACAGAACATGTGTATATGTGGAGCGATAGCCAAATTGTTTTGAGTTGGATTAAATCGTCAAAAATCTTAAAACCGTTCGTAGAAAATCGACTTAAAGAAATACGAAAATTAACAGAGAATGCTGAATGGAATTATTGTCCAACAGATGACAATCCAGCTGATTACTTAACTCGCGGAATTTACGCTAAACAACTTTATAACAACAGCTTATGGATGAACGGTCCACAATGGATTTTAAATCGTAAAAAATTGGCCGACATGGACGAGGAAAATTGAAGAATGCAGCACGATGATAACTGTTAGCGATGAAAAAACAGACGATGAAAGTACAAATGCTTTAACACAGACAATTTCATGTATAGATATACAACGATACAGATCTTTAGAAAAAGCAATTAGAGTAACAGCATACGTCTTGCGCTTTATACAGAATTTACGGAACTCAAGAGATAAACGGACAATCGGATTTATCAGTGTTGAGGAGCGATGTAAAGCATTAGAAGTTCTAATAGTAGCAGCACAACAGCAAACATTTAAGGATGAAATTGACAGCTTGAATTCATCTTCACAGAAAAAAGTGCAACTTGTTCGACAACTTAAACTTTATACAGACAAAAGCGGATTACTACGTTGTACCGGGAGAATACAAAACGCACCTGTTAAGGAGAGTACTAAATATCCGTTGTTATTGCCAACACACCACAGTCTTACGTCCTTAATCGTAATGGATGCACACACAAAGACTTTACATGCCGGACTTAACAGTACAATCGCATATATTCAACAGAATTACTGGATACCGAGAATAAGGCAGTGCGTAAAATCACAAATTCGTAAATGCGTTCAATGCATTAAAATATCAGGAATGCCTTACAGCGCACCCGATCCGCCACCGCTTCCTAAAGATCGAGTCAACTACGATTATCCTTTTTCAGTAACCGGCGTTGATTTCACAGGAGCTTTGTATACAAAAGGAAAACACAACGAATTAAGCAAAACATATATTTGTTTATTCACTTGCGCCGCTACACGAGCTATACACTTAGAGATAGTCACAGATTTAACCGAGGAGTCTTTCATGCTTGCTTTTAAAAGATTTGTCGCTAGGAGATCTACACCAAGGATTATGTTGTCCGATAATGCAACAACCTTCAAGGCAGCCGCCGAAAAGATTACAAGATCAAGCAAAGACAACCGAATACAAGAAAAACTTGCCGATCAAGGAACGGAGTGGAAATTCATACCCAACCGAGCACCGTGGTTTGGAGGCTTTTGGGAACGCCTAATTGGACTCACGAAAAAGTCAATTAAAGCAATACTAGGAAAGTCATGTGTCTCTACGGAAATGTTGAATACAATTGTAATCGAAATCGAGGGAACTCTAAATAATCGTCCTATAACTCACATTTCTACTGATATTAAAGATCCTGAACCGCTGACGCCAGCGCACCTTTTATATGGTCGTCGACTTGACAACCAATCGGAACAGCATATTGACAGTGCTACTTCCGAAGATTTGCACGTGAAACTCAATAAAAATTTACAGAGAAATAATGAACTAATCAACCATTTTCGCTCAAGATGGAAACACGAATATCTGACGTCACTCCGTGAATTTCACCGTACATCTGGAAGAAACGAACAAACAATACAAATAGGTGACATTGTACAAGTACACAATGACACAAATCGTATAATGTGGAAATTAGCAGTTGTACAAGATTTAGTTCGTGGAAAGGATGGACTCATTCGATCAGCTGTTATCAAGACCGACACAGGAATCACCAACCGTCCGATTGTGAAGCTCTATCCGTTGGAAATACGCAGTACACATGATGACAGTGAATGAACTTTTCTGCCCTGGAGAAATTAGTGGATGTATATATATATATAGACTGTTCAATTAACTCCAGTTATTATATAGACTTGTAAAAGTGTTAAATTATTCAGACGTGAACAGTTAAAATACTATTGAGAGACTTTAAATATGATTTTATTTCTTTTTATGTCACAATTTACGAATTTTTCATATTGTATTTCAAATTTAAGTTAAATATCATTTTCTGCGGCCCCAGAATGTTATGAATTGCGCTAATATTAACGTACCTTTTTGCGGTACGGCCACTATCTTTGTGACGTCGCGTAATTGTTATACTTTATGTTGTATTGAATAGAAACGTATAATGGCAGACGTAGTTATATCTTTATCGCCTTAGACTTAGTTAACTTACGATCAAATACACAACGCAACGCAATAATCTACAGCCTGGTATGCTTTTCCCCCCTTTCACGAACAAATTGGATCTTGTAGAAAGTCTGATGCCATTAGTCCCTAAAAAAATGGCTCTAACTTGTATTTTTGCGCAATTTTCCAACAAAGAGCACATGGGGAGCCATTATTATTTTGGTTTGTCAAAATAGAACAAGTTGTTCGGTACAATTACTAGACAATTCATGCATATCATTCTACCAATTACCCACAACATATTTGGAGTCTGGCCGATTTGGATCTTTGCAAGTGTGTAAAAGTTCAAGGGCATTTGGCGTCGCGAAGGTTCGCCTCTTATTTTTAGTTTTGTAAAGGGTAAGCACTGCATCAGCGAGGATACATTTTCGTCATAGACTAATCACTTATCCTGTAGAACTGAATTTTGAAATATAGCACGCGCCATCGAGTGAAATGTGTTTTTACCGCCAATCGTTTCGGTATTAATGTCAATATTGTCCACACCTTCTTGGAATAAGGAACCACAGTTAGCTATACCGAATGGGACATAACAACCACCTTGTATTTTTGTTATTTCAGCATTCGCTACACTAGTCAAAAACCTCCGAACCTCGTCAAACTTGACACAAAACCATTTGCATTTAAATTTTCAATCACATACTTCGATCCGAACTCATGATACAACTGTACTGCAAGATTAAGAGTAAAAGAAGTAGTTATGTTATTACAATTTGACAATTTTACTGCGAGAGCAGCACCTTTTCTTCGAATTTCATGCGAAATATCCATTAATACAAAAGAAAATGTTTCAAAAGACTTTTTGTCAAGAAGCCAAGTAACAAAACTTATCATACAGGGTAGCACCATTAATAACATCTGACATTTCCAACGATACTTCGTCATTTGCAGGATAATAATAAGATACATAAACATTTTCCATTTTTGTCTTAATATTGAGGCTGTTTCATAAAGTACATGCAAATCGGTTTGTTCGTTGGTTTTGTTAAAGTTACATGTACCTAAGTCGGCTTTTATCTCAAGCATTTCTAATTCTGCTTAGATGTTATTCGCTGCTTTAACGGCGTCTCCAATGGAAATATCGCTAGCAAATAGAAATGCTAGAATTACCTTGTTCTTGTTGAGCAAAAAATACAATGGCATCCCTGTAGTGCTTCTCAAGTTAAGCCTTAAGTTTAGAGGAATTACAGTTTGTCTTACTTACTTTAATAGGTAAAAAAAACTGGTACATTGTCAAAAGTAATGACAATACGGGAGACTTTTTTCACGAATAAGGTCTCTGTCTATAATTTCAAATAATCTTTCAAATGCCAAATCATACGCAGATTTATCAATGGATTTTGGTCTATATACCAAGTATGTGGTCAGAGATGCTGCGTGATACACTGCATTATAAAGTAAATTATCTTGCTCTATTCGATTAATCATTTCAGCGTCGCATGCTCTAACAGCAGCATCTTTAAGATTTACTAACCTTTCAGCAGATAAAATTGTATGTAATGTTTTCACCTTTTTATGAGACATTATTTTGCAAATAATACTCTTTGGTGTATTCTGATCATTATTTTCATGCACCAAACATTTAGATAAATCGGAATTTATAGCTGGTGTTTCCTTAATTTTCAGCTAAAGAACATGATACTGATTTCAAATTCTTCTTACTTGTGTAGCTTTTATAACATCACCTAAAGTACATACATAAATACGGGTAATTCACTTGCTGTTTCATTGCAGAATTCATTCAAATAACTAAAAAAAAAATCATCACGTCTCTTTGCTGCAGCATTTAGCAGACTTTTTCTTCCAGATTCTGTTGATGTTATTAAAATTTCTTCAACAACCGAATCGCAGATAGTACATTTATCAACACCAACATCCACTCTCTTGTTTTTGACATCTGGCTGGACCAGTTTTAACGAGACTGTAGAATTGTCCATTCGATTGAATAACAAACAAATGAAACACACCTGAAAACCAAACAAACCCTTAAATGATATTCTCGTTCCCAATTAAATTCAACAAAAACGAACAAACAACAATACCAAACAACATAAATTAATCACAAGGCTTCGATAATTATAAAATGAACAAGAAATATGCTTGTAAATGACTACAAATGACCTTCGCTAAATCGCTGAATGTGGGACTATAACTAGAAATCACAACAATGTCGGTAAATCTGAGACAAATATTCGGACTTGTAATTTGGATAAAAAGCAGATATTTAATCAAATATCTATCTTATTAGGAATCAACTTCAAAAAGTAAATCGGGTAGATTATAGTATTATAAGACGGCTTTACAGTTGTTCTTTTAAAATACACCTATACTGCATGTGCAAATAATGCTAGGTGAAAAATGAAGATTTTTCAGTGTTATTTTCAACAATTTGCAGATGCATTGTGCTTTCTTTACATATAGGACTATTTGGAAATGCCCTTATATTGTATGAAGTGCAAGAATAACTGTATTTACCAATTTCGTTCACACATTATTTTTAAGAACGGGTTTGTTATGAAAGGAGTAGGTTCAGTAAGACCCCTTTTTGGCCCCAAAAAAAGCAGTTTAAGAAAACTGTGAAAATGTAATCTTTAAGCTATATTTTGGAAAGTAAAATGCTTCTGCTACTTAAATATGAGCTGCTTTTTGACAATACAATGCACAAATATCGCGATCTAGCATCATTAAGTCATGCTAAATTACTGAAATCTTCAAAATTTTTGCATTTTGGTTAAATTTTTAGACGGTTTCCGTCTGAAATGAAAGTGGCCGCATTCGTGTTCATTCATCTATAATACTAAAATTACGAAGTCCAATTTGTCAGCCGTCATCACGTAAAAACGACGAATCAAAGAATTCAACTTTATATACAACTAATATAGTACAAAGGTGTAGATTAAAAATTACACCACTCCAGGCCCTTTTGTTTTTCACGTAATTAATATTGCCAATAATTAGGAAGTTCCGGGTCGAGTCCGATACCGATACCAATAGTATAATCACCTGTTACCTATTACCTTATCTGTACGTTCCGCATCTGACAGGCGCACCACCAAACAGTGTATTCAGGATTGATATGCTATATACACGGGTCATAATCACAGGGTTGACACTACTTAATTGTCAAATTGTTACCTATTGTAGTATTTTAATCCGTAAGTCTTTCTAAGATAACACTACGAATACTAAAAATCTGGACTAAAAATAAGTTTCAATTTGTTAGTGGGCATGACGTAAAACAGCGAATCAAAGAATTCAACTTTATTCATAACTAATATAGGACAATGCTGTTGATTAAAAAATACTCCATTCCAGGACCTTTTGTTTTCCAAATAATTAATATTACCAATAATCGATAAGTTCCAGTTTGATGGGTTTAAATAGAAAGATTTGAAAGCAGAGAAAATTGTGTATCTTATAATCGGCATGACTTTATCAGATGACAGTACTAATACCAAAATAAGGCTTGCGCATAGTTATATACTTTAATTCAGTCACGGACCCGCGATATCACGGGTGTGTTCTAGTATTATTGAAATGTAAGTTGTATTTGATGATAATACAAAACATATATAAAGGTTGAGTATGAACACGGATGCGGCCACTTTCAATTTTGACAAAAACCATCTGAAAAGTGACGTTTATTAGCATATTTGATATATTTTTCATATTTAAGCTTGAATCAGAGCGTTTTTAGTGACTAAATCAGTTAAAACCTTTCACATGAACTAATTGAATCAATTAAAATAGACACTTAAGTGTTTAAAAAGTGTCCAAAAACTTTCGTTAGATGAACCTGAAATTTGAGGCCAAAATCGGTCCTTACCGGACCTACTCCTTTGTCTACCGAATCAGTAGTGGGGTATTCGATGCAAATTTGGTAACGTCAGTTAAGGCTATGTTTAACGTCATTTGTACCAAATTTGATATTTACGACAAACATTTGTCTAAAGCTGAATAATCGATAAACAATTTTAGACCTTAAAATTCCATGAGGTATTTAGGTAATTTAAAATCGTTAACTAAGCGACTTTTTCAACATTCGCCGCTCCACTATAGGCACACTGCAAAAAATTGAAAACGAAAACTAACGGCATTTATGCTGAAATCAATAACGAAAAACAAATATGACGTACAGATACAAACGCTGTTCATAAAACACTTAAAAAACGCTTATTAATAAATATATATGGAAAAACCACGGAAAAATAATTATTTCAGCAGTAGTTAGTATCATACGGAGCTCTTATGAGTGGATTAAATTATTCGTATGTACACAACATGTGTGCCCCTATGTTTCAGATATTGAATTCCTAATTCGATCTCATCTTTACACAATGCCTAAAAGAATATTATAATTTGTTCGCATCAGATACGGCTGTAATACTGAAAGCATAAACCTTTAACCATCGATATTTAGATGTGATTTGTGTGACAATGTTTTAACATGGAAACAAAATATCGTCTTTGATTAAGGAGTAATGAAAAATGAAAGAAAGTATAGTTAACATTCAAGTCTATGAAAGGAATCGAAAAAATATGCTGTCGTCTTTTTCTTGGTTGATTGTTTCAGACATGTATAACCAGCTAGTCCAGAATTGAAAACTTGTTGGTTCATTTTTACGGAATGTTCGGTTAAGGATCGAATTTCACATCAAATGAGCTTTATGTGGACGACTTGTTATATCATACCTTCCTTTTATCTTCTATTGTATTGTATTATTGGTATGGGGTTTTATGTTAAGAGTCGTTAGATAATTTAACTCGCTTCCCTTACAACACACAAAGAACAATAGCCTAATTCACATGTTATTTACATTGATATATGGGTCATTTTCAAAAAATGTCGAATTTTCAGTACACCCATGCTAAAATTTGTATTTCTAATGGAAATTTCAGTTGTAATGGTAGTAGTTTAAACATATTTATTTATAGTGGATTGGGAAACAAGTTTTGCAACTTATATTATAATAATCCCTTTCCACTTTGCGGGTGCGAGTGCTGCCTTGTAGCGGCATTAGCCTACTCTTTTTCGAAATCTACAAGGGTGTCTTTAACGTGCAAGAGATATGGCTCTCTCTTAACATGGGTCAGCCATTTATCGTCCCCTTCCAACGGACTATCATCGTTTCCTCAAGACCATACTCGCAGATGGTGTCAAGGGAGAGCCGAAAATTGAATTCCTGAAATTTTCATCCCAAACGGGAATCGAACCGTTGTAATGGTTTAAATGAAAGCTTGTCGGATTTGTGATTCAGAACATTAATAATAAACACACCTTACATCTATTTTGATAAGATTAAACTGCATTTAAGGCCGATTTTGGGGGTATTTGTGTGCGTACATTTTCAGAAAAACACATTTCAAATGATTTTTTTCCGATTTTCTGATCGTCTTGATATCTGCAAAAGGGACTTTTTAAGAACGTTAATTATAATTCTAACGAAAAATTGTAGCTTCTTTATCATTGTATGTAACAGATTATCTACAAACTAAATTCAATCAGCGTACATGAGGTTCATGGCTATCCTGTTACCGCTATTTAAATCAGTCTTAAATTATTCTCCCTATGAATATTGAATCAGTCAGTGTTGATTTCAAAAATGCAAAGTAATCTTTACATCTAAAACGCCTCGTTTCTTGAAGGACAGTGTAGAGAAAAGAAATTTCAATACATTTAGTGAAAAAAAAATAGAGCGTACTTGTTTTCATGTCTATGCTGTTACCAATCATTTTGATTAATTAAACTAACACTATGGTTGTAAAAAGTGCAATAACGTGTTGGAAACCAAATTCACAATAGAAAACCATAATCACTTCACCAAAGGGAGTAGTTATTTCACAACAGCAATTAAAAACGAAGAAATTTGTCTATCCTAATATGTCTATCCTGTTACTATGGTTGCTATGGTTACAGTAACAGGATAGACAATTATAGACAAAAACGTCGTTAAATTTTTTATCTTAACATGTAGGTGGAAAACGAACAAAATATTTCATTGTTTGAACTCATCTTAAGGTTATAACGTCTTAATCTTCCCAATTAAGCATTTGCAGGTGCAATACTGATATCGGTGACAGGATAGACAAAAAGGTAACAGGATAAACTTTTATATAGTGATATATCAGAAACGTACGTTCCTGTTACCAACGAAATAAAGAGAAAAGTAAATTAACTTATGAGGGATTTACTTGATGTTGGGTTTATTTGAAAGGGTGAAAAAAGGCCGCACAATATAAATTGCTATCTTAGACTTGCATTACTGGTGGTAATTTTTACAACCTTTGAAAACCAATTTTTAGAGCCATTTTTCAATACAACCTAGAAAATTGGTTAATAATCTATTATTTTACAGAATGAATATATATAGAAGTTTATTCTCTTGAAAACCATCTAATTGGTAACAAAAAACAAGCTTAACATTTTATCTAAACCTTTTCTTAATAACTCAAAATTTCTATTGAAAATGGTAACAGGATAGACAAAATATTGTACATTTTTACCACCGATCAAAAAATGTTTCAAGATATTCTTGTATGACATCATTAAGATTGCATCTTTTAA